>NC_132928.1:14303333-14921666 GCF_047675955.1 Chlorocebus sabaeus | reverse complement strand
GAGATACAAGGCTTGAATGCATGGAGAAACAGAGCGTTGAGCTGGCAGCAGACTTGGAGTTCAGCACCCACAGTTTACAGATAAAAAGGTCCGGAGTAAGTGCCCAGGGTCTGTGCTACGTATTTTCAAGGACTTGAGCTCTGGGCACTATTTTAGAGTATTATGGAGCATTCATGACACCTAGTGGTCAGATACTCTTATATGAATTAGGTATCATTGACAATAGAATGTTGTTTAAAAAATTTTAAATAAAATACAAGTACCTTCTAAAGACTTTTAACCTGCTAAGTTTAGTAGAAAAGGATTCTTGATTCCAGGACCCTTTAGTGGAATGTATTGCAGTTTGAAGGAGTGACAGTAGAGGGCGCCACGGGTTCATTCATTTACTCTGGGGTGCAAAGGTGTTTTTCTTTTTTTTTTTTTCCTGAGATTTGTCAACCATCAAAATTTTGAACCGTCATTTGAGCAGTGACTTTTTTGTTTGTTTGTTTTGAGACCGAATCTCGCTCTAATTGCCCAGGCTGGAGTGCAGTGGCACAATCTTGGCTCACCACAACCGCCGCCTCCTGGGGTTCAAGCAATTCTCCTGCCTCAGCCTCCCGAGTAACTGGGATTACAGGCATGCACCACTATGCCCAGCTAATTTTTGTATTTTTAGTAGAGACGGGGTTTCACCTTGTTGCCTAGACTGGTCTCGAACTCCTGACCTCAAGTGATCTGTCCACGTCGGCCTCACACAGTGCTGGGATTACAAGCGTGAACTACCACGCCCGGCCTGAGCAGTGACTTTTGTCTGAGTTGTTTGCTCTTGTATCCCCAATGCCCAGAACAGTACGTGACATATATAGTGGGCTCTCAATCAATATTTGTAAATTCATATTTATTTTTGTTATAAATAATCTCCGTGATGCTTTTCTTTGGGCCTTTGAAAATTTAAGGGCAATAAAGATAATGACAAGAGTGTCATTGAACATCTGGCTCAAAATTTTAACCTTTTGAGTTTCGTATTTTTAAAGTTCTGATATTTGCAAAGTCATTTAAGTCAGGAATAACCAGCTTGGCCCCTTTCTTCTTTGGTTAGTTAATAGTTGGTGATTGACTGGTAACCAGGATTTTTGAGTGAATTCTTTGTAGCAATTGAGTATTACAGTGTTTTCTTTTCCTCTGAATTCTTAGTTACATTTCTAATATTTCTCATAATTTTAAATCAGACTTCGAAGAGTCTACATTACTAGAGAGATCTGCCAACTTGGAGCACATTTCTTTTGTAGTGGAGAATTCTACCCCACCAAGATGAAGTTGTCTTTTTATTCCCTGGTCTTTATAGAGTTGTTTTGTAGGGCAGTTTAAGGATTTGAGCCCATGGGGAATGTAGAGAAGAATGGCTTTCAACACTTGAAGAGTTAAAACCATTTTGTTCCCATCTAATTTTAGAAGAGCATCCTAAATTTTCATGTAATTCATGTCTTAAAAATTATTTTAGGGATATCTGGCTTTGTGAAAAGGCAATGGAATATTCTTTGTGTTGCTTATGGCAACATGATTAAAAACCTCTGGTTTTTAATGATACTCTGGTTTTTAGTGATACTCTCTGGAGTCCTGTGAACCTCCTGAAATTTAAAGTGGCATAGTGGGAACATTGTGGAAAGAAACGTTTTAATATTTAAAATTTACCACAAAATCCATTATGCTTGAAAGAGACTATCATATGAGGGTAATGGGCACCCTCTGATGATTTTACAGCTTTTAAATTACATGGGCTAACACCATTGCATTTTAACCTCTCATTTCCCTGCAACAAAATGTTAGATGAATCATTAGACATACTGATCTTTTTTGTCATGGCACAAATTAGGAAGTATTTAAGTGGGATAATGCTTTACCTCCTTGCTAATAGTTCCTAAACATAAATTGTTTGCTAAAATAATTATAGCAGTTTTTCTAAAACACAAAATATTTGTTTGTTTACCTGAGTCATATTTATTTTGTCTTGAACATTTTTTTTCGTTATTAGTGTACTGCATTGGAACAAAAACTGAAAAAATTGACGGAAGATTTGAGTTGTCAGCGACAAAATGCAGAAAGTGCCAGATGTTCTCTGGAACAGAAAATTAAGGAAAAAGAAAAGGAGTTTCAAGAGGTAAGGTCAATGGATTCGTGAGGTGTTTGTCTGAAAGGCTTTTTATGGACTTTTCAGAGTTTGATCACTTGGAAAGGGGAGTTGTTATCACGATTTGGGAAATTCTGTTAGAGGGGAAATGCTTTGTGAGCTGAAGGTCACCTTATTTTCCTTCACATCTTCATTTTTGTGCTTTTTTTTAATCTTTCAGTTTTTGATTAGAGAAGGGAATTAGTATTCAGAATTCATCCTGTTTTCTGATTTGTTTGAGATTTGATATTCAGTAGGAAAGGATCACATTTCTTCTTTTGGACATTTTCTCTGCTGTGAAGGAAATTGTATTACATTTTCCAGTAGGTTGAAGGAAATTGTATTACATTTTCCAATAGGTTAAAAAATTTTTTTTCTTCTTTCACTCTATTTCCTTTGTAACTTGTTTTTTTTTTTTTTTTTTTTTTTGAGATGGAGTCTCGCTCTGTTACCCAGGCTGGAGTGCAGCGGCACAATCTTGGCTCCCTGCAACCTCCGCCTCCCTGGTTCCAGCAATTTTCCTGCCTCAGCCTCCTGAGAAGCTGGGATTACAGGCGCCACCACCACACCTGGCTAATTTTTGTATTTCTAGTAGAGACGGGGTTTCACCATGTTGGCCAGGCTGGTCTCAAACTACTGACCTCAGGTGATCCACCCACCTTGGCCTCCCAAAGTGTTGGGATTACAGGCATGAGCCACCGCGCCCGGGCAACTCTAGTTGTTTTTAAACCTGTGGGTTGGCAAATAAATTAGGGTATTTGATGTGATGGGGAAAGCGGTTGGCAGAAGTGAGGGTGGAAGGTGCCTTTCCGTAAGTATCTGCCAGTTTGGTTCTTTCAGGTGATTTAGCCTGAAAGTGCCATATGGATTAAGAGTCTATAGATTTTAAATAAGAGTGCCTGGAAATGTTAGCTAGTATCCTTCTGTGGTTACTAAAGTTAATAGGTAGCATATACTTTTTGAGCCCATTTAAAGTGGTATATAGTTTTTCGTGTTGTAAACGCCGTTTTTGAGTATGTTTGGTTTCTTATTTGAGCTTTGACTGTTGTAGCTCAGTTCTGCTCTCTTGCCCCTGATCCTTCATAGTAGAGGTAATCAATTTAAGACTGAAGATGAGGTGGAAACAGGCTAGTTTCCACGTGGTCAACTGATAGAGTCCTTCCCCTTTCCCTCAGAGACCTGGATTGGATACCTGGGCCCAGCATGGAGCACTGAGGCTGATTATATTCATTGTTAAGCGGACCGTTGGCTCAGCTCCCTGCTGTCTTCTGTGCTCTCTGTGCAGTTGCCCATTAGGATGCTCGTGCCTCACCCTGGAGTTTCCCTAGCGAACCATCATTGGGCTGATGCACCTGCCCTTTTTTTTCAGGAGCTCTCCCGTCAACAGCGTTCTTTCCAAACACTGGACCAAGAGTGCATTCAGGTGAAGGCCAGACTCACCCAGGAGTTACAGCAAGCCAAGAATATGCACAACGTCCTGCAGGCTGAACTGGATAAAGTAGGAACTGTGTCTCTCTGTCTCTCCTCAGTCTTCCCCTCTTGTTCCTTGTACCTGTTACTTCTCTACCATAACTGACGTATGATACTTTCAAAGAAAAAGCACTCCACCTTCATTTTCTTTCTTTTTTGAGACGGAGTCTCGCTCTGTCACCCAGAGTGGCGCGATCTCGGCTCATTGCAAGCTCCACCTCCCGGATTCACGCCATTCTCCTGCCTCAGCCTCCCGAGCAGCTGGGACTACGGGCGTCCGCCACCAAGCCCGGCTAATTTTTTGTATTTTTAGTAGAGACGGGGTTTCCCCATGTTGCCCAGGATGGTCTCGATCTCCTGACCTCATGATCCGCCCGCCTTGGCCTCTCAAAGTGCTGAGATTATAGGCGCGAGCCACTGCACCCGGCTCCACCTTCACTTTCCCTATCAAAGTGGAGAATGTACAGAACCATTCTGGCTCTAGGTTTCCTCATCTAGAGAAACAGTGGGGGTGGGTTAGGATTTCAGATCCAGAAGTCTGTGGAGGTCTCTGATATTCTGTTGGTTCTTGGATCTGTGACCAGGTGGGAGCTATGCCAAGTAATTTATGCCCCCAAGTAGTTAAAGCACTGAAAATTATAATCACTTTACTTATTTAAGACTTACTCCCAAAATGGTCTCATCCAGTTTTGTGACTTTACATATCGTCTATGTGATGATGACTCTGCCCAGCCTGGATGTCTATTCTGGACTTCAGATGTGTGGGTGTGTGCTTGACAGTCCACTTACATGTCTAAAGGCACTTCACAGCAACATGCTAAGAATTGAACTCTAGGTATTTCTTTTCCAAAACTGCTCCTCCCGTAGTCTTCCTCACCCTGCTAACTTGCACTTCCATTCTCCACATTGCTGGGACCAAATGTCCCAGTCATGGGACAAAACCTCCATGTCACCTTCTATTCTTCTTTTTCTCTTACACCTGAAACTGCTGACTCTACTGATGGATACTTATATTATCAACACTTTCTTGTTCCCTGTGGCACTGTTTGTAATATCACGGGGCAGGTATCTTTGTGTATGTGTGCTGATGTTTCTGTAGGGCAGATTTCTGCATGTGAAATCGATAGCCTAAGGAACATATGCATCCCAATATTTGTGTGTGGTTTTTTTGTCGTTTGTTTTTTTGAGACAGAATCTCCCTCTGTCACCCAGGCTGGAGTGCAGTGGCACGATCTCAGCTCACTGCAACCTCATCCTCCCGGGTTTGAGTGATTCTCCTGCCTCAGCCTCCCGAGTGGCTGGGATTACAGGCGCCTGCCACCATGCCTGGCTGATTTTTGTATTTTTAGTAGAGACGAGGTTTCAGCAGGTTGGCCAGGCTGGTCTCAAACTTCTAACCTCAGGTGATTTGCCCACCTCAACCTCCCAAAGTGCTGGGGTTACAGGCGTGAGCCGCCCTGCTTGGCCAGCATCCTAACATTTGATAGTTACTGCCAAATTGCCCACCATAAAAGCTGTAGCAGTTACTCTCCTACCAGGTACAAAAGAGGGCCTGTTTCCTCTCATCCTTGCTGATTGGAGATAGTCTTGGTTTTTAAAATTTTTGCCAATTGAGCAGTGAAAAATATTGCCATATCATTTTTTAAATTCACACTTCCTTGATTACCATCGAAGCTATCTCTTTCAGTAGCCATTTGTATTTTTTGTATAGTTTTCTGTTTCTACCCATTGCCCTTTTGTTCAATCATAGAGGCGCTTTGTATGTTGTATTACAGATATAATATCTTTTATTCTGTTATATATATTGAAAGTGTGTTCTCTTAGCCTGTTTCTTATCTCAACTTTTTTTCCTTTTGTTTATTTATTACCACCTAGCTGTTTTATTTTTTGTGGTTAAATCTTTTTCCTTTGTGGTCTCCTTGCCACACCCAGCCTCTTTCATCTCTTCTGTGCTGCCGCTGAGTGACGTCGCAGGTTCACACTATGGTATATATGATATATGTAGCTGTGACGTATGTTGTATCTCAACCAGAATAGATAGCACCCATTTTTATATTCCATGACCGTTTTATTGTTTAAGAATACATGATTAATGAAAAAGTAAAGAACATAAAAATGAAACTTGTCCTCTTTTTCTTTTTGTAGGTCACAGCAGTAAAGCAACAGCTAGAAAAAAATTTGGAAGAGTTTAAGCAGAAGTTGTGCAGAGCTGAACAGGCATCCCAGGCGAGTCAGATCAAGGAGGATGAGCTGAGGAGAAGCGTGGAGGTAAGGAAGGAAGATGCTGAGTTTTCTCCACTTATTTATAGGACCAAGTACAAGGGGAAAAGAAAATTTCTATTCCATTTGTCAGTAGCTTATTGTGACTATGTGCCTTTTTCTTTTCTATTTGCCGGAAGTAAGTATTACAGAATGTTCTGTATATAACCCATGACAGACTATGATTGCTTATTTTTCTACTCTCTATTCTGTATATAATTACTAATATGACTCTAGCAGCTATAGCATATCTAGCAATATGCATCTACAACATGACTTGTGTTAAGAATATGTACTCCTTCCTTAAAGATTGTTTTAGACCCTCTGGGAGGTGGAAAGATGGAAGAAAGGAAGGAAAGGATTTTTTAAATGGAAAGAAACAAAATTGTGGATAGGATGTATCATCTAAATCCCTTTTCTAAGTGTTGGCATTTGTGTCTTTCAATATTAAAAACACGTGGAAAGTCATAGATTTAAATAAACAAAAGTAGTGACAGATAAAGAGTTTCTAGATTAAAAATTCTTACAAAAACATCAACTAATTGTCAATTATATGACTGACTTCAAAAGTGGACACTGACTTTAATGTTCAGCCTGTGCATGCCCTGGTTGACGGTGTCTTTGGAGACTTTGTTTCGTCCACAAAGTGGTGGATGAGGGTTCCGGAATGGCATGGATATCCTGATGGGATTTTATGCATACATACTTCAATTTGGCTTCTCTCTGAATTTATTTAGTGGCCTGGAGTTTATTTTAAAGGGCTTAATTAAGAACCATTCAGTGACAGTTAATAGACTGAAACAATTTGAAGAGAGCCGTAAATCAACATTGTAATTTTAAGAAGAGGAACAACAAAAGAATTGTAGAAATTTCTTCTCCATCAAACCCCACAGGAAAGAATGTTTTTCTGTTTATTCTTTAAATGTTCTATGATCACTTTTTAGGCAGTAAAGATTAAAAAAACTTTCTCTATAAAGAACAGTTATTTGTTCAGTTGAGGAAAGTCTAAATGTATTTATCCCCACTGCTTTGCAGAGTGTATCACGATGGTAAAATCGAACATCTGTCGGTAACAGACAGGCGATTGTTAAATCAGCTAACCCCAAAGGGGCAATACTGCTGGAGACAGGGGGCCACAGCTCCAGCCACCAAAGTGGAAGAAAACTTCAAATCAGATGATGGTTTCATCAGCAAACGTTTTCAAATGGAAGTGTTTGTTTCAGCAAAACAAATGTTTGCCTTTTGGCCAGTGGGGACCAACCAACAGATGCTTCTGCTAACATTTCCACAGGCAGACTGGCATCGAACTCTTCCCTCTGTGAGCTTCCCTTTCAGCCAGGAACTCTCCCGCGACTCCACTGGCTGCCTGGTGGAAACATTTTGTAAAAGCAATCATCTGGTTAAGAGAGTCCAAACACTTTTAAAACTGCTTGCTTGGCCAAGTCGCAGTAGTGGGCTGGACATTGTCTTGCAGGTGTTTCTGAAGACTCGTTCATCCCCACAAGGTCTCGTCCATGAGCTGTAGCGCTGTCCTCAGTTAACCCTAGCCTGTACCGAGGTGCATGCATCACGTTTCACTGGCATTTCATTGATGTCTCTGTCAAATGAGGGCATCGATGTGAAAGTGCCTAGCACAGGGCCTGGGGATGAAGTTAGTATTTGTCTTCATTTATGGTTATGTTTATGTCTGTGTCATCTTTTGAGGGTGATAGCAAGATTTCAAAGAGTTTGGCTGGCTCTTGTGTTTTGCATTGGGATTGGGACCAGATAAGTGATGAACCCAGTTAGAGGAGTGGTGTAACTTAGAGGGAAAATGGTTGTGGCTTTAGAGTGAGCGAGATCTGAAATTGCATTGCTTTTCTGCCACCTACCGCGATGTGACCTTGAGACAATGGCTTACCCTTTCTCAGTCTGACTTTCCTCATCTGCACATAGGGACAAATCATTCTCCTCCCTTTTCAAGACTGTATTCTTGGTTAACTTAAATGTTGTATGTAAAGTGCTTAGCCCAGTGCCCGGCACATAAGTGCTCGGTCAGTTATTGCAGTCCACCACTTGCTCATTGCTTTGGTCTTCACCACTGCCATGAACTTTTGACGTTAGCATTGTTTGCTGTCACCTACAGGCACAGAAAGTGTGATCAGGGGACAGTGCACTTGATTTTTCTCATATTAAAATTTTGCCTGTTCTATTATTGTGTCACTCTGGGTATCTTTCTGTGTCTAATTATAAGTAAGCACTAACAAATTTAGGACGCTTATAGGTTTTGGATGCCGAAATAATGTGACAGTTGTACTGAAATTTTGCTTGTCCATGTTTAGTAAACATGCTGCTCACAATGAGAAATTATCAGTACTGGAAATGTGATTTAATGGCCCAATCAAGGGTAAAGTTAACGTTTAGCATCAAAGTGAATGGAGGGTTTAGATAAGCTGCTTATCCAGTATCCAGTGCCAGCCCCATAGCATTGGGGTTAGGCAATAAAATACCATCGTTTGACAGTCAAGATGAGGGAACACTTGCCTAGGGACCTTTCCAAGCATAGGGATCTGTATTACACTAGGTCCTCTAAGGAGCTGGCTCTGGCAAGCAAGAGAGATGAGGAGGAAAGGGAAAAAACACATTCTTTGCATCCATCCCTTATCCAAGTATATAGGCCTCACCCAGCAGGGGACATATTAAGCTATATTCATGGATGGGATCATGAAATGCCACACAGTAGCTGAAATTTGTTTTGTCTGGCCCTAGGAAATGATGCCTCCCTTGCTGCTGCTAAAGCGAAGTTGATCTGGGTGGAATTGCTTGCTAAGCTCTAATGCTGGCTTGTGGTTATAGGGATTTTTGTTGTGTTTTTCCAGCATAGTACCCAATTTTGCAAATCATGTGAGGATGCAAGAGATGCCTAGGAAAATGTATCTTTGTACGCTTAACTCATTGTTGATAATGAGATACCCAATCAAGTCTTAAGTGGTTGTAGCCCCGTGGAAAACTCATTGCTGATGGATGGCAGCTTGCACATCCATTTTCAGATGTTCATTTTCTAAATTCTGGCCTTTTAAAATTCTTGGGTTGGTCATAGCCATAGCATTATAAGCCTGCTGGGTCCCAGGATTGGCTGAACATTTCTTCGTTAGAAACAAATATTTATGGAGCTAATGCCAGAATAGAGAAAGTCATGTTAATCTTTCCATTGAGCTTACTATTCATTTAAATGTCTCCAATTATGGACAGACATGGATCGAGACCAACACACACATAAACATAAAATTCCCCGTTTCCCTGGTGCCCTCTCTCTCTTCTTTTTTCCTTCCTTCCTATTGGGATGCACCCTGTTTTGCACAGTGTCTTTTCAGCTGTCTTGTCAAGCCTCCAGATGCAAGTGTCATTTGATTTGATTAATTTTCTTTTTTTTTTAGAGTAAGAAAATATTTTTTCATTTGCAAAATAAAAATGCTAAGTCAACCCAGGTAGTTACATTCTAGTTCCTCTTCTATGTTGACCTCATTCAGCTGATCTTAGCATTGATTACAGAAATCTGGCTACTGTTAAATTTTGGGAAGAAATACTACTAATAATGCTACATTGCCCCTGTCAAAGTGCTTTAAGGTGTTTGTCCTTTCACATCTGTGATCTCATTTGAGGGGTGATTATTCTGAGTCTGAAGAACAAACCAGTCATTATGGGTTCCATAGTTTAATGATGCTAATTTAAATCAATAACATTGTTGCACCTTAATGATCGTGCTTTGCAAAATTTAACACTGACTAGTGTGAATGTTAACCTATCAATCTTGAGCTCGGTTGGAGCTGCCCTTTAGTTCTGATTGATATCTTAATTCGATAGAGTGTCAGTTTAGCGGCATGGAAGAAGGATCAGGACACGGTAGATGGGAGTATAATAACTACAACAGGTTCTGTCTTATTTTAATGATGAAATGAACGCATATACATGAACAGAGCAGCTGCCAGCAAGTTTTCAAGTACTTTCTACTAGCCAGATTCTCCCTCTTCTTGAATTTGGCTTTGCTACATCGGTACCCATCTGCTGGTAGTAACCAGACTGATAATTGAAGGCAGCCTTCCAACACAGTATTGCCACGGCCATCTGTTTTCTAACAGTGCAGTAGGGTTTTGGAAGATGGGTCTTAATTGTTTCTTTAAGATTCAGAATTTTTCCTCTACTTCATAAAGGGGTAATTTTGGTAGTTTTGAAATGCAGTTTAGAAAAAAGTTAGCTTTATGTGATTTTTTCCCCCCTTAAGGCTGTGAGGTGCTTGGTTCTCTCAGTTTGTAGTGATGTATGCCAATTCCCTGTGGTCCAAAGGATGGCATACAGTATAGGTTGAGATACTTGTTTGTTATGTGAGTCTTATGTGGTTAATAAGCAATAGAGGTTTTCTTTGGCATGTAAACATTGCTTGCTTTTAAGATTCAGAACATGTAGGCCTCCCTAGATAGTAGAATGGAACTACACATGTACCTATACTACTTCATTGCATGTTGTTGCATGGATATCTCTTCAATCAGGTGCCCAAAGAGCCTGTTTTCACTGTGAAAGATCAGAAGCTAGAATTAATTCTTCCTCTGTGTTCCAGCCCTCTGATTTTCCAGAGCACACTCAATGTCTCTTTAGTATTTAGCGCATCCTATTGTGTATTAAATGATTAGTATCACATCTTCCCCCACTGGAGGATGTCTGCCCCAAGGGCAGAGACTCTGTCTTATTTATATTTGCATTTTTCATGATGCACATTCCAGCATCTTGAACATTGTCGGTTTTCTTGGTAAGCATTTATTGAAGGTAATTTTTCCCACAAAATCATTCCTGTAACAGCAAACCTTAAGTTGGTTTTGCAATGAAAAGTAAACATTTGTGCTTTGATTTTTTTTTTTTTTTTTTTTTTTGGTTTATTAACAAGTTAAATGTTTGCAAAGGTATATTTGGCCGTTCAGGTGTGATAGGAACTTGGAGGTTTTGTCTTGAGGATCTTATAGATAGGATTTTCCTTTTGAGCTTACTCTTTAATGGGCATGTGAACAATGAGAAAGTTCAATGAAACTTCTTGAAATAAATAATTATCTTCAGATTTGGGTTTGACGCTGTTGTCTTCTTTTCATAACATTATTTAAGTAGGAATGTCTGACTTCGTTAGGTACTCCAACGGGGAAAATGTGATTCTTTCCCTAGTGAGATACACAAACAGTTCTGCTAGAGACCTTTATTAAGGCAGAAGTCATAACTTACTTGAGCATTCGTTTCAGTTATAACCAATTAAATGTGTGTTTTAGGAAATGAAGAAGGAAAACAACCTCCTTAAGAGTCAGTCTGAGCAAAAGGCCAGAGAAGTCTGCCACCTGGAGGCAGAACTCAAGAACGTCAAACAGTGTTTAAATCAGAGCCAGAATTTTGCGGAAGAAATGAAAGGTAAGTAAACTTAGTGTTTTAGAGTTCACTTTCTAAGCTATTATTCCCGCGAAAGAGGATGGATGGCATTAACATATTAGAGAAACTCTTTGGATTTTTTTTCCATATATTCCCTTAAAAAGATGTGTGCAGTTGATGTGGAAGAGTTTTCCCTCTTCCATTTTTTAGTTTCCAGAGTGAGAGTGGGACTTTTTTAAATTGGAACATATTGAGTCCCAAATGCCTGATGCTTAGCACTTTGAAACCAGAAGGGTAAATATTTTCCACACAAAGCTAAATTTTCAATGCTGTCTCTCACCCCCGAGTACTATTCTGTGTGTCTCAAGTGTGCTTGTTAGTTATATCCAGACAGCTCATCTCCTGACTCATTAACATTTCCGTTATAATGGAAAAACCCTATATTAAATGATGTTTTCCAAACTCCTAATGACCGTTGTTTTTTGATGACTTAGTGGACTGAATGATTTTATTTTCTTATTTTAAAGCCAAAGAATTCTGCTCTACACATCAAATGAATCCACTCTTGGTTTCATATTTGTATGTTTGTGCTGGATGTCTTCTCCATACCCTTATTTTCTCACCTGGGGTGTTTGCATGTCTAGGATTTCTTTGAACTCTGTCCTGTGGAATGTGTGTCACATTTCTCTGTGACTGTTTTCTTTTTAAAACCCCAATCTGCCCAAGACAGCTTTCAGTTTTTCCACAGCAGCAGGTAGAAATGTCAGTCTTCAGCTTTCTTGAAGGGAAACTGTAAGAAAACGAACAGTTGGGGCATTTTTCAATGTTGATCACCCAGGTGATTGTTTGAGATGCTGACGGTAAAGTGGGTTGCAGCCCTTGTGGTGCTGTCTACCCAAGCCCTCAACTGTCAGTAGGTAGATTGAGATTGACAGATTAGAAGTACTTACTGCTTTCCACTTGATGTGATGTCTGAGATTGTAATACATGTTACCTTTATCATCTACTGTGGAGGTTCTCAGCTTTCAATCGCCCCCAACATACTTGAGCAACATGAAGCATTCTCATCACTATTTAATGAAAACATTGTGGTTATTCCCAACCAGGAGGGGCCAGTATGTATAGATGAGTCATTGGGCAGAAAACAGAGTGGTAACGGAGTTCGAAGAAGCTTCCAGATGACTGTGACATTCATAATCACTGCCACCCTTACTATGAGGGGTTGAGATGGGAGTGATAATGTTCCTCAAGAATATTCACATATAGACCTTGAGAATTACTGATATATGGCATCATTTACTCTTTTCTACTTAAGTCTAATCCTATGGATGTTTTGGCTGAAATGGTGGAGTACTTAATTTACTTTTCTGAGACATCAGAATTACTCTACAATAAAGTAGGATGTTCCCATTTCAGTGCTGTTCTTGTCCCAGTTTTCTCTCTTGGAATAAATATTTGAAAAGATGGTAAAAATACCCACATATATAAACACATACAAAGAAAAGAAACAGTGCTTAGGAAAATCATCCCTTGGTATTTTATTCAATAACACTTCCTTAAGCTGTTAGAAAGAAAATGAACAAACATGTTACTCTCCTTAAGATGACCATTTTTCTCATTGTTTTTTTATAAGATAATTACCAAGTGGTCCATTTTCTAGAAAGTACCCAGGCAATAATGCCAGTTTTTCCAGGGCTTGAGTAATTGTTTGTTTGGATTTTTTGGGGGGTGGGGGGAGGGGTTAGCATTTCTGTAGGATAAATATTTATTACAAACATTGACAACTTTTATTTATTTATTTTTAAATAGTGAAGAATACCTCTCAGGAAACCATGTTAAGAGATCTTCAAGAAAAAATAAATCAGCGAGAAAACTCCCTGACTTTAGAGAAACTGAAGCTTGCTGTGGCTGAGCTGGAAAAGCAGCGAGATTGTTCTCAAGACCTTTTGAAGAAAAGAGAACATCACATTGAACAACTGAATGATAAGTTAAGCAAGACAGAGAAAGAGTCCAAAGCTTTGCTGAGTGCTTTGGAGTTAAAAAATAAAGAATATGAAGAATTGAAAGAAGAGAAAACTCTGTTTTCTTGTTGGAAAAGTGAAAACGAAAAACTTTTAACTCAGATGGAATCAGAAAAGGAAAACTTGCAGAGTAAAATTAATCACTTGGAAACTTGTCTCAAGACACAACAAATAAAAAGCCACGAATACAACGAGAGAGTAAGAACGCTGGAGATGGACAGAGAAAACCTAAGTGTCGAGATCAGAAACCTTCACAACGTGATAGACAGCAAGTCTGTGGAGGTAGAGACCCAGAAACTAGCTTATGTAGAGCTACAGCAGAAAGCTGAGTTCTCAGATCAGAAACATCAAAAGGAAATAGAAAATATGTGTTTGAAGACTTCTCAGCTTACTGGGCAAGTTGAAGATCTAGAACACAAGCTTCAGTTGCTGTCAAATGAAATAATGGACAAAGACCGGTGTTACCAAGACTTGCATGCTGAATATGAGAGCCTCAGGGATCTGCTAAAATCTAAAGATGCTTCTCTGGTGACAAATGAAGATCATCAGAGAAGTCTTTTGGCTTTTGATGAGCAGCCTGCCATGCATAAATCCTTTGCAAATATAATTGAAGAACAAGGAAACATGCTTTCAGAGAGGAGTGAATGTCATTTAGAAGCAGACCAAAGTCCAAAAAATTCTGCCATCCTACAAAATAGAGTTGATTCACTTGAATTTTCATTAGAATCTCAAAAACAGATGAACTCAGACCTGCAAAAGCAGTGTGAAGAGTTAGTGCAGATCAAAGGAGAAATAGAAGAAAATCTTATGAAAGCAGAACAGATGCATCAAAGTTTTGTGGCTGAAACAAGTCAGCGCATTAGTAAGTTACAGGAAGATACTTCTGCTCACCAGAATGTTGTTGCTGAAACCTTAAGTGCCCTTGAGAACAAGGAAAAAGAGTTGCAACTTTTAAATGATAAGTTAGCAACTGAGCAGGCAGAGATTCAAGAATTAAAACAGAGCAACCATCTACTTGAAGACTCTCTAAAGGAGCTACAACTTTTATCTGAAACCCTAAGCTTGGAGAAGAAAGAAATGAGTTCCATCATTTCTTTAAATAAAAGAGAATTTGAAGAGCTGACCCAAGAGAATGAGACTCTCAAGGAAATTAATGCATCCTTAAATCAAGAGAAGATGAACTTAATCCAGAAAAGTGAGAGTTTTGCAAACTATATAGATGAAAGAGAGAAAAGCATTTCAGAGTTATCTGATCAGTACAAGCAAGAAAACCTTATTTTACTACAAAGATGTGAAGAAACCGGAAATGCATATGAGAATCTTAGTCAAAAATACAAAGCAGCACAAGAAAAGAACTCTAAATTAGAATGCTTGCTAAATGAATGCACTAGTCTTTGTGAAAATAGAAAAAATGAGTTGGAACAGCTAAAGGAAGCATTTGCAAAAGAACACCAAGAATTCTTAACAAAATTAGCATTTGCTGAAGAAAGAAATCAGAATCTGATGCTAGAGTTGGAGACAGTGCAGCAAGATCTGAGATCTGAGATGACAGATACCCAAAACAATTCTAAGAGCGAGACTGATGGTTTAAAGCAAGAAATCATGACTTTAAAGGAAGAACAAAACAAGATGCAAAAGGAAGTTAATGACTTATTACAAGAGAATGAACAGCTGATGAAGGTAATGAAGACTAAACATGAATGTCAAAATCTAGAATCGGAACCAATTAGGAACTGTGTGAAAGAAAGAGAGAGTGAGATAAATCAATGTAATTTTAAACCTCAGATGGATCTTGAAGTTAAAGAAATTTCTCTAGATAGTTATAATGCGCAGTTGGTGCAATTAGAAGCTATGCTAAGAAATATGGAATTAAAACTTCAGGAAAGTGAGAAGGAGAAGGAGTGCCTGCAGCATGAATTACAGATAATTAGAGGAGATCTTGAAACCAGAAATTTGCAAGACATGCAGTCACAAGAAATTAGTGGCCTTAAAGACTGTGAAGTAGATGCAGAAGAAAGGTATATTTCAGTGCTTCATGAGTTGTCAACAAGTCAAAACGACAATGCACACCTTGAGTGCTCTCTGCAAACAGCAATGAACAAGCTGAATGAGCTAGAGAAAATATGTGAAATACTGCAGGCTGAGAAGTGCGAACTAGTAACTGAGCTGAATGATTCAAGGTCAGAATGTATCACAGCAACCAGGAAAATGGCAGAAGAGGTAGGGAAACTAGTCAATGAAGTGAAAATATTAAATGATGACAGTGGTCTTCTCCATGGTGAGTTAGTGGAAGACATACCAGGAGGTGAATTTGGTGAACAACCAAATGAACAACACCCCATGTGTTTGGCTCCATTGGATGAGAGTAATTCCTGCGAGCACTTGACATTGTCAAACAAAGAAGTTCAAATGCACTTTGCCGAATTGCAAGAGAAATTCTCATCTTTACAAAGTGAACACAAAATTTTACATGATCAGCACTGTCAAATGAGCTCTAAAATGTCAGAGCTACAGACGTATATTGACTCATTAAAGGCCGAAAATTTGGTCTTGTCCACGAATCTGAGAAACTTTCAAGGTGACCTGGTGAAGGAGACGCAGCCGGGCTTGGAGGAGGGGCTCGTTCCATCCCTGTCATCCTCTTGTGTGCCTGACAGCCCCAGTCTTAGCAGTTTGGGAGACTCCTCCTTTTACAAAGCTCTTTTAGAACAGACAGGAGAAATGTCTCTTTTGAATAATTTAGAAGGGACTGTTTCAGCAAACCAGTGCAGTGTAGATGAAGTATTCTGCAGCAGTCTGCTGGAAGAGAATCTGACCAAGAAAGAAACGCCTTCGGCCCCAGCGAAGGGTGTGGAAGAGCTTGAGTCCCTCTGTGAGGCATACCGGCAGTCCCTGGAGAAGCTAGAAGAGAAAATGGAAAGTCAAGGGATTATGAAGAATAAGGAAATTCAAGAGCTCGAACGGTTACTAAGTTCTGAAAGGCAAGAGCTTGACTGCCTTAGGAAGCAGTATTTGTCAGAAAATGAACAGTGGCAACAGAAGCTGACAAGCGTGACTCTGGAGATGGAGTCCAAGTTGGCGGCAGAAAAGAAGCAGACGGAACAACTGTCACTTGAGCTGGAAGTAGCACGACTCCAACTACAAGGTCTGGACTTAAGTTCTCGGTCTTTGCTTGGCATCGACACAGAAGATGTAAGTACCTGGGATTTAAATGCCGTTTCTTGGTTTACATGACTAGTAGACACTCAGTGTTTGTCTAATTGAAATGTACATTAAACATAAGTTCAAATATTTTTAGGGCTCAAGGAAATAAAATACACCAAAATGTTTTCAAAACAAACCAGAACTTGAGGAAAATGAGTAAACTTTATTTGAGGAATAAATCTCTATAGTGATTAGATTTACCTAGCGTTATATAGAATATTACTAAAGATGTTTTTAAAGTCTGGAGAAAGTTATGGAGTCAGAAAGTCTTTAGAATGTGTGTTTCCACCCTTTGTGCATTAATAAAGAATAAAGTATACTTAATTAAGAACTTGCTAATGGTAATATGATGTAAATTTTTAATCTCTAGCACTTTTCAGAATATTTTTGATGTTACAGCGTTATCGTCATGGAACTAAATACAGGAGATTATGTATTACTAAACAGTTTTCTCTCTAACAATTTACTATGGTACAAAAATATGATTTGGTATAAGTCATTTAAAAGGACTTTTACAAAATTGAATACGTATTTGTTTAATTGCTTGTAACTTTGTCCTTTCTAGCCTGCTAGCTGAATTAGTAATGCTATGTAGTGTATACATGTCACTTGATTCCCTCTATCTCCATGAGGTAGAGAAGGCAGGTCATGGTGAGGTGATGGCAGGAGTAGGGAGTAGGCACAACAGCAGATCCCCAGTTTACAGGTGAGAGGAAAGTGAGGCTCAAATATGTAATTTATCCAATGATATATAGTAAGTGCTGGATTGGGGATTAAGTCCTTGGACTAGGAATCTGATTAGGAAACTTTACTGCCTTATTAAAGAATATCATAAATACTGAAGGTGGAAACTGAGCATTTTGTTAGCCTCTTATTTAATAAGAGATTTCATATTTAGGCTACCTGAATATTCTTAGCAAGGAAGAAAATATGAAATTTAAATACATTACAAATTGTAATTGAGCTGAACGGTTTATCTTCAAGATAAATCCCTAACCCCAGTGTCTTGCCCATAGGGGCCACCTACTGAATGTTTATGTTGAATATTTGAATGAAGAGAGGAAGATGTAGTGGGAAATACACCACTTGAAGAGATGTGTTTAGCAGAGGCCATGCATCAGTTTCTAAAAAGTAATAACTAAGTCTATTGTATTTTGATTCTTTTTGAAAAATAAAATGCATGCTTGTTATGTATTATAATTACAGGCTATTCAAGGCCGAAATGAGAGCTGTGACATATCAAAAGAACATACTTCAGAAACTACAGAAAGAACACCAAAGCATGATGTTCATCAGATTTGTGATAAAGATGCTCAACAGGACCTCCGTCTAGACATTGAGAAAATAACTGAGACTGGTGCAGTGAAACTCACAGTAGAGTGCTCTGGGGAACAGTACCCAGACACCAATTATGAGACTCCAGGAAAAGACAAAACCCAGGGCTCTTCAGAATGCATTTCTGAATTGTCATTTTCTGGTGCTAATGCTTCGGTACCTATGGATTTCCTGGGGAATCAGGAAAATATCCAAAATCTTCAACTGCGGGTAAAAGAGACATCAAATGAGAATTTGAGATTACTTCATGTGATAGAGGAACGTGACAGAAAAGTTGAAAGTTTGCTAAATGAAATGAAAGAATTAGACTCAAAGCTCCATTTACAGGAGGTACAACTAATGACCAAAATTGAAGCATGCATAGAATTAGAAAAAATAGTTGGGGAACTTAAGAAAGAAAACTCAGATTTAAGTGAAAAATTGGAATATTTTTCTTGTGATAACCAGGAGTTACTCCAGAGAGTAGAAAGTTCTGAAGGCCTCAATTCTAACTTAGAAATGCATGCAGATAAATCATCACATGAAGATATCGAAGATAATGTAGCCAAGGTGAATGACAGCTGGAAAGAGAGATTTCTTGATGTAGAAAATGAGCTGAGTAGGATCAGATCTGAGAAAGCTAACATTGAGCATCAAGCCCTCTCCCTGGAGGCTGACTTAGAGATAGTTCAAACAGAGAAGCTATGTTTAGAAAAAGACAATGAAAATAATCAGAAGGTTATTGCCTGCCTTGAAGAAGAACTCTCAGTGGTCACAAGTGAGAGAAACCAGCTTCGTGGAGAATTAGATACTATGTCAAAAAAAAACATGGAACTGGATCAGTTGTCTGAAAAAATGAAGGAGAAAACACAAGAGCTTGAGTCTCATCGAAGTGAGTATCTCCACTGCATTCAGGTGGCAGAGGCAGAGGTGAAGGAAAAGACAGAACTCCTTCAGACTTTGTCCTCTGATGTGAGTGAGCTGTTAAAAGATAAAACTCATCTCCAGGAAAAGCTGCAGAGTTTGGAAAAGGACTCACAGGCACTGTCTTTGACAAAATGTGAGCTGGAAAACCAAATTGCACAACTGAATAAAGAGAAAGAATTGCTTGTCAAGGAATCTGAAAGCCTGCAGGCCAGACTGAATGAATCAGATTATGAAAAGCTGAACGTCTCCAAGGCCTTGGAGGCCGCACTGGTGGAGAAAGGTGAGTTCGCGTTGAGGCTGAGCTCAACACAGGAGGAAGTGCATCAGCTGAGAAGAGGCATCGAGAAACTGAGAGTTCGCATTGAGGCCGATGAAAGGAAGCAGCTGCATGTCGCAGAGAAACTGAAAGAACGTGAGCTGGAGAATGATTCACTTAAGGATAAAGTTGAGAACCTTGAAAGGGAATTGCAGATGTCAGAAGAAAACCAGGAGCTAGTGATTCTTGATGCCGAGAATTCCAAAGCAGAAGTAGAGACTCTAAAAACACAAATAGAAGAGATGGCCAGAAGCCTGAAAGTTTTCGAATTAGACCTTGTCACATTAAGGTCTGAAAAAGAAAATCTGACAAAACAAATACAAGAAAAACAAGGTCAAGTGTCAGAACTAGACAAGTTACTGTCTTCAGTTAAAAGTCTATTAGAAGAAAAGGAGCAAGCGGAGATACAGATCAAAGAAGAATCTAAAACTGCAGTGGAGATGCTTCAGAATCAGTTAAAAGAGCTAAATGAGGCAGTAGCAGCCTTGTGTGGTGACCAAGAAACTATGAAGGCCACAGAACAGAGTCTAGACCCGTCAGTAGAGGAAGCACATCCGCTGAGAAATAGCATTGAAAAGCTGAGAGCCCGCCTAGAAACTGATGAAAAGAAGCAGCTCTGTGTCTTAGAACAACTGAAGGAAAGTGAGCATCATGCAGATTTACTTAAGAGTAGAGTGGAGAATCTTGAAAGAGAGCTAGAGATAGCTGGGAAAAACCAAAAGCATGCAGCTCTTGAGGCAGAGAATTCCAAAGGAGAGGTAGAGACCCTAAAAGCAAAAATAGAAGGGATGACCCAAAGTCTGAGAGATCTGGAATTAGATCTTGCTACTGTAAGATCAGAAAAAGAAAATCTGACAAACAAATTACAAAAAGAACAAGAACGAATATCTGAATTAGAAATAATAAATTCGTCATTTGAAAATATTTTGCGAGAAAAAGAGCAAGAGAAAGTACAGATGAAAGAAAAATCAAACACTGCCATGGAGATGCTTCAAACACAATTAAAAGAGCTCAATGAGAGAGTGACAGCCCTGCATAAAGACCAAGAGGCCTGTAAGGCCAAAGAGCAGAATCTTAGTAGTCAAGTAGATTGTCTTGAACTCGAGAAGGCTCAGTTGCTACAAGGTCTTGATGAGGCCAAAGATAATAATATTGTTTTGCAGTCTTCGGTGAATGGCCTCATTCAAGAAGTAGAAGATGGCAAGCAGAAACTAGAGAAGAAGGATGAAGAAATCAGTAGACTTAAAAATCAAATTCAAGACCAAGAGCAGCTCGTCTCTAAACTGTCCCAGGTGGAAGGAGAGCACCAACTTTGGAAGAAGCAAAACTTAGAACTGGGAAATCTGACAGTGGAATTGGAGCAGAAGATCCAAGTGCTACAATCCAAAAATACCTCTTTGCAGGACACATTGGAAGTGCTGCAGAGTTCTTATAAGAATCTAGAGAATGAGCTTGAATTGACAAAAATGGACAAAATATCCTTTGTTGAAAAAGTAAGTGGCTCTATCTGTTTATGTTTAAATATGTAGCCATGAGGGAGGAAACTATATTTACTTCTAGACACTGTGAATTATATTTACTTCTAGACGGTGCCTACTATATTGAGCCAAACTTTGTAAAGGCTTTATGTTGACTGGGTCTTGAATTGCAGAAACATTGAGTGGGCTCTGGCAGTAGTGACTATTCTGGCTGGTTCTTTGGGACATGTTCATGGATTGGACCAGGTTTTTAATGTGGCACCTACATATGGGCAAAGCTTTGGTTTATGCACAGTTTCTTGTTCTAATTATATTTCCCTTTCTTAGAGTACATCAGAATACTGGCCTCCCCATACCCAGTTGAGACTCACTGCTATAGAGAGTGTAACAGACATTATCTAGGATCAGAAAGGATCTGCCTGTCTGTGTCTTTTTTGCCTTTGGGACAAAGCACTTTTAAAGATACTGATAGATTTATAACCAACAGAGCACTCATGGCTTCTGGGGTGCGTCTTGGGGATTTCGTGCTTTCAGTCCCTCTTTTATACCTTCTCTTTGTGTAGCCTTCTGTTGTGTTAGTTGATGATTAAAGGGAAGATCTGCCATCAAGAGGCTCAATTATTAAAGAAAAATTAAGTTTTGGCCCAGTGAGCTTACTTAGTGATCTAGGAAAGTGATTTTGTCACATTTAATTTTTGCTGAACAAATATTAAAGGAAAAAAAGGAGTATCTAGAAAATGCAATTCATCTCCACCCTGTATTTTCTGAGAATTTCGGGGTTTTGTATACCTTGCAAGAGATGGCGATTAGTATAGAGATGATGAGACAAACCATACCACGCTGTTTCACTTCAAAGGGCAAATGCAAACAGTAGGTTTTTAAACTGTTTTTCACTAATCATAAGCATGTTTCTCGCAGATTAGTATGGCACTGGGGGATTAGTAGAGATCCAAGAACTGATAAACTAAGATACTGCCTGGTATGATAATCTCCGATGTTTAAGTTTGATTCAAATTAATACCTTTGTGAAAGATTTTAAGACTTAGCGACATTATCTTTCCTTGTCATTCCTTCCCTTATTGCTATTCTTCTATTAAATCTTTTCTGGGAAGAAAAGGTAAACTTACCAGTAGGTTTTGAGCATGTTGAGTTGAGTGGATTAGTAAAGGGGGCATTAGCCAGCTTCCGTTTTATGATTGAAGGCTAATAAATGGCACAGATAGGTTGTATCAGAGTGATTAATCTGATCAAAGCACACCACCAAAAAGCAGATTGTAATGAAAGGTGAAATTTCAGGTAAACACAATGACTGCAAAGGAAATTGAGCTGCAGAGGGAAATGCATGAGATGGCACAGAAAACAGCAGAGCTGCAAGAAGAACTCAGTGGAGAGAAAAATAGGCTAACTGGAGAGTTAGAGTTACTGTTGGAAGAAATGAAGAGCAGCAAAGTAAGTTTTTTGTGACAAATGTTATGATGTGTTAATTCATTGTGCGCACTCTCCTTGTTGGTTTCTGTAAGACCTTCTGTAGTTTACCTATTTCTAGCTCTCGAAAAAAATAACCCTGTGCTTATGTCATAATCAGATTTGTAGTAATCTCTACCATCCAGCACTATCATGAGCCCACAAGGAGTCGTGAGAAGCCTCTGAACACATGACAATATCTGTCTCAGAGCCCAAATACGTTTTCATAGAAGAGGACCCTTGTACCACATTAATGCACATCAGAAGTAGATCTCATGCTGCTTTCAACAAGTTTATCTGCTCTCCTAGCTTGCCACAGATTACAGGCTAGAATGTTGCTAGAAACACATTCATTGATCTGCTAAGAACTAGCAGAGTAACAGAACTAAAGTCACAGTTTTAGGCAGGGTTAATGTGGCACATCTATAGCACTTGGGCTGCCACTGCCCAATGCCATTTCCATAGCAGATATTGCTAATTCATACCCTCCCTTTCTCCTGAGTCTCCTAACACTGTATCCTGGGTAGCTGCTACCATGCAGGGAGAGCTGGCAGATGAAATGAAACCTGTTTGTCATACCTGATTAAATTATAAACTTCCCTATAGCTGTTTAGTCCTCATGCAACTTCATTCCTGAGTAGTAAAGAACAGCAAAATAAGATAGTCATGATTGCGACCCTGAATAATGACAGAAATTTGAAATGATATATGTAATATTCTGTATAAAGAGTTGGAGAAATTTGTTGTTTTCTTTAAATATAGTATTTATGAAAAAAGGTTTTGGCATTGAATCTCAGGAATGGACTTAGAGAATATTCTGGCCATACTGCATGGAAGGAGTTCCTCCGAATGCTATTTGTGTATTGCGTCTGCTGAAATCTCTTTTGGTGTTGAGTAGCTTGGGAGTCTCCCAAGTGCGTCATTATTGTATTTCATGTGTAAGCACTACTGAGAGGAGTAGTTTGGCCTCAGGCCCATACATATGAGTGTGTTAGTTTGCATTGGCTTTATTCATTCATTTATTCATTCTGTAAATAATAAGTGCTAGTAAGGTCAGAGGATAGACTGCCGAACCGTAACTATCCTGTATTTCCTGCACTGGTATAGCTTATAGTCTAGACACATATTAAATCATGAAATAGGCAACATGTAACAATCATAAGTGGATAAATACTATAAATGAAACAAATAAGATTCTTTGCTGTGGAATAATTGGGATGTGGGGATCAGGGTAGGAAACAACCTAATTTAGATAGGGTGGTCAGCAGATTTAGATAGGGTGGGGGAGCCTTCTAGGTCTAGAGAGCAGTGTAGTCAAAGCTCTGAGACTAGAACGATCTTTGTATTTTTTTTAGAAATTGAAAGTAAACCATTGTGGCTGGAGCCAGATGGAAAATGACATGCACAAAGATTGGAGGGCAGGAAGGGTGTGGAGGGGGTAGGAAAGATTTGGGGCGGGAATATTCACTTGGCTAGTTCAACATATAGGGAGTGTTTAGAAATTATGGGAATGGTAGAAAATGATGGAGAAGAGAAGGTGGCTTAGGGCCTAGCCTGAAGGAACTCTAGCACACAAGGTGAGATGGAGGAAGAAGAGCCAGCAAAGAAAACAGAGAAGGCTTGATGAGGCAAACCAGGGAGGTGGCATGTTCTGGAAATCAAGAGGAAGGAGTGTCTCAAGAGGGAGGGAGTGTCTGGGTATAGTGGCTTACGCCTGTAATCCCAGCATTTTGGGAGGCTGAGGTGGGCTAATAGCTTGAGTCCAGAAGTTCAAGACCAGTCTGGGCAACGTGGCAGAACTCTGTCTATACCAAAAATACAAAAAAATTAGCCAGACGTGGTGGTGCATTCTTGGGAGGCTGAGGTGGGGGATCACCTGAGCCCTGGAGACCGAGGCTGCAGCGAGCCATGATTGTGCCACTGCACTCCAGCTTGGGCAACAGAGTGAGACCCTGTCTCAAGAAAACTAAGCCAAACTAACCAACCAAACAACAACAACAGCAACAGCAACAGTCACAACAACAACAACAACAACAAAAGGAAGGAGTGGTCAGCAGCCCCAGGTACTACTTAGAGGTTGATTGAGATGAGCTCAGAAGAGTGAGCCTTTAATTTGCAGCATGGAGGTTGATGATGCCATGAAAAGCTTTTTTAGGAAAAGCTGGGACGAATCGATTGGAGCAGGTTGAATAATTGAAGATGAGGAAGTAGACACCACACATACAGAAACATACAGAGACAGCTGCTCAGGGTCAGGCATGGAGAAGACAAATGCTTCCAGGGTTGGAATCTGGCCAGTTCTTCACAATGAAGGGATGGGGCAAAAGATTGGAGGATATTTGGAAGGAAATTCTTATAGTGACAGAACTGGGGTCTAAGCTGGTCAAGGAAGAAAACGCAAGGCCAGAGGGGATTTGGTATGAAGATGGTAGTGGTTCTGTTGATGAGGTCAGGAATTATTGCAATGGAAGTACTTTAATAAACAAGGCTGGAAGCATTGGAAGATGTGGTCCCAGAGTGGTTTATTTGAATTCAAGGTTTCAGGGTTTCTGTGGTCTCTGGATATGACCTAGCGAGGTGGTTGGGCTGGAGCAGAGGAAAGTGTCATTGGAGGTGAAGTCACAATTAAAAGTGAATACATTGCTAAGAATTATAACACTATTCTGTACAGATTTTATCTTGCCCATAAGCAATTTTTTTTCCACACAGTACTCATTATTTCCTAAAAACATTTCCAGGTTCTTAATTGTGAGGAAGTGCTATTATGATTTCATTATTATTTTTCTGTTTAGGATCAATTGAAGGAGCTCACACTGGAAAATAGTGAATTGAAGAAGAGCCTGGATTGCATGCACAAGGAGCAGGTGGAAAAGGAAGGGAAAGTGAGAGAAGAAATAGCTGAATATCAGCTACGGCTTCATGAAGCTGAAAAGAAACATCAGGCTTTGCTTTTGGACACAAACAAACAGGTGAAATGTGGGGTTTGGTTACTGGGGAAGCTGGAGAGTGTATTGATCATGGTAAGGCTTTTTTTTTTTTCCCCCCAAAAAAGTCAATATTCTGGGTTATTACTGTGCTATATAATCTTATAAAAAGGTCTCATATTAACTTCACAATCTTTTCCCCAGGTCCCTCTTTTATCAGTTGATTTTTTTTTTTTTTTTTTTTGAGATGGAGTCTCGCTCTGTTGCCCAGGCTGGAGTGCAGTGGCGCGATCTTGGCTCACTGCAAACTCCGCCTCCCGGGTTCACACCATTCTCCTGCCTCAGCCTCCCGAGTAGGTGGGACTACAGGCGCCCGCCTTCATGCCCGGCTAATTTTTTGTATTTTTAGTAAAGATGGGGTTTCACCGTGTTAGCCGGGATGGTCTTGATCTCCTGACCTCGTGATCCGCCCGCCTCGGCCTCCCAAAGTGCTGGGATTACAGGTGTGAGCCACAGTGCCCGGCCCAGTTGATTTTTTAAAAAGGTATTATTTCCATTTTGGAGTAGAATAATAGGAGAGTTGCAAAGTCAAAATAGTCCTTGGAAAGGCAGGGGTTTTTTTTTGTTTTTCTTTTTTTTTTTTTTTTTGAGACCGAGTCTCGCTCTGTCGCCCAGGCTACAGTGCAGTGGCACAATCTTGGCTCACTGTAGCCTCCGCCTCCTGGGTTCAAGCAATTCTCCTGTCTTAGCCTCCTGAGTAGCTGGGATTACAGGCGCCCGCCACCATGCCCAGCTAATTTCTGTATTTTTAGTAGAGATGGGGTTTCGCCGTGTTGGCCAGGCTAGTCTTGAATTCCTGACCTCGTAATCTGCCCACCTCAGCCTCCCAAAGTGCTAGGATTACAGGCGTGAGCCACAGTGCCTGGCCGTTTTTTGTTTTTCTTACAATTTTGTTTTTTTGGCTGTGCCTACTGGCTAAAGTAACGTTTTGTTTTTTGTTTGTTTGTTTGTTTTGCTCTAGTATGAAATAGAAATCCATACATATCGAGAGAAATTGACTTCTAAAGAAGAATGTCTCAGTTCACAGAAGTTGGAGATGGACCTTTTAAAGTCTAGTAAAGAAGAGCTCAATAATTCATTGAAAGCTACTACTCAGGTTTTGGAGGAATTGAAGAAAACCAAGGTGTGTTCACTTTTCTTTGCTTCATGATTTCGAATGGTTTATACAGGTGGTAGTGATTTTAATGGTATTGCATTAAATGTTTTCATTTTCATTTTATGAAAATTTTTGGTAGTCAAAAATGATGTCATTCATCAGTTCCCTGCTGAGTTATCTTAAAAAAAATCAGTGGGTGATCTACAGTCTCATAGCTTGAATAAGCTATCCGTTGCCTCATGCATCCTCTCAAACTAGAGGATGTTAAAGACTTCTTGAGATAGATTTGAAGATCCAGCCACACAGCAGATGAGGGCAGGCCTCTTAAGCTATAGAAAACAGTCCGATGGGCAATTCCAAAGTCTTGAACGAGCTGCCTTCCAACTTCACTGTCACCATATTCACCTTCCTGTGGCTTATGGGGAGATCGAAGTGTGGCAGAGCACCTTGGTCAGGCAGACATGTGTGGATATTTTTCTCTTCCTCTTCATGCAAGGATCATAGAGCTTTTTTTTTTTTAAGGAAGAGTGAAGGTGAACCCTAATCTCAGGATTGCTAGTCTCAAGATGGTACCACTATAATTCTACCTGGAAAAGGAGGTGTTTTGATTCCTACAGATATTTTTTGTAAGATGAATACCCACAGTGTGTAATAGTGAACCTGGGTAATAAATATCTTCCAGCAAAGGTTTTACTTAGAAGACGATTATATTTTTAAAATTTTGACATTAATTGAATATATACAAACAGAAAACTAGGTATATATTTATTATGTTTATGGCTCTCATACAACTATCAAGGTAAATGAAATTTGCCAATTAAATACAAAGTAGTAAAATTCAAAATCACGTTAATAATTAATGATGTTCTTCTGGTACAAAATGAGATGCTGGGCTTAATAATAGAAATAAGTAGTACTGTTGAAATAGAATTAAATGGGTCTTTAATTCATTTGTGATTGGAATCAGAAATAGCAGGTTCTGAAAGGGTAAGGTTTACTGCATCATTACTAATAAATAATTTCAAGATGAAATATACAAAGATGAGATCCAAGCTCTAACAACTACTTGCAATACGAATATGGTACTGGGTTCTTCTCCATCCCCCATCCCCATTCCTCTTCCTCCTCCTGCTGCTGTTTGGTCGTCCTTTGGAAATTCACGATGCCATATCAGATGGTTTTGGAATTCTGCATTTTAAAATATATTATGTAATATAATGCATATGCCATATATAATATCCTAGTGGGATCTGCTATAATATTGCATAATCAAATTCATATTTCTGCAGCAAAATGTGTGGATAGTCTCACAAGGCAGGATAAATAGAGGCTATACATACTGGGCCAGGTGTGATGACTCATGCCTAGAATCCCAGCAATTTGGGGGACCAGGGCAGGAGGATCACTTGAGGCCAGGAATTTGAGACCAGCCTGGGCAACATAGTGAGACCCTATCTCTAAAAGAAAAAAAAAATGGTTGTGATAGCACGTACCTATAGTCCCAGATACGTGGGAGACTGAAGTGGGAGGATTGCTTGAGCCCAGGAGGTCATGCAGTGAGCCATGATGGTGCCACTGCACTCCAGTCTAGGTGACAGAGGGAGATTTTGTCTTAAAAATAAATAAATAAATTAATTAATAAAGACTGTAAACACCTTTATATCTGTTCAGGTTGGGTTTTGCCTCTAAATCATTTTCATAGCTCTTTTTTTGATTTGGGAATTGTGAATAAGAATGTGAACTTGTACCACTGAGAAGTATATGAGGACACAATTCTCCCACCATTCTTTTGTCTTTCTACTCAAGCCATAATACAGTTTAAATTTGTATAGTGAGCTCTAATATCATTTGGCCTTCACGTGGTATAGCTAAAACAAATACCAAGGCAGGTATTGAAACTGTAACAGTGCGATTACAAATGGGAACACAATTCTCTCATTGAGAATTTTGGACCCACCAAGAATGTGTTCCTTGTCTCCCCTGCCCAGTAATCCAGTGTGATTCCCACTGGATAAATATAGACATAATGGGCACTTAGTATAGACATCTCAGGAACCATAGTTTATACTTGTGATACTAAGAAAGAGAATGACAAAACCACATTCTCAGCTGGGGAGACTTAGGAAACTGAGTAGAGAAGGTGAATGGTTTTGCGCATCTTTAGATGTTTTGTATTGAATCTAATAATTCTTAAATTTACAATACATGAATCTTATATCATAATTATTTTTCCATATACTTATAAAAAGAAATTCAAGTTTTTAAATGGAATTACTTTCATTTTGTAGATGGACAATCTGAAATATGTAAATCAGTTGAAGAAGGAAAATGAACGTGCCCAGGGGAAAATAAAGTTGTTGATCAAATCCTGTAAACAACTGGAAGAGGAAAAGGAGATACTGCAGAAAGAACTATCTAAACTTCAAGCTGCACAGGAGAAGCAGAAAACAGGTGGGTGTTAACTGGGGCACATCAACTAGCCAGCACTCTTTTCCAATAGTGGAATAACACATGGTGTGCGTGGTTAGGAACTATTTTTAGTGCTGTGTTCTATTACTGAGTGCTGATTTTTTACTATTAATCTATTTTTCAATTTCTGAATTTTGTGCTTATCTTGGGATCATTATAGAACTCAGAATGAAGCTTTTTTTTGTTTTGGTTTTGAGACAGGATCTTGCTGTGTCACCCAGATGGGAGTGCAGTGGTGCCATTATGGCTCATGGCGCCTCGACCTCCAAGGGATCCTCTCACCTCAGCCTCCCGAGTAGCTGGAGCTATGTAGGCAGGCGCCACTACGCCCGACTAATTTTTGTATTTTTTGTAGAGACAAGGTTTTTCCATGTTGCCCAGGCTGGTCTTGAATTTCTAGGCTCAAGCAATGTGCCCACCTCGGCCTCCCAAAGTGCTGGGATTACAGGCGGGAGCCACCATGCCTGACCTGAATGAAGCCATTTTGAAACAGAATTATTGCATCTTCTGTTCTATAAAACATGCAAAAAAAACCTGGTGGTACTTTTTGCTCATGAGCCGTTCTAAGAAGAGTTTTTCATGTTGATGTTCAGCTGCGTGGTTTCTTTGTCAAAAGAGTGGCATCAGAGTTGGCTTTGGTAATTTATAAATAGCTGATTCTGGTTATCCTCAGTCCATTGTATGGGTCAACTAAAGGGAACAGGTGAGGGTGGGAGACATATTTTTAGTTGTGTGGGAAAATAGAAAAGGAAAGAAATGATAACTCTCATTGTCACTTTTATCCACTTATGCCCCTGGAGTGCCATGTGCTTACTGTGTGGATAGATGATGACAAGCATAATCTGACTGGCTTCCCTGGTCTGTAGCACGGCAGTGCTAAGGGTAGATTGGGGCTTCAGGGGATTTTTCTAATGGATTTAATAACACCCATGGCAGCTACAAGTTGACCAAGATTCCCACCTTTATAGTGTTCCCCTAAACCCTTGTTCGTCAGACCCTGCCTTGTCTTCAAATACTTTCAGAGGTTTTTTGGAATTTGCCTGATCATTTGTTAGAATCTTGTCTCCCAAAGCCATACAACAGAAGCTTCATAATCTTTACTGACTTCTGTTCATCCACTTATGGTAGACAGAATGGACTAGGGAAAATAAGGATGTAAAAAATGGATTTATTTGATTGCACATAACTGGCGCTACGAGAAAGTTTAGTGAGTTGACTGAAATACGAGTTTGAGATTTTGGTGGGTTTTATTTAAGCTGTCCCAAGGAATGTCACAGGACTAGAATATCTACCTTGATGTGATATGATACCTCCCAAACAAGAGTTGAACTATAAGAACATATACTGATGTATCTCCCCTACCTCTTCAAAAAAATCAAAGGAAGAACACGTCCAAGATTATCTGCTTCACGATGCCCATTGTTAACTAGAGAAGCATCAAGTCACACATGATGTGTTGCTTACTTTGGACAGGTACTGTTATGGATACCAAGGTAGATGAATTAACAACTGAGATCAAAGAACTGAAAGAGGCTCTTGAAGAAAAAACCAAGGAGGCAGACGAATACTTGGATAAGTACTGTTCCTTGCTTATAAGCCATGAAAAGTTAGAGAAAGCTAAAGAGATGTTAGAGACACAAGTGGCCCATCTCTGTTCACAGCAATCTAAACCAGATACCCGAGGGTCTCCTTTGCTAGATCCAGTTGTTCCAGGACCATCTCCAATCCTTTCTGCTGCTGAAAAGAGGTTATCATCTGGCCAGAAAAAAGCTTCAGGCAAGAGGCAAAGGTCCAGTGGGATATGGGAGAATGGTAGAGGACCAACACCTTCTACCCCAGAGACCTTTTCTAAAAAAAGCAAGAAAGCAGTCATGAGTGGTATTCACCCTGCAGAAGACACAGAAGGTACTGAGTTTGAGCCAGAGGGACTTCCAGAAGTTGTAAAGAAAGGTATGCCTAATTTTAAAACAAAATTATTTGTGTTCTTTTGAAATTCCATGTAATGGTTCACATATAAAAAGACAAAAGTATTTGCTTTTTTACATTATTGTGCAATAATCTCATTGATGTTCATAAACAATAGTCTGCTTTTAAATGGATGAGGCATATATTTTCCTCTGGGATCTCATTATTTGTGTCATATTAACAAAAGAGCTGGTAGATTGGTAAAATGACTGTCTAAAATCTGTTTAGAATTTGTTATTTGAATGCTGAAAAAAATCATTAAATCAAGGATGCCCTTCAGGGTTTCCTACCCTTTGGTCATGTCTGACCTAGCTAGCAGGTGAGCTAGAGGGTCCACCTTGTGATGCTGGCCCCCTGGCTGGAACCACTGACTACACTTTGTTTTGTTTTTTTAAACTTGGTTTTCTCCCAAGTCTGGCCCAAGGACTGGTGCCAGTCTAGGAACTGTTTGTTATTGGTTCCTGAATGAAACAATGTATTGTAATTAAGTAGGACTTTAGAAATGTTCATAGCAACTTGATATTTTTGTAACATCCAAGCACATATCATTTTTTCTATTGATTTGTTCTCATTACATTATACAAAAATGTTATTCCACAGCAGATTGGAAATTCTTTGACCCCCTTCCGCCCCCAAATATCTAAACTGATTCTTTGCCATAGATGGTTTGAAAAGCATTGTTCTGAGTAACTCTAGCCCCAAAATCGTTATCTATTTCTCACTGGTAATTTTTATATGTAGTTAAAGTGTGAAAAACAAAAACAAATGCTGCTTTAGTTAGCCCTGAATGCAGTTCTGGAGTGTGTGTTGATACATTAACTCTTAGTATCCCTGGAATTGACTTTCTTTCCTGGGTCATCAAAAGTCATGTCACTTCCTTCTGTGGAAAGAGACAACGCCAGTGAGTGTGAAGTCACCTTTAGGAAGGTCAGTTTCTCTCCTCCCACCTACATGAGAGTGCTCGCCTGAAGTAGCTGTTACCATTTTACATTTTCTCCCTTTAAACAAGCACTTGCCTTTCTTTTATATATATATTTTATTTTTCCATTGTACTCTCCTTTTCCCCCCAACCCAATTTTACAATAAGGCCTGCTGGCATTCTTTAGATCTTAGAAAAATGCAAAGTAAAACATCCATGTAGAAGATAGAAGCAGAAAAAACTTCTTCTGTGTAGTATTATTTTCCCCTTCTTTTCTCATTGTTATTTTCTGTTTCTAATGAGAAAAAACCTGTTTGTTACTTGATTCAATTTGGTGACTCCCAGAGCAACTGTGAAGTGTAATCCATTGACCAAAGTGGCTAGGACAAAGTATTTTTTGGAGTTTACATTATCCTTGTTAAAACCACCTAATGAATATCTTTTCCATTGTAGATAGAATTGGACCTAGCAGTGCTGACAGTTAGCTTTTTTGCCCTTAGGGTTTGCTGACATCCCGACAGGAAAGACTAGCCCATATATCCTGCGGAGAACAACCATGGCAACCCGGACCAGCCCCCGCCTGGCTGCACAGAAGTTAGCGCTATCCCCACTGAGTCTCGGCAAAGAAAATCTTGCAGAGTCCTCCAAACCAACAGCTGGTGGCAGCAGATCACAAAAGGTAAACTACCGTCAATATCCATCTGCTGTTTGAGATCCAGAAAATTGCAGTATTACCTGGGTGAGGATTGGACACTGCACCCCCTGATTCAGGAGCCCTTTCAAAAAGTCTGACCTTCTTGGTGTGGTGTCAGTCAGTAGTGAGCAAGTGACCGGGTGAACATTACAGTATCAGGGTACATGATCTCATGCTTGAGTCAACAGGCCATTTATACGTCGTTTGATGGAAAATGGCATTGTTACATTAAAAACTCGGTGGATTTCTAAGAAAGTTTCAGGTGTTACTGATGAAGGATTTGAAGAGGTAATTTTCCTTTTTGCCACTGGTATTAGTTTCAAACTTTACTCTCACTTACCTGCCCCCAGCTGCGAATTTTTTATTGTTTTTATTAATCCTTTACTTTCTTTTAAAAAAGGAAGCGCATATTTCAATAGATATCTAACGAAAGGAACTCTGTTTATGGATTTCTTTCTCTATTTTGATTGTTGAGGATCAACAGGATCTTAGTGACCTCTGTGCACCCTACAACGTCCCAGAAGATGTTATGTAGAGCATAGGGAATATTTGCTTAACAGATCTTTATTCCTGTTACTATGATCCATACCAGCAGCTACCATTTAAGTATGCATAGTATATGCATTTTATTTATCTTTCTCATTTTATTGAACTCTCACAGTAAGTGGTATTGTAAAAGAGTGAAAATCGTGAGACTCATAAAGATTTAACCTCCCAGTGTGAACACCTGCTTCCTCTCAACTCCACAGTCTTGATCTCTCTACGATACCAGTGTTTGTCAGACTGGGGACTAGGGGAATATTTTTGGAAGTTGCTGGAATAACTTCAAAGAGTTTGAACAGTCTGTGATTTTACCTTGATTGCTCACTTGTCAGAGTTTGATCAAGTATGCGATCTGATAACCTTGAACCAGAAAACAAAGCTTTGAAAGTGTAATAACCCCTATTTGTGTAATGTGATAATTCATAAGTAAGCAAACACGTTCTTAGGATTTGGGATACCAAATATGAACACATTGGTGGTTACATGTGGGCGATCTAAAGAGTACAATATATTTAGATCTCTTAATCCGAACATCACAACAACAGGTTTACAAATTTGTTTTTGTTGATGTATAAGAGCTATAAGCATTAAGGAGTTATACTTAGTAATGAATAATATACATTATGATTATAATAAATACATTATAATAAAATTTTTATTCAAGTATGAAGAAGAATGATCTGAGATTTTCTTTCACTGAAGTGGACCCATTTGTTACTCTTATTAGAAATATTCTACCATTTTGTGCAATTTTTTTCTCCCCTCCCCTACCAAATTCTCTCTCTCACTCACGTTTGGATTTAACTTTTGCATGCTGCCAACAACAAAATACTGAAGTATATACTGGAGAATATATATTTAATATACTGAATGTACTGACTTTCCAATGAACATGAGAACAGCTTCTCCTTTAAGCAACTAGTGCCTCTAAACAGTGGAGCTACCAAACTTGTCCAAAGCTGTCAACTATAAGGTATCCACTGGATACTGGATACAGGAGGAGTCAGGTTTAGGGTCCTGATATGGGCCATGCCATTTTCTTAGAAGGGCGACTGGGAGCCACCCTTTCCCAAACCTCAGTAAAAAGTAACATCCATTCCTATTTGTCTCACACTTATGGAGATCAAATGAAGTATTTGTCTGACTCTCTTAGAACAGAAAACCATGACATACAGCTGGTACTCTGTGCCTCCACTCTTTTTAGGTAACTCACTTTATTGTAATCTCTTGTTTAAATATCTGTCTTCTGGTTTGCAATCTGAGTTCTGTGAGGTTACTGATTACACCTGTAGTTTATGTCTAATGCAGTGTCTGACATTCAACAAATATTCACTGAATGAATGGAACTGTGAATGTCCTGAAGTGATTGCATTAATAGATGTTTATAAAGGCATGCTAGGAAATGGTCTTATGAAATCATCACGAGTCATTTTTTTTTCTTTTGTGAAGAGCTGAGGGTAAAAGCAGTTTGCATGTGGCATTCAGACTTACTATCTAGGAAAAAGAGCTTTGCACGCTAGGGGGCCTGCTCTCCTCACTGCTGTTGAATCTGCTGAGTAGGGAGTAGTAACCATGGTTTCCGCAGATTTTGTTCAGTGCGTTAACTACATGGCGTTCAGTAGGCACCAACAGTTATGAATTGCTAAGCAATGTTGTGCACTTGCAAATGTGGAGGGGGCTCTTTTGAGAGCAGTTGTAAGAGACTTCATGATTAGATTCAAACTCTTCAAAACCTAGCCCAGTAATTTTTAATTTAATTCAGCTTTCTCTGAGTCGCCCTGTAAAATGCTTGCTGCCTCATCTGTTAAGCGTATTTCATCACTTAGTTTTAAAAATCTAGAACAAGGTATTATTTCCCAAAGCGGTTGCTTAGAAACTCAGGGTTGTGAGTTCTCCTTTGAGGTGACTGGCTGGGTGATGAGAGACAGTTAGTTTCCTAGGTCGTTTAGCAAGACCTTTAGTGACATCTGACAAGTTCAAAGGGGAAAAAATGGGCAAAATGCACATTAGGTAAGGATCATTCTCTATTATGTCACTGGGATGGATAAGCTCAGGAACCCCTCGTTTGTTGGGAACAAGGGAGACAGCAATCGTAGACCTGATCTCCTGAACCTGGGCTTTGAGATCAGTTCCCGGAGGACCGGCCAGTAAGCTGTAGAGCCCATCATGAATGGTGGATGTTAGTTTTGTGGGGGTCTTGATTTTTTTCCTACTTGTGAGGGTCATTTTCACTGAACTATCTGCATATTTGCCCTCTCCCTATTGCAACTGCAGAATCATTTATAAGACAATTAGAGTATGCATGCATGCACTATTTTTTTCCCTCCTTTGTGTTATTCTAGGAGGATGTACTGTCTTAATAGATTAAATACTTGGTGAATTTGACTTTGTCTGGTTAGAGACCATTCTGAAGTTAACTAACCAACAGGAGAGTCAAATCCACAGTTTAAATTCTGATCACAACTACAGTGTCTTCAGTATCAGAAATCGAGACCATCCTGGCTAACACAGTGAAACCCCGTCTCTACTAAAAAAAAAAAACACAAAAAACTAGCCGGGCGAGGTGGCGGGCACCTGTAGTCCCCACTACTCGGGAGGCTGAGGCAGGAGAATGGCGTAAACCCGGGAGGCGGAGCTTGCAGTGAGCTGAGATCCGGCCACTGCACTCCAGCCCGGGTGACAGAGCAAGACTCCGTCTCAAAAAAAAAAAAAAAAAAAAAGAAATTGAGTCTAGAGGGGAGAAGCCAAAAAGAGTGGACATTAGCCATTTGATTGGGATAAAGAGTCTTACAGGCTCAAACTTCCTATTTCCTATGGAGTATCTGTCTCTCTTTCTCTTTTTAAATGGCAAATCTACAGATTTGTTTCTTGTACATCTGGTGGGTTCCAGGGAAACCTTGTCTTTGGAATCACTATTTCTCTTTGGAAAAAAAAAAAAAAAGTACCAGCAAAACTCTGTTTTATTTTTTTCCTTCAACTTTCCATGGCTGGTAATTTTCCATTAAGTCCTGACCTTCCAAGGCTGCGTCTTTTCAGTGTCCTGGACACACTCTGAGGGAGAAGTGAGCTTTCCTGGGATTTGATCTGTTGGCCGGATTTACTATGTTTCATGTAATGAAAAGTATTTAACTGCCTTTTTCAAGCCACATGCTTCCTATGGAAAGAATATAAATGGGAAAATAATTTTCATTCCCTTTTCTTCTTGCATCAGAAGGAGATCCCTGGAAGTCAGTTGCTGAGGGAGTGTCTGTCACGTAGTTACTTCTCAGCATCTGTGCTGGACACAGATCCTTGTGTCCATTGTGCAAGAGGCCCTTCTCCTTTCTCTTTGAAAAATCTTCCTATTTGAATCTTCCACTCTTGCCCTTAACTTTGGTTAGGTGAAGCTTTCCTATACTTCATTTTTCTTGCTCTTTTTTCTCTTTTTTGACCCTATATCTTTTTTCACTGCTATATAAATTTCAATTTTTTTTTTTTTTTCTTTTTTTTTTTTTTTTTTTTAAATCTTGCTGTGTCCCCCTGGCTGGAGTGCAGTGTCACTGTTGCGGCTCGCTGTGGCCTCAAACTCCTGGGCTCAAGCGATCCTCCTGCCTCAGCCTCCTGAGTAGCTGGGATTATAGATGTGAGCCACTCAGCCTGACCCAATTTCAACAAATCTTCACTCACCAGTTACCTCACTCTCTCGTCTACTTAAAGTCTCAAATTTTCTGAGATATCTTTTTCTCTTAAAAGGCAGGATGTTTGAGAGGGGATTTATTCTTCTGGACTTTATTGTTAGATAGCTGTCCTTCTGCTCTAGTCCAAATTCAATATGGAAACAACCAGCCACAAAGGGAGAATGATTAAAATACCCTGAACAGGTCCTCAGTCATTTTAAAATTTTCCACCCTGTGGAGGTAGTATTTACTCATTTGGGTTATACTTGTTTTAAACAACAGAAATGGCTAGTTAGGACAACGGAGGCAGGTTTTTCACTTAGGAATTCATTGGACGTGTACCATGTGGTCAAGCATGTTGTGGGCACTAGAGATACGTAGGTAAATAGGGCATAGTCTTTGCCATCAGAGGTGCCTTGGGAAGTCTGATGACTTTAGTTAGAAATTGTCCCTGATATCCTCCTGACTTGTCTGTTAGGTGGGGCCTGTTCTCAGGGAAGAGGAAATACTACAATTATATATAACTCCTAGAGAAGAAGAACTTAATTTAAAACTTAGTGACATAGTGCTTTATTTTTCATGTTGTGGAAATGTGAGTGTGATTGAACCTCTAACAGAGATGTTTGTGTTGCAGGTCAAGGTTGCTCAGCAGAGCCCAGTGGATTCAGATACCATCCTCCGAGAACCTACCACGAAATCTCTCCTGGTCAATAATCTTCCTGAGAGAAGTCCGACTGACAGCCCCAGAGAGGGCCTGAGGGTCAAGCGAGGCCGACTCGCCCCCAACCCCAAAGCTGGACTGGAGCCCAAGGGCAGTGACAACTGTAAGGTCCAGTGAAGACACTGTGTGTGTCAGTACCCCTGGGAGGCGCCAGTCATTGGATAGATAAGGCTCTGCCTACAGGGACTTTTCTTTAGCCAGGGAGAGCTTTATCAGTGAGGAGAAAACAATTCCTTAGAAGTCTTGAATATATTGTACTGTTTAGATCTCCCATGTGTAAGTATTGAAAAAGTTTGGAAGCACTGATGACCTATTAGCATTGACATTCCTCTACTGTAATGTAAATAGTATAAAGCTATGTGTATAAAGCTTTTTGGTAATATGTTGCAATTAAAATGACAAGCACTATATAACAATGTCTTTGTATGTGGATTTTACACCAAAAAAATGCAGAACACATTTTATACTTCCAATTAACAGCTCCTAGGAAAATGTAGACTTTTGCTTTATGATATTGTATCTGTAGTATTAGGCATGGAATAGTTTTGGATCAGGAATTTCTCAGAGCTGAGTAAAATGAAGGAAAAGCGTGTTATGTGTTTTTAAGGAGAATGTGCACACATATACATGTAGGAGTGTTTATCTTTCTGTTGAAATCTGTTTTAGACATCTTTGCTTATGTAATCTGTACATATGTGTGTGTGGGTATGTATTTATTTCCAATTAGGGCTGCAGGGTTCCTAGAGGTGTGCTATACCATGTGTCTGTCATTGTGCTTTTTTCTGTTTTTAGACCAATTTTTTACAGCTCTTTGGTATGCATTCTCGTATCTGGTGATGTATTAACATGTAGCCTTTGTTTTCTAATAAAATAGTCACCTTTGTTTTCTGTAAGAGTGATTCCTAAGGGTAAAGGTATTACGAATATTGGTACTATTTCTTGCTAACTACAGCAGCCTCTTATACAAGTAAAAATGTTTGAACAAATGATACAGATCTTTAAACAAACGATCCTAGCATATTTAGTTGTATTAAAAGACACAATTTGGAATATGGGTCATAAGGAGTATGTGGGAATATAAGACGTCCAGCCCAGTGCCTCCTACATTCTGTGTCCCCATTAAACCACATCATCAAGGATACAGGTATGTGGTGTTTACTAGCTTATTGATGATAACAGAGTTTTGAAAGCATGCAGGCATTATGAGCCATGTCAGATCCAAAAACATTTGAACAAGTTCTTACATCCTTGAATCAGGGTAAAAAAGTTTCCCAGGACATGCGCTAGCAAAAGATCATTTGTTCCTGGCTTTCAGTCCAGATTGATGCACAAACCTTGATAAGCACCATCATTTATATTTAAAAGTTGTCCTTTGCAAGGTGGCCTCTGTTGTTGGATAATGCTTCAATAATATTAAGCTACTTAGTATTCATCAGCTGAAAGTGATATCCTGACTTTCCTCTTGTTTCTTCAGTTGCTTGGGGTTGAGGTCTGGTGCAATATCCTCACCATAAATCATCCCAGGGCCACCATGTGCTCAAGGGCGTCATGACCCCGAGCAGACATTGTTGGGATTAAGCCATCAGCTTTATTGGCTGTCTCCAGCGACTGGAAGATTCCACTGAGTAGGCTTTGCTGGGTAGCGTCATGGGTCCTTGAAAGCATCTCTTCGTTTTTTCCTAGGTGTGCCATAGTTGCTGCTCTTGTTACTTGGATACTTGCCTTTTTTTTTTTTTTTGATACGGAGTCTTGCTCTGTCGCTAGGCTGGAGTGCAGTGGCATGATCTCGGCTCACTGCAAACTCTGCCTCCCGGGTTCACGCCATTCTCCTGCTTCAGCCTCCCAGGTAGTTGGGACTACAGGCATGTGCCACCACGCCTGGCTAATTTTTTTGTATTTTTAGTAGAGATGGAGTTTCATCATGCTGGCCAGGCTGGTCTCGACCATTTTTATAATTGTAGAGAATTGTTCAAAATCTCGTAAGTGGACAGCCAGGACATCATTCTTTTCCTCAAGATAACAATACTTGTTCTGCTATGAGCTGAGCTGCATAGGGGATGAAAAGTAAACATGCTACTGTTCCAAATTTGAAGTACTTTATAAACCAGTTGAGTCATGAGTGAGATCCCTGCTGACAAATCATATGGGAAAATGAATCAAGTTCAGAGATCTGGGAATCAGATTCTCATCTGTACAATGAGGAGCTTGGTTGAGATGATTCTTTTACCGTAAATGTTGTATAAGAGCTGAAATGGACCTTTGTGTTGTTGGGAGTTGCTGGTAGTCTAAGGGGACTGCATCTTCAATAAGAAAGAAATAGAAACCAAACTTTAAATGTAGCCCGATTTCTATTTCTTGAGACACTCCTCCCCTCACCCTCTCACTTGCATTCTTTGAGATTTATTTGTGGTTTTTCTCATTTGATCCCAGTTTATTTATTTTGTTGGGACTACTAAATTTTCACAGATTTGTTTGCACCTAGGAAGAAGTCAGGGCACTTCTTCCTGGGGACCCCTAACTCAAGGAGGGGAGACCTCTTCCACCTTCCAACTGGTTTGAGTCTGCAAACGTTTCTAACTTCTTTTAGCATGACTCAACACCAATTGTTATTTTAGAATTTCCAGGTTCTTCCAGAATCCTTCAGGCTGTGGGCAGTATGTCATGAAAGAAAGTTAAATAGTAAATAAACTGATGAGTTCTTGTAAGCCATAGGTTTATTGCACCACAGTCAGAAGTTGCACTGATCATTAGCATGTTTTTCATATTTCTCTTCTGTAGTTAAGGAGGGGGATACCATTATTTTTGAAGAGGACAGTAAGTACCTAAAATTGTTAACTACCACTTGGTAGTTGAGAGTTAGGTGCTCTCCCGCTTCTGTTCACATAAGCTGTCTTCTCTTTGAAGGGGAAGGGGTTGTATGCTAATTCACTGAGGAGAGAAGAGAGCCTTGAGTGCTTCAGAAGAGCCTGGCTGTTCTCATTTGAAAAGTCGGACCTCAATCTGCCATCCTACCCGCAGGCCCAGCTATATATCTAATGGTACTACTCACTTTAGCTTTGGCTCAACTACTTAAAATACTGGATGGAAAGTCTCAAATTTTACAAGGTATTTTCATGTGTGCTGAAGCTTTTACCTTTGTGAGGTAAGAGACAGAGGTCAAACTTCTCACTCATAGGCCTGGGGAGATCTTGCTTAATGATAATTGTGTGTCTCCCTGCAACCTTGCAAAATGAAGATTATCCTCATCAAACAGAAGATAAAATAGGCTTAGAGTATTTGGCCCAGGAAGTAGCCGAGTTGAGTTTCGACCTCAGCTTTGCAAATACAAAGCCCATTCTCTTTCTTGTTTATCCTGCCACTTCTCTGGAAGCAGGCTTTTCCAGGATAATTCTGATAGTATAGATTTTCAGGGGATATTAAGTAGCTTTTCCACTTTCTATGTGCAATGGCAATGAAGATATCTAGGCTGTCTGCATCTGATCTGGGTTACCTTACATTTAATTTCAAAAATGTAAAATGGGACTAGCTATACATTTTAACTGCTAAAAGTTGTCTACTAACTAAAAGTTGTCTACTAACTGAATACATAAGCATTATTTATGTAGAGGTAAATCCTTTCAAAGAGTCTTTTTTGGCAATTCAACAAAGAAACCCCATTAAAAAGTGGGCATGAACAGACACTTCTCAAAAGGAGACATACAGGTGACCAACAAACATGAAAAAATGCTCAACATCACCAATCATCAGAGAAATACAAATCAAAACCACAATAAGACACCATCTCACACCAGTCAGAATGGGTATTATTAAAACATCAAAAATTAACATGCTGGCAAGGTTGTGGTAAAAAGGGAATGCCTATACAGTGATGGTGGGAATGCAAATTAATTCAGCCACTCTGGAAAGTGGTTTGGAGATTTCTCAAATAACTTGAAATAGAACTACCATTCTACCCAGCAATCCCATTACTGGGTGTATACCCAAAGGCAGATAAATCATTCTGCCAAAAAGACAAATGCACTCCTATATTCATTACAGCACTATTCACAATAGCAAAGACATGGAATCAACCTAGGTGCCCATCAATAGTGGACTGGATAAAGAAAATATGCTACATATACCCCACGGAATACTATGATGCCATAAATAAAAATTAAATCATGTACTTTGCAGCAACATGGATACAACTGGAGGTCATTATCCTAAGCAAATTAATTCAGGAAACCAAATACCACAGGTTCTTACTTTTACTTTGGAGCTAAATATTGGGTACACATGGACATAAAGATGGGAACAATAGGCACTGAGGACTACTAGATGGGGGAAGGAGAAAGGAGGGACCAAGAGCTGAAAAACTATTGGGTGCTATGCTCACTACTTTGATGATGGGATCGGTCATACCCCAAACCTCAGCATTTATGAGATACACCCATGTAGCAAACCTGCACATGTACTGCCTGTATCTAAAAAGTGGAAGTTATATATTTAAAGAAGTTTGGTTTGGAAAACCAAATGCAAAATATTTCAAATACAAATGTTTAATATAATGTAGACATTAAAAGTGAAAGGTGTCAAAATGCCTTGGGGTCCCATTTGACCTTGGACAAATTACTTAGTTCTCTGTACCTCAGTTTCTTTCTTTCTTTCCATTTTTTTTTTTATTTTGAGACAGAGTCTTGCTCTGTTGCCCAGGCTGGAGTGCAGTAGTGCAATCTTGGCTCACTGTAACCTCCATCTCCTGGGTTCAAGCGATTCTCCTGCCTCAGCCTCCCTAGTAGCTGGGACTACAGGAGTGCACCACCATGCCAGGCTAATTTTTGTATTTTTAGTAGAGATGGGGTTTCACCATATTGGCCAGGCTGGTCTTGAACTCCTGGCCTCAGTTGATCCATCTGCCTTGTCCTACCAAACTGCTGGGATTACAGGCATGAGCCACCACGCCTGGCCTCAGTTTCTTTATTGTTAAAATTGGATATACATAGTAATACCTCTTGGAGTTGTCATGATGATTAATTTGTTAATACTTTACACTTATGATTTTACACTCAAAAGAATGTTGGTTATTCTGTACAGAGATAATTACACATAATTTCTTTCAGGTCAAGTTCTGATCTGAAATCTTCACTAATGTCAATACCATAATGCTTATTTTGCAAATGAGTTTAATCACTATAGATTTGCACATATCATTCAATTAATGATCTTGCAAATGAACCATTCACAGGATTTTAGCTTTTGTTTGCTTGGGTCATTTAAAATATCTGAAGAAAACAATCACTACAATTTTATTTACAAATGGGTTGTGCTCCTGAAGTGCAAATATAAACTAGTTGTTTGGAACTCAGAATACATTTCCTTGTAGAAACAACATTTTAAGTTGTGCCTAAGTTTAAGCCCAGGAAGCCAAGTTAGCTCTTACTATGTTAAAATGACAATTAAGTTTATTTCAACCATACGGAACCTTCATTGATAACATTGTTTCTTTGGAAAAGTGTAGTTTAAGAACGAAGTTGCCATAAACTCAATTTTTTACCCCTCAACTGTCTTCCCAATGTATCCCACTCTTCACTTTCCATTTTGTGGTACTGGCCAGGAATGGTTTGGCAGTCTCAGGATGGAGAAATCGAGATGTAGAGTCCTGTCCACCACATTTCTAGACCAGCAGCTGCTCCCAGTCTGAAAGGGAAAGTGATAGTTTTTATGTTGATTCTAATGCTGCAGGAAATGCCAGTTTTATGTAATGTTGGTGTATTTGTGTGTGTAAATTTAAGTGGTTTGTTAAACTACTTAACATTTTGATGTTTTAGAAAATCACAAGGAAATACACATCGCCAAGCTTCATACACTTTTGTTGACTTGCAAGTTGACTTCCAGCCCCCAAAATTTCCACCAGCCTCCATCCCCTCAGTTCAAAGATGGTGGCAGATGAATAAGATTACTATACTTTGTTATTCCTCCTTTTCTAGGATGTCTTGAGGATGACCAGAGAATAATGTATAAAAATACCCTATTTGCCAAACCAAATGCTTGACATTTCAAATGCTTTATCTCATTTGATATTTAATAATCCTGTCAAGTGGGTCCTAATTTAAGAAGGGACCCAATGAGGTTAAGTTTGTGTCAAAACCAAACTGAGGGCTCTAGTCTTGGACCGCAGCACAAAGTTCTTCATATATGACCGTACACATTCCCTGGAGAGAGTAAAGGGATTTGATCTAGGAGGAAAACTACCAGCCTGGCAGGTTCTTTTCAAAACCCAATTCTGAGCTCAATAGGGGAAGTTTCCTCCTATTAGGGCTTCGGTCAACTCCACGCCTAAGGAAAATTTGCTTCATTTAACCTTTTGATTTGGCATCCAGGTTCCTAGCAAAAATTACACTGTTGTAATAATAAGAAATTTCGCTTCTCCTACTTTTGTTTTCTCCAACACTGCTTTTGCAAGAGTGGAAAAATGAGCAGCTTTCTATAGTTACAGACTTTCTAGCGAAACATTGGGATATTTCTGAGTTTTAAATGTGAACAGATCCTCTTGGTGTTGAAATCACAGCTGTGTTATCTAACAGAGCATTTGCTGGCCGGGTGCCCACTCCCTCCTGCTAGACCCTGACTCCTTGGGCAGTTCACATGAGGGTGTTATTTGTCCTGGATACCATCTGTTTGTTGTTTTAACGGTCATCTTCTTGGATTTAGACCAGCAGAGGGTCATGAGGGTGCCCTGTGTTCACCCACAATGCTTTGTTCCCTCTGTGCTATTTATGCACAGCCTACATTGTATGCCTACACAGAAGCATGGTGGTCACTTTCCTTGGAACCATAAACAGGTGGGGAAGGAATGAAGTGCCAATGCTCTGGTTTGTAAATAGGTGTGGTGAGTGTGGAGACGATTTTCCTTCCAGAAAAGCCAAGCCTTGACCATATCCTTGAGCTACATCTTGGCCCTGCCCAACTAGTTTTTTCAGAGACTGGACATTCAACCTATGAGACCATCAGAGGCTCAGTCCATATAGAAACAGCAGATGTTCAGGGACTTGCATATAGCCTATTTTAATGGCAAGACAAATAGATGGAGGATACCCATCATTCCTAGAATTTAAAAGAAGTTCTTATTGAGATTTACTGCAAATTCTGCCTACCAATCTGTTCATATGAAAACCAGAAGCCCAAGTTACATCCTAAATCTTGTTCCAACATGTGTAGCAAAATTAGATTATTTCCCCCTTGAGATTGTCATAAACTCATTTAAGAAGAGAATATGTTGGTTTGGAAGCATCTCATACTGATTTCCCAAATCTGGTGTAGATTGCAGTCAATGAAGAGATGTTTTTTAAACCAAGTTCAACTATTTTTTAATTGTGCCCAGACAGAAATTTTTTTGTTGCTGTGGCAGAGACGGTGATTGCCTATCCAACGGTCACTTCTGCCTTCTTTCTTGTCAGTAGAACCCCACTATTGGGTTGGGCAGCAGTTTGCTCAGGGAATATGGACCCATTCCCAGGAAAGGATAATTAGCACAAGCCAATTATGGTAATCCCATTGTCTTTTGCCAGTGATTGGTTATGATAACCACCTTACATTGACTAATTTTAGACTAGAAATGAGGCATTTCCAAGACACTGAGGATGCTAGGTCAGAAAGATGGGAAGTAACTGGATCCTTGATAACTTTGCTAAGCTTCTGAACCAACCTTGGGCTTGTCATGTCAGAAAATGAAAAGCTATTTTCTAAAGCAACTTCCAGTAGGAAATCCTGTTACTTCACTCACAAACTTCCTGATCCAATTGCAAATCCTGTTTTCAGATTTTTTGTTAGTCAACATCTACTCTCTTTACGTTTTCTTTGAGTTTGGCCTGCTACTGAACAAGAGAGTCCTTGAAAACCTAGTTGCTTAATGATCTTAATTTCTCCAAGTCTTTCCTGAAAAGCAATTCTACTTAGATTGGTACAAGGCACCTGTCTGAAACCTAATTTTACCCTCTGAAATGGACTGAGTTACACAGGGCAATAGATGAAGACAGTATACAATTTTCCAATGCCTCTTGATTCAAACTTGATTCAAACTAGGCAATTCATTATTCTGCCTATTGTGATTTTCCTAAACATCACATAATTTAAATTATAATAACCAAAAATCCAAAATCTTAAATGACTTTTGGAGTGTTCATACTTCTATTATAACAATATGGTTTAATTATCTAGGTTTTTCTTATCACTTTGAAGATGAAGAAATTGAGATCTTAACTGGGAAATAGTTTTTTCTACACCCCATACCATGTCCTAAAACCTATATGCCAGCTGCCCAGAATGGTACTTTTTAAGAAATAGAACATATGGCCAGTCAATGTGAATACTTATTTGCACATTTTCTTTTCTAGAAATGATCATTTGTGGCATTGGAAGGAGTACTAAGTTTTGATGACATTAAGAAAATTAGATCTTGAGTTTCCTGCAGGTGGAATAGTTCTCTACTCTACCCTGCCTTCAAGACCAGGGGATATACTAGTCCCTATTAGTAGGGAAACCATGATCAGATTGCTAGCTCGGAGAGATATATGTGTGCACATGTTAATGGGATAGTCATGAAGACTGACACATAAAGTACGAATGCCCAGTGTTTATAACGGCAGCATCACAGAACCTTTCCTTCCCTCGCCAGACTTCTCCCCAAACCAAAGTCCATGCTAAAAGCCAGCTTCTTCATGCATCCCAGGGCTTCTTTTTAGTAGTTTTCAAACACAGCAGTGTATGCCTTTTACACAATTTGGGCTTTAAGTTTTTAAAACATATCTTTGAATAAAGCCTGTTAGAATTTTAAGACCTCCTCTTTTCTTTTTTTTTTTTTTTTCTTACTTTTGTTTTAGTTCAAGGGTACGTGTGCAGGTTTGTTACGCAGGTAAATTGCATGGTGCGGGGATGGGATTTGGTGTACGGATTATTTTGTTACCCAGGTAATAAGCATAGGCAGTTTTTCGATCCTCATTCACTTCCCACCCTCCATCCTCAGGTAAGCCCTGATGTCTGTTGTTCCCTTCTTTGTGTCCATGTGTACTCAATGTTTACTTCCCACTTATAAGTCAGAACATGTGCTGTTTGGTTTTCTGTTCCTGTATTAGTTGGCTTAAAAGAATGGCTTCCAGCTCTATCCATGCTGATGCGAAGAACGTGATTTAGTTTGTTTTTATGACTGTGTAGTATTCCATGCTGTATATATACCACATTTTCTTTATCCAGTCCACCATTCATGGGCATGTAAGTTGATTCCATAAGACCTCCTCTTTTCTTCTTCCAGACTCCTTTCCTTTATGCATAAAACTTACTTGAATTAGATTCAACTTATGAAAACCAGGGGAAAATCAGAGGATGAATATTGACCTTTCCATTTGATTGCTTAGTATGCCCTTTAAATAGCAGTGGATGGGCCCTACCATATTATTTTAGAAATAACTAACCACTTACAGAAAGATTGGGCTTTGGAGAGAAATTTAACAGTAAGGTATTAAAGGGTAGTATTTAATTGTATTTCTACTGAAGATCAAGTAGAAATACAAATGAAGAGTCTCTGCAGTGTTCATTGGAAAAGCAAAGTATCATTTTGGTCAATATAATAGTAACAGAGAACTCAGAAAATAGAAAAAAATATTGTTATCAACCCACCCCAACTCAAAAAAATATTATTTTTATCCATAATATCAATAGTGAGAACAGGGTCTTCTAGTGTAACTTTTCACGACACATCCGTAGAGAAAGGTCTTTACCGTATGGTCTTTATTTTATTTTATTTTTTTTCTGATCAAATTGGATTTATCCCAGAAACACAAGCTTGGCTTATTACAAACCAACAAAACAAAAAAATCTACTGAGACCATTCACCTAATAAATGATAAAAGAAACCCCATATGATCATCTTAGCAGGTACCAAGAAAGGATTTGATAAGTTTCAATGTTCACTTGTGGTAAAAACTTCTAGCAAACTAGGAATAGAAAGGAAATTTATTAACCTTATAAAGAAATCAGAACTCTATGATAATCACAAAATACATCAAAAGCATTTTTTAAAAAATCAGATATAGGGGTTGGAAAAAAAGCCTTTATAAATCACAGTTGATAGAATTATTTACATAGAAAATCCAAAAGAGTTTACCTTCAAATTACTAGAATAAGTAAGGGCTTGGCAATGTTGGTGGATATATCAATATATAAAAACTAACTTCCAGGCTGGGTGTGGTGGCTCATGCCTGTAATCTCAGCACTTTGGGAGGCCGAGGCGGGCGGATTACGTGAGGTCAGGAGTTTGAGACCAGCCTAACCAACACGGTGAAACCCCATTTCTACTAAAAATACAAAAATTAGCTGGGCATGGTGGCGCACGCCTCTAATCCCAGCTACTTGGGAGGCTGAGGCAGGAGAATCTCTTGAACCTGGGAGGCAGTGGTTGTAGTGAGCTGAGATCACACCACTGCACTCTAGCCTGGGCAACAGAGCGAGACTCCATCTCAAAAAACAAACAAACAAACAAACAAAACTAAACTAACTTTAAGATCTTTACCACATGGTCTGTTGAGATAGCTGTTTACCAGGGTTTCCTCTGAGCTTTGCTTATGGTTACCTTTTTAATGTCTGAAAAAGATGAACATTTTAAAGAAGTCTCTGCCTTCCAGTTTTCTGTATTAAATTCCCACTTTAACTGGTTTCTAGTCTCCAAAATAAAATAAAACTGATTAAGGTAAACAAGCCAGGATTTTTTTTTTCTTTCTTAAAGATTGGTCTGCTTTGATACCATATCCATTTCACGAGTAATTGATAATCAATGAATGGTGGTGATAATCTTCGAATGGTCATAATCTATGAATGATAATCTATGAATGGTGATGGGTGAGGAAGAGCTGAGAGATGATCAATGAGGAAAGAAATAAAACACAAAACAAGGCGGGAAGGAGGAGCACTGAGTAGATGGGAAGAGGAGGCACTGTGTGGGTAAGAAAGGAAAGCAAGGTTGGGGTGAGATATGCCTGTCCCAAATAAAGAAGCATTTGGTCTGTTCCAGTTTCAGCTCAAGAACTGGAAGTTTGATTGTCTTGCAGAGAACTGCTAATTGCAGACCGGGAAGGGAAGACGTTGGACCTCAATCTAACAGCTATTTCCTGTTAAGGCCCTTATTTTACTACTACGGACACATGGAGGCCACTGCATCATTCTCCTTGGATTTCTTTCTACTCTCACCTATTTTCTGGGCACAGAAAAAAAACCCCTCAGCTTATTTAAAGAGGTTAGCTTTGAACTGAAAATCAGATTAATTCAACCCAAACTCTAACCTAATAGTTTTATCTTCTGCCACCACATTTTTGACCAGCGATGTTTTCCAGTATTGCCTTGGACCTTGTTTGGATTCTTCCACCCTAGTACTACTTAATTTTCTAAAAGAAGTTTCTCTATTACGCTCTTCATTCTATCTTTATTCTATTCCAAAGGCTAGGAAACAACTAGGAGGAAAGTCAAAAGATGCAGATAATCCCTAAAGGACCAAGAAAAATGACCTGTAGTCACCTTAAAATAGAAAGTATTATTTCTCTCTTTAACCTTCAAAGTCTTCCTCATCTAATTTTCCTATTTCCATATCCCTTCTCTGCTACTTTTCTGGGCAGAATTCTTCTGAATTACCTTTGATTTCACTCTTCTATCTCCACAACCTGCTTTATAAATACATTATTCCTTATTTAAATGTTCAAAGAGATATTTTGTATCAAAGCTTATGTAAGTAACTGCTAGTTGTTCCCAACAGTCATTCTTCCTCCTCCTCCCTTCCCCTCCCTCCTCCTCTCCTCCTCCTCCCTCCTCCTTCCCCCTCTTCCCTCCTCCCCTCCCTCCTCCTTTTCCTTCCTCCTCCCCTCCCTCCTTCCCCTCCCTCCCCCTCCCCCTTCCTCCTTTCCTCCTCCTCCTCCTTCTTCTTCTTCTTCCTCTTCTTCTTCTTCCTCCTCTTTCATCAGCAGAACTCCACGTTTTGTCTGAGCATATTACTGCCTTTATTAAAAATTTTTCTCAGTTTCCTTTGCAAATAGGTAAGCTCATGTGATTAAGTTCTGACCAATAATATATAAGCAAAATTGTTTTTTGGGACTCCTGGGAAATCTTAAAGAGAGGGGACATGGTTTTCTTCTGTTTGTCATCCATTGTGCTTCTAATATATAGATATGGTGACTGCAACTCCAACTTAGGCCAGGAGAAAGAGAGCTACACTCTGTATGTGGGAGAACAGAGAAATGGAAGGAGGGTGGATCCCAGGTGGCTTTGCGGAGCCCTGGACCTCCTAACTATGGACTAAATTTCTTTCTTGTTTGAAGGTTATTTTGTTTTCTTTTCAGAAGCCAAAACTAATCCTCACTAATACAAAGATTCATAATTCCTTAAGTGATGCTGAAAACTAAAATCTTCATGTGATTGCAGCAGTTACCTATGAGATCTACTCCATAGGAATCAAACATTCATTAGAAAATAAAGCTAGAGGCAGGGAAGCCAAATTTCATATAAAAGTTGGACTCTAGAACATGTTAACTTTCTGTGTACCCCGTTTTCCCTTCTCTGAGAAACTCCTCTCAGTTTATTCTCTGCAGGCTGGAGGGCTACAGTCATCCAGGAACTGGCTCTTATGTCAACAGGGTGGTGGCTCAGCTATGAAGGCCATCCGCATGTGACATTTGGATGCTGGTTCTCTGCTGCTGTCCTGCTCCCTTTTATTTTCTCTTTCTCTTGGCCTGGACCTATGACTCATCTGTTCCTGACCAGGCTGACTTATTTGTTGTTGAACCCAAGTATGGCTTTGACTTTCTACCAAACAAAGCAAACTAACTAAAAACAAAACTTATTCACATACATATTCATTGTAGGCAAATTAAAAATATTTTTTAAAATGTGTGAATAAAATAATTCACCCATTATTTCAACATTTTGTCGTGACTCAAACACCTGTTTAATCTCTTTATTCTATATATTGATATTTTAAATATGAATTCTCCTTTTAATTTTTTATCATGCAAGTAATTAGTATTTAAAAGGGAAAATTTGGGAAATATAGAAAAATAAACACAAAAAATGATCTCATCATTTATCATTAAGAGATGGCCTCATTTTCCCTCCACTCTTCACCCTCCTCCTCCAGTTGACTAAATGGCCCTTCTGTCCACTCTGTGTCTTAAGCTAGGAATCTTGAAGACATCACTGGTTGCTTTTCTGGCTTATATCCCATATATAAGCAATCACTAAAGATTGTTGATTCTGTTCTCTAAAAATCTCTTTATTCCACTTACTTCTTTTCATGACCATTGACACCACCCTATTCCAAGCCACCTGAATTGTTCACCACACCAGCTTTTTAATGGGTCTGCCTGTATCCCGTGGCTTGCTGTCGTCTTGCATGCCCTCTCTCCCCAACCTAACCATCTCCATCCATTTTTTTTTTTTTTTTTTTTTTAGACAGAGTCTCGCTGTGTAACCCAGTCTGGAGTGACATGATGCAATCTCAGCTCCCTGCAATCTCCGCCTCCCGGGTTCAAGTGATTCTCCTGCCTCAGCCTCCCGAGTGGCTGGGATTACAGGCATGCATCACCATACCCAATATTTTTAGTAGAGACTGGGTTTCACTATGTTGCCCAGGCTGGTCTCGAACTCCTGATCTCAGGTGATCCACTTGCCTCAGCCTCCCAAAGTGCTGAGATTATAGGTGTCAGCCACCATGCCCAGCCTCTCTCCTTCTCCTTCTTCTTTTTGTTATTCTTCTTCTTCTTTCTCGTCTTTTCTGGCACAATACTGGTTTATACTTAGTCCAAGACCAATGCACACCTAGTGGCAGTTACTTAAGTTTCAGACATGCTACCTACATTCAGTCTATAAAACATGGCAAGCATACTATTTGCATTACTCATTCTCTATTTACCATGCATTGGCTTAAATTTGTATTGCTTATCCTGTCACATCCATTGTCACTAAATAGAACATTCTCTAAATTTTTTTGTAGATTTGATAATCCCTAGCACAATGCCCTGCATGGAGAAAGCTTTAATAAATACTTATTGATCACTCTAGAGCTGAACAATTAATTTTGAAAAACTGAACCATAATTGCTCAAAGTCTGGATATAGATTTTTTTCCGATTGGAATAATCAAGAATGTAATTGTGGTCTTTTAGATTTTTATAAAAAGAAGAAAACTCCAGAGTTACATAGGTTTTATTTTTAAAGCAGCAGTAACCATGTTCACCTCTCAAAACACTATATTTTACTTAAACCTTAGAACAAACATTTACTCTAACCTAATTAGATGGTTTATACTTCCCTAATCTACTCATTTCTATTCCTGCGTTCAAACTATTTCTAACATTCCTTGGACTCTTCCTGATTCCAAGTCCTACCTAATCCCCTAACACCCAATGTAAGTCTTGCTTTTTTGGTATAGCCTTTGCCAACCTCCTCCTTGTTTATCACTTCCTCCTGGGATGATATGGTGGCCTCCCATTTGGTTTTCAGTTTAAGCACAACAGTGTAACAGATGTTGTATTTCTCTGTATATTTCTACCTCCTCATCATTTCTTTGGGGACAGTAGAGTGTCCTACATGTTTTTATACTCCCAGTTCAAATGTAGGGACCAGTCTATAAATATTTACTGATGATTATTACCTGGATGACAGTTGTCTTCTCTCTTTTACCTGGACACAAGAAGCATGAGAAATTGACAAAGATGTACTGACTTCCCAGCCTTAGCCCTTCTAGATTCCTAGCTTAAGACACAGAGTGGACGGAAGGGCCATTTAGTCAACTGAAGGAGGAGGGTGACAAGTGGAGGGAAAATGAGGCCATCTCTTAATGATAAATGATGAGATCACTTAGCCCTTACAGGGTTTGTTTTTGTTAAAGCCAGACTAAATACACCTTAAACAACCACATCTTTTTCCATAGCTGCTTCAATTGATGGATTGGGCGAACATCTCACAGAAAATGCTCATGTGATTAATCTTGTCCCAGAAGCCACAGAGCTATTCTCATTATCTCTTGGATAGAGAGAAACTTTCCTTCCACTTGTTGCACTTTCCTTCCACTTGTTGCACAAGCACTTTCCTTCCACTTGTTGCACAAGCACTTTCCTTCCACTTGTTGGTTAGCCTTGTTTACTTGCCATTTACTTATTTACAAATAAATAATCCACCTGTTTACTTGCCATTCAGAACAATTAATTCTCACCTTTTCTTTCAGATAAGTTCAAATGGTATATAGTTCAAGGATCTAATCATGGAAAGGTCATGAAATTGATGCCCTGTGAGTTGCATGTATTTCATCTTTTCCCTTTTAATAAGATTACCTTAAATGACTTTGCAAGTACAATAGGACCTAAGATATCCATTCCTCATAAATGTTGGATTTGTGAAAATGTGTGATATACTCTAGACAGATTACCATCTGTCTTTGGGTTATTTGGGAAGAACATGTTTTCCAAATGAATTAAAAATGATAAATAAGATCAAGAGGAATGCTTATCACTTTAACTTTTAAAGTTTATTTTTTTTTAAGATTCCATCTTTGCTTTAATTTTTTTCCCTAAGCTAGGCATGGTGACTAGTGCCTGTAATCGAGGACTCTGGGAGGCCAAGATGGGAGAATTGCTTGAGGCCAGAACTTCGAGACCATCCTGGGAAACATAGTGAGACCCCTACCTCTAAAAAAATTTAACTGGGCCTGGTGGTGTGCACCTGTAGTCTCAGCTACTCAGGAGGCTGAGGTGGGAGGATTGCTTGAGCCCAGGAGTTCCAGGCTGCACTGAGCTCTGAGATTGTGCCACTTCCACTCCAGTTGGCAGACAGAATGAGACCCTGTCTTAAAAAAAAAAAAAAAAAAGGTTTCCTCTTTCATCTATGGTAGTTTATAAAAATCTATTTTCTCTGCTTCAGACCTACCCTTCTATCCTTGCTTTGTGAAAGAAACTATGTCTCTGTTTTGTGAATTGGCTCTTGGCTTTCTCAGTAATAAGCACTCGAGAGACTGGAAAGTTAGAAGAAGGAACTAGCTCCTTCTTTTTTGCTGCCGGTCAGCATCACCCGCAGCCTCTCTTCTTCACTCTGGCAGTGGCAGTCTATTTCAGTAGCAGCATCTGGATTTAGTTTACAATTTTCCCAACAATCACCAGCTTCATTGTACTCCCTTAAAGAACCAGCAACAATGAGGTCTTTCTTCCAATTTTTTGCTTTTTAAATTTTTTTTACCCCGAGACGGAGTCTAGCTTTGTCACCCAGGCTGGAGTATCGTGGCATGATCTCGGCTCACTGCAACCTCTGTCTCCCGGGTTCGAATGATTCTTCTGTCTCAGCCTCCTGAGTAGCTGTGATTACAGGCATGTGCCATTATGCCCAGCTAATTTTTTGTATTTTTAGTAGAGATGGGGTTTCACCATGTTGGCCAGGCCGGTCTTGAGCTCCTGACCTCAAGTAATCTGCCCGCCTCTGCCTCCCAAAGTGTTGGGATTACAGGCTTGAGGCATAGCACCCGGCCTAATTTTTGCTTTTTAATAATTTTTATCCCTTCCCTTTGGTCCTTTGGACTTAAGAGTGTGGTAGCTGCTTAGTGTGGTTGCAAGTTTGGGAATCCTCTGTGGGCTTTTTTTTTTTTTTTTTTGTATTTTCCATTCTTCAATATTCAGTTAACAATTTTTTTGTTTGTTTGTTTTTTTGAGACCGGGTCTCGCTCTGTCACCCAGGTTGGAGTGCAGTGGCGCGATCTCGGCTCACTGCAAGCTCTGCCTCCCAGGTTCACGTCATTCTCCTGCCTCAGCCTCCCGAGTAGCTGGGACTATAGGCGCCCGCCGCTACGCCCGGCTAATGTTTTATATTTTTAGTAGAGACGGGGTTTCACTGTGTTAGCCAAGATGGTCTTGATCTCCTGACCTCGTGATCCACCCTCCTTGGCCTCCCATAGTGCTGGGATTACAGGCGTGAGCCACCGCGCCCGGCCAACAATTTTTTATATTAAATTCACTTTGTTTAAATAACTGGTAGCATTTCTGTCTCTTGACTGGACTGTGACTGATATAGAACATACAAGTTGTCTTATGTATTTCAAGGTTTATATATATATTAATATATATTTTTCTTTCATATATATGAGTATATGAGACAGAGTCCCACTCTGTCACTGAGGCTGGAGTGCAGTGGTATAATCACAGCTCATTGCAGCCTCGACCTCCCAGGCTCAAGTGATCCTCCCACTTCAGCCTACCAAGTAGCTAGGACTATAGACACATACCACTATGCCCAACTATTTTCATTTTATTTAATTTTTTAGAGACAGAATCTCCCTATGTTGCCCAGGCTGGCTTTGAACCCCTGGGCTCAAGGGATCCTCCTGCCTAGGCCTCCCAAAGTGCTGAGATTACAGGTGTTAGTCACTGTACCTGGCCTAAAAATATTTTAAATAAATCCTTTAATCCATATGTTTCACCTTTTCAAATTTCCACCAAATATATCTGAATTAGTGCCATGTTGTAGAAATCATTATTTCCCTCTCTATAATCATCTACTTAACGGGCTTGATGCTAATACTGTACCTCAAGACTGAAAAATAATCTAAAAATTTCCATTTCCAGCAAGTAAAAATTGCTATTGTTCTGTGTTGCCCTGTCCCCCACACCCTAGAGAGAGGGGATGACTTGGAACAGGAATATCCAAGTCAGCCCCACTCTTGTGACATTTCCAAATCACAGGAGGGAGTAGCACAGGCCACTGAGATTCATCACCTCCAGGAAGCGGATGACCCTGGGTCTTTCTTAGTCCTGCCAGTGGGAAGAGCAGCCCCAGGGAGAGCAATAGAATTGACTTAAATATTCCTTTCAACGTGGCTCAGCATGAGTGTGAATGGATTTCAAGGATAGAAGCTTTGGCTTGAAGTTGGCTATTTTGAGGTCAGAAGAAAATTTCTCCCTTGAGAAATCTGAGCTCTGTGCTCAGAGGTGGTATTTGTGGCTCTTACACATATGATAGCTACTTTTGCTCCTCTATCAGATTTTCCCCCCCATTGTGGGCTGGTAAGCATGAATTCATTCATAGTAAGTTTGATAGAATTTACTAAGTGAGCACACAGCTGAGTTACAGAAAGGAGAAAATGCAACGTTTATGAAGTGTCTTCTATGTGATACAAGAGCTGGGGGCTTTCCTGACAGTGATTCTGTGAAGTAATAGTTTGATCTCTATTTTGCAGATGATGGAACTGAAGCTCTTTGAGTTAATTAACTGAAAGTCATCCCTCTAGTCAAGGATAGACATGTGCCTTAATATGGGCCTGTGCTTCCTTAAACCCCGCATTCTGCCCACTATGTCATACTTGTTCATGTTGACAGGGAAAATAATTGGCTTTAACAATTTGTGGAGGTTCTTCTCATCAGGAAATTATTTGGAATACTGAAGAAAAGAAAAAACATGGACATTGTCTTAGAGATCCACAATCTAATGGTCCACCCATTTTTCTAGATAAATTTCACTTTTCTGAAACAGTTTTAGACTTACAGAAAAATTGAGAAGCTAGAACAGAGAATTCCTACATACCGTACCCCACAGTCATATTTGCCTATTGTTAACATCTTATATTAGTATGACACATTTGTTAAAGTTAACGAGCCACTATTGTTACATTTTTATTAACTAAAATCCATAGTTTACCCAGATTTCCTTGGATTTTTACCTAATGTCCCTTTTCTGCTCCAGCATCCCATCCAGGACACCATGTTACATTTAGTCATGACGGCTCCTTTCGCTCCTCTTGGCAGTGACAGTTTCTCAGACTTTCCTTGTTTTTGATGACTTTGACAGTTTGAGTTTTGAGGAGTGCTGGTCAGGTATTTTGTAGGATGTCTCTTTACTGAAATTTACCTGACTTTTTTTTCATGATTAGAATGGGTTTATAGATTTCTGGGAAGAGGATCACAGAGGTAAAGTGACATTTTCATCACATGGTACCAAGGGCACATACTATCAACATGACTTGTGACCGTTGATACTGACATTGATCACCTAGCTAAGGTAGTGCTTGTTAGGTTTCTTCATTGTAAAGCTGCTTCCCTGGCCCGTTTCCGTAGCCTACTCTTTGGAAGGAAGTCAGTATGTGCAGCCCACACTTAAGGAGTGGGGAATTTTGTTCTTGCTTCTCAAGGGTAGGGTATCTAAATAAATCACTTGAAATTCTTCTGCATGGGAGACTTTTCTCTTCTCTCCCATTTATTAATGTATCCAATTATTTGTTTATATTATTGTGGAACAATGGGTATTTCTTTCATCCTTTAGATTTTAATCCAGTACCATTTTATTTTTTGCTTACATGATTCCAGCTTTGGACACTGGGAGCCCTCTCAGTTGGTTCCTGTGTCCCTTTAACAAGCCCTTTATCAATGCTTTTTTTTTCTTTGAGCATTTCCTTATTTTCTAGAACTTGTTTCTTGTTCCAGGCTCATCTTGTATATTTTCTGTGCCTCTTATGTAATCCTACAGTTTCCTTTTTTTTTTTTTTTTTTTTTTGAGACGGAGTCTCGCTCTGTCGCCCAGGCTGGAGTCCAGTGGCGCGATCTCAGCTCACTACAAGCTCCGCCTCCTGGGTTCACGCCATTCTCCTGCCTCAGCCTCCCGAGGAGCTGGGACCACAGGCGCCCGCCACCACGCCCGGCTAGTTTTTTGTATTTTTAGTAGAGACGGGGTTTCACCGTGTTAGCCAGGATGGTCTCGATCTCCTGACCTCGTGATCCACCCGCCTCGGCCTCCCAAAGTGCTGGGATTACAGGCTTGAGCCACCGCGCCCAGCCAATCCTACAGTTTCATATATATATATATATATATATATATATATATATATATATATATATATATATAAATAACAGCAGAAAAAAAGAATTTGTGCTTTAGGAAAAGCATCATGACATGGAATCTCCTCACCCAATAGTTCTACTTTTAGAAACAGTTTAGTAAGTCAACTGCTCTTTAGGAGTTTCAGAGATGGAAAGAGTGATAGACTTTTAACTGTGCAGCGTCTCACTGAGAACACTGAGTTTTTTCTTTGCCTGTGGACACATTTTTTAATACTCACAAGAAGAAAACAACATCGGCTTGCAGCTCTTTTGATTTCCTCTGAGGGTTCCCCCCTCTCTTCTTCATTGGCTGAAGGAGCACAGATGAATGTGAATGCTTATTAAATAATCACTTGTTACAAATAGCTGATTAGGATTTGGGCTATGCCAACAATTGTTGCTTGCCAGGCTCTTGGCAGAGTTCTGATCACGTTAGGTTTTGGGTAATCAATTTATTCTAATACAAACCATATTGGATGGTGGAGTTTTTATGCCTTTTTATTTCCTTTAAACAGCCTTCGGAAGCAAATGCTTATTATTTTGAAATGCAGTCAAATTCTGGCCACCACAGGAGTCCACTGTTAAGATGAAGCTCCTAACACATTAGATATTTTCTTGGCTTAGGCAGAAACACTTAAAAAATTGGCCAGAAAACTGATGTTTTTGATTTTCCTTCCTATCTTCAGATTATTGGAGTTTCATTGGAAAACTGATAGTAACCTTTCATTTGATGGAACTCTGTCTATAATTAAACCTCCCTCTTCCTGCTTTATTTTGCCTACAGTTTAGGTAAACAAAAGATACCCAAGAATTCAGTATTCAAATACAGTAAAAAGTAGCAACCATGGGGTAGGAAAAAGTACAGAAAAAGGGAGGAGATGAGGGGGGGTGGTTTCTGCGAAGATGTCAAATAAAAATTGATAACCAGCAATGCAGTGAATTAGAAGGGCGATTGTCCTGAGACGCTGAGCGTAGAAGTTGTTTAGGGCCCTCCAGGGTATGGGGGTCTATAACAAAACCATGTTCTAAAGGTCACTTAAGGATAATGTCAACAAGACAAATATTTTGAGATTTATGGGGTAGTAGAAGAACGACAGGACTTCAGATAAGCACCTATGGATAAGGGTCAGAAGCATCTAAGGTTTGAGCAAAGGTGACAAACTTAAATACCTGCAGGGAGTAGAGGTGACCTACCTGCAGAGATACTATTGATAACATCTAACAGCCAGTGAGGCACCAACACTTCCCAATCAGAAACAGGGCCAATAGGTTCCCTGTGCCACTAGAACTTCTTCTTTATCTGCTGAATGTTATGGGAGTCTGGAGGGTGCTCAGAGGTTGGGTCTGGAACAGCTGGCAAAGCACAGTTACAGTTGGAGAGATACATTTAGGTAAACAAAAGATACTCAAGAAATCAGTATTCAAATACAGTAAAAAGTGGCAACTGCTAACACGTTTCCTAAAGCATTAGGTGCAATGTGAAATGCCACATCCAGTAAGGGAAGGACGCTGCTTGACAAAAAGCAGAACCAGATTGACTTAGGAAAAGGAACTGGGGAAAAAGACAAAACAGAGAAGGGTAAATGGACTTTTAATTATAATTTTTAAAAGGAAAGGCTTCCCTCTTCTAAACTTCTAAGAGGCTGTGAACAGTGGTGAGTTCTGAAGCAGCCCTGTGCAGGCCACACCATAGAGATCGGTCTGTTTCACAGGTGGAAGAGAACAATGCCTTGGATTCCATTCAAGTTACTTTTTCCTCAGTTTACTGCCAAACCTGTGCTAAGTCAAGCAGAGAAGACACATGGTAAGGTTAGATGAGTGGATGCCATTCTTCAGTGTCTCTTTCCCAGATTTCTGTGGTCAAGGCTATTTACATGGAAATGAGGGTGTGCCAGGACCTCTGATCTGGTCCTGTTGCCTTTAAAAGATTAGAGGGAGAAAGTGGCCATGCCAGTTTTCAGAGATTCACCCACTGCCATATAAAGAAATTACTGCCATACCAAATATTATGTATTTAATTTTGCCTCCTATCCCCCAAAGGTATGTTGAAGTCCTAACTCTGGTACCTTAGAATGTGACCTTACTTAGAAGTAGGGTCTTCATAAGAGCAACCAAGTTGAAATGAGGTCATTAGGATGGGTCCTAATCTAATAAAATGCTGTCCTTATAAACAGAGAAAATTTGGACAGAGACAGACACGCAGAGAGGGAAAATGATGTGAAGATACACAGGGAGATGATGGTTGTGGGAATGGAGTGATGCATCTACAAGTCAAAAAATGCCAAGGATTGCTGACAAACACCAGAAGCTGTGACAGGCAAAGAAGAATTCTCTTCTTTGCCTCTGGAGCATGGCCCTGTTGACACCTTGATTTTGTACTTCTAGCCTCCAAAACTGTGAAGCAATACATTTATATTGTTTCAAGTTCCCAAGTGTTTTGGTACTTTGCTAAGGCAGTCACAGAAAACGAATACTCCTCCTTTACTTTGTCAACAGGCCACAACAGGCCTGCCTACAGCAGGCCTGCCTACAGCCTACCACAGGCCAGCTAATACAAAGTAAGCTTCTTCTGCTTAGAGAGTACATTGCAGACACATTTGCACACAAAATCAGTGTTCAGCTATAGGCTAATAACATCTTCCATGTTACAATACAGATTCTAGATACAATATAATGCCTTCTCTGTTATTCTAGAGCTGCCTTGTCCAAAACACCATTAGCCACACGTGGGTGTCTAAAATGAAATTTCAATTCAAATGATCAAATTAAAAATTCTTAGACGTATTAGCCCAATATCAAGTGCTCAATAGTCATGATGACTTGTTACCATATTGGACACCACAGATGTAGAACACGTTCATCATTGCAGAAAGTTTTGTTGGACAGTGCTGTTCTAGAGAATGAAATATTCTATTCAGTTGGTTGTTCTGGTTAACTGAGAAATACCACATATCCTTTGAAAAAAGAAAGGAATGAAAACAAAAAAGGAGCTGATTCAGTTACCTCTGAAATTGTACTTTCATAATTCTGAAGGCATGTGATAATTTTGACCTATTTTAGGGGTAGGAGTATGACTTTGAATACTCACTGTACTGACAGGGGGCCAGAATGTTTGCAAATGGAAAGCTGGGTTGATTGAATGCTAAATAAATCAGCATTTTCTGTCTCAACTATGGCCCAAATACAAAATCTAACCACTCTGGGGAATAATTTAGGAACATTTAAAGTCATTAGGATCATTAGATCTGACTCAAGTGATGCAAAATAAACAACCCTCCCAGCCCGATTTGGAACCAGTTCTACTGCCTTCAAAGTCGAGGCTCAGTCCTCTGAGCTTGAATATATGACAGATGTTTTTCTTTGTTTGGCTATGTTTATTCTCACATCTATTTTTTTTTTTTTTCAGTGTTTGTTTCACTGAAAACTATCTATAACAATCTATAACCCTAACTACTTATTGTCTCAGAGCCATAGGACTGTTGAGGACTGGGTAGTATAGTTTGTCTCTTTGTCTTCATTCTGGAATTCAACTGAGCAGGCTGTCTATATATTGCTGTGTACTGATCCCCATCCTTCATGGAAACATAATCGGCTCCAGAGGATATCTAGTAGTTTGATATCACTAGCACTATTTTTCTTGCTCCCTCATTTTTCGTAATGGAATTTTTACATTTCTTCCAGATCTTTGGGTCAGAGTGACATTGAGTTTGCCCCTCTGACTTCTGGCTGCAATTTTCTTTGTCTGGACTACACAGAGGGAGACAAAATATCCCTTTTTATTGTGGTTAGAGGTCTCACCAAGGAACAGTGGCAGGAATGTAGCTCTAAATTCTTAAATAACTAAATGATATTTTATAGACGGAGGAGACTCCAAAAATATTCTTCACTGACTGGTTTTCTTGAAGAAATTAGCACACTCTTCTATTAAAAAATTTCTGTCTGTACTTAAGAGAAATGTGGTGTTCCAAGTTTTAAATAAATTGCTGGAGAAGGACCTCACCCCAACTTCTAAGCAAGGATAGTCATCCTATTCAGTTTTATTGAGAACAGTGATTTGGATGTTTATTTCTTTTGTTCTACCAAAAAATGTTGTGTCAGTTGTGTTGCAAGAGATACAGAGCTGGCTAGGCTCTGATAAAGCTTATTAGGATGACATGATGAAGAGGAGGCTATTCTCCTGGAGAAGCAAGTTTGGACTCTGTGAAGGCCTTGTTAATTGCCTAGAAAAACAGGCCAGTGGGACGCAGTGGGATTCTCACCTTTCCAAGACCAGTAGGCCACTGATATGATTGACAGATTGTTACATCAATTAAGAGTAAAAAGGAATAGGTTAGGCGCGGTGGCTCACGCCTGTAATCCCAGCACTTTGGAAGGCCGAGGCGGGTGGATCACGAGGTCAGGAGATTGAGCCCATCATGGTTAACACAGTGAAACCCCGTCTCTACTAAAAAACACAAAAATAAAAAAAAAATAAATAAAAATAAATAAATAAATAAATAAATAAATAAATTAGTCGGGCATGGTGGTGGGCGCCTGTAGTCCCAGCTACTTCGGGGGGCTGAGGCAGGAGAATGGCATGAACCCGGGAGGCGGAGCTTGCAGTGAGCCCAGATCGCGCCACTGCATTCCAGCCTGGGCGACAGAACGAGACTCCGTCTCAAAAAAAAAAAAAAAAAAAAAAAAAAGAGTAAAGAGGAATAGATGAAACAAGAGAGATAAATTGAATAAGAGAACGTTTTCTATGTAGAGGGTAGAGATGTTTTATTACATTTTCTAGCCACTTCTCACCCTAGCCAGTCTTTCTTTTCCTTCAGTATGGAAGACACATGGCATTTCCCATTCTAAAAATGAAAAAACAAAAATCTAAGCCAAAAGACCCTGAGCATTTTAAAAGAATAGCTAGTATGAAAAAACTTTCTAAATTACCAAAGAATAAATGTACAGGATTTCTTTGAGCAGTGAGATTTGGCCGAAATCTTAGTTCAGATTTTATGCAAATCAATTTGTTTCTTTTCTATCTGGGTTCTGGATATCTCACTATTCACTGAAGCTGGTTTACCATGGGCTGCTCTTTCTCTTATTATTGGTGCTCTTATTGTAATTTATAGAGAATTCTTAATCTCTACTTTCAAATTTGTAACTGCAGCCCAGATCTCTTTCTTGGACTCTAGATCCGTGTATTAAATCCTGTACACAACTGCTCCACTTAGTGTCCCAATGAACAACCTCAGACTGAACTCTGTCCAGAACCGTTCTACCAACACCTTCCCATGTCACATTTTGGTAACTCCAGCATTCCAGTTGCTCAGCCCCACAACCTTGGAGTCAACCTTGACTTTTGTTTTTCACATCACACATATACCCAGTCAGGGAATTCTTTCAAATTGTCTCCAGTCTGTCCACTTCTTACCTCTCCTGCAGTTACCATTTGCCGCCACCATCTCTCACTTTGATTAGTATTACACTAGCCACTCAGCAGTTCTTTGTTTCCATCTTTACTCTTTATAGTTTCTTGACCCAGCAGTCAGAGTTTAGGAGCCATTGCAGAGTTTTTAGCAGAGGAGTGACATGATCAGACTTACTCTTTTTTTTTTTTTTTTTTGAGATGGACTCTCGCTCTTGTTGCCCAGGCTGGAGTGCAATGGTGCGATCTCGGCTCACTGCAACCTCTACCTCTTGAGTTCAAGTGATTCTCCTGCCTCAGGATCCCGTGTAGCTGGGATTACAGGTGCCCACCACCACACCTGGCTAATTTTTTGTATTTTTTAGTACAGATAGGGTTTCACCATGTTGGTCAGGCTGGTCTTGAACTCCTGACTTCAAGTGATCCACTTGCCTTGGCCTCCCAAAGTGCTGGGATTACAGGCGTGAGCCACCACACCTGGCCCAGACTTATGTTTTAAAACAACCTCCTTTTTCAAATATCACTGGTATGGTTTGGAGATGGTGTGTTTGGTCCCACCAAGTCTCATGTTAAACTTTGATCCCCAGTGTTGGAGGTGGGGTCTGGTAGAAGGTGTTTGGATTGTGGGGATAGATCGCTCATGAATGACTTGGTGCCATTCTCGTGGGAGTGAATTCTCACCCTAGGTTCCCACAAGAATTGCTTTTTGAAAAGAGCCTGGTACCTCCTCTTCTCTCTCTGGGTTTCTCTCTCATCATGTGATGACTGCCCCGTTTTGCCTTCCACCTTGAATGGAAGATTCCTGAGGCCCTCACCAGATGCCGATGCTAGTATCATGCTTCTTGTACAGCCTGCTGTGAGCCAAATAAACTGTGAGCCAAATGAACACCTTTTCTTTATAAATTACTCAGCCTCAGGTGTTCCCTTATAGCAATACAAGTGGACTAAGGCAATCACCTACTCAGTAAAGCCCACTATAAACACCTGATTTGAATGACGGGCTATATTTCCTTAGCATTCTCAATGACATTAGCCTGATCAATTTTTCACAGTACTAATTGCTTTTTCTCATAATATGTAATTCACCCATTTATCATGTTTATTGACGCTCTCTCATCCCCCACTCCTGCAGAATGTAAGCTATATGACGGCAGACATTTCGTCTGTTCACTGATATATTCCAAGTATTGGAATTATACATGGCACACTTTAGGCAGTAGATGAATATTTGTTGAATGATTTTAAAATATTTTCTTTGTAATCCATCCAAGAGTCTTTAAACATGTACAGTGAAGGCGACATTCTCACCCTGCTCCTTAGAAATATTGACCAGGTGCTCTAGCTTTTCCATTTAGAGTTAGATAATAAAAGTCCTTGAGACAGTTTTTGCTACAGGGACAGAATTATTTCAGTGCTTTAAATGGCCCAGTTCCATGTAATAATAGTCAAATTGAAAGTATTTCCCCCGTCCTAGCTTATGAATCCTGCAATGAAGAGGAAGCACAAATGGCTTTGGCTCCACATCCCCTGCAACCTAGTTCTGCTCCTCTAACCCAGCTTACTAGCCCGGGCTTCTGACTCCTTCAGAACTGGGAAGAAGGAATTAAGGAAATGCACAGTATTCAGAGATTGGTATTTCCATGATATGTTCTTAGTGTTCATGAGGCTTGGCAAATATAAATCCAGATCTTTCCCTTAGGATCCATTTTGCGGGTTTCTAAAAAACTCCTCATTAGGAACCTCCAATGACTAGTCCTGTGATGTGGGATGTGATTGGCCACTGAACACAAACTCTCAGTCTGTGGGCATCTGGCCTCCCACCCCACAAGATTTTCTCTGGTAAACCTCTTGAGCAAAGTCTCTTTGAATATGGCTCCAGCCTGGCTCCCAGAAGACCCACAAGACCCGTGGTTAGTGGGAACCTCTCCTCCATCCTTGCCTGTGTGAAAATACAACTCTCTCTCAGGGGTGTCCACTTTCTCTGAACGCTGCCCCTTAGCCTGGCTGAGCCATGGCTTCTCGCCTTTAGACTTTTCAGCTCAATCAGAGACCAGCCCATTGATTAGACCCCTAAGCCTCTCACTAGATCTCAAAGTATGGGGGTAAAACACCCCTCTTCTTCCCCTTGTGGGAGAGAAAGGGCCAGAGAGCGGATGCAGAACATAATTACAGCTTCTCCAGAGAAATTCCTGCTCTTAAGTTTTTCAACTCCAATGCTGTTGAACTCCTGAGATAGGTAATGGACTGGGGATTGACAAATGGGTTGCTGAGTACCCTGTTTGCAAGTCTTGTGGAAGTGCCTGGGACCTATTTTTTGTTGTCAGCCAATGGGAAGATCAAACAGAGATAGAACGAGTCATATTTTAGCACCCAGCTTACAAGTTTAAAATGTAAAGATATGAGTTGAGGTTGTTAGGATATCACTTAATTCTCCCCTGTTCCCACACGCTGCCCCATTCTGGGCTCAGAGCCTTCGTGTGGCTGGCTCCTCCTCCATTTCAGGTCTCAGCTTAGGTTTAGCTGTCCTCAGAGGCCTGCTTTGCTCATCCAGCCTACTCTCAGTTCCCTCTTCTTTTCCTTCACATATTTATTACAGTTTGTAATCGTATATATATATATATGTATTTAGGTGATTAATTTCTGTCTCCTACACCAGACTATTAGCTATATCTGCTTGGTTCCTAGTGGCTTCTCTGGAGCCCAGCACAGAGTTTATTGTGGGGCTCATGCTCAGAAATGTTAGGGTACACTGCAATATAGTTTAGAGCTCACGTCTTGGAGCTCCACTGCCTGGGTGTGGACATCTGTTGCTTACTAGCCTGGTGCTCTCAGGAAAACCATTCACTTTTTTATGCTTCAATTTCCTCAGTTGTAAAACTGGGACAATAATAGTACTAAATATTAAGTGTTATATAAATTAATATAAAGTACTTAAAAGGAGTTCATGGCACATAGTAAGTGCTTTAAAAGTGTTTGCTATTATTATTAACTGCGTAGGTGAAGCATTGTCTTCTACGTAGTAGAGAAAGTGTTTTTAGGAAATATTCAGTTAACAAAGAACTATCTTTTCACCACAAGCCGAAGAAAACTCGCTGGTGTAGTGTGTTTCAGGAAATGGGAAGTCATCCCCAATACCCTGGAGCTGAGAGCTGCCCCTTGTATCACATCACACAGATCTGGGGAGAGAACATTCAGAATAGCAATCTAGTTCAATGACTCAAGCACAGGCTTTGGAGGCAGACAGATCACGATGATATCTTGCCTCTTTCACTTAGAAACTCTATAATTTTGGAGAGGTACTCAATTTATCTCTGAGGCTCAGTTTATTTACACAGGCATACCTCATTTTATTGTGCTTTGCTTTATTTAGTATGTTTTGCAGACACTATGTTTTTGTCTTTGTGTTTATAAATTGAAGGTTTTGTGTCAACCTAGCATCAAGCAAGTCTATTGGTACTATTTTTCCAACAGCATGTGTTCACTTCATGTCCCTGTGCCACATTTTGGTAATTTTTGCAATATTTCAAACTTCTTCATTACTACTGTATCTGTCATGGTGACATGTAATCAGTTATCTTTAATATTACTGTTGTCATTTTTGGGGGTGTCACAAACTATGCCTATATAAGTTGGCAAACTTAAATGATGAATGCTGTGTTTGTTCCGACTGCTCCACCAACTGGCTATTTCCCTGTCTGTCTCCTTCTCCTGGGGCCTCTCTATTCCCTGACATCCAACAATATTGAAATTAGGCCAGTTGGTAACCCTAGAATGGATTCTAAGTGTTCAAGGGAAAGGAAGAGTCTCACATCTTTCACTTTAAATCAAAAGCTAGAAATGATTAAGCTTAGTGAGAAAGGCATAATCAAAGCCGAGACAGGCCAAAAGCTAGGCCTCTTGCACCAGTTAGCCAAATTGTGAATGCAAAGGAAAGGTTTTGGAAGGAAATTAAAAGTGCTACTCCAGAGAATCCACAAATGATAAGTGAAATAGCCTTATCGCTGATAGGGGAAAAATTCGAGTGGTCTGGTTGAAAGATCAAGCCAGCCACATTTCCTTAAACCAAAGCCTAATCCAGAGCATGGTCCTAACTCTCTTCAATTCTGTGAAAGCTGAGAGAGGTGAGGAAACTGTAAGAAAAATTAGAAGCAAGCAAGGTTGGGTTCATGAAGTTTAAAGAAAGAAGCCATCTCCATTGTCATAAAAGTGCAAGATGAAGCAGCAAGTGCTGATGTAGAAGCTGCAGCAAGTTATCCAGGAGATCTAGCTAAGAACATTGATGAAGGTAGGTACACTAAACAACAGATTTTCAGTGGAAAAGAAACAGCTTTCTATCAGAAGAAGATACCATTTAGGAATTTCATAGCTAGAGAGAAGTTAATGCCTCAATTCAAATCTTCAAAGAAGGTGCTGACTCTCTTGTTAGAGGCCAGTGCAGCTGATGACTTCAAGTTGAAGCCCATGCTTGTTGGCCATTGTGAAAATCCTAGGGCCCTTAAGAATTATGCAAAATCTACACTGCTTGTGCTCTAGAAATAGAAAAAAGCCTAGATAACTGCACATCTGTTCACAGCATGGTTTACTGAATATTTTAAGCTCACTGTTAAGACCTACTGCTCATCAAATCAATAATTTTCTTTTTTCTTTAAAAAATTTTTTTTTGAGACAGCATCTTGCTCTGTTGCCCAGCTGGAGTGCAGTGGCATGATCTTGGCTCACTGCAACCTCTGCCTTTCAGACTCAAGTGACCCTCTGGCTTAGCCTCCTGAGTAGCTGAGACTATAGGCATGCACCACCACGCCTGGCTAATTTTTGTATTTTATGTAGGGACAGGGTTTCATCATGTTTTCCAGGCTGGACTTGAACTTCTGAGCTTAAGTGATCTGCCTGCCTTGGCCTCCCAAAGTGCTGGGATTGCAGGTGTGAGCCACTGCACCCAACCATAATGATTACTTTCAAAATGTTATTGCTCATTAACAATGCACCTGCTCACTCAAGAGCTCTGATGGAGATGTACAAGAAGATGAATGCTGTTTTCATTCCTGCGAACACAACATTCATTCTATAGCCCATGGATCAAGGAGTAATTTCAACTCTCAAGTCTTGCTATTTAAGAAAAACTTTTCGTGAGGCTACAGTCGTCATAAATAGTGTCGCCTCTGATAGATCTGGGCATAGTAGATTGAAAACGTACTGAAAAGAATTCACCATTCGAAATGCAATTAAGAATATTTGTGATTCATGGGTGGAGATCAAAATATCAACATTAACAGGAGTTTGGAAGTAATTGCTTCCAACTCTTCTGGTTGATTTTGAGGGGTTCAAGACTTCAGTGGAGAAAGAAATTGAAGGTGGTAGAAATAACAAGAGAATTAGAAGTATAGCCTGAAGAAGTGATTGAATTGCTGTAATCTTATGATAAAACTTGAATGGATGAGGAGTTGTTTTTTATGGATGAGCAAAGAAAGTTTATTGAGACATAATCTACTCTGAAGTGAAGATACTGTGAACATTGCTGAAAAGACAACAAAGAATTCACAGCATTACACACACTTAGTTGATAAAGGAGTGGCAGGTGGGAGAGGACTGACTCTAGTTTTGACAGAAGTTCTACTGTGGGTAAAATGCTAACAAAGAGTATTACATGCTACAGATAAATCTTTCATGAAAGAAAGAGTCAAGTGGCTGGGCATGGTGGCTCATGCCTGTAATCCCAGCACTTTGGGAGGCTGAGGCGGGCAGATCACCTGAGGTCAGAAGTTCGAGACCAGCCTGGCCAACATGGCAAAACCCTGTCTCTACTAAAAACACAAAAATTAGCCAGGCGTGGTGGGTACCTGTAGTCCCAGTTACTTGGAGGCTAAGGCAGGAAAATCGCTTGAGCCCAGGAGTCGGAAGTTGCAGTGAGCTGAGATCACGCCACTGCACTCCAGCCTGGGGGGCAGATTGAGACTCCATCTCAAAACAAAAAAACAAAAAACAAAAAACAAACAAACAAACAAAAGAGTCAAGTGATGTGGCAAACTTCATTGTTGTCTTATTTTAAGAAATTGCCACAGACACCCCAACCTTCAGCAAATACCACTCTGAGCAGTCAGCAGCCATCAGCATTCAGGCAAAACCCCCACCAGCAAAAAGATTGACTCACTGGAGGTTGAGATTATTGTTAGCATTTTTAAGTATAAAGTATTTTAAAATTATTTACGGTTTTTGGACATAATCCTATTGCACATTTAAGAGATGACAGTATAGAGTAAACATAACTTTATATGCCCAGGGAAAGCAGAATATTCTGTGAGTTGCTTTATTGTGATATTCTCTTTATTGTAATGATCTGAAACTGAACCTACAATATCTACAAGGCATGCCTGTATTTAAAATGGGGACATAGTAGTACCTACCTTACAGGGTTTTCTAAGGATTATATGATTTTGGATACACAATAGTATTTTGCACATCTTAAATTCTTGGAAACAGCTATAATTAATATTGTTACTACTAACACTAGCTAAAAGCATATACAAATAGTGGATAAGGACTCTGTACGTTGGAGGTAAATTTTTAGAAATTCCATATAGGGTGTGTTTTTGTTTTTTGCAAGAAGTATAACCTCATTATAAGGAAAACCAAGCAAAAAAGGAATCTCAGTTTCAATCCCTGCTTATTTCAGATAATATTTACTACGATTAGTTTCTAGTATGTAACATAAATCAATTGCAAATGTGAGGAATGATTTGAATCCCAATCATCCCTGAATTTACAGGCACATGAAGCACCTCCTCATGAAGGTACATAGTCTTAGCACTGAAGGTGCCGTGTAAGTCAAAGGTACTGGTGGTATCTCAACAAAACCAACGGGAATAGCCTACTCTGCACACAAATAAATTTCTTAGTTTTTAATCTGGAAAACTTTAATACGAAATCCTCGGTGTCTGATTTACTGGGAAACATAAGTTTGAATTGCTTTAGAGATGCAAATTTCTAGTGAGTTCTATGATAATTTGGATGACAAAGCTAGATTTCCATTTAGAAATTCTTTCCATTTACTTCTTTGACTAACTTGTGTTATTCAACAAATACCCAGTGTATTTTAAGTGGCAGTGAGGGAAAAATACAGTTTACAAAGATATTCTACCTATAAGATTACATCTCTGTTCAGAATAGGCTCAGAGCACGTGGCCTAGGTGCTGCCATCAACAACTTCTTATAATCAATCTCAGTGATTAAACATTTTGAGAACATTTGCTTGATCCATTTCTTGGGCAGTTCTTTTTGATTATTGATATAGCTTGGATATTTATCCCTGCTCAAATCTCATGTTGAATTGTAATTCCCAATTCTGGACGTGTGGGAGGTGTTTGGATTGTCGTGCCCTACCTTGTTGTAACCTGATTGACTCTCTCTTAGCTGAGAGGGCTGGACAGACTCCATTTTGGTTTCTTCACTTGCAGCCCCCCCATATGCCCTCCCTTAAGGACATAACTACTGCAAGTTGACTCCAAGCATATCCAGGAATGCACTTACTGATAAGATTCTGAGGCAAGCTGTACCAGCAGCTCCTGGGAGCACGCTGGAATCCCCTGCATTTATCACTTTGTGATAGTTTAAGCCCCTGCACCTGGAACTGTTTATTTTTTCTGTAACTGTTTCTGTAACCATTTATCTTTTTAACTTTTTGCCTGTTCTGCTTCTGTAAAATTGCTTCAGCTAGGCTCCCCCTCCCCTTTTAGACCAAGGTATAAAAGGAAATTCAGCCCCTTCTTCCAGGCCGAGAGAATTTTTGAGCTCTAGCTGTCTCTCAGTCGCCGGCAATAAAGGATTCCTGAATTAGTCTCAGAGTGTGACGTTTCTCTATAACTCACTTGTTTACAACAGGATCATGGGGGTGGATCCCTCATGGCTTGCTGCTGTCTTCATGATACTGAGTTCTGTGAGATCCAATCATTTAAAAGTATGTGGACCTCCCCGAAGCCCGTCCTCTTTTCTCTCTCTTTCTCTCTCCTGCTCTGGCCATGTGATATGCCTGTTTCCCCTTCCACCATAATTGGAAGCTGGCTGAGGCCTCCCCAGAAGCAGCTGCCCTGCTTCCTGTACAGCCTGCAGAACTGTGAGTCAATTAAACCTCTTTTCTTATAAATTACCCAGTCTCAGGTTTTTTGTTTTTTTTTAAAAAATATATATAGCAATGCAAGAGTGGCCTAACATAATTATGTATACTTGATGTGATGTCATTTTTTTGTTTTCTCGAGGAAGCTAAATAATTAAGACAGATTTTAGACTTATTTTTGAGTCAGTGTTTATCGATGTTCAAGTAATGCATTCAGCAAGATTCCAAATCTGTGGTTACTAGTTTGCTCATGACAATCACATGTTTATGTTGCTGACCAGAAACCCAGGGTTATTATACTTTCTTTCATCTCCCCAGGCTGCACTTCTAAATTGTCAGCTGTAGAATGTCAGAGAAACTGTTCCAAATGTCAGGGAGCCCTGTGGCCTCAGGCAGGTCAAGCCCCTGGGTTGCGTCTCCACCCTGTGACTGTTTCCCATGTGACTTTCTTTCTGCATGTTTTCATTGAGGATTCAGGCTATTGTTTGCTCATCTCCTCACTCCTATTCTAGATTCAGAGAGCCAAAGCTTGGGAGATGGGGAACGTGGTAGAGAAAAGAAGCTTTTCTTTGCATTTCTCAGTACACTGAGATGCCTGGTTAGGGTGTTTGGGAAGAGACTTAGCACTCAGTCATCCTCCCAACAAGCCTTTCTTATCACCTTTCCTTATAATTAACCTTCCTCCTTTCATCCAAAAGCTTTTCTTCTTCTGTTACAGAGTCACGGTCTGATGTACGTGGACATTATAGACAAACAGAGAGGGAATGGATCCGAGGATGACCTGGCTGAATTAAAAGTGCTGCATCTAAGTGTGTGCAGGTTGTAGTCCACAGTAATGGTGCTATTTGGAGCTGTGTGTACCTGCACTATGGCATCAGGTGACCTTATTCAGCATGACGGTACAACAGAAATTTAACTTGAAACAGGTTTATTGACTTGCTTTTAGTGTTGGCAACTAATGTTCTAATTAAGCCTCTAGGTTTTGCTTATGGAACACTTCTATTACATCAGAAATATGAGGTTATTTTATTAGCAGTTTCCTTTGAGAATGTATACAATCCATCAAAGTTGTCAAAAGCATAGTTTGTGGATTTAAGAGAGAATATAGAATATCAACATCACTCCTTGTCTCTTAGAGAATGCAGATAAAGTGCTTACTTGAATTAAAAACATTCAATGAAGAAAAAAGTTCCATATGTTAGAAATAAAACTGAAAAATAATTATATATAGGAAAGTATTTTTGTAATCTTGAAGAGGGGAGAAGCCTTCCTAAGCAGAGACAACACCAGAAATCATAAAGGAAAAACTTGCAGAATTGACTCTATAAAATTAACTTCTCATTGATGTTTTTGCTTTCAATTGACCTTTCTGTTTTTAGATAATTGTAGATTCACTTGTAGTTGTAACAAACAATACAGAGAGGTTGAGTGTACCCTCTATCCAGTTTCCACCAATGATAACTTCTTGCAAAACTATAGTACAATATCTCAATGGAAATATTGACACTGATACAATCAAGACACAGAACATTTCTATCACCACAAGGAATCTTCAGTTTTCTTTTTTATAATCAAGTCCACTTTCCTTCTGTCCACACTCCCTCCTTAAACCCTTGCAACTGTCTCACGCCTGTAATTCCACCACTTTGGGAGGCCAAGACAGGTGGATCACGAGGTCAGGAGATAGAAACCATCCTGGCTAACACGGTGAAACCTCATCTCTACTAGAAAAATACAAAAAAAATTAGCCGGGTGTGGTGGCAGGTGCCTGTAGTCCCAGCTCCTTGGGAGGCTGAGGCAGGAGAATGGCATGAACCTGGGAGGCGGAGCTTGCAGTGAGCTGAGATCGTGCCACTGCACTCCAGCCTGGGCGACAGAGAGGGACCCCATCTCAAAACAAACAAACAAACGAACACCCTTTGCAACTATAAATCTCTTCTCCATTTGTATAATTTTGTAATTTCAGTGACATAGAAATGGAATAATTCAGTATGTAACCTTTCAGGATTTTTTTTTTTTTTTTAAAGCAGGGTATTGCTAGGTTGCCCAGGCTGGACTTGAACTCCTAGGCTCAAGTGATCTTCCTGCCTCAGCTTACCTAGTAACTGGGATTTTTTTTTTTTTTTTTAACTGAGCATACTTATCTGGACATTCACCTAGGATATTGTGCCTATTGATAGCTCGTTCCTTTGGGTTCTGAGTAGTATTCCATGGTATAGATGTACCACAATTTGTTTAAGCATTCACTCCTTGAACGACATCTGGGCTGTTTCCAGTTTTTGACTCTTATAAATAAGGCTGTTGTAAGGATTCGTTTACAGGATTTTTGGACATAAATTTTCATTTCTCTAGGATAAATGCCCAGGAGTGCAATTCCTGAGCCATATGGTAGTTCATATTTCATTTCTTTCAAAATAAAGAAACTGCCAGACGATTTTCCAGAGAGGCTGTAATATTTTATATTCCCACAAGCAATATATGAGTGATCCAGTTTTTGTGCATTCTTGCCAACATTTGGTGTTGCCACTGTATTTTTACTTCAGCCATTCTGATAGATGTATAGTGATATCTCATTGTGGTTTTAATTTGCATTTCTCTAGTGGCTAATGATGATGTATGTCTTTTCATGTACAGTTATGCCTCACTTAACAATGGGGATACATTCTGAGAAATGTGGCACTAGGTGATTTTTTTTCTTTTTAATTTTTGTGAATACATAGTAGGTATATACATTTATGGGGTACCTGAGATGTTTTGATACAGGAGTGTCATGTGAAATAATCACATCCTGGAAATGGGGTATCCATCCATCCATCCCCATAAATATAAAACATTTATTCCTTCAGTCATGAACAATGCAATTATAGTCTTTAAATTATTTAAAAATGTACAGTTATTATTGACTGTAATCACCCTGTTTGTACTATCAAATAGTAGTCTTGTTCAGTCTTTCTATTTTTTTGTGCTTGTTAACCATCCTCACCTCTCCTCCACATCCCCGCTACTCTTCTTAGCCTCTGGTAACCATTATTCTATTCTCTATGTCTGTGAGTTAAATTGTTTTGATTTTTAGATCCCACAAATAAGTGAAAACATACAATATTTGTCTTTCTGTCCCTAGCTTATTTCACTTAACATAATGACCTCCAGTTCCATCCACGTTGATATGGTTTTATCCCCATCCAAATCTCATCTTGAATTGTAGTTCCCATAACCCCATGTGTAATGGGAGGGATCAGGTGGCGGTTTCCACCTGAAGCTAGTCACAAGAAGATCAGATCTCATAAGATCTGATGGTTTTATAAGGGGCTTCCCCCACCCCTTCTCTCTGCACTTCTCCTTGGTGCTGGCATGTGAAGAAGGATGTGTTTGCTTCCCCTTCCACCATGATTGTAATTTTTCTGAGGCTTTCCCAGCCCCGCAGAACTGTGAGACAATGAAACCTCTTTCTTTTATAAATTACTCAGTCTTGGGAATGTCTTTATTAGCAGCATGAGAATGGATCAGTACACATGTTATTGCAAATGACTTGATCCCATTCTTTTTTATGGCGGCATAGTGCTCCATTGTGTGTATGTACCACATTTTCTTTACCCATTCATCTGCTGATGGACACTTAGGTTGGTTCCTAATCTCAGCTATTGTAAATAGTGCAGCAACAAACAGGAGTGCAGATACCTGTTTGATATACTGATTTCCTCTTTTTTGAATATATACCCAGAAGTGGGATGACTGGATAATATGGTAATTAAATTTTTAGTTTTTTGAGGAACCCACAACAATAAGTGGTTGTACTAATTTACATTCCTATCAACAAGGCACAAGTGTTCCCTTTTCTCCACATCCTTGCCAGCATTTATTATTGCCTGAATTTTGGATATAAAACATTTTAACTGGGGTGAGATGATATCTCACTGTAGTTTGATTTGCATTTCTATGACAATGATGTTGAGCACCTTTTCATTTGCTTGTTTGCCATTTGTATGTCTTCTTTTGAGAAATGTCTATTCAAATCTTTTCTCCATTTTTTGATTGGGAAAAATATTCTTTTCTTATAGAGTTGTTTGAGTTCCTTATATATTCTGGCTATTAATCCCTTGTCAGAAGAATAATTTGCAAATAATTCCTCCCATTCTGTGGGTTGTATCTTCACTGTGTTGATCATATCCATTGCTGTGCAGAAGCTTTTTAACTTGATATGATCCCATTTGACCATTTTTGCTTTGGTTGCCTGTGCTTGTGGGTTATTGCTCAAGAAATTTTAGCCAATATGTGGCTGGAGTCCTGTAGTCCTGGAGATTTTTCCCAAAGTTTTCTTGTAGTAGTTTCAGAACTTGAGGTCTTAGATTTAAGTCTTTAATCCATTTTGGTTTAATTTTTGCATATGTGAGAGCTAGGGGTCTAGTTTTATTTTTTTGCATATATATATCCAGTTTTCCCAGCATCATTTATTGAAGATACTGTCTTTCCCCATTGCATGTTCTTGGCACTTTCATTGATAATAAGTTCCCTGTAGGTGTGTGGATTTGTTTCTGGGTCTTCTAATTCCGTTCCATTGGTTTATGTGTCTGTTTTTATGCCAGTACCATTCTGTTTTGGTTACTATAGCTCAGTTATATAATTTGAAGTCAGGTAATGTGATTCCTCCAGTTTTCTTCTTTTGCTTAGAAAAGCTTTGGCCATCTGGGTTTTCGTGGTTCTGTATACATTTTAGGATTGTTTTTTCTGTGAAGAATGTCATTGGTATTTTGATAGTGATTGTACTGAATCTGTACATTGCTTTGGGTTGTACAGACATTTTAACAATATTGATTCTTCCAAATCATGAGCATGATTTTTTTTTTACTTTTTAATGTTCTCTTCAATTTCTTTCATTGATGTTTTATAGTTTTCATTATAGAGATCTTTCACTTCTTTGTTATGTTCTAGATCTTAAGAGGAAAGGCTTTCCATTTCTCCCTACTCAGTATGATACTTGCTCTGGATATGTCTTATATGGCTTTTATTATGTTGAGGTATGTTTCTTCTATACCCAGTTTTTTGAGGGGTTTTTATCATGAAGGATGTTGAATGTTATCAAATGCTTTTTCAGCATCAGTTGAAATGATCATATGGTTTTTATCCTTTGTTATTTTGATATGATGTATCACATTGATTGATTTGCATATGTTGAACCATCCTTGCATCCCAGGGATAAATCATACTTGGTCATAATGTATTGTTGAATTCAGTTTGCCAGTCTTTTGTTGAGAATTTTGGCATCAATATTCATCAGATATATTGGCCTGTAGTTTTGTTTTCATCCTCCCTCCCTCCCTGCCTCTCTCTCTCTTTCTTTTTTCCTTCCTTCCTTCCTTCCTTCCTTCCTTCCTTCCTTCCTTCCTTCCTTCCTTCCTTCCTTCCTTCTTCTTCTTTCTTTCTTTCTTTCTTTCTTTCTTTCTTTCTTTCTTTCTTTCTTTCTTTCTTTCTTTCTTTCTTTCTTTCTCTCTCTCTTTCTCTCTTTCTCTTTCTTTCTCTCTTTCTCTCTCTCTTCTTTCTTTCTCTCTTCTCTTTCTTTCTTTCTTTTTTCTTTCTTCTTTTTTTGATGTGTCTTTTTCTGGTTTTGGTATCAGGGCAATACCGGTCTTGTGGAATGAGTTTGGAAGTATTCCCTTCACCTCTATTTTTCAGAATAGTTTGAGTAGGACTTGTATTAGTTCTTTAAATTTTTGGTAAAATTCAGCAGGGAAGCCATCAGGTCCTGGGCTTTTCTTTACTGGGAGACTTTTTATTATGACTTAAACCTTGTTACTTGCTATTGGTCTGTTCAGTTTTGAATTTCTTCCTGGTTGAATTGTAATAGGTTGTATGTGTCCAGGAGTTTGTCCATTTCATCTACATTTTCCATACTCGCTACTAATGATCCTTTGAATTTCTGCAGTATCCGTTGTAATTTCTTCTCATTTCTGATTTTGTTTGCATCTTCTCTCTTTCTTCTTAGTCTGAGTAAAGTTTTGTCAATTTTGTTTAACTTTTCAAAAAAGTAACTTTTTGTTTCTTTGATCTTTTCTGTTTTTTATTTCAATTTCATTTATTTCTGCTCTGATCTTTATTATTTCTTTTCTTCTACTAATTTTGGGTTTGGTTTGCTCCTGCTTTTCTAGTTCTTTAAGATTCATTGTTAGATTGTTTATATAAAGTTTTCCCTCTTTTTTGATGTAGGCACTTGTAGCTATACACTTCCCTCTTAGTAATGCTTTTGCCATATTCCATAGGTTTTGGGATGTTGTATTTTCATTATTATTTGCTTCAAGAAATTTTTCAATTCAGTTTTTAATTTGTTCACTGACCCACTGGTCATTCAGGAGCATATTGTTTAATTTCTTTGTATTTGTGTAGCTTCTAAAATTCCTCTTGTTTTTAATTTCTAGTTTAATTCTATTGTGGTCAGAGAAGATTCTTGATATTATTTCAATTTTCTTGAATGTTTTGAGACTTGTTTTGTGACCTAACACATGATCTGTCCTTGAGAATGATCCACGTGCTGAGGAAAAGAATGTATATTTTGCAGCTCTTGGATGAAATGTTCTGCAAATATCTATTAAATCCATGTCTTCTATAGTGCAGATTAAATCTGATGTTTCTTTGTTGCTTTTCTGTCTGGAAGATCTGAAAGCATGGTGTTGAAGTCTCCATCTATTATTGTATTGAGGCCTATCTCTCTCTTTAGCTGTAATGATATCTCCTTTATATATCTGGGTGCTCCAGTGTTGGGTGTACATACATTTAAAATTGTTATATCCTCTTGCTGAATTGATTCCTTTATGATCATATTGTGACCTTCTTTGTCTCATCTTACAATTTTTGTCTTGAAATCTGTTTTGTATGACATAATATGGTGACTCCTGCTCTTTTTTTGGTTTCCGTTGGCACAAACTATCTTTTTGCACCCCTTTGTTTTCAGTCTATATGTGTCTTTATAGATGAAGTATATTTTTGGTAGGCAGTAGATTATGAAGTCTTTTAAAAAAATCCATTTAGCCACTCTATGTCTTTTGATTGGAGAGTTTAGTCCATCATATAGTTTGGCTGTGTCACCACCCAAATCTCATATTGAATTGTAGTTTCCATAATCCCCACGTAACATGGGAGGGACCCGGTGGAAGGTAATTGAATAATAGGGGTGGTTACCCCCATGCTGCTGTTCTCGTGATAGTGAGTGAGTTCTCACGAGATCTGATAGTTCAATAAGGATCTTTTCCCTCTTTGCTCAGTACTTCTCTCTCCTGCTGCCATGTGAAGAAGGATGTATTTGCTTTTGCTTCCCCTTCCTCCATGATTGTAAGTTTCCTGAGGCTCCCCCAGCCATGCGGAACTGTGAGTCAAACCTCTTTCCTTTATAGATTACCCAGTGTTTGGTATTTCTTCATCGCAGGTTCCCAGGCCAATGGAGATAAGTTCCCAGGGGGATTATGGCTGCCTCTGCTGAGTCATACAGGTCACTAGGGAAGTTGGGGAGAGCTGGCAGTCACAGGCCTCACCCCACTCCCACAGAGCCTGCAGTCCTAAAGGCTGGTCTCACTCCCACTGTGGCCCCTTGACAGTACCAAGTCTATTTCCAAGCAGCCAGTGACCAGGGCTGAGAATTTGCCCTAGATCACCAGCCTACCCAATGAGAAGGCAAGCCAACTCAGTTTTTTGGCATCTGAGGGAGTCTGCAACAGCGATCCATTCCTTCAAAGGGTTTGTGGATTCTCTCAGTTTTCCTAGTATGTTCCTGCAGCAGTTCTTGGAGCAAAAGTTCACAATGTGAGACTCCACTCGTTGCTCTGTCTGAGCAGGAGCTACAAGCTGGTTCTGCCTCCTATCCACCATCTTAATCCTGTGTCTAGACTGCCTTTCAAGTTTGCTTAGAGACACAGAGCACGTTGACCCTGGGTGGCAAGGTTTGCAGACACTCAACTTCAGACTGCTGGGATCTGCCATTCCCCTCTGGCTAGGGCTGGTTTAAATGCTCCCTCTGTGTGTGGCTTTAATTGAGTTTTGTCCGAGTTTTCTTCCTTCTCTAACCAGACAGCACTGAGTTCAATGCCTCACAATCACTGTGTTCTCCCTCCCTCAACACCCAGAGTTGCTGCCACCAGGGGTGGGAATGAGCTGGCATCCATGATTCAGGATGATTTTTTCTATCCTTTCTTTCCTTTTTTCGGTGCTATGAAGTTAAAACCAGGTACAATGAGTGCTCACTTGATTTTTGTTTTTGATGAGGGTGTTTTTTTCTGTGTAGATAGTTGTTAACTTGAGTTCTTGTAGGGGGTTGGAGGGTGGGGGGCAATCAATGGATCCTTCTATTCTGCCATCTTCCTCTGCCTCTTGCTTCCCATTAGGTGATTGTATCACTGTGTGAACACCATAGAGTGTGCTTAAACAAACCTAGATGCTATAGCCTACTATACCCCTAGGCTATGTGGCATAGCCTATTGCTCCTATACTACAAACCTGTACAGCATGTTATTGCACTGAATATAGTAGGCAACTATAATACATGGTATTTGTATATCTAAATATATTGAAATATAAAAATGATACCATAAAATATAGTATAAAGATAAAAAATGATACATCTATATGGGGCACTTACCATGAACACAGCTTGCAGGACTAGAAGTTACTCTGGGTGAGTCAGTGAGTGAGTGGTGAGTGAATGTGGAGGCCTAGGACATTACTACACACTACTGTGGACTTTATAAACATAGTACATTTAGACTACTAAATTTATAAAAAATGTCTGTCTTCAATAATAAATTAGCCATAGCTTGCTGTAGCTTTTGTACTTTATGAAGTTTTAATTTTTTAAACGTTTTGACTCTTTCGTAATAATACTTAGCTTAAAACACAAACATATCATAGTTAGGCAAAGATATTTTTTCTTTATATCTTTATTCTATGAGCTTTTTTCCATTTAATTTTTTAAAAATTTTTTGCTTTTTAAGATTTTTTTTTTTTGTTGAAAACTAAGACAGAAGGACAGACATCAGCCTAGGCCTACACAGGATGAGAATCATCCATGTCACTGTGTTCCACCTTCACATTTCCCCACTGGAACTTCTTCAGGGGCAGCAACACACAGAGTTGTCCTCTCCTGTGGTAACAATGCCTTCTTCTAGAATACCTCCTGAAGGATTTGCCTGAGGCTGTTTTACAGTTAACTTTTTTGTTTTATAAGTAGAAAGAGTACACTCCAAATTAAAAATAAAAGGTATAGTAAATACATAAACCAATAACATAGTCATCTGTTATCATTATCAAGTATTACATACTATAAAAATTGCATGTGCTATACTTTTATACAACTGGCAGGACAGCAGGTTTGCTTACACCAGCATCACCACAAACATGTGAGTAATGCTATGCAGTTGTGATGGCTATGACTTACTAGGCCATAGGAAATTTTCAACTCCACTATAATCTTTTGAGACCGTGGTCATATATGCAGTCTGTCATTGACTGAAACATTGTTATATGGTGCACGACTGTGCTTATTTTCCATCTGTATAGTTTTTTTGGTGAAATGTCATTTAAAGTCTTTTGCTCATATTCTAATTGGATTGTTTGCTTTTTTTTAACTGATGAGTTTTGAGAGTTATATACGTATTTTCTACATAGAAGTTATTTGTTGGATATGTGATTTGCAAATATTTTCTCTCACTTAGTAGCTTGTCTTTTTTTTATTTTTATTTTTAAAGAGATGGGATCTTTTTCTGTTGCCCAGCCTGGAATGCCATGGTGTGATCCTTCCATCTTAGCCTCCAAAGTAGCTGGGACTATCGGCACATGCCACTGTACAAAGCTAATTTTTAATTTCTTTGCAGAGGCAGGGTTTCACTTTGTTGCCCAGGCTGATCTTGAACTCCTGGTTTCAAGCCAACCCCAGCCTCCTAAAGTGTGAGGATTACAGGTGTGCGCCACTGCACCTGGACAGCTAGCTTGTCTTTTCATTCTTTTAACAAAAAGTTTTGCAGAGGAAACATTTTTAATGTTGATGAAATCCAATGATCAATTTTTAAATTTAATAGATTAAGCTTTTTGGGTCAGGTTTAAGAACTCTTTGGTTAGCTCTAGATTCTGAAGCTTTTTGTCCCATGATTTTTTCCTAAAAGTTGACAGTTTTACCTTCTGCATTTAGTCCATTATATCAATTTTGAGTAACTTTTTGTATAAGGTGTGAGACTTGGTTTGAGATTGTTTTTTCTTTGTGGTGTGTATATGAAGGTTCAATTACTGCAGCACCATTTGTTGAAAAATCTCTTTCCTTCATTAAATTGGTATTGCACATTTGTCAAAAATTAGTTGGACATATTTGTGTAGGTCTGTTTTGGGAGTTCTTTACTACGTTCCATTAATGTATGTGTCTATCATTCCACCAATACCAGACAACTTTTGGCAACTTTTATAAATAATTGTTGAAATCATCATGTAGACTGATTCCTCCTATTTTATCAATCCTTTACAAAATTATTTTAGCTATTCTACTTTCTTTTTCTTTCCATGTAAATTTTAGAATAGTATCTTTTATGTCTACAGAAATCTTGCTGAGACTTTGGTGGGAATTGCTTTAAGCCAGTATATCAGTTGGGGTCTTTACTATGTTGGATCATCTAATCTGTGAATATAGTGTATCTTCTATTCATTTGTTTAGATATTCTTTGATTTCACTCATCAGCATTTTGTAGTTTTCAGCATACATGTCCTGTACCTGTTTTGTTAGATTTACAGCTATATAGTTATTTTTTTCTTTGGGTTACTCTAAATGTTATTGCTTTCTAATTTTATTGTGCCTGGACCCTTCGCTAGTATATAGAAGTGATAATTTCTTATTTTTCTGCTTCCTTCAGATTTCTTTTGATCTTCATTTTCTAAGTTGTTGAAGTGAGGGCTTGGATGCTTTTTAATTTTTTATTATTTATTTTATTTTATTTTTTATTATACTTTAAGTTCTGGGATACATGTGCAGGACGTGCAGGTTTGTTACATAGGTATACACGTGCCATAGTAGTTTGCTGCACCCATCAACCTGTCATCTACATTAGGTGTTTCTCCTAATGCTATCCCTCCCCTAAACCCCCACCCGCCAACAGGCCCCGGTGTGTGATGTTCCCCTCCCTGTGTCCATGTGTTCTCATTGTTCAACTCCCACTTACGAGTGAGAACATGTGGTGTTTGTTTTTTTTTGTTGCTGTGTTAGTTTGCTGAGAAGGATGATTTCCAGTGTCATCCATGTCCCTGCAAAGGACATGAACTCATCCTTTGATGTCCTATGGCTGCATAGTATTCCATGGTGTATGTATGCCACATTTTCTTTATCCAGTCTATCATTGATGGACATTTGGGTTGGTCCCAAGTCTTTGCTATTGTGAACAGGGCTTGGATGATTGATTTGAGACTTTTCTTCTTTTCTAATGTATGCATTTAGTGCTATAAATTTCTCTCTGAGCACTGCTTTAGCTGTGATGCATATACACACACACGCACACACACACATATATATATATATAGAGAGAGAGACAGGGTCTCATTCTATTACCCAAGTTGGAGTGCAGTGGTGTGATATCTTGGCTTACTACAACCTCCACTTCCCAGGCTCAAGTGATCCTCCCATCTCAGCCTCCTGAGTAGCTGGGACGACAGGCACAAGCCACTGTGCCTGGGAAATTTTTTGTATTTTTGGTAGAGACAGGATTTCTCCATGTTACAGGCTAGTCTTGAATTCCTGGGCTCAAGTGATACCACTCCCAAAGTGCTGGGATTATAGGTGTGAGCCACCATGCCCAGAGATACATTGTGTTTTAATTCACTTCAATGTACTTTTAAATTTCCCTTATAATTTCTTTTTTAACCCATGTATTATTTATTATGTTTAGTTTCAAGATGTCTAGAGATTTTTCTGTTCCTTTTCTATCATTGATTTTTATTTTGATTATGTCGTATTCAAAGAACATACTTGGTATGATTTCAATTCTTTTAAAATTGCTAAGGTTTGTTTGATGGCTTAGGATATGGTCTATCTTGGTATATGTTTCACAAGTACTTGAAAAAAATTCTGTTGTTGGTTATAGTGTTCCAAAAATGTCATTAGACGCTGTTGGTTGATGGTGTTGTTGAATTTTATATTCTAGCTGATTTTCTGTCTAGTTAATTTATCAACTGTTGAGAGAACGTGGAGGTTTCCAACTATAATTATTCCATAAGTATTTGCTTCACATATTTTGCAGTTTTGTTTTTTTTTGGTGTGTACACATTTAGAATTGCTGTCTTTTAATTGGTATTTAGAGCATTTGAATTTAGTATAATTATTGATATTTTAGGCTTTAAGTCTGTCACTTTTACTTTTTGTCTTTGTTTATTCTCTACGTTTTCCATTTAGTTTTTTTTTCCTACCTTCCTGTGATTTACTTGAACATTTCCTAGAATTTTAGAACTCCGTTTTGATTTATTTATAATTTTTCTTAAGTGTATCTCTTTGTATGTTAGTGGTTGCTCTAGGTATTACATTATATATAACCTTGACTGGTGTTTCAGTTGATTGCTGTCATTTTACCAGTTTGAGTAAAATATAGAGAACTTACCTTTATTTATATCTTCTTGTCTCGCTTATTTATAGTATAACTGCCTTAAATATTTCCTCTGTATACTTGTGTATGTAGAGCCACATCAGACAGTTTAATTTTTGCTTCAGTCATTAACCATAATTTAGAAACTTGAAGGGGAGAAGGAAAGCCTACTGTAAGTGCCCATATTTTTGCTTACTGTGCTCTTTCTTTCTGATGTTCCAAAGTTCCTTTTTAAATGATTTCCTTTCTGTTTAGAGGACTATTATTAGTCATTCTCTCTCTCTCTCTCTCTTTTTTTTTGAGATGAAGTCTTGCTCTGTTGCCCAGGCTGGAGTGTAATGGCATGATCTTGGCTCACTGCAGCCTCTGCCTTCTAGATTCAAGCAATTCTCCTGTCTCAGCCTCCTGTGTAACTGGGATTACGGGCGTGCACTACCATTAGCCTGGCTAATTTTTGTATTTTTAGTAGGGATGGGGTTTCACCATGTTGACCAAGCTGGTCTCAAACTACTGACCTCACATGGTCCACCCTCCTCGGCCTCCCAAAGTGCTGGGATTACAGGCATGAGCCACCATGCCCGACCTCATTAGCCATTCTTTTAAGATTGGTCTGCTGGTGACAAATTCTTTTAGCTTCTCTTTATCTGAGAATATCTTGGTTTCCCCTTTATCATTCATTTGTTTATCTTTATATTTTAGAGACTGAGTCTTGTTCTGCTGCCCAGGCTAGAGTGCAGTGGTTTGATGACAGCTCACTGCAGCCTCAAACTCCTGGCTCAAGTGATCCTTCTGCCTCAGCCTCCTGAGTAGCTACCATGCCTGGCTGATTTTTTTTTATTTTTAGTAGACACAGGGTCTCACTGTGTGTCAAAGTTTGTATAAGTTTTTGTTTGAGACCAGCCTGGGCTCAAACTCCTAACCTCAAGTGATCCTCCCCTTACCTTGGGCTCCCAAAGTGTTGAGATTACAGGTGTGAACCACCGTGCTCAGCCTCCACTTTTTTTCTTTTTTTAAAATTTATTATTATTTTTTTTTATGACAGAGTCTCACTTTTTCACCTAGGCTGCAATTCAATGGCACGATCTCAGCTGACAGCACCCTTTGCCTCCCAGGTTCACACAATTCTCTGACCTCAGCTTCCCAAGTGGTTGGGATTACAGGTGCCTGCCATCACACCTGAATAATTTTTGTGGTTTCAGTAGAGATGGGATTTCACCATGTTGGCCAGGCCTGTCTTGAATTCCTGACACCAAGTGATCCATCTGCCTTGGCCTCCCAAAGTGCTGGGTTTACAGGCGTGAGATACTACATCTAGCCCACTTTATTTCTGAAGGATATTTTCACTGGATATTTCTGAAGGATAGAGAATTCTGGGTTGAAAGTGCTTGTCTTTCAGTACCTGAAAATATTGTGTCACTTCCTTCTTGCTTTTATGGTTTCTGACGAGAAGTCTGCTCTCATTCTAATTATTTTTCTCCTATAAGTAAGATGCTGTTTCTCTGGCTGCTTTAAAGATCTTTTCTTTCTCAGAATTTTAATTATGATGCATTTTGGTGTGAATTTCTTTGAGTTTATCTTGTTTGGGATTTGCTTACATTCTTAATTCTGTAGGTTTATGTCTCCTGCCAAATTTGAGAAGTTTTCAATCATTATTTCTTCAAGAACTTTCAGCCTCAATGTCTTTCTCCCCTCCTTCCAGGACTACAATGACATGAACATTAGATCTTTTATTACAGTCTCACAGGTCCCTGAAACACTGTCCACTTTTTCAGTCTATTTTTTTTTCTTTGTTGCTTAGATTGGGTGATTTTGATAGTTCTATCTTCCAATTCACTGAGTCTTTCCTCTCTTCCATTGTGCTGTTCATTCCCCCTACTGAGCTATTTATTTTTGTTATTGTATTTTTTAGTTCTAAAATTTCCATCTGATTCTTCTTTATGTCTTCTTCCTAATCCTCTACTGAGGCTTTCTACTCTTTAATTTGTTTTGAGCATTTTCATAATTGTTTATTGCATCATCTTTATCATGGCTGCTTTAAGGTCTTTGTCAGATACTTTAAACATCTCTACCATCTTAGTGTTGATATGTGTTGACTGTCTTCTCATGCAGTTTGAGATATTCCTTGTTCATGGTATGAAGAATGGTTTTCATTCCCACCTTTGTATTGTGTTACGAGACCATCGATCTTATTTAAATTTTCCATTTGAACTGTCTTTTTCTGACACTGCTGTGGGAAGGGAAGGGAGAGATCTGCCTTGTTACTGTCAAGCAGAGTTACAAATCCAGATTTCCCTTGGCCTCCATGGACATGTGAAGGAGGTGCTTCCTTTTTACTGCTGGGCAATGGGGAAAGTTCCTGTTCCCCACGTGTCTCCACTGTCGCCATGGTGGAGTGGTCTTACTACTGCTGGGTGATAGTGAAAATTGAGTTTCCACTAGGCCATCTCTGATGCCATCCCAATGGGGCAGTGTTTGGGTTCCTGGCTACAGCCTTGCAAAAATGGAAATGTGGGCTCCGTACTTCCCTTTGCTGGCATGAGTGGGGTGGGGGAGGGCAATGTTTTTTGTAGTGTTTGGTGGTGTAGAATGGTTATTGTCTAAAATTTTTCTGTTTTGCTAGGCTTCCCCTCTCATGGTCTTTTGTCTAGAGTCAGTGACTTTTATTGGGGTTTCTTTTGTCTGTGCCCGTTGGCATTTCTCGGTTGTCAGCTTCTTCAGCTTGAAGTCTGGGCTAAATGAGGCAGAAAGAAGATTCAGGGAACTCGCCACTGTGTTGTACCTCAGGTTTCTGGGTCTCCAGCCAGTCTGCTTTGTTCTCTCTGTCTTTCAGGTTTCTTATGTTTGTTTTATGTGTAATATCCAGGGCTTTTAGTTGTTTCTGGTGAGAGGAATAGGGTAAAGTATATTTGTTGTATCTTTCCAGATGTGGAAGTATTTCTATCATTGATTTTTAGGAATTCTTCTAATATGTTGGTATTAATGCTTTTCCTGTTACATATGTTGAAAATATTTTCTCCCAATTACTACTTGTCTTTTAATTTTCTTTGGAAGTCTTTTATCATGTAGGAATTATTAAGAAGATAAAAATTATTAAAACTGGGGAAAGGAAAGATAGATGATTAAAACAGAAAGAAATATGACTGGCTAAAAATCAGTATACAAAATTTGACAGCAATTAATTCAGTTTGAAGCAAAATAATGAAATTATAGAAGTGCTACAAATTTTAAGGTTCAAAATGTAAAGATTTGATGACAATAGTTAAATGTCAGTCAATTCAAGGTTTCTTGTATCTATAATGCACTTTGAAAGGTATACACAATTTTGGAAAACTTTTCATTTTACTGTGATATCTCTAGTTGTACAAAAAGCAAAATATAAACCAAATGAAGACGAACAATTGATAAGAAATATCATGAAGATGCTAGAAATTATTTTAAATCCGGAGATGTAGAGTATCTGGTTTACTTTATTTTTTGCTATTCTTGTGTAATCTACAAAAGAGCTATGAAATTAAAGCACTGGAAGTACATAGATAATAATTATTTTCAAAGGTGTAGAATTCCTGGTAATCTAGGTAAGATAAATACTCTGAGAATTAAATGATCCTTTTAGTTTATAATGGAAACATAATTTACTAAATGCATCTAATTACTAGACCCCACATAAAGAAAAAAGTATTACATAAATATGAGCTTCCTTTTATGTCTTACTGTCCTGTTTCCCAAGTTGCCTTCTACCTTTTACATGCTTTTTGTATGTAGTGTTAATTTTGTGATACAATGCTCTTGAGAATTCACAGCCTATCTAGTTTCCCCAGAAAAGTGTTTTAGAGGATTCCATTGTTTGGTTTTGTGTTATTGGCTCCACATAATCACATAATGCTGTATTTGACTGGATGAAAATTACTTTGGAAGTTCTGGGAAATTTTATGGATGATAACATAGGTATCTATTTTCCTATTATATCTGCCTTTGGCATTCAATCTTCTACAAAGAAAGAGAACATAGACATTTGCTTAATCTTGAAACCTCATTTCAATCTAGTTCTTAATAAAAAGTTACCAGAATTGTAAACCATCAGGAAAATCAGTTTGATTTACACTTGCCTCTATCTTCTTATTTTCTGAGACAGTTGTTAATGCAATATGAAAGATGTGTAGGGAGAATAACAAAGAGAAACCGATGAGTGAATTAGCCACAGCTGGCTGAAAAATTTTCTTCCCAAATTATAGAATCTGAAATTCTATTTAAATGTCTTCATGACATGATGTACATATTTAATTAAAAAAATGTGATTGATTATTGCATTGTGAAAAATGTGGCGGTATGCAATATTTAACAGCCTGAAAATCAACATTTCTTGGACTAGCAGTATATTTTACTGTACTGGAAAAGTATTTGAATAGAGCTTTAACGTTGGAATCATATGGACTTGCCATTTTTGGAGGTCAAATATGGACAACTTCATATAGATTAATCTGTACAGATTCCTTAAACAGACCTCATATAATGGGCAAGATTTTTAAAATAGCAAAATCATAGAAAACTCTCATTGCAGTGGGTGAGTGGAGAAGAGGTAGGGAAGAGAAGGTATAGCATGTTAGGCCACCTGGGACAGGAAATAAGGTCAGTTGTTTTGTACAGTGGGAGAACAGGTTAATGATCGAATCTTCACTCCACCCCCACCTTCATGAGCACCTGTGTGCACAGATGGACTCACAGGTGGATCAAGGCGTGAAAGTCTGAATCAGTCCAGAGTAATGGGAACCAGCCACTCCCAGCATGACAGGGAGCTGCAGCTAGTGCTGCACCGTGAAAAGGCACAGTAAGCTCCGTAAACTCTGTGCAAACCAAACAGAACTAATGTGAGCTATGTAAATCATGGCTGATGGTGCCTCTCAAATCTAAACTTAGAGTAATTGCGGTCAGAAAGACAGATGCTTCTCTACAGCGAACATAAAACACAGGCTGGCTTGGTGCTAAAACAGCAGGATATGCAGAAAAAATTACAGATGTATACAGACCTGTATTAAAAGGAACAATACCTAAGATCTATTGCTATCCTGGTGTGGGATCCCTAATATTTATTTGGTGCTTTGCAGAATAATTCTAGGAAAGTTCTGATGTTTTTTTCTTACTAACACATTTATGTGCTATACCTGTTGTATCACTTGAGAACTAGTTTGAATTTATGAACTAACATACTTCAGTGAGGAACAAAGCCAAAGTTCTCTATTTGAAATGTAGCTGGGTTTCTAGAACTAGTTGTTTTAGTTGTTGGCACAAGTAGCCAATGTAAGGTTTAAAAAATCATACAACCTTCAGAATCTAAATTTCTGAGCGTGGTTTTTGGCTAAATATGATGTCTGTGGTATATTAAGAAGAAGTACATCACAGATGCCATTTTGCTCTTGAAGATGGAGCACTGATTGTGCACAATAGGGAGATAAAAGAAAAAGTAGCTCAAAACGCGGGCATCATTTCCTTTCCTGTGTGCGGTTACTGTCTCTGTGTTTGTTCACTCTAGTCGAAGAGGGGAAATGTAAAAGATACAAAGCTGTAGAGAGTTTTCGAATTATTCTCAAGGGGCTTTCCTTTTTCACTAGGGAAAATACATGGAAGGGAACTACTGCACCTAGTAAATAAAATAAAAATGTAACTTACATTGATAAAGGCCAAGGAAATACATCACAATGTCCTGTGGAAAAGGTTTGATTGAGTTGATACCTTTGGCTGACTCTGAGTCTTAAGAGAACACCTGGATAGCAGTAACTAGTAGAAAATCAGCCCAATACGGGTATACTCATGTGGAAGAGAAGCTGTTCAAGAGGAGAACAATTCAGAAGAAAGTCTAGGAGGAAAGAAAGCTTGGATCCTTATAGGCATGCATTTCTTCCTACAGAGTTCCTTTTTGTCAAAAAGATTAACTGATTTTAAAAGACTTCAATTTGTTTTTCTTTAAGAATAAAAGTAAAATAAATTGAATCTGTTAAATTTATTTGCTGCGCACTGTCAGTCAAGTTAAATTTTTAACAAGCCTGAAAACATCAATTCTATACAAATTCAGACTTCATGAAGAACCTAAGATTTTTTTTTGCACTGAGTGTACTTTTGATGTGTAGTTTATGACTCACTTTTTATACATTATGCACATTTCACTCCCACATATCTATCATGTAAAAAAAAAAAAGTAAAACCAAACATCAGGATGCTGACATCAGGATGTCAGCATCTGTGTATAAGAAGATAATGCCAGAAAAACGTTCTGGCAAATCTTCAAAAAAGTTGAGTCAACCTGATTCTGCCACAATTTGAATCACTTTAAAACTGTGTAAGTTCATTTCAGAGACATCCTCTGCTTCTGATTTGGTTACCAGAAATTAGTTAAACTCGTATCACATGAATATTATTAGAAATATTATTAGAAAATTTTGAGGAAGCTGTCACTACTAAGATTCAGATATATTATTATAATTATTTTAAATGAAATCAAATTGGTTGTAAACATACTTCCTTCAGGGCAGATTTCTGGTTTTATTTCTTAGTGGTCTTATCCATAATGTCAAAATAACTGCAAATAATCATCATCCTACTGAACGTATTTTACTAATCATTCTTATCCCTAGGCAATGCAAACTAGTAAAATAAAGCCAGCTTCTTCCACATGGCCTAACATTGGCAGATAGCCCTACTGGCCAGATAGCAGATATGCAGATTGCATTACCTATGCTTGTTGAGCAAACGAAGTGGTTGTGTGCAATTTCATTGTAGTAAATTATAGCATATTAATTACATAATGGGATTCCAGCCTCTCACTTAATATTTTTCTATGTATCATATATTTTTTATATAATTTTCAAACATCTAAGATAGGGCTGATGAAAGATTATAGACAATAATATTTCAAAACTTTTTTTGCTTTTTTGTTTTTTGAGATGGAGTCTCGCTCTGTTGCACAGGCTGGAATGCAGTGGCGCTATCTCCGCTCACTCCAACCTCCAATTCTCGGGTTCAAGTGATTCTGCTGCCTCAGCCTCCTGAGTAGCTGGGATTACAGGCACCCACAATCCATGCCCGGCTAATTTTTGTATTTTTAGTAGAGACAGGATTTCACCATGTTGGCCAAGCTGGTCTCGAACTCCTGACCTCAGATGATCTGCTCACCTTGGCCTCTGAAAGTACTGGGATTGCAGGCATGAGCCACAGTGCCCAGCCCTTGCTTTTTAAATATTTCAAACTTATCTCTGTCATTTTGCTCTTGACAAATAACCTTGGCCCCAATTTTATTGACAAGATTGAGCTCTCTCTGTTTCCAACTTATCTCTGTCATGTTGCTCTTGACAAATAACCTTGGCTTCAATTTTATTGACAAGATTGAGCTCTCTATCACATGTATGTCTTAATTTTCCTTCTTGCCACCTCCAAAATGCCTGTGGACTCGTGTTCCATCTTTTCTAGGTAAAAACCGTCGCTTGTCTTTGCTGAGTCCAAAGCTGATATCTGAGCTGGTAGTTCCGTTTTCCCTGTCCTCTTACTTGATCGCCCTTTATGTATGACCCCCAGATTCTTTCACATCTTCAGTTTTACCTGCTCCACTTGCCCTGCTTCCTCTGCCTCTAAACATATCGATTTTCTGCTACAACATACTTTCCCTGGATCCTGTCACCATCTCAAGTTCTAAAAATCTAGGCTTGATAGCTAGACTGCCTGGTTTCAATTTTAGTTCTGGCTTTTATTAGCTGTGTGATGTGAAAGAGCTCCCTCTACTATAAAATGGGTGTAAACATAACTGTGGTGTGTTATTAAAAACAGTTCTAGGGGCAGGTGAGATAGGAAGCCGAGATTTGCGAGTGTGCCAATTTCCATTGTGAAAATACTCCCACATTGGCTGACTTCAGGCTACTAATATGACTTCAATGATCTCTGAGTTGGGATGAGATGCCCACGTTTAGCTCTGTAGAGCAAATGCCAGATGGCTCAAGCACACCACTGAGTCCCCCTACAGTTATTGTGATGATTAAGATGAAATAAGCAAAGCTCTCAGAACAGGACGTATTGCATGTAAGCATTCAGTAAGCGCTAGCTACTATTTTCTTACAAGGAGGCTTAAAAAATTCCTTCCCGTTTCATTTACTTCTTAAACCTTTGGGAGCACTGTGGGGGATATAGCATGAACTTTATAGTTGAATAAACCTGATTTGAATTCTTACTTCTTCACTCTGTTTCTGACAGCTTTTAAAAAAAATATCTAAGATAGGAACAGTAATGTTTACTCTCATGTTTAAGGTTGGGAAATTAAATTAGATGGTATATGTAAAATGCTCAGAACATAGAAAATGTTCATTAAGTGTGCATTTGCTTAATTTTCACACTCTACTAAAGTTGTCTTTAATGATCAAAACAATGCAAAACAAAAACGTTTGCATCTGATGGTGATTTCTCAGTCCTTCATCTCCTTGTCCCTTTTGCATTATTTCATGTATTTCAGTACTCTCGATCCGAACTTCCATAATACTGAATCCTTTTAAGTTTCCTACCGCTTTGCTTTTATTGTCTCCTTCCCTGATTTCTCTTCCTCTTTCTGCCCTCTGAAGGCAAATATTCTCTAGAGGTCTCTTTTCTTTGTTTCTTCATCAGTCTTTTTCACTGCTCCTGCTCTGGTGTTTGCATCTAAGCCACAGTTGGTCTCTAACGTTGACCTTCCTTTTGGACTCCATCATACAATTTTACAAGCAGTCAAATTCAGCAGGGTTTCACCAGAGATAATCCCTTTACTATGGGAATATCACTTTCCAAGATCCAACAATCCTCATGACCATTTTCAGTGACATTTTTTTTCATAACACAGTTTTATTTCCCATCATAATTTATTTTCACCTCCAAATACTGACCTGTCACTCTTTTTAGAAGGCCTTTTAAAAAATTATTATACTTTAAGTTCTGGGGTACATGTGCAGAACGTGCAGGCTTGTTACATAGGTATACACGTGCCATGGTGGCTTGCTGCACCCATCAACGCGTCATCTACATTAGGTGTTTCTCTTAATGCCATCCCTTCCCAAGGCCCCCACCCCCTGACAAGCCCCAGTGTGTGATATTCCCCTCTGTGTGTCCATGTGTTCTCATCGTTTAACTCCCACTTAAAAGTGAGAACATGCCAGGTTTGGTTTTCTGTTCTTGCATTGGTTTGCTGAGAATGATGATTTCCAGCGTCATCCATGTCCCTGCAAAGGACATGAACTCATCCTTTAATGTCCTATGGCTGCATAGTATTCCATGGTGTATATATGTCACATTTTCTTTATCCAGTCTATCATTGATGGGCATCTGGGTTGGTTTCAAGTCTTTGCTATTGTAAACAGTGCCACAATAAACATACATGTGCATGTGTTTTTATAGTAGAATGATTTATAATCCTTTGGTATATACCCAGTAATGGGATTGCTAGGTCAAATGGTATTTCTAGTTCTAGATCCTTGAGGAATTGCCATACTGTCTTCCACAATGGTTGAACTAATTTGCACTCCCACCAACAGTGTAAAAGGGTTCCTATTTCTCCACATCGTCTCTAGCACCTGTTGTTTCCTAATTTTTTTTTTAACCCTTAACAATTGACCATATTTATTTTTGGAGTTCTGTGCGGGGTTTTTTTTTTTTTTTTGTTAAATTTTTATTATACGTTAAGTTCTGGGGTACATGTGCACAATGTGCAGGTTTGTTACATAGGTTTATATGTGACGTGTTGATTTGTTGCACCCATCAACTCATCATTTACATTAGGTATTTCTCTTAATGCTGTCCCTCCCCCAGACCACCACCCCCTGACAGGCCCCAGTGTGTGATGTTCACCTCCCTGTGTCCACGTGTTCTCATTGTTCAATTCCAACTTATGAGTGAGAACATGTGAGGTTTGGTTTTCTGTTCTTGTAATAGTTTGCTGAGAATGATGGTTTCCACTTTCATCCATGTCCCTGCAAAGGACATGAACTCATCTTTTGGTGGCTGTATAGTATTCCATGGTCTATATGTGCCACATTTTCTTTATCCAGTCTATTATTGATGGACATTTGGGTTGGTTCCAAGTCTTTGCTATTGTGAATAGTGCCACAATAAACATACATGTGCATGTGTCTTTATAGTAGCATGAGTTATAATCCTTTTGGTATATACCCAGTAATGGGATTGCTGGGTCAAATGACATTTCTAGTTCTAGATCCTTGAGGAATTGCCACACTGTCTTCTACAATGGTTGAACTAATTTACACTCCCACCAACAGTGTAAAAGCGTTCCTATTTCTCCGCATCCTTTCCAGCATCTGTTGTTTCCTGACTTTTTAATGATTGCCATTCTAACTGGTGTGAGATGGTATCTCATTGTGGTTTTGATTTGCATTCCTCTAATGACCAGTGATGATGAGCTTTTTTTCATGTGTTTGTTGGCCACATAAATGTCTTCTTTTGAGAAGTGTTTGTTCATATCCTTTGCCCACTTTTTGATGGGGATGTTTGCTTTTTTTCTTGTAAATTTGTTTAAGTTCTTTGTAGATTCTGGATATTAGCTCTTTTTCAGATGAATAGCTTGCAAAAATTTTCTCCCATTCTATAGGTTGCCTGTTCACTCTGCTGATAGTTTCTTTTGCTGTGCAGAAGCTCTTTAGTTTAATTAGATCCCATTTGTCTATTTTGGTTTTTGTTGCCATTGCTTTTGGTGTTTTAGTCATGAAGTCCTTGCCCATGCCTATGTCCTGAATGGTATTGCCTAAGTTTTCTTCTAGGGTTTTATGATTTTAGGTCTTACGTTTAAGTCTTTAGTCCATCTTGAGTTAATTTTTTTTAAGGTGTAAGAAAGGGATCCAGTTTCAATTTTCTGCTTATGGCCAGCCAGTTTTCCCAACACCTTTTATAAAATAGGGAATCCTTTCCCTCTTGCTTGTTTTTGCCAGGTTTGTAAAGATCAGATGGTTGTAGTTGTGTGGCGTTATTTCTGAGGCCTCTGTTCTGTTCCACTGGTCTGTATATCTGTTTTGGTACAGGTACTATGCTGTTTTTGTTACTGTAGCCTTGTAGTATATTTTGAAGTCTGGTAGTGCGATGCCTCCAGCTTTGTTCTTTTGCTTAGGATTGCCTTGGCTATTCGGGCTCTTTTTTTTGGTTCCATATAAAATTTAAAGCAGTTTTTCCAATTCTGTGAAGAAAGTCAATGGTAGCTTGATGGGAATAGCATTGAATCTATAGGTTACGTTGGGCAGTATGACCATTTTGATGATATTGATTCTTCCTGTCCATGAGCATGGAATGTTTTCCCATTTGTTTGTGTCCTTTCTTATTTCTTTGAGCAGTGGTTTGTAGTTCTCCTTGAAGAGGTCCTTCACATCCCTTGTAAATTGTATTTTATTCTCTTTGTAGCAATTGTGAATGGGAGTTCACTCATGATTTGGCTCTCTGTTTGTCTGTTATTAGTGTATAGGAATGCTTGTGATTTTTGCACATTGATTTTGTATCCCAAGACTTTGCTGAAGTTGCTTATCAGCTTAAGGTGATTTTGGGCTGAGAAGATGGGGTTTTCTAAATATACAATCATGTCATCTGCAAACAGAGACAATTTTACTTCCTCTTTTCTTAATTGAGTACCCTTTATTTCTTTCTCTTGCCTGATTGCCCTGGCTAGAACTTCCAAAACCATGTTGAATAGGAGTGGTGAGAGAGGGAATCCTTGTCTTTTGTCGGTTTTCAAAGGGAATACTTTCAGTTTTTGCCTATTCAGTGTAATATTGGCTGTGGGTTTGTTGTAAATAGATTTTATTATTTTGAGATATGTTCCATCAATGCCTAGTTTATTGGGAGTTTTTAGCATGAAGGGGTGTTGAATTTTGTCGAAGACCTTTTCTGCATCTATTGAGATAATCATGTGGTTTTTGTCATTGTTTCTGTTAATGTGATGGATTACGTTTATTAATTTGTGTATGTTGAACCAGCCTTGCATCCCAGGGATGAAGCCGACTTGATTGTGGTGAATAAGGTTTTTGAAGTGCTGCTGGATTTGGTTTGCCAATATTTTATTGAGGATTTTCCCATCAATGTTCATCAGTGATATTGGCCTGAATTTTTCTTTTTTTTGTTGTATCTCTGCCAGGTTTTGGTATCAGGACAATGCTGGCCTCATAAAATGAGTTAGGCAGGATTCCCTCTTTTTCTATTGTTTGGAATAGTTTCAGAAGGAATGGTACCAACTCCTCTTTGTACCTCAGGTAGAATTCAGCTGTGAATTTGTCTGGTCCTGGACTTTTTTTGGTTGGTAGGCTATTAATTACTGCCTCAATTTCAGAACTTGTTATTGGTCTATTCAGGGATTCTACTTCTTCCTGGTTTAGTATTGGGAGGGTGTATGCATCCAGGAATTTATCTATTTCATCTAGATTTTCTAGTTTATTTGCATAGAGGTGTTTATAGTACTCTCTGATGATAGTTTGTATTTCTGTGGGATTGGTGGTGATATCCCCTTATCATTTTTTATTGCATTTATTTGATTCTTCTCTCTTTTCTTCTTTATTAGTCTGGCTAGTGGTCTATTTTGTTGATCTTTTCACAAAATCAGCTCCTGGATTCATTGATTTTTTGAAGGGTTTTTTGTGTTTCTATCTCCTTCAGTTCTGCTCTGATGTTAGTTATTTCTTGTCTTCTGCTAGCTTTTGAATTTGTTTGCTCTTCGTTCTCTAGTTCTTTTAATTGTGATGTCATAGTGTCAATTTTAGATCTTTCCTCCTTTCTCTTGTGGGCTACAAATTTCCCTCTACACACCGCTTTAAATGTGTCCCAGGAATTCTGGTACATTGTGTCTTCATTCTCATTGGGTTCAAAGAACATCTTTATGTCTGCCTTCATTTTTTTATTTACCCGGTAGTCATTCAGGTGCAGGTTGTTCAGTTTCCATGTAGTTGTGCAGTTTTGAGTGGATTTCTTAATCCTGAGTTCTAATTTGATTGCACTGTGATCTGAGAGACAGTTCGTTTTGATTCCTGTTCTTTTACATTTGCTGAGGAGTGTTTTCCTTCCAATTATGAATACAGTTTTAGAATAAGTGTGATGTGGTGCTGAGAAGAATGTATATTCTGTTGATTTGGGGTGGAGAGTTCTGTAGATGTCTATTAGGTCTGCTTGGTCCAGAACTGAGTTCAAGTCCTCGATATCCTTGTTAATTTTCTGTCTTGTTGATCTGCCTAATATCGACAGTGGGGTGTTAAAGTCTCCCACTATTATTGTGTGGGAGTCTAAGTCTCTTTGTAGGTCTCTAAGAACTTGCTTTATGATTCTGGGTATGCCTGTATTGGGTGCATATATATATTTAGGATAGTTTGCTCTTCTTGTTGCATTGATCCCTTTACCATCATGTAATGCCTTTGTTTGTCTCTTTTGATCTTTGTTGGCTTAAAGTCTGTTTTAAACGAGACTAGGATTGCAACCCCTGCTTTTTTTTTGCTTTCCATTTCTTGGTAGATCTTCCTCCATCCCTTTATTTTGAGCCTATGTGTCTTTGCATATGAGCTGGGTCTCCTGAATACAGCACACTGATGGGTCTTGACTCTTTATCCAATTTGTCAGTTTGTGTCTTTTAATTGGAGCAATTAGCCCATTTACATTTAAGGTTAATATTGTTATGTGTGAATTTGATCCTGCCGTTATGATGCTAGTTGGTTATTTTATCCATTAGTTGATGCAGTTTCTTCATAGCATCAATGGTCTTTACAATTTGGTGTGTTTTTGCAGTGGCTGGTAACAGTTGTTCCTTCCCAGGTTTAGTGCTTCTTTCATGAGCTCTTGTAGGGCAGGTCTGGTGGTGACAAAATCTCTCATCTTTTACTTGTCTGTAAAGAATTTTATTTCTCCTTCACTTATGAAGCTTAGTTTGGCTGGATATTAAATTCTCGGTTGAAAATTCTTTTCTTTAAGAATGTTGCATATTGGCCCCCCTCTCTTCTGGCTTGTAGGGTTTCTGCTAAGAGATCTGCTGTTAGTCTGATGGGCTTCTCTTTGTGCATAACCTGACATTTCTCTCTGACTGCCCTTTGCATTTTTTCCTTCATTTCAATTTTGGTGAATCTGACGATTATGTCTTGGGGTTGCTCTTTTCATGGATTATCTTTGTGGTGTTCTCTGTATTTCCTGAATTTGAATGTTGGCCTGTCTTGCTAGGTTGGGGAAGTTCTCCTGGGTAATATCCTGAAGAGTGTTTTCCAACTTGGTTCCATTCTCCCCGTCACTTTCAGGTACACCAATCAAACGTAGATTTGGTCTTTTCACATAGTCCCATACTTCTTGGAGTCTTTGTTCATTTCTTTTCACTCTTTTTTCTCTAATCTTGTTTTCTCACTTTATTTCATTGAATTGATCTTCAATGTCTAATATCCTTTCTTCTGCTTGATCAATTTGGCTGTTGATACTTGTGTATGCTTCACGAAGTTCTTGTGCTGTGTTTTTCAGCTCCATCAGGTCATTTATGTTCTTCTCTAAACTTGTTATTCTAGTTAGCAAGTCGTCTAACCTTTTTTTCAGGGTTCTTAGCTTCCTTACATTGGGTTAGAACATGCTCCTTTAGCTCAGAGGAGTTTGTTATTACCCACCTTTTGAAGCCTACTCCTGTCAATTCATCAAACTCATTCTCTGTCCAGTTTTGTTCCCTTGCTGGCAAGGAGTTGTGATCTTTGGAGGAGAAGAGGTGCTCTGGTTTTTGGAATTTTTGTACTGGTTTCTCCCCATCTTTGTGGATTTATCTACTTTTGGTCTTTGAAGTCAGTGATCTTTGGATGGGGTCTCTGAGTGGACTTCCTTTTTGTTGATGTTTATAGTATTCTTTCTGTTTGCTAGTTTTCCTTCTAATGGTCAGGCCCCTCTGCTGCAGGTCTGCTGGAATTTGCTGGAGGTCCTCTGCAGACCCTGTTTGCCTGGGTATCACAGGTAGAGACTGCAGACCAGCAAAGATTGCTGCCTGTTCCTTCCTCTGGAAGCTTCATCCCAGAGGGGCACCTGCCACAAGCCAGCCAGAGCTCTCCTATATGAGGTGTCTGTCGGCCCCTACTGGGAAGTGTCTCCTAGTCAGCATACATGGGGGTCAGGGACTCACTTGAGGAGGCAGTCTGTCCCTTATCAGAGCTCGAATGCTGTGCTGGTAGATTTGCTGCTTTCTTCAGAGCTGTCAGGTAGGGACGTTTAAGTCTTCTGAAGCTGTGACCACAACTGCCCCTTCCCCCAGGTGTTCTGTCCCAGGGAGGTAGTGGTTTCATCTATAAGTCCCTGACTGGGGCTGATGCCCTTTTTTCAGAGATGCCCTGCCCAGAGAGGAGGCAGTCTGGCTGCAGGGTCTTGCTGAGCTGAGGTGGGCTCCACTTAGTTAGAACTTCCCTGTGACTTTGTTTACACTGTGAGGGTGAAACACCTACTCAAACCTCAGCAATGGTGTACGCACCTCCCCTAACCAAGCTCAAGTGTCCCAGGTCGAGCTCAGACTGCTGTGCTGGCTGTGGGACTTTAAAGCCAGTGGATCTGAGCTTGCTCAGCTCCGTGAGGGTGGGACCCACAAGCCAGACCACTTGACTCCCTGGCTTCAGCCCCCTTTCCAGGCGAGTGAATGGTTCTGTCTCTCTGGTGTTCCAGTTGCCACTGGGGTATGAAAGAAAACTTCTGCGGCTAACTCAGTGTCTGCCTAAATGGCTGCCCAGATTTGTGCTGGAAACCCAGGGCCCTGGTGGCATGGGCACTTGAAGGAATCTCCTGTTCTGTGGGTTGCAAAGACCATGGGAAAAGTGCAGTATCTGGCCCAGAGTGCACAGTACAGTCCCTAATGACTTCCTTGGCTGGGAGAAGGAGTTCCCTGACCCCTTGTGCTCCCCAGGTGAGGCAACGCCCCACCCTGCTTCGGCTCGCCCTCCATGGGCTGCACCCACTGTCCAACCAGTCCCAGTGAGATGAATTGGACATCTCAGTTGGAAATGCAGAAATCACCTGCCTTCTGAGTCGATCTCGCTGGGAATTGCAGACCGGAGCTGTTCCTATTCGGCCATCTTGCCAAAAACCTAGAAGAATCTTTTATGACCAGTGACTCCTCTATCTAAAATAGCTCCTATAACCCACATGACAATTAACCCCTCCTTTTGCTTTTTCTTTCTTCACTGAATTACACTTGACATTATAATGGATGCGTACTTGCTTACTTGTTTATTGTTTGTTATTGACACTAGAAGGTAAACTTAATAAGGGCAAGGATTTTGTCTTTTTCAGCCTGGGAGCACCAGTGCCTAGAATAGCGTTGGGCAAATAGGATGTATGCAATAAATGCATTAACAAAAACTTATATTTGGCTTTTGAATGTTGTTCTTTTTTCTCAACCCCAAGCTCAGAGTTATCCCTACCCAAATCATGATATACGATTGTGATTAGTTAATGGAAGTCCTCTTTTTCATTACTTAAAAAAAATCTTACTCCATATTCATACTCTTTTCCTCTTACTCCTCTTTCCTCTGAAGGCATCCATGCTAATGATTTTGAAATTTCTCTTTGGATATATATCTCTTTGAAAAATAGTGTATGCATGTTTTAAATTTCTGTGTTATAGTGCTCCAGATCCCATTCTGCTTCTTATGTTCTTTCAGTGTGTTTTTAAAAGAGCTCTGTTAACTATAGGATGGTATTATTACATATTTTTTAAACCTTTCCACTTCTTCAGTGATGGACATTGAGGCTGACCCCAACTCTGTTGCCAAAACCAATATTGGGATGAATATCCATAATACATGCTCCCATATATATTCATATGAAAGTGTTCTGGGATATACTCAAGAGTAGGATTGCTAGATTATAGACTATAGGGCATAATAAATTTCTTCAAAGACTACCAGATTGTTTTCAAGAATAGCCATACCAATTTGTACTTCCATTAGCATGGCATGAAAATCCAGTTTTCTTACTGTACTATACTATCTTACATCAAATTTTTGCAATCTGAGGAGTGTATATACTTGTTTTACTTTGTATTTCTTTTATAAATAATAAGGTACTTGTAATTCACTTAAGATTTGCCATCTGTAATTTGTCTATTCATTTTTTTACTCTTTTTTTTCTATTGGGTTTTGACTTTTTCTTGTTGATTAGAAGGAATTCTTCATATATTTTAGATATTAATCTCTTAACAGTTTAGGAAATTGCAAGTATTTTCTCTTCATCTCTTCTCTGTGAAAGTATTGTCCATGATTATTTTTTGTTGAATAGAAATTATTGAAATTCCTCAATATTTAAACTTGTGGCTTTTGCTTTTGAAGTCTTACGTATGAGATAATTCTCAACTACAAAGTCATGAGGATATTTTTACTATGCTTAGTTCCTTTGGCTCTTTTACATTTAGGAACTCACCTTTATATATGGTGTGAGGTATGGATCTAACTTATTTTTTCTTCGTATTCTTAGTCATTTTCTTCATTACCTCCATTAAACAATTCATCATTTTTACAGGAAAGTTGTCAAGATGGTACAGAGAGCTCTTGAGTACACTTCACTCCATTACAGTTTCCTTTAATGTCATCATTTTATATCACTATGGCACATTTTCCAAAACTAAGAGACCAATATTGGTACAATAACTGTTAACTAAGCTGCAGACTTTTATTCAGATTTTACCAATTTTTCACTAAAAAGCATTTGCTTTTTCTCTTCCAGGATCCAGTCCAGGTTATTTTATTGCATTTAGTTTTCATGTCTACTTTGCCTCCTCTGGTTTAGGACAGTTTCTCAGTCTCCTTGTTCTTTATGAACTTGACAGTTTCAAGGAGTATAGTGAGGTTTTTTAATGCCATGTTTTTCATTTGCATTTGTCTGATGTTTTTCTCATGATTAGATTTTGCTTTATAGATGTTTTGGAAGAATACCATAGAAGTAAACTGTCCTTCTCATTGCATAATATCAGAGGATATGTGATGTCCTCATTGACATCACTGGTGGTCACCTTGATCATTTGTGTAGTAGGTTGAATAGTGTCTCCCCAAAATTTAGGTCCACACAGAACCTCAGAACATGACCTTATTTTTCAGTAGGGTCTTTACAAATGTAATTAGTTAAAGAACTTGAGATGAAATCATCTGGGATTTAGAGCAAGGCCTAAATCCAATCACTGGTGTCTTTATAAGAGAAAGAAGAGGGAGATTTGGACACAGACATATAGTAGAGAAGATCATTGAAGACACAGGCAGATATTAGAGTGATGCAACCACAAGCCAAGGAAATTTGGAGATAGCAGAAGCTGGAAAAGGCAAGCAAGGATTCTCCTTAGAACCTTCAGGAGGCAGGTGAACCTGATGACACCTTGATTTTGGACTTGCAGTCTTCAGCATTGTTAGAGAATAAGGTTTTGTTTTATTAAGCTGCTAAGTTTGTGATAATTTGTTGTGGCAGCTTTAGGAAACTAATACAATTTGGCCAGGTTTCTTCATTATAATGTTACTGTTTTCCCCTTTCCATTATCTGTCCTTTGGAAACAAGTCACTAAATCCAGTCCACACTCAAAGGATAGGGAAATTAAGCTCCACATCCTGAAGGAAAGTGTGTCAACATGTATTATTTTGAATTCCCCTGTAAGGAAAGTTTGTTTCTTCTCTTCCATTTATTCATTCAGTTATTTACTTATGTCACAGTGAACTCATGTATACTTATTTTATGTTTTGTATTACAACCCAATACTACATTATTTTATTGCTCAACTTGTTGCATCTATGGCCAATGGAAGTTCTGTCAGGTTGGCTGGCCCCTGTGACCTTTGGACATTTTCCCATTTTTCTTTTTTTGAGCACTGTATTTTCTGTTATGTAAATGTATTTCTTTCATGTCTTAAAAATTTTATGTATTTATTTATTATTGATATATAATGGCTCATATTTTTGAAGCACATGTGATATTTTGATACATGTATACACGTGTAATCAATAGATTTTTTATGACATTAATCATATTCCAAGCTTCTAATTACTATTTTTGTGCTCTCCACTCTGGTGTTTTGATGTTTGCTTGTGTGCCAATCCTGTGCTTTTATTACTATGGCTTTGTAGTTTGTCTTAACATATGTTAAAAAGAGTTCCTTCATGTCCCCTGGTTGCCATCGTCGTCGTCGTCTTCTTCTTCTTCTTCTTCCTCCTCTTCTTCTTCTTCTTCTTCTTCTTCTTCTTCTTCTTCTTCTTCTTCTTCTTCTTCTTCTTCTTCTTCTTCTTCTTCTTCTCCTTCTCCTTCTCCTTCTCCTTCTCCTTCTTCTTCTCCTTCTTCTCCTTCGTCTTCGTCTTCTTCTTCTTCTGGAGTCTCACTCTGTTGCCAGGCTGGAGTGCAGTGGCGCGATCTTGGCTCACTGCAACCTCCACCTCCACAGTTCAAGTGATGCTTCTGCCTCAGCCTCCCAAGTAACTGGGACCACAGGCGTGCCACCATGCCCAGCTAATTTTTGTATTTTTAGTAGAGATGGGTTTTCACCATGTTGGCCAGGATGGTCTTGATCTCTTGGCCTCGTGATCCACCTGCCTCAGCCTCCCAAAGTGCTGGGATTACAGCTGTATACCAGTGTGCCCGACCTCTTCTTCTTTTTCTAAAGCATCTTAGCTCTTTGTAAACTTTATTTGTTATTATATATTTTGAATTGTTAAGTTTCCCTTTCAAATTTTGCAGAGATTTTCATTTGAATTCCATTCATTTTATAAGTTAGTTCTGGAAGAAGAATTGATGTCCTTATAATATTAAGTTATTCCACCTGTGGACATGTTTTAATTTCCTTTATGTAGTATTTAAAATTTTTCATTAGTAGAATTGAAAAAACAAAACTTCTCAATGAAGTGCTTGAGATTTGTGACCATTATTTGTGTCATATATTATTGCTTGGATGACCCAAACATTATTTCCAACCCCTTCTGTAGTTACAGAGGACACCTTCATGAATAGTTTTATTTCCCAGCTAGAGGATAGTCTGGGATAGAGTTCTGCCAATGGAATATAAGCTGGAGTCTGTTATAAAGAGGGTTCTTGTGAAAAATTCTGATTTCCTGAAAAAAGTAACAGATGTGCCTGGCACCATCTTTTCCCTTTCATTCTACTTTAAATGTGGACATGCCTAAAGCTAGAGTAGCTGTCTTGCAGTCATGAGAGAAAAGATAAAAGTATTACAAAGACAATATCGCTGATATTATTGTTCCTCTGAACAAATGCAAGCATGCATCCACCTTCAGATATGTGAGAAAAATCAACTTTTAATTGTTTAAATTGTCATAGGTGGGGCTTTTCTCGTATGTGTAGCTGAACAAAAGCTTAAACTGGTATGTAATGTATTTTCCATTGTATTTCCTAACTGGATATTTTTTGGTATAATGGAACACTACTGACTTTTGTAGATTTAACTCATGTCTAATAATCTTGCTTAATTTTATTAACTTTATTGAACTATCTGTTAGATTGATTTGCTTGAGTTGTCTATGTATATAATCAAACCATTTGCAAATAATGCTAAACTGCCTCTACCCTCCCAATTTTTTCTTATAAGAACAATTTTTCCCCATTGTCTCCGTATACTGGCCAGGACTTGGCAGTACTAATCGTCATTTATTTTACAAATACTTATTGAGCACCTGTTTTATGGGTGAACACTGTTCCAGTCACTGTGGCAAGCAAAGCCTTCTCCATTATGCTAAGGACATTCCTGTTTTCTTTCGTATCTTCAAGATAATTCATCTAAAGTTTTATCTTAGAGTTACCAAAATTCTGGTTTTAAGTGTATATCTATATCTATATCTATATACTAATTCTTAAAATGAAAATGAATCAAGTCTCTTTCAATAACATATTTCTAAGTAAATTATATCATAGTAAGGTGTGATAGTCTTCACAAGTTTGACTTTTGCAACTTGATCAAAAACATTCAATGCTTTTTCAGTATTTTTCTTCTTTTCTTTTTCTTTCCTAATTTGAATGTCCATTGTACAATACTGAGTTAGTCATAATCCTTGCTTGTGATATAGTCTATAGTCTAATTGTTTGCCTTTGGATTTATTTATTTATTTAGTAATATAATTGATACCCTTGGATTCATTATTCAATTCAAGAGCTACGGTGCAACTTACATCTTCATTTCTGCTTCTCTCTCTTCCTGCCATCTGCCTCTATCCTTCCCGTTATCACTATCTTGAATATTGTGCTTATCATTCTCTAATCTTTTTTTTCTTAGTTTTAGCCCTTACATTTCCTTTAACATTTTACTTAGTTTTGTTTGTTTTTGAACTTTCAAAGATCTCATATGTAGTCTTTTAGGCTTGCTTATTTCTCTCAATACCTGTATATTACACAGATAATACCACATTGCTAAATGTGCCTCTAATTAATTCATGTTCAACACTGTGTATTATTCCATTGTGTGTATATACTGCAATTTATTTATCTCCTGTTCAGTCAGTGCATCTTTTAGTTGTTTCCAGTTTTCTGCTATTATAAAGTGTTGGTATGAACATTCTTGTTGATGTCTTCTTGCTCGTACTTGTGAGATTGTCTTTAGCTAAGAGCATATGTCTAAGAATGAAATTGCTAGGTTGAAGCATATGCACATCTTCAATTTTATAAGATAATGCTCAAAGTTTTCCAAAGTAATTATATCAATTTATACTTCATTAGTAATGCAGAAGAGATTCTATCGATTGACACCTGCTACTACACTTAATGTTGTAGTCTTTTTCATTTTTATCAATCATATAGCTATAATATGGAATTTCATTTGATCTTGGTTTGCATTTCCCTAATTTCTGCTGATGCTGAGCTCTTTGTACGTTTATTGCTCATGTGTGATTCTTGTGACATGACTGTTAGTGTTTTATTTTTGGTTCTCTGAGCCTCAGCTATTTTTTCATCTGTGAAGTTCCGTTATTAATGCATATTTTATGGGATTTAATCATATATTGTATGCAAAACATCTGGCTCAGTGTCTGTCACACAGTGGATCTTTAATATTTAATATTTAATCATTTTTCTTTGTTCCTAAGGTCGTCTTGCCTTTTGTGCTTTTCTAGATCCTTCCCTCTCTCTCTCCCTTCTCCTTTTCTCCTTCCTTCTTTTCTTCCTTCCTTCCTTTTTTTATGCCAACCTCAGAGCCTTTCTCTTATACTCAGTTCAGTGTCTGAAGCTCTGTAACCTTTATGGACCATCCAAGGAAGCAAAAGTTTCTTACTACCTTTTTGGACTTCTAAGACACCCAGCTTATTACACCACTGCTGTTGTTTTCTCCACCTATTGAGAAATACTTCTATTTTGTCTTCAACCATATTTTGTTGACAATTTGTCCAGCCTCTGACCAGAGACTTCTGTTTTCTTTTGAGCCCTGCGCATATTCCTCAGATCGACTCTTCTTTATCAATATCAGCTGAGGGATCATTTTCTCCAAGGCCTCTCTTATTTCTTTTTTCTTTTCTTTTTATTTTTTTTGAGATGGATTCTCGCTCTGTCGCCCAGGCTGGAGTGCTGTGGCGTGATCTCGGCTCACTGCAAGCTCCGCCTCCCGGGTTCACGCCGTTCTCCTGCCTCAGCCTCCGGAGTAGTTGGGACTACACGCGCCCAACACCACACCCGGATAATTTTTTGTATTTTCAGTAGAGACGGGGTTTCACCGTGTTAGCCAGGATGGTCTAGATCTCCTGACCTCGTGATCCGCCCGCTCAGTCGCCCAAAGTGCTGGGATTACAGGTTTGAGCCACCGCGCCTGGCCAGGCCTCTCTTATTTCTATTCCATCCTGCAGTAAATTATCAGACACTCACTGAGTCCCAATATATAACTCTGCTGTGAGTACCATATTCCTCTCACTCTGGGCTTTGCAAGCTTCACTGTGCATGTGAATCACCTCGGGTTCTTGTTAAAATGCAGGTTCTGATTCACTACATCTGAGTAGCCTCTGAGAACCTGCATGTCTAATAAACTCTCAGGCGACACAGCTGCTGCTGGTCTGTGGACCACACTTAGAGGAGCAAAGGTCTAGCCAACTTCTGAAGGCTTCTTCCAGCACTGTTTTTTTCTGATCTATGAGTAGTAAACTGTAACATTCTATCCGCTTTGCTATCTTTTCTCTGTTTCCTCTGTGGTTTAGTAGTGATTCATTAATTGAGTTAGCAAATGCTTTTTGAGTATCTATAATGTGATTGGCACCATTCTAGAGAAAGACACGTGAAAGTGAACAAAACAAACACCCCTGTCTTTAAGGAACTACCACAAACACAACTTCTAAATAAAAAACAAGTAGCATATATTCTTTTATGCTACCTCTTTTATCTGTTCCTGATTTCATGAAATAACACTTCACATTATTTTTGGGTAACTAAGACAAATAATAGTACCCCTTTTTAGCCTTGGATTTATGTGGTATCTTCCTTTTTTAATACTATTTTAAATTTTATTACGGTTTTCAAAAATACTCAAGCCGTTTACAATATTATCTTATTTAGGATGAACAACTTGTATTATTTTGATGAAAGTTACTAAAGGAATAAGCCACAAAGAAAAAGCATCCTAAGACTCTTGCAAAGTAAACATTTAGTGGCTTTTTTTTTTTTTTTTTTTTTAAATAAGGGAAAATTTGATTTCTGTATCTCTTCAAGTTTTCTGTCAGACTGACTTTCCCTATTCATTATTATATGGCTTTTATTTTTTACCGCAGGAAGTAATTCTCAATAAACCTTAAAATGCAGGATGCCTTCATGTGTGCATGCGTCTCTCTCTCTCTCTCTCTCTCTCTCTCTGTGTGTGTGTGTGTGTGTGTGTTTGTCTCCATAATACACTTCAAGACAAAGCTTTTGAAGTGGAAGAAACTTCAAAGTTGGGCTCCAAGCTTTTGAAGTGGATCTAACCTGAAACTAATTTTCAAAACAAAATAATTATATACCATTCTTTCTTGGCTTCATACATGACAGAGAAGAAATTTGTGTTGGCACACAGCACCTCTACTAAAGCCTAATGAATTTAAGCCAATAAACACATTAGTTAAGGTATTTAATTTAAGATTTTGGAGGCAGTAGTTAAGATGTATTATAAAAGGAAAATTGGACTGGGCGTGGTGGCTCATGCCTATAATCCCAGCACTTTGGGAGGCCAAGGTGGGCAGATCACCTGAGGTCAGGAGTTCGAGACCAGCCTGACCAACCTGGTGAAACCCTGTCTCTACCAAAAATACAAAAATTAGCTGGCCATGGTGGTGCATGCCTGTAATCCCAGCTACTTGGGAGGCTAAGACAGGGGAATCACTTGAACCTGGGAGGCAGAGGTTGCAGTGAGCCGAGACTGTGCCATTGGACTCTAGCCTGGGCAACAAGAGTGAAAGTGCATTAAAAAAAAAAGAAAAGGGAAAATTGGAGGTTCCTTTTACTGTCTGTGAGCACCATGGATTAAAACTGGTTAATTTGCAAACTTGCTTTGGCAGATGTGAAAATGATTGCAAGGTGATTGCAAAGATGCAAATTTAAGATATTTCAGCACATCTCGTCAATCTCAGACTTAATCTATTCTTAATATATATTTAAAATGCAGCCAAATGACTTTGAAATAGAATAAAAGAATAAAAAGAGATTATCTGAAAAATAAAATAAAAACATAATATCTAGTTTCGTTTTTTTAAAAAAGCAAAACTATTGATGGGCTAATTGATTGTGATACAATAGACAGACATTGTCACTACACTGCAACTTCTCTTGTTTTCTAAATAAAGTAATTTTTCTTTCTTTCTTTTTTTTTTTTTTTGAGACGGAATCTGGCTCTGTCGCCCAGGCTGGAGTGCAGTGGCCGGATCTCAGCTCACTGCAAGCTCCGCCTCCCGGGTTCACGCCATTCTCCTGCCTCAGCCTCCCAAGTTGCTGGGACTACAGGCGCCCACCACCTCGCCCGGCTAGTCTTTTGTATTTTTTAGTAGAGACGGGGTTTCACCGTGTTAGCCAGAATGGTCTTGATCTCCTGACCTCGTGATCCGCCCGTCTCGGCCTCCCAAAGTGCTGGGATTACAGGCTTGAGCCACCGCGCCCGGCTAATTTTTCTTTTTTTGAGATGGAGTTTCACTCTCGTTGTCCAGGTTGGAGTGCAATGTCACGATCTGAGCTCACTGCAACCTCCGCCTGGGGTTCAAGCAATTCTCCTGCCTCAATTTCCTGAATAGCTAGGATTACAGGCATGCACCACCATGCCTGGCTAATTTTGTATTTTTAGTAGAGATGGGGTTTCTACATGTTGGTCATGCTGGTCTTCAACTCCCGAGCTCAGGTGATCCGCCCTCCTCAGCCTCCCAGAGTGCTGGGATTATAGGTGTGAGCCACTGCACCCGGCCGTAATTTTCTTATATTTAAATATAATTTCAAATATTTACATTTATCAATGACATGTCAGGCTGGAAAAAGTTTAAAAAGTCAGGGTTTTAAAATGTCTAATTTATAGTCTCCAAGTAGGGGTAAAAGAGTTGAATAAAAAGAATTTAAAAGCATAAGTATTACAATTCTAGAGTACAATAGAGAATACATTAAGCTATGGTAGAGGATACATTTATGATACAGTATGTTATTTTCATCGGGAGATCACCTTAGAACAGAATTTTTATATTGTTACTTCTGATCATGTTTTTTTTGTTTCAATCCTCTTCTCTCTAGTTTCTAAAACCACAGTGAAGAACATATACATTATCAAAATAATTTTGAATTCCTCTACCTTGTTCATGTTGGCTTCAGAGCATCAGGTTTTTTTTTTTTTGTTTGCATTCTATTGATCAGGCAAGTCTCCCATCCAGCCCAGTTTCATGAGGAGGGAGGGAATTGACTTCATTTTTTGATGGGGGATGGCATGCTTGTATAGGGAGGAAAAAAACCTGGTGGTAGCTTTCTGGAAATAAGCTATCACAAAGATCTTCTTTGCATGGCCTGTAAATTAACTATTACAAGACTTCGAAGGCCATAATTTATGACTCTGGATTCAACTGTTTCCTGCAATTGTTTACATGATTTCTGAATGGGTGATCTCCTTAGGAAGGGATGGCTTCTGGGACTCAATTCCTCTATATTTCGGAAAACATAGACATTAACTTTGCAGCGGAGGGTGAAATGGCAGCAAAAATAGTTTGAAAAAACTTAAATCACTTTAGCTACTTCAACATTATAATTATTGTATAATTATAATAATAAGGTAGAAACCTTATTATCAATGTTTTATTAATGGTAAATGGACTAAGGTACATCTACACAAGATAAATGATGTTTTGAAAAAATGTACCCTCTACCATAGCTTAATATATTTGCTATTGTACTTTAGCATTATAATATTTATGCTTTTTCAATAAAATATGTGCTTGAAAAGGTAGTGTCTGCTGGTAATAATTTTCTTAATGAAGCATAATTACAATTCTGAAGCTGACTCTTTAAACTTCTTATGAGATTATTAAAGTTTGAACACAAATTTTCATTATTAAAACCTGTCAAATGTCTTTCAGCTTAAAGACTAGGAGTCTCCTAAAATTCTACTGCCTGATACCTATATCACGAAAATTAAAAGTTATTGTATTCTTGGGAAACTAGTAGAGGGAGGAAACAAAAACAAAATTAAATATGAATTTTTTTTCCAGCTTTTGTAACATCAAGAGTTCTTGAAATATAATTATAATATATTCTGTATCTAAAAAAGTTTTAACAAGTTTAAACAATTATAATTCCAGAGAAAATGAGTATTTAATGGCTAGAAAAGATCAGCACTGAAGAAGAGATGGAGGTTGGAAACTGTGGAAGAAGACTGTAGAGTTCTGGTTGCCTTGGGCTCCAGTACGTCTTGACTTGGGCTACATGTCCCACAATGAGCATGAGTGACAGTTCCCAGATCAGTTTCTGTTGTGAAGGAGAATGGTAAAGAGGGTTCTCCCTCTACTGATAAAAAGCTAGGCTGCTTTTTAGCATGTCATATATATATCATGACATTTAAAACCCATAGTATTGTAAAATCAATGTTATCGCCATTTCACTGGTGAGAAAACAAGCTTATTGAGTTTGAATAACTTGACCAGGGGACATGGTTGAAAAACGAGAAACTAGAATGTGGTCCGAAGTTCACTTGTCTCCAAAATCCATTCACCCTGCTATTTACCACAGTGGTCCTCAACCTTTTTGGCATCAGGGACCAGTTTTGTGGGAGACAATTTTTCCATGGACCAGGGGTTCAAGGGGGAATAGTTTTGGGATAATTCAGCATATTACATTTATTGTGCACGGTATTTCTATTATTATTACGTTGTAATATATAAAGAAATAAATTATACAACTCACCATAATGTAGAATCAGTGGGAGCCCTGAGCGTGTTTTCCTGCAACTAGACGATCCCATCTGGGGGTAATGGGAGACAGTGACAGATCATCAGGCATTAGAGTCTCATAAGGAGCGTACAACCTAGATCTCTTGCACCTGCAGTTCACAGTAGGGTTTGTGCTTCTATGAGAATCTAATGCTGCCGCTGATCTGATAGGAGGTGGAGCTCAGGTGGTAATGCAAGTGATGGGGAGTGGCTGTAAATACAGATGAAGCTTTGCTCACTCACTCACTGCTCACCTCTTGCTGTGAAGCCCAGTTTCTAACAGACCATGGACTGGCACCTGGGGACCCTGGTTTACAACATATATAAACAAACATTATAATCTCAACTATCACCCCCATAACCCTGTGAAGACTATTGTAATGTAATTTTATAGATAGGAAACTGAGGCTTAACGTTTATTTTTTTCCATGCAGGAAAAAGAAAGCATAGAGTGACTTGCACAAAAACAAAACTAGGAAACAGAGGGATCAGGGCACAGAGGCATTTCTAATTGCCAGCTCTTTCCCCGGTGCCAAAGCTTGCGAGTCAACTCTTGCTCTCTGGTTTCTGAGTTCTCCACATCACTAAATGCTGAGATTTATTCCTTCCTTCATTTATTCACTCACCAATAAACATTTAGTTAGTGCAAAGTATTTTATTAGGAAGGAAGAGTACTTAAGGGGGTTGAAATAGTTAAGATGCTTTTCCCTAATTCTTGTCTCCTGAGATTTAAAAAAATGTGTATTTCATCTTTTCTTATTTGAAATAAACAAAAAGCAGCAGCTCAAGATGGCATCTGACTGAGATTTTATTTTTATTTTTAATTTTTATGTTGGGTCTGGGACCAGTTGGATCAAATTTTAAAGAAAACCATTTACTTGCTGTTAGCTGAGAATGAATGACCTAGTTTATTTTGTTGGCAAATTGACTCCTTGACTAGGAAAAAGTCAAGGCCTACATATGTCTGTGGCAGAATAATGATCTCTTTGTGTGCTAGAGGCTATGGCCTTGCCTACCCCAAATCAAATCACAAACTCAAGTTGAAAAAGGACTTGAGAGAGAAGAAGCACTTTTCTAAGAGAAAATTAAGAGAGTTAGAAATAACGCCTTCCTTTCCCAAGTATTTTTTTTTTAACTTTTCATATTATACTTGTCATTTCTATGTCAGTTTCTATATACATGCCATTTCTATGACCTGTGTTCTTGTGGTAGCATGGAAACTGACAAATGACAGGTATAATATGAAAAGTAAAAAAATACTTGGGAAAGGAAAGCAATATTTCTAATTCTCTTCCAACTTCTTTAATTTTCTAGGTACACCCTTAATTTTTATTTGTAAAACTAAGATACATGTGGTAATAATTATATACCTAAACCTTAAGGTAGATGTTACCTTTTGCATCAACCATTTGTTTTACAACTATGGTATGAGAAGTGTTTGGAGTGGGGCTAGGTTTGGGGTAGAAACCTTATTCTTAATATTTTATTAATGGTAAGTGGACTAAGGTACATCTTTACAAGAGAAATGATGTTTTGAAAAAATACTTAATGATATGGAAAATGCTCATGATATAATAAAAACTAGAAAATCAGGAGACAATATCATACTATAGCCTGAGACCATAAGACTAGAAAAATAAAAGACTGAATGGAAAAAAAAAATCTTTGTTATCTATGGGTGGGAATGTTTACTGTGATATTATTTTTCTCATTGTACCTTCCTGTGTTTCTAAACTGCCTGTGGTGATCATGTGCAAACACACCTCAGAGATAATGCAGGTTCGGTTCCAGACCACCTCAATAAAGTGAATATCACAATAAAGCGAGTCACATGAATTTTTTGGTTTCTCAGTGCATATAAAAGTTATGTTTATACTATGCTGTAGTCTGTTAAGTTTGCAATAACATGATGTCAAAAAGCACATAGTTTAAAAAATACTTTATTGCTAAAAATTGCTAACTGAACTTTCAGCATGTTGTTATTTCTTTGCAAGGAGAGGATTTTGCCTTGACGTTGATAGCTGTTGACTGATCAGGGTGGTGATTGCTGAAGGATGGAGCGATTGTGGCCATTTCTTAAAATAATATAACAATGAAGTTTGTTTCATCAATTTTCTTCCTTTCAGGGAAGTTTCTCTGTAGCATGTGGTACTGTTGACAGCATTTTACATACAGTAGAACGTCTTCCGAAATTGGAGTCAGTCTCTCAAACACTGCCGTTGTTTTATCAAATACCTTTATGTGACATCCTAAATTGTTTGTTGTCATTTCAACAATGTTCACAGCATCTTCACCAGGAGTAGATTACATCTCAAGACACCACTTTCTTTGCTCATGTATGAAAAGCAACTTCTCATCTGTTTATTTATTTATTTATTTTTAAGACAGGATCCTGCTCTGTCACCCAGGCTGGAGTACAGTGGCCTGAACTCAACTCACTGCAACCTCTGCTTCCCATGCTCAAGTGATTCTTGTGCCTCAGCTTCCCAAGTAGTTGGGATTATAGGTATGCGCTACCACACCAGAAAATTTTTTATTTTTAGTAGAGATGGGGTTTCGCCACATTGGCCAGGCTGGTCTCAAACTCCTGGTCTCAAGTGATCTGCCTGCCTTGGCCTCCCAAAGTGCTGAGATTACAGACATGAGCCATTGTGCCTGGTCCCAGCTAATTTGTTTTGTATTTTTATAGAGACGAATTTTCACCATGTTGCCCAGGCTGGTCCCAAACGTCAGTTTTTTGCTAGAAATTCCTCAAGTGATCCTCCCACCTTGGCCTCCCAAAGTGTTGGGATTACAGGTGCAAGCTCTCACATTCAACCTGTTAACATTTTATCATGAGATTGCAGCAACTCATTCATATCTTCAGGCTCCATTTCTAATTCTAGTTCTTGTTCTGTTTCCACCACATCTACAGTTACTCTTGAATTCCTTGAAGTCATGCATGAGGGTTGAAATCAGCTTCTTCCCGACTCCTGTTAATGTCAATATGTTGACCTTCTCCCATGAATCACATTCTTAATGGCGTGTAGAATGGTGACTTCTTTCCAGCAAGTTTTCACTTTGCCCAGATCCATCAGTGGAATCACTATCAATGCAGACATAGCCTTATGAAATGCATTTCTTTTTTTCTTTTCTTTTCTTTTTTTTTTTTTGACGGAGTCTCACTCTGTTGCCCAGGCTGGAGTGCAGTAGCGTGATCTCAGCTTACTGCAAGCTCCACCTTCTGGGTTCACACCATTCTCCTGCCTCAGCCTCTGGAGTAACTGGGACTACAGGTGCCCGCCACTATGCCTGCTAATTTTTTTTGTAGTTTTGGTAGAGATGGGATTTCACTATGTTAGCCAGGATAGTCTTGATCTCCTGACCTTGTGATCCACCCACCTTGGCTTCCCAAGTGCTGGGATTATAGGCATGAACCACTGCGCCTGGCCATGAAATGCATTTCTTAAATAACAAGACTTGACAGTCAAAATAATAACTTGATCCATAGGCTGCAGAATGTATACTGTGTTACAAGGCATGAAAATAACATTCATCTTCTTTGCACATCTCCATCAGAGCTCTTGGGTGACCAGATGCATTATCAGTAAGCAGTAATATTTTGAAAGGAATCTTTTTTTCTTAAGCAGTACACATCAACAATGTGCTTAAAGTATTCAGTAAATCATGCTGTAAACACATACACTGTCATCCAGGCTTTCTTGTTCCATTCCTAGAGCAAATGCAGAGTGGTTTAGCATAATTCTTAAAGATCCAGGATTTTTCAGAATGGTCTCTGAGAATTAGCATCAACTGAGAGTCATCAGCTGAATTAGCCCCTAAAGAGAATCAGCTTGTCTTTTGACTCTTTGAAGCTGGGCATTGACTTCTCCTCTCTAGCTATGAAAGTTCTAGGTGATGTGACATCTTCCAATAGAAGACTGTTTCATCTCCTTTGTGGTTTAGTGTAGCCACCTTCATTAATGATCTTAGATCTTCTGGATAACTTGTACAGCTTCTACATCAGCACTTGGTGCTTAATCTTGCACTTTTATGTTATGGAGATGGCTTTTTAAACCTCATGAACCAATCTCTGCTAGCTTCCAACTTTTCTTCTGCAGCTTCCTCACCTCTCTTAGCCTTCACAGAATTGAAGAGACTTAGAGTCCTGCTCTGAATTAGAGTTTGGCTTAAGGAAATGTCATGTCTATTTTGATCTTCTATCCTAACCACTCAAACTTTTCAGCAACAAAGCTATTTCATTTTCTTGTCATTTTTGTGTTCCCTGGAGTAGTTCTTAATTTCCTACAGGAAATTTTCTTTTGCATGCCTAATTTGGCTAACTGTTCTGGCTCAAGAAACCTAGCTTTTGGCCTATGTTTGTTTTTGACATACTTTCCTCATTAAGCTTAATCATTTCTAGCTTTTGATTTAAAGTGAGAGACATGTGAATCTTCATTTTACTTGAACACTTAGATGCCATTGTAGGGTTACTAACTGGCCTAACTTGTTGCAGGAAGTCAGGGACCCTGAATGGAGGGACCAGCTGAAGCCATGGCAGAAGAACATAAACTGTGAAGATTTCATGGACATTTATTAGTTCCCCAAATTAAAACTTTTATAATTTCTTATGCCTGTCTTTACTGCAATCTCTGAACATGAATTGTGAAGATTTCATGGACATTTATCACTTCCCCAATCAAGGCTCTTGTGATTTCCTATGCTTGTCTTTACTTTAATCTCTTAATCCCAGCATCTTCATAAGCTGAGGATGTATGTCGCCTCAGGACCCTGTGATGATTGCGTTAACTGCACAAATTGTTTGTAGAGCATGTGTGTTTAAACAATATGAAATCTGGGCACCTTGGAAAAAGAACAGGATAACAGCAATGTTCAGGGAAAAAGGGAGATAACCTTAAAGTCTGGCTGCCTGTGGGCCGGGCAGGACAGAGCCATATTTCTCTTATTACTGAAAATGGGTAAGAGAAATTGCTGAATTCTTTCCCCAGTAAGGAATATTAATAATTAACAGCCCTGGGAAAAGAATGCATTCCCAGGGGAGGGCTCTGAAATGGCTGTGGTGGGAGTGTCTACCTTTATGCAGGTGTAGATAGGGATAAAACATGCCCTAGTCTCCTGCAGTGCCCCCAGGCTTGCTAGGATTAGGAAATTCCAGCCTGGCAAATTCTAGTCAGACCAGTTCTCTGCTCTTGAACCCTGTTAAAATGTTAATCAATGACAATGAGTACACAGCGGGACATGGAAGTTCATTAGTGATTCTAGTTTCACCCTGACCTTGTGATCTTGCCCTGACCTTCTGCCTTGTGATCTTTTGTTGCCCTTAAAACATTTGATCTCTGTGACCCACACCCTATTTGTACACTTCCTCCCCTCTGAAAATTGCTAATAAAAACTTGCTGGTTTTATGGCTCAGGGGGCATCACAGAACCTGCCAACATGTGATGTCTCCCCCGGACACCGAGCTTTAAAATTTCTCTCTTTTGTACTTTTTCCCTTTATTTCTCAGACTGGCCAACACTTAGGGAAAATAGAAAAAGATTCACATTGAATCATTGGGGGTGGTTTCCCCCGATACTAACTCAGTGTTGTTGTGTCTCAGGGATTAGGAAGGACTGAAGGGAAGGAGAGAAATGGGGGAATGGCAGGTCAGTGGAGCAGTCAGAGCACACAAAATTTATTACTTACGTTTGCTGTCTTGGATGGGCACAGTCTGTGGCGGCTCCCCAAACAATGACAATAGTAACATCAAAAATCACCCATCACGGATCACTTTAGCAATGAAAAAGTTTGAGACATTTCCAGAACTGCCAAAATGTGATAGAGAAACACAAAGCGAGTACATGCAGTTGGAAAATTGGGACCAATAGACTTGCTAGATGCAGGGTTGCCACAAACCTTCAATTTGTAAAATAAAAGTGGCATTTGTGGCCAGGTGCAGTGGGTCATGCCTGTAATCCCAGCACTTTTTGAGAGACAGTTTGGCCAAGATGGTGAAACCCCATCTCTACTAAAAATATAAAAATTAGCTGGGCGTGGTGGCGGGTGCCTGTAATCCCAACTACTTGGGAGGCTGAGGCAGGAGAATTGCTTGAACCTGGGAGGCGCAGGTTGCAGTAAGCCGAGATTGTGCCACTGCATCCCACTCCAGCCTGGTCAACAGAGTGAGACTCTATCTCTCTCTCACACACACACACACACACACACACACACACACACACACACAAATGCAGCATTTATGAAGTGCAATAAAGTGAGCACAATAAAACAAGGTGTGCCTGTTTATTACGTTTAATAGTCATAGAAAAGTTGCATAAGGAAAAATAAAGTTCTGACCTTTTGCCTTAAGCAGCTGGGTTTCCTTTATGTTCAGATCTAGCTAAAATTTGACCTGGTAAACCTTGTTTACCTTGTTGGTTTGCCATTCCCCATTAATGAATTTTGTATATTCATATTGCACTACCCAAGTGGAGATGGAAACTTATGAGACACTTAGAATAACATCTTCAAAGAGAGAAAAGAGCAGAGAAAGTGAGGAAGATAATAGTAAAAGCAGAATTTGAGTGGAGATTCAGGATGCTTGCATTTCATTCAGCGTGTGCACTAGGTAACTCACAAGATTATCTCAAGGTTCTTCCTTACTCTTTCCTTGCCCATTTCTGTTCCCTGTTTTTCCCATTTTCCTTCCTTCCTCATGTTCTTCCCTTCTCTTATCTTTCAAACGTCTGTTCCTTTGGGATAATGATAATAATTACAGGTTCCATGTATTGAGCATCTGCTGTGTGTACTGAAATGCAAGTAAGTTTATAAAGTGTGGGACAGGGATTAAAATATAAGTCCTGACTCTCAAACCCCACTTGCTTTTCCCTGCCTTACATTGCCTCTACATTGAAATCCAAAAGGAAAAAAAAATCTCTTGTTAATTTTTTTCTTATTAAAGCAAAGGAAAAAGGTAGGCTGCAAAAAACGAACAAACAAACAAAAAACAAAACAAAACAAACCCCCACAAAAAACATGCTTATGATGTTTCTTTGTCACTTTAATTTTCCTTCAAATAAAAAGGAATCCAAACCCAAAGTCGTATTTTTCAGCTTTTCCTGTGTCAAAAGGCATAGAAATACGAGGAACATAGATACAGATAAAATTTTTGCTATCAGAATACAAATACAAGCTGGAGAAGACAAACGCATAAGCTGTTGAAATGGAAGGAATGACCATAAACCATGGGACATTTATATTCATGTTTCTAAATAGCTCTCATTTGTTATACACTTAGATCTAATTCTCTTCTTCAGCTGAGTTTAAATTAGGAGAAATTTTCCACTTGTGGTAGTAGTGTTGAATCAAAAAGCAATTTGTATTTTGCTAAACAACAAAGGTGCTTCAAAGCTTCCCTCTACAAATGTGGTAGAGATTTTAGCATCAATAACCACCCCCACTCTCTTGGCCCTGTTTACTTCTTTGGTAAATTACAAACAAATTAGCAACTTTGTTATGTTAATATTTCAGCAATGATGACTGCCATTTACTGAGGATCTAATCTTTTGGAAGTCTTTCCCTCAAGCTTTCTGGAGAAAATAAATTGTGTTAGTTACTACAAAGCTTAACTAGAGCTCAACTAATTGGCAATTCGCATTCAAAACTTGAATACATATAGCATCTGTTGTTTTTGTCTAATAAGTGTTTTTTAGAAATAATTTATTGAGGTGAAATTCAGTAACATGAATTGTTTTAAAGTGAACAATTCAGTGGCATTTAGTACAATCATAATGTTGTGCAACCATCAGCTCTATCTGGCTCCAAAAAATCCATCACTGCAAAGTAAAATCCCTTACCCATTAACCCATTTATGCCAGAGGTCACAATTTTTTTGTGTGAAAAATCAGAACTTTGGCAATGACCTTGAGCAGTAGCATGTAAATAACTCCCACAAACTTAGCATTCCAATAATGGAACACTAGGCATAATTAAGCAGTTTCTGCCCACTCCTCCCCTTCCCCAGCCCCTGGCAATCATCACTGCACTTTGCCTGGATGGATTTGTCTATTCTGGCTATTTCGTGTAAGTGGAATCATATATTATGTGTCCAGTTTCTCTCATTCAACATAATGCAGATTCATCTACATTTTAGCATGTATCAGGACTGTCTTCCTTTTCATAGCAGAGTAATATTCCATTGTATGGCTATACCAGTTTGTCCATTTATCTGTTGATGGATGTTTGGGTTGTTTCCGCTGGTTGGCTATTGTGAATAGTGCTGCTATAATAAGTGTTTCTTTAAACATTGTTTTGATTAGGGCTATGTGGGCGCATAGCTTCAAGAGTCAAATAGTTCCACAAGGCCTCTTAGGAAAAGCGGCAGTTCCTTGACCGTCCCTCATCCCACTTTGCTACTGTTTTCCTACTCCCAAAAGTTAGTGGGAATATGAACTATTCCTGGTCCTGTGTGGCCTGTAGGAATTGTTCTATTCCTTTCTGGAAGTGCTTTCCTGCCTTGCACACATGTTCCAATCAGCCCTCATCCTCAGATCTCCAGGGCTCAGGCACCCTCCCCCGCCAACAGCTCCTCCTCCCTTGTACTCGTTCTTGCAAATTCCAACCATCCAGGCCTCCCTGCACTCCATCTCTGTCTCCTCAACTCCGTGCTCTCTTTAGATCCCTCTCCCTTCCTTGCAGCCCAGAGACTGCCTCCATCTGGGTCAACTGGAGGGCTCATCTGGCTGGTTTCCCTTCTCTCAGAGACCACAGCCCTGCCCTGCCCCGCTTATTGTCCATTGTCTGAAAACCATCTTTTCATATCAAGTTTTCTAGGTGTTTAAGGCAGGAAGATGATACATTCAGTTGCCGTTACTCTATCCTGGTGAGGTTCAGAAGCCCTTCTCTGTGGATTTTTAGTGATAGTTTTCTTTTTAAGTTTCCTTCTTTCAGGCCAGTCTATTTTTTTTTTTTTTTTTTTGCGATTTCCCCCACTTGTTTATTTTTGTATTTGTCTTTGACAATTGAGACTTTCCTCAAATGCCTGGTGATTCTAGGCTGTTCCTACTAAAGCCTGGGATGCTAAATGGATGAGAGGCTCTATGTTTCTGAGGAAGTTTGTCACCTCATGGGATTCGTTGGAGAACGAACTGATTTTTAGAGCTCTTTACTTACATTAATGACTAAGATTGACCTTTAATGAATTGATAGTATAATTTGTTTCAAATTAAGAAGTCAGCTTACATCCTATGGAATGTGGAATTTTAAGGGAAAGCTGATAATAAGAAATAGACTTTCTCATATATGTTAAATTATAAACTATTCCTTACTCTATGTAAGCAAAAGAGTACTTTGTTTTATATAAATTCTTACTTTACTCTGAAAGGACGATTGAATGTTTTTTCTTGTGCAGAGTGTAAGCTCCTTTGAAGAAAGGAATCATGGCCTCTTTTTTTTTTTTTCTTTTGCTATATTGAATTCTTCTTCTCCTCCAAGACCTCCACTTATCTGCTCCTTGACCCTGAAAATCATGCTCAGGGGACTGCAGAATTAATGATTTACCTGTTTAATGAGGTGCTCTGATCAGTGTCCAATACAATTGTTTTGGACTGTGCTCCTACCCTAGGCCCCAACACACCCGACCAAACCAGAAGGGAGTCACTCATGACTAGGCTAATTCCAGGCCTAGACTTTTTAGTTCATAATTCCTATAATAAGGGCTTTGCAGAGCCCCACACACACTGACTAACCTGTTGAATTGTTACTAGAGACTGTGAGCGATGATAAAGAGAAATGTTTGGGCCAGGCGCGGTGGCTTATGCCTGGAATCCCAGCACTTGGGAGGCTGAGGCAGGTGGATCATGAGGTCAGGAGATCGAGACCATCCTGGCTAATACGGAGAAACCTGTCTCTAGTAAAGACACAAAAATTTAGCCGGGCGTGGTGGCGGGCGCCTGTAGTCCCAGCTCCTCGGGAGGCTGAGGCAGGAGAATGGCGTGAACTCGGCAGGCGGAGCTTGCAGTGAGCTGACATCACGCCACTGCACTCCAGCCTGGGTGACAGAGTGAGACTCTGTCTCAAAAAAAAAAAAAAAAAAAAAAAGAGAGAGAAATATTTGTATGTATAAAAATCTTTCTGTATCTCTTGACATGGCAAATTGTCATCTGGGAATAATGAGGAGAATTATGGCACTCTGAGAATATACTATCCATCTTCAGTGGAAGAGTTTTAAGGAAGCACCTGATAACATTATAAAATCCCCCTCTTAAATCATCTTACCTCATACATGTGTACATGCCCAAGTTATTACAAAGGAAAGTAGAAAGGTATATGCCACATCGTTTTGCAAGAATGGCAAGAATTAACACTTCAGCCAATACTTTCCCTAATGAAATATTTTGAATTCTAACTAACTACCCAACTATCAAATTAATCCATTGCTAATTGAGTAACTCTGGGACTATTTCGCTCCTCGAAGGAGTGCTATAAACTACTAGGGGGCACCATTTTACATATCAATCTGGTCTTTGCTGACCTTGGACTAAGTTCTACTCCCTGAATTAAACATAGAGAAACTTGTGACTCATCTGGATTTTAAATTTTGGATGCCACTAGGAGAAACTTTTAAGTAAACATTGCATTTTAATATACTTATTTTTCTGAAGTGGGTGAACTGAACATTTCAGACTTTAGAATCCATAATTCATTTCTCTATGTTTTTAAAACAGAAAAAAGAACAAAGGAAAAATCCATCTTCATTATTTTAGCTCTCTGTATTATCAGCCATAGTGTTCGGTGAGATCATCTTTAAAAGGTTAAGTGACTGGGAAATTTGCAAAATATTCCTAGTTTCATGTTCTATTCACCTCTCCCAGGAGAGGATATTGAAGATACTGGCTATGTTAGCCATCAGTATTGCTGATCCCTGGGACTACGTGAGCAACACTGTACTAAAGAAAAGGGAGGAGAATAAAGATAATATACATCTAGAGCTATGCAAGACAAATAAAAAATATGAAGGGATTCCTGTTTATACATATGCTGTTTTTACTAAGACACTTAATGACGTAAAGATTAGAGAACAATACAAGATAGGTTATCTTGTATAGGCTCAATCATGTGGTATAAATTGTAAATCCTAAAAAGATTCAAAGAAAGGAGATACCAGTGTAGGTTTAGAGGACTGGGACGGATAGCAGAATGTTCCGGGAGTTCATGATCTAAGAGCAGATAGAATTCCTTCCAAATCCATCAGGAAGAAGTGTGCTGTCTCCAGATGGAGCAGCAGCCGGCAAAGACAAAGAGGTGACAAAGGAGGAGTTTTGCTGAATGGGCACCTGCTGGAGGAAGATCTGACTGGAGAAGTTCTATAATACAGGAATAAAGTTGAAGACATGTTTGCATGATGATAGCATCATTAGCCTATCAGAACAGCTATTTGCTCTGGAAATAAGTTTTTTCTACCATGCAAATTCTGTACAATATATTTGAGATGGGGCTTTGTGAACAAATAAGGCAACAGTTCTGTGTGGGCTGTTTCTCGGTTTGAGCCCCGTCTGGTTGTGCGATAGTAGGATCGTATTTTAACTTCCTAAGATTCCACAGCCCCCATGGCCTGTCTTCTTCCTATTTATTTTAGTTACTTCCTGTTATTTTCCAACATACACATTTCACAAGTGTCAATCTAATTTCTTCTACTCTCTATAAACTTCTACTTTCATATGTTTTACTCAGAATAAACTTAAAAAAAAATCCTTCCTATTTATAACAATATGATGAAAGCTTGAGGCCTTTGCAGGTTATCGTGGCCTTCTTTGGTCTCTCTCTCCTTTGGACTCCTAAAACATTTTGAATCTATAGCACTCCCACACCCATTCAATTCTTACCTATAAATTCTCTTATATTATGTACATTTTTGAGTATGTATTTGTGTGTTTCTCACTTGGTTACAAATTTTTAAATAGCAGTGGCCATGGTATAATATTGAATACACACTATAGGCTCATTGTTCATATGTCAGTTAAGGCAATGAACTGATTTTTTTTTTTTTTTTTTTGAGATGAGTCTCACTCTGTCGCCCAGGCTGGAGTGCAGTGGCACAATTTCGGCTCACAGCAAGCTCTGCCTCCTGGGTTCATGCCATTCTCCTGCCTCAGCCTCCCGAGTAGCCACCACGCCTGGCTAATTTTTTGTGTTTTTAGTAGAGACGGGGTTTCACTGTGTTAACCAGGATGATCTCGATCTCCTGACCTCATGAACTGCCCGTCTCAGCCTCCTAAAGTGGGGCCGATATTGTTGAATTTTTGGAATTTTTGGGGTTGCTTACTTTGATCTTGAGGATTGTTTGGTAAAGTTTGTGTTTAGAAGTTGGGGGGGAAATGAATCCGCCATATCCACCAGAGTCTCATTTTAATTTTTTTGAGATCTTTCACAGTAAAAACTGTGGTAGGAAATAAGAATGAAATCTTGGAAATAAGTCTAGGGAAGCATAAATAATAAAATCTATTTTTAGAATGTTTCCTATAACATATTCCCATATGATAGTTTTATAATTTTAGGTGAATAGCCACACAGCTGTGTTTTCCTCCCTAAAAAATTTTATATTTCCATCAGGAGATCCCTGAATATTATCTTAACAGAATTTATTATCTTTTCATATTTATGCCCTATACAGTAAGCTTTAAAATTTATCACATATTAAAAGTAGTTATGATATTTTCTAAAATTACATTATCACCATAGATCAGTTAAAATAAAACTTTTGCCAGTAAGATTATTATTATTATGTATATGATTCTAGTCAACTCAGAAAATTGTTCACACTGGCATGGCTAAAGCAGATTTAGAGAACTTTTTGTTTATGAATATAGATGCATCGCACTCCAGTAAATGTGAAGCATCTGAACTGAAAGTTAGGTGAAGTAATACACATTTCTTTTTTAAATATGTTTTTTTGTAAGAACTGTAATTTTTTTTTTTTTTTTTTTTTGAGACGGAGTCTCGCTCTGTCGCCCAGGCTGGAGTGCAGTGGCCAGATCTCAGCTCACTGCAAGCTCCGCCTCCCGGGTTTTCGCCATTCTCCTGCCTCAGCCTCCCAAGTAGCTGGGACTACAGGCGCCCGCCACCACGCCCGGCTAATTTTTTGTATTTTTAGTAGAGACAGGGTTTCACTGTGTTAGCCAGGATGGTCTCGACCTCCTGACCTCGTGATCCGCCCGTCTCGGCCTCCCAAAGTGCTGGGATTACAGGCTTGAGCCACCGCGCCCGGCCAAGAACTGTAATTTTTAAAGAGCAGCTACATTAAAATAATGTTATTTTACTTGATTTGCTAAATTCTTCTTAAGAAGCTTATTAGAACGAGTGATGCAGAATTATACTCAAATTACTAATGTGACTTTAACAACAGAGCAAATAGATATATTTTCCTTCTGTAGTTTACTCTTCAAGTTCTGCTTATATTGGTATATTATTTCTAACTAACTCCCATTGGCAAAGACACATCTCTTCTTTTGTTCAAGAAGAGTATATAATATTATGCAGGAGAGGATATTATAGGTTACATGCAAATACTACACCATTTGTATAAGGGGCTAGAGAATCCACGATTTTTGTTACTTGTTTGGGATCCCAGAGCCAAAGTTCTGAGGATGCTCAGAGACAACTGTATGTTGTACACAGCTTAAATGGTACATAAAAAGATACAATGAAAAACAAATTTCTTACTTATCTATGTCTTCCAGTTGGTAGAAAATTATCTACCAGCAATGCAACTTTCTGTCTGAGTCAACTGCAATCAGTTTATTACGTCATTTCAGATATGATCTATACTTAACAGAGCCATAAATATATCCATGTTCTATTTTTCACACAAAAGGCATATAATACAGTTTCCCATCTTTTTGCACTAAGCCACATATATTGGGAATTGTTCAGTTTCGGAACCTATAGAGTTACACATTTCAGTGGCTGTTTATTAATTTATTATACAAATGTAACAAAATGCATTTAATCCATCCCTACCAATGGGTTTCCTCCAGTCTTTTGCTCAATCTTTTGCTCATGCCCAGTGAGTAGCTTTGTACTTACAATGCTGAGCACATGTTGTTGCATTTCTAAAGGATACATTTATAGATATAGAGTTATTGGGACAAAGAAACTGTGCCTTTTAAAATTTGGTAGACATTGTTAGATTATCTCAAACGTAGCACTAGTTTCACTTCCATGAAGAAGATAAGAACCTGTTTATCTTTAACCTCACTGATAATTATCAAACTTTTTGGTTTTTGGGGTTCTGATTTAATGAGGTAATAAATAAAATAAAAAATGGTATCCTATAGTTTTATTTAGAATTTCTTTTGTTAATGAAGTTCAACATTATCTTAATGGAAACATTCAAAATGTTTAAGAGCCATTTCTATTAAGATAATAAGTTGAATCTTGTAGTTTTATTAAGCATTTCTTTTAACATGAGTGAAGGTCAACATCTTATAAATGTTACGAGCCATTTATATTGTATTGTAAATCATCTGTTAAGATTCTTTGTCTATTTCTTTTGGTCCGTTGGCCTTAGAAATTTATTTTATATTAGTGGTTAAGGACTTATTGCTGCAAATATTTTTTTTCTATTTGTTTTTCACCATGATGCAACGTATCTTTTTCTTTTTCTTCTTCTTCCTCTTTTTCTTCTTCTTCTTCTTCTTTTTTTTGAGATGAAACTTCACTCTGTTGCCCAGGTTGGAGTACAGTGGCGTGAAGGGCGAGATCTTGGCTCACTGCAACCTCCGACTCCTGGATTCAAGCGACTCTCTTGCCTCAGCCTTCCAAGAGTTGAGACTACAGACGCCTGCCACCACTCCCAGCTAATTTTTGTATTTTTAGAAGATACTGGGTTTCACTATGTTGGCCAGGCTGGTCTTGAACTCCTGACCTCAGGTGATCCTCCCATCTTCACCTCCCAAAGTGCTGGATTATATATCGTAGGTGTGTGCCACCACGCCCGGCCAAGAACTGTACCTTTTTCTACATGTATTTGGGTTTGTTAATCTTTCTTCTTTTGGCTCATGGATTTATTTGTGTCACACTTAGAAAGGCCTTTTCCACCCTAAGATTAAAGAAAAAGAAATGTTTTTCCTTAGTGTTTGCTAATATTTCATGGTTTCTTTTTCTTTTCAACTTCTTTAAATAAATAGTTTAAATCACTGCTGTATTTGATATTTGCTTGGAAATAAGGAGAAAGATAGGAATAAAGTAATATTTCTTCACATGGATACCTTGTTGATACAGTATTATTTGTTGAATAATAAATGTATCTAGCAATCCATCTTTACTTCTGGAATGAAATGACACCTAAATCACATCTCAAAGACCTCAAAGTATTTCCACCCAACTCTGGATTTAAAAAAAAAACAACAAAACACTCTTATTGTCTGCTTATGAAGTCGTTTCTCTGTCAAACTCTTCCATTCACTGAAAGAAAACTGTGATGCATTTTAAAGACAGCATGCTTGCATTTGTCTTTTCTTCCTGGATTTCTCTACTTGACCTGTTAGGGCCTAATGGAGGAAGAAAGCATGTTCTAATAATATGTTCTAAAAGTTAGCTTAGAAAGATGCTTCTTTGTCAAACACTTCCATTCAAGACAAAGTTAAGGTGAAAATTAAAAAAAAATGTAAATGAATGAAAATAGAGACATAACATACCAATGCTTCTAGGATACAGCAAAAGCAGTGCTAAGAGGAAAGTTTATAGTGTTAAAAGCCTGCATAAAAATATAGAAAGATCATCAGTTAAAAACCTAATGCACCTCAAGGAACAACATTAGGAAAAACAAGGACAAACCAATCCTGAAGCTAGCAGAAGACAAGAAACAACAAAAATCAGAGCAGAACTAAATGAAATTGAGATTTTAAAAAAGCTGCACATACACCACACAGTCATACAAAGGATAAATGAAACAAAATGTTGATTCTTGGAAAAGATAAACAAAATTGATTGTTCATTAGCTGCATTAACCAAGAAAAAAAGACAAGATTCAAGTAAGCACAATTAGAAATGACAAACGTGACATTACAACTGATACCATAGAAATGCAAAAGATCATCATAGACTACTATGAGCATCTCTATGATATGGGAGGGGGTCAGGGAAGTGCTGGGTAGAGAAGGGTGGGGTCCCTGGTGGGGGCTCCACCCTTAGGCTTGTGCCCATGGATCTAAGTCTCTTCTGTTTTCAAGCCCAAATGTTGCATTTTCTAAGACCACTCTGGCCTACCATGACCCCAGCGCTGTGCCTATAAAAACCCTGAGACCCCAGAGGGCACAGACACAGGCGACTGAATGTCAACAGGAACACACCGGCAGAAGGACATACCCACAGACGCTGGCAGGCCATTGACAGCAGAACGATGTGGATGACGTGGAATTTGGCCGAGGATGGTCAGAGGAGAGCCGGGCCGAGGACCACCTTCCCACTCCATCCCCGTTCTGGCTCCCCATCCACCTGCTGAGAACTACTTCCACCACCTAATACAAAACCTCGTGCCCATCCTCCAAGCCCACATGTGATTCGATTTTTCCAGTACACTAAGCAAGCACCTGGGAACTCGGAGTACAGAAAGCCCTCTGTCCTTGCGAAAAGGCACAGGGTGTAATTGAGCTGATTAACACAAGCTGCCTGCAGATGGCTAAGCTGAAAGAGCACACTGTAACACAAGCCCACTGGGGCTTCGGGAGCTGCAAAACACTCAACCCTAGAGGCTGTGGGAGCCCCATGACATGCCCTTCTGCATACTCCCCCTAGGGGTTGGAGCAGCAGGGCACCTAAGAAGTGAGCTACACCCCTATTGCATGCCCTGCGAGGGGAGCAAGTGAACTTTTCCCGTTTTATCTACACTCACAAACTAGAAAACATAGAGGAAATGAGTAAGTTCCTGAAAAATACAACTTCCCAAGACTGAACCAGAAGAAATAAAAATCCTGAACAGACCAATAATGAGTAATGGGATTGAATCAGTAATAAAAAATTTAAAAAAAAAAAAAAAAAAACAAACCCCAGGACCAGAGAGATTCACAGCTGAATTCTATCGGCCATACAAAAAGTTGGTACCAATCCTACTGAAATTGTTCTAAAAAATTAAGAAGAAAGTAATCCTCCCCAACTTATTCTACAAAGCCAGTATCACCTTAATAACAAAACCAGGCAAAGACATAACAGAAAAAGAAAACTACAGGCCAATAACTCTGATGAACATGGATGCAAAATCCTTAATATAATACTAGCAATTGAATCCAAAAGCACATCAAAAAGATAATACATCATGATCAAGGGTTTTACTCAGGGTTGCAAGGATGATTCAACATATACAAGGATGCAAAAGTATTAAATAATCAAATCAATAAATGTGATTCAACACATAAGCAGACTTAAAAATAAAAACTATATGATTATCTCAATAGATGCCGAAAAAGCATACAATAAAATTAATCATTGCTTCATAATGAAAACTCTCAATAAGCTAAACAAGTACCTTAAAATAATAAAAGTCCATATACAGCAAACCCACAGACAATATCCTACTGAATGGGGAAAAGTTGAGAGCATTTCCCCTAAGAACTGGAACAAGGCAAGGATGCCCACTTTCACCACTCCTATTCAACATAGTACTGGAAGTCCTAGCTATACCAATCAGGAAAGAGAAAAAATAAAAGTTATCCAAACTGGAAAAGAAGTAAAATTATCTCTGTTGATGATCTGATGCTATAAAGAAAACTCTAGACTCCTAGATTTGATAAACGACTTCAGTAAAGTTTCTGATTTTTTATTTTGTTTCATTGGGTGTCTCTTGAGTGTTTTAGCACCATTATACAATTTTAATTGCTCTTTTTATTTTGTAAGAATTTTCCTATTTGTTTTTTTTCCATGGAAATTTTGGACTCAGCTTGCCTATTTATAAAGAAAATCTTATTTTATTTTAACTTCAATTATAGCAAACATACTATTTATGGAGAATTGGCATTTTTGCAACACTGACTATTCTTATCCAATAAAAGGATATATCCTCCCAGTTGTTAAGGCAATATGTTGTGTCTCTCTCAGTAGTGTTTAAAATATTTCTTCATAGAGTTTTTACATTTAGATTAGGGTTATTTCTAGATATTTTATCTTTCTGACACTATTTTTGAGCATGTGTTGTTTTCTTCTCTAGCATGTCTTATAACTGGTTTTTGTCTGTGTTTTGAATTGATTTTGAACTTTTTGAAATTGGTCACCTTTCTGAATTTTCATATTTTTTTTTTGTGGTGTGGTCATTTTGAGTGGGTTGTTTTGGATTTTCCAGGCTTATAAACACCCAGTCTTCAAAAAATGTAAATGTCACCTCTTTGTTTTTACTATTTTTATCTCTTATTTTTGTCTTTTGTTTAATTGCTTTGATTAGTATGTTGAGAACAGAGTTATATAGTGGTGACTGTTAACTGTCTAGTCTTGTCCTTGACCTAACAAAAAGTATCTTATTGCTTTTTGACTCTTCTAGATAGCAGTTCATCCATGTTTTTATATTTATTTGCACATAATTGAGAGGTCTGTTTTGTTTTGTAGTATTATTACCATATTTGCGCATTCTTCCTGTTTTTCTTACTAATTTACTATTTATATGCAAAGAGCCACCTATTAAAACTGAAAGTTCAAGTATACTGGAAATAGATAGCCAGCTGCTGGGTTGGGCTTTCATTTCATGATTTTATTTTTGAATCTGGAGATTTGTCATACTTTCTTTTAAGCTCAGCAATTCATTTAAAAGTGTTTCAATTATTTTTATCTGGCATTTCCAGGTGTTTTATGGCCAATGGCTTTCAGGATATCTAGTTTCTGTATGCTGGAAATGGAAGTCTTTTATATCTTTTTGAAGGTTAATATTTGTTTTTCAGGAAGTGCTTTTCTTTGGCTCCTTTCACTATGTTCTTTCTTCCCTCTTCCATACTTTTTCCTCTTTCTATATTTCCCTCTTCCACAGTTTTTCCTCTTTATTATTATTTTTGTCTAATAAACCCTGGTTATTGTTGTTAAACATAATTTGTTTGTTGAGCTTATTGGATTTGAGACATAATTAGAGAAGCTCAGAAAGCACCATGCTTCATTGACTACATAATGTGGATGAGTTGACGTTGTCTTTTGAAAGAATCTAGGAGAAATTTTTAGTGACAATACCAGATTCTAAGATGCACTAGAGCAAGGAGTATGGATGTCTTGTTCCCTGCTGAATCCATTCACTTGCTACATGATCTTGGGAAAGTTGCTTAACCTCTGTGAGCCTCAGTTTCCTTACTTGAAAAATGGGGATAAAGATAAAATTAACCCAAAGAATTAATTTCATATAAGGATTATTTTATATAAAACATAAAAAGCAGCCTTAGTAAGCTTTTGTGATTGTTTTAATGATATTATGCTAATTGCCTACCAGAATACTTAACACATGGTAGTCATTAAGGATATTTAGAAACTGAATTTTGAAAGGGTGAGCTCAACATAAGGTACATGATTATCTTTTATTTAGTGACTTGGCACTATGCTGATACTTTGATTGTCCCTCTCCATGCATGTTAAACTCTCTTTATCTTTGTATTCTGCTAACACCTACCTCTGGACTCATCTTTGTTTGCAAGAAAAATGAAATGTCTATTAATTTAAGCCACTGTTTGGTCAGATTTTCTATTACTTGCTGTCAAACCGAATCCTTAATGGATACAGAATTTTGATCAGAAGCTGTTAATGCCCAACATTAACAGATCACTCTTCCCCACTTGAACTTCCAGAACAAGCAACCCTTCCCCTATCCTCAGCAGTCTACTGTTGCTTGACATAATTAAACTGTCCTTTGTGTAAATAAAAGCAAGTTCTCACTCTGCTCAGAAGATGATTCCCAAAGTCTCAGCTACTGTACCCATTTCCAAGTCCAGATGTCTAGATGTCGTTCTGTTGTAATTCTGCTACAAACCTGTCTTTATATTTATATTTTGTAACCTATGCATTTGTGATATCCCAGTGGGTTCATCTTTCTCATTGCTCAGAAAAGTCAATGCACTGAGAAAAGCAGATTTTTTTGTTTGTTTGTTTTTGGCAGCAAATAGAGTTTAATTAACACAGGGGTACCTAAGTAGGAGTTGGAATTTAGTACTCAAATCAGCCTCCCCAAGAACAGAGAGGCCAGGGTTTTTATGGATAATTTGATGGGCAGGGAACTAAGGAATGGGTGCTACTGATTAGTTGGGGATGAAATCATGTGTGTGAAAAATGGTCCCTGTGCTTTGAGTGAGGCTCTGGGTGAGGGCCACAGGACCAGTTGAGTCACGAGTCATGGGCCCAGGAGGAGTCAGTGGTTGCCAGAATGCAAAAGTCTGGAAAACACCTCAAATGACCAATTGTAGATTCTACAATAGTGATACTATCCATAGGAACAATTGGGGAAGTTACTAATCTTGTGACCTTTGGTGCAGTAAATGATTATGGAAAGTCAAGCTATGCCTGTAGCTTAGCAGAATTCAGGCCCTTTCCATAATCTTAATCTTGTGGGCTTTCTTTAGTCGTACAGAGGCAGTTTCAGTCTCCAAAAAAGGAGAGGGTCAGTGTTATGGAGGGACTATTATTATCCTTGATTCAAAGTTAAACCATAACCTAAATTCCTCCCATGGTTAGCTTGGCTTATGCCTAAGAATGAGCCAGGACAGCTAACCTATAAGGCTAAAAGCAAGATGGATTCAGCGATGCTAGAGTTCTCTCACTATCACAATCTTTACAAAGATGGTTTTACACTAAATTTCAAAGTTCACTGCCTTTATCTTCTAAAAATAGCAGGAAAAGGGAGAGAAATAAAGGAAAATTAGTTGTCACATACGAATGTATGTTAAAATTAGTTGGCATATATTGATATGAATTTATGGATAGCTACTTCAGGTGTCTTTCTGCGACTAGTCCTAAGACTATACATAGTATTTATAACTTTGTTGCTCAAGTTCCGTTTACCCTCAGACAGCATCTAAACTGGTCAGCATTCTTTTCTTTATGGAGTGACTGACATCTTCATTTGTGGGACACCTGAGCCCTTGCTGGTACTACTTCTAAGAGGATGTTGTAGTTTTCTATGAGACTCTACCACTGGACGTGATGGTACAAGGAAATGTCCCAGAAGTCTCATGAATTCAGTTTTTACTTTCATGTGCCCAAACAGGATATCAGAAACCCTGTTTTCCTCTGCTAACCAAGACCAAAAAACCAATTCCACATCGTAGTCCCATTTTGTAGCCCATTTGTCTAGTGGTTTGAGTAGCCCCATATAGTCTAGTGTCAATGTCAATATTAAGTTTAATGGAATCACTGATATGCTCTATGTAGTTATTTTTTCCATGCCTACCAATATCTCTAAATTAATAGAGCTCAGAGTCATGGACATGAGAAACAGAACTTGGTAAATAGACTAGACGTATAGTAACAGATGCCACTCACACTACCATCCTTTTTCAGAAACAAATTACTATATTTGTCAGTGTTCCTAGTTGCAAACAATGAAATCCACTCTAGTTAGTTAAGTAGAAAGGGATTTTAAAAAGTAGGTAACTCACAGAATCTCCAGGACAACTAGGAACCAGAGTTGGATTCTACCATCATCCAGGAATAATCCCAATTATGTTGGATGAGCATCCTGGTGAAAACTCCGCAATAATCATTGCTTGTCTCATGACAATGATCATGGTAGAGACTAGATGGCTGATACCCAACACACCTGGCTCAGAAGAACCAAGTGCTTACGTTATCAAGGTGGCCAGATGACTGAGATTTTTGCACATGACTGCTGCTTCATTTTTCTCCCTTCCACATCCAAGTCTTGAATGCATGCACATTATTGGCAGAATCTATGTCACTTATCTGAATCTATATTGCAATGCTGTGGAAAATCATAGTTAAAAAAATAATTTTGATTATTTGATATGGTTTGGCTTTGTGTCACCACCCAAATCTTATCTCGAATTATAATCTCTAGATGTTAAGGGAGGCACCTGGTGGGAGGTGATTGATTGGATCATGGGGGCAGTTTCTCCCACGTTGTTCTTGTGACAGTGAATGAGTTCTCAAAGAGATCTGTTGGTTTATAATGGGCTCTTCCCTCTTTGCTCTTGCTGTCTTGTCTGCCACCATATAAGACATGCCTGCTTCCTTTTCTGCCATGATTGTAATTTTCCTGAGGCCTCCCCAACCATGTGATACTGTGAGCCAATTAAATCTCTTTTCTTTATAAATTATCCAGTCTTGGGCAATTCTTTATAGCAGTGTGAAACCAGACTAATACATTATTCTTCAGATTGAGAAGAATCAATGTGAAAACTATAAAAATGTAGAGATATTCTTTAATATCTGCATGTCAGTTCCAAGTAACATGGTCACTACAGGCTCATTTTGACAATAATAGAGCCCTAAGGTTTTTAATTGTTTAATTTTTCATTCAGGTAAAATTCACCTAACATAAAATTAACCATTTAAAAGCACAATTCAGCCACATTTAGCACATTTACATTGTCAGGCAACTGCCACATTTATCTAGTTTCTGTTCTTTAATTTTTTATTTTCAGTGAATTAATCTCAACAAGCCACAGATTTATTAAAAAGAAATGTAGATAGAGGGAAGCAGGTCACTGTAATTTATACATTAGCATTTTTTGTAAAAAATTTTATTTTAAGTTCAGGGGGACCTGTGCAGGTTTATTATTTAAATAAGCTTATGTCATGGGGGTTTGTTGCACAGATTATTTTATCACCCATGTATTAAGCCTAGTGTCTATTAGTTATTTTTCCTGATCCTCTCTTTGTTCACCTCTATGTGACCATGTGTTCTCATCATTTACCTCCCATTTGTAAGTTAGAACATATGGCATTTGGTTTCCTGTTTCTGTGTTAGTTTTTTAAGGTTAATGGCCTGCAGCTCCATCCATTTCCGTGTGAAGGATATGGTATTATTTTTATGGTTGCATAGTATTCCGTGGTGTATATGTACCACATTTTCTTTATCCAGTCTACCATTGATGAGCATTTAGGTTGATTCCATGGCTTTGTTATTGTGAACAGTGCTGCAGTGAACATAATGCACTCATGTGTCTTTATGATAGAATGATTTATATTCCCTTGTGTATATACCCAGTAATGGGATTGCTCGGTCAAATGGTAGTTCTGTTTTTAGATCTTTGAGGAATCATCACTCTGTCTTCCATGATGTTTTCCCATTTATTTATGTCATCTCTGATTTCTTTGAACACTGTTTTATAGTTTTCCTTGTAGAGATCTTCCACTTCCCTGGTTAGCTCTGTTCCTAGGTATTTTATTCTTTTTGTGGCAATTGTGAATGGGATTGCATTCCTGATTTGGCACTCAGGTTGACTGTTGTTGATGTAAAAGAATGCTAGTAATTTTTGTATGAATACACTGATTATGTATCCTGAGGCTTTGCTGAAGTTGTTTGTTAGCTAAAGGATGGTGTTTTCTAGATACAGGATTATGTTGTTTGAAAACAGAGAGTTTGACTTCCTCTCTTCCTATTTGGATGCCTTTATTTCTTTCTCTTGCCTGATTGCTCTGGACTTCCAATACTATGTTGAACAGGAGTGGTGAGAGAGGGTATGCTTGTTTTGTGCCAGTTTTCAAGGATAATGTTTCCAGCTTTTGCCCATTCAGTATGATATTGACTGTGCGTTTGTCATAGATGATTCTTATTATTTTGAGGTACGTTCCTTCAGTAACTAGTTTATTGAGAGTTTTTAACATGAAGGGATGTTGCATTTTATTTAAAGCCTTTTCTGTATCAATTGAAATAATCATATGGTTTTTGTCTTTAGTTCTGTTTACGTGATAAATCACATTTATTTATTTGTTGAACCAACCTTGCATTCCAGGGATAAATCTACTTGATTGTAGTGGATAAGATTTTTGATGTGCTGCTGGATTCACTGTGCCAATATTTTATTGAGGATTTTTGCATCAATGTTGATCAAGAATATTGGCCTGAAATTTCCTTTTTTTTGGTATGTCTCTGCCAGGTTTTAGTATCAGGATGATGGTGGCCTCATAGAATGAGTCCTTCCTCCTCAATTTTTGGAATTGTTTCAGTGGGAATGGTACCAGTTCTTGGTAGACTATTTATTACTAACTCAATTTTGGAGCTCACTACTGGTCTGCTCAGGGATTCAGTTCCTTCCTGGCTCAGTCTTGAGAGGGTGTATGTGTCCAAGAATTTATCCCTTTCTTTTAGATTTTCTAGTTTATGAGCATAGAGGTATTTATAATATTCTCTAATAGTTATTTGTATTTCTGTGGGGTCAGTGGTAATATCCCCTTTGTCATTTCTAATTTTTTTTTTTTTTGCATCTTCTCTCTTTCTTTTTCAACAGTTTAGTTGGTGGTCTACCTATTTTGTTCATTTTTTGAAAAAATCAACTAGTGGATTCATTGATCTTTTGAATGTTTTTATGTGTGTCTCAATCTCCTTCAGTTCAGTTCAGTTCAGTTCAGTTCTTTCTTTTGAGACAGGGTCTCACTCTGTCACTCATGCTGGATGGCAGTGGTTCAATCTGAGCTGATTGCAACATCTGCCTCCAAGGATCAGGCAATTCTGTGTCCCAACCTCCTGAGTAGGTGGGGCTATAGGTGTGTGCCACCACACCCACCTAATTTTCATACTTTTAGTAGAGATGAGGTTTTGCCATATTGGTCAGGCCTGGTTTTGAACTCGTGGCTTCAAGTGATTCACCTTCTTTGCCCTCCCAAAGTACTGGGATTACAGACATGAGCCACCGCACCTAGCCAATTCAGTTCTGATTTTGGTTTTTGCCTGTATTCTGCCAGTTTCAGGGTTGGTTTTCTCTTGGTTCTCTATTTCTTTTAGTTGTGATCTGAGGTTGTTAGATTGAGATCTTTCTAACTTTTTGATGTGGGCATTTAGTACTGTAGATTTCCCTTCTAAAACTGCCTGAGCTGTGTCCCAGAGATTTTGGTATGTTGTATTTTTGATCTTATATTAGTTTAAAAAACTTTGTGATTTCTGCCTTAATTCTATTGTTCACCCCAAAGTCATTTAGGAGCAGGTTATTCAATTTCCATGTGATTGGATGGTTTTGAGCAAATTTCTTAGTCAGGATTTCTAATTTGATTGTGCTGTGGTCTGAGAGTGATTGTTATGAGTTCAGATCTTTTGCATTGCTGAGGACAGTTTTATGTCTGATTATGTTATCAATTTTTGAGTATGTGCCATGTGTTGATGACAAGAATGTATATTCTGTTTTTGGGTGGAGAGTTCTGTAGATGTCTACCAGTTCATTTGATCCAGTGTGAGTTCAGGTCCTGAAAGTCTTTGTTAATTTCTTGCATTGATGAATTGTTTCATACTTTGAGTGGGGTGTTGGAGTCTCCCACTGTTGTTTTGCCAGCCTAAGTCTCTTTGAAGGTCTCTAATAACTTGCTTTATAAATCTGGGTGCTCCTGTTTTGGGTGCATATATATTTAGGATATTTAGATCTTCTTTTTGAATTGAAACCTTTACCATTATGTAATGCCCTTCTTTGCCTTTTTTTTTTTTTTTTTTTTTTTTTTTTAATCTTTGTTGATTTAAAATCTGTTTTGTCAGGTACTAGGATTGCAACTCCTGTTTTTTATGTTTCCCATTTGCTTGGTAGATTTTCCTCCATCCCTTTATTTTGAGCCTATGGGTGTCATTGCATGTGAGATGGGTCTCATAAAGACAGCATATCAATGAGTCTTGGTTCTTTATCCAGCTTGCCACTCTGTGCCTTTTAAATGGGGCATTTTGTTCATTTGTATTCATGGTTAATATTGATATGTGTGGATTTTATCCTGACATAATGATGCTAGCTAGTTATTAATCAGGCTCATTTGTGTGGTTGCTTTACAGTCACTGGTTTTCGTGCTTAAGTGTGTGTCTTTTTTTTGTAGTGGCTTTCCATATTTAATGTTTCTTTCAGGAACTCTTATAAGGCAGATCTGGTGGTAACAGATTTTCTCAGCATTTGCTTGTCTGTAGAGGGTCTTATTTCTCTTTTGCTCATAAAACATAGTTTGGCTGGATATGAAATTCTTGGTTGGAATTTCTTTTCTTTATGAATATTGGCCCCCAATCTTTTTTGGCATGTGGGGTTTCTGCTGAGAGGTCCACTGTTAGTCTGATGGGCTTCCCTTTGTGGGTGACCTGACTTTTCTCTCTAGTTGCTTTTAACATGTTTGTTTTGTTTTGTTTTTTCCTTTTTTTCCTTTCATTTCAACCTGGGAGAATCTGACGATTATGTGTCTTGGGGATGATTTCTTGTGAAATATATTGCTAGGGTTATCTGCATCTCCTGAATATGAATGTTGGCTACTCTAGCTGAGTTGGGAAAGTTCTCATGAATGATATCCTAAAATATGTTTTTGAAGTTGCTCCCATTCTCCCCATCTCTTTCAGGGACACCAGTGAGTCATAGATTTTGTCTCTTTACATAATCCCATATTTCTCAGAAGTTTTGTTTCTTTCTTTCTACTCTTTTCGTCTTTGTGCTTCTGACTGCATTATTTTAAAAAGGCCAGTCTTCAAGTTCTGAGATTCTTTCCTTCACTTGGTCTATTCTGCTATTAATGCTTGTGATTACAGTATGAAATTCTTGTGATGTGTTTTTCAGCTCCATCAGATTGGTTATGTTCTTTTCTTTACTGGCTATTTTGTCTGTCAGCTCTGGAATCATTTTATTGTGATTCTTATCTTCTTTGATTTGGGCTTCAATGTACTCTTGCATCTCAGTGATCTTTCTTTCTGTCCATATTCTGAATTCTGTTTCTGTCATTTCAGCCATCTCAGCTGGGTTCAGAACCTTTGTTGGAGAGGTGGTGCTGTCATTTGGATGGAAAAAGACACTCTGGCTTTTTCAGTTGTTAGGGTTATTGTGCTGGTTCTTTCTCATCTTTGAAGTTGCTATCCTTTGGATTTTTAAAATCCTATTTCATGACATTGAGTGATTGTGGTATAAGGCGGATTCAGCTGTTGGGCTTTATTTCTTGAAGAGTTAGGGGAACAAGGCTCAGCTCCCAACTCCTGGACTGTGTGCTCTAACTCTGGAGAACTTGTATTAGGCCCCAACTTTGTTATATGGCTTCTTGAGGTTACAAATCCTCTGTGTTGTAGGGGCCGATGTGCTCCTGGACTACTGGTCAGTCCACTCTGATGGGTGGTGTCAGCCCAAGTATTTTATAGTAAGGTGACTGTGGGATTTGTCTTTGTTCACATGTACCAGTGGCATCAGCAGTGGCAGTGTGGTGGGGTGCATGCTGGTCAGCTGTGACAGGGTGCTAGTGGGTACGAGGGTGCCTGCTTATGTGTGGGCATTCACCAAAGTGGCAGAAGCAATGTGGCTCTGGGAGCTGGGGGCCCCTGCTGGTAACTGTGTGTGTGTGGTGTTGCTGGTGGTGGTGTTGGCACAGGGGCGGGGCTCTGGCAGGCACAGGTCTGTGTGTGTTCTCTGTGAACCCCAGGCAGGGTGGTTGCTCTGGGCAGGGAAGGGTCCACTCTTCTCTGTTCCTAGTTTCATTCCCATGGCAGTGTTGGTGCAAGGGTAGGGTGCTGGCAGGGGTGAGGCTGTCTGACTCTGTGTCCACCAAGGCTCTAACTGCAATGGCAGTTGGTAGGGGAGGAGAGGTGGATTGTACTCCCATCACAGCAATGGGAGGACAAGGTGGTGCATGCACACACAGTACTGGAGGGGCAAGGAAGACAAAACCCACCCATGCACATATGTGCCAACAAAGTAATGTGGAGGATTTATGTGGGCCTGGGGGAAGCTGCAGTGTGGGGAGGGAGCAGGTGGGCTGGTGTGTGGCCATGGGGGCTGCCCCACTGGAGCTTTCCACCAGTCAGGCACAGTCTGCCAGTGCAGAAGCTATGATGTGGGTCCCCACCGCACCCAAGGCTGCTCTGCAAGCAGATGCAGCCAGGTCATGGACCAGGAAGAGGCCAGCAGGCCAAGGGGTGCTCAGGTTGGACTGACTCGGTCTGATAGGCAAGACTGCCCTGCAGAGTCTGGGTCCAACAGTTCCTCTAGGGCTAATATGGGAGTAAGTTGAGCCTTGGGGGATGGCTGTCCCTGGCCATGCTCTGCTACAAATGCTCCCGAACACACCCTCTGGGCCCCACATGAGCCGGCTTGTTGCCCCTATCACTTCTCCAAGCAGTTCTTCCTGCCAATTCAAGTGTTGGTGACAGGCAAGGGTTCTCTTCCTGCTGGGTTTCCAGAGGCCTGTTGTGAGAACAGGTTACTCCTTGCTAGTTCAACTCACCTGTTCCCCTGGAGTCATTGTGCGGCAGGAATGAGTCCCAGTGTTCAATAGCCCTGTGCAGGCTTCCTAGCTTCCTCCTGCTTTGGACCAGCTTCTGCTTTGTACCTCTGTACACTCTTGGTGCCTTTCTTCTGGAGTCGATCTAGTTTCAAAACATTTTTATCACCCCCTCCCCAAAGAACTTCATTTTTATTAAGCAGTCGCTTCCTATTTCTCCCCTTTTCACAGTTCCTGAAGAACCAATCTGCTTTTGTCTCTGTAGATTTACCTATATTTCATATAAATGAAATGATACTCTATGTGGCCTTTTGCATCTGGTTTCTTTCACTCAGAATAATGTTTTTGAGCTTTATTCATTTTGTAGCATGTATGATGACTTTATTCCTTTTTATGGCTGACTAATATTTCATTGTAAGTATATACTACAATTTTTTTATTCATTTGTGAATTGATAGACATTTGGAATGTTTCCACCTTTTGTGAATAACCCTGCTGTGAACATTGGTGTACAAATAATTGTTGTAATACTTTTGGGTATATACTTAGGAGTAGAATTGCTGGATCATATATTAATTCTATGTTTACCTTTTTGGGGAACCACAAAACTGCTATTCACAGTTTCTGGACTATTTTATACTCCCACCAGCGATGTACAAAGATTCTAGTTTCTCCATATCTTCAACAATCCCTGTTATTTTCTGATTATATTCATCCTTGTAGGTGTGAAGTGGAATTTGCATTTCACTGATGACTAATGATGTGGAGTAGCTTTTAATGTGTTTATTGGCCATTTATTGTATATATTCTTTGGAGAAATGTCTACTCATGTCTTTTGCCCATTTTTAAATTGGGTTGCTTGACTTTTGGTTGAATTGTAAGAGTTCTTTACACTCTGGATACTAGATCCTTATCATATACATATATATGAGAAGATAATGAGAGAAAATATATTTACTCTCATTCTGTAGGTTGTATTCTCACTTTATCTATAATGTGCCTTGATGCCCGAATGCTTTTTACTTTTGATGAAACCCAGTTTATCTGATTTTTCTTTCATTGCTAATGCTTTCATGTCATATCTAAGATTCCATTGACAAATCCAAGATAATAAATGTTTATTTTTATGTTTTCTTCTATGAGTTCAGGGTTCAGTTCTAAATTTTCCAGTAAAGATTTGCACTGGGTCTCTGTATTCAACCAAGGTTTCCCTTTGGTTAAATTACTTGGTCCCTGGAGCCTATGAATTAAGGAGCTTGGGGATTGGTGTTCAGAATGAAATTTAAGAAGATAATTTTCTGTTATTTCTAGCCATAACGCTCTTTCCAATCTTCATTTTAGGATTTCAGTTATTGAGGAGAAAGTGAGGAAAGCAGTTAATGTTATAGAAAATTAAGAAGAATAAGAGAAAAAAAAACAAGTAAATAATTTTGCAGGGGTTTACAGTTAAAAAGCTTTAAAAAGTATGGTATAGAAGTCAAGTCATAAAAAGAAAGCCAGAGTGTTCTTTTTCCCTTTCTTTCTCCTACTTGATAGAATGATATATGTTCAATTCAAGATAAAACTTTACCCAGTTGTCCTTGTAGGCTGGTTATAGCTTTGTCTGGAACAAGAGACAGGCTCAGCAGCCAATGTATTAGTTGGAGGTTTAAGGAATTCACACTGTTTTGCACATTTTTAATAACCAATTTATTCCTTAAGAGCAAGTTTTGGTCTCTTTGTTTCAATCCCTTCCCCTTCCCTCTCCCTCCCTCCCTCCCTCCCTCCCTCCCTCCCTTCCTTCCTTCCTTCCTTCCTTCCTTCCTTCCTTCCTTCCTTCCTTCTTTGCTTCCTTCCTTCCCTGTGGGATGATAATATTTAACACCAACTTAGACACAACAATGTTGTATGGTTGGAGATTTGACCTCAATTACACCCAGAACTTTGAGAAGGATGATTCCCAAAGGAGCTGAGTCCCTGTTGAGTGTGGGAGTAGGAGTGAACTAGTTTCTTTTTCTCTTAGAACATATTGTTATAGAAATTATGGTCTAGGGAAATATTTAGCTTTAAAGATAATTTAGAAACCTGTAATTAGTGACAATTCCAGATAAAACCTTGATATGGTATACTGAGGGAGATTAGACATGACAAGTAGAAGATAGTAGGTGTTGATATATTCAAACATACCAATGAACGTAGGCATTGGTATGTTCAAACAGATCCATTTCTTCTGACAGGCTCATTTAGTCTGTTAAAAATAAACATGAATGTAGCTAGATGGTCACTTTCCTTCCTTTTCCCTTTGATTTTGGAAGTTGTACATGCTCATTGTATTATATTCCAAAAACTCAGAAATGTATAAAAAGTAAACACACTCATCAATTATCTCTCCCCCACTCAGTGATAATTACTAGTATCATCCATTTTTTGTGTATTATTTTTTCCAATCATTTTCCAAAGTAAAAGGAATAATATAAAACATATTAATACACCATTCTTTTTCACATATACTTAAGTGTGATTTGCCCAAGATTCAACCAAACACATTATTTGCCAACAAGACAATGAAGGTTCTGTTGAGGCTCAGAAAACGGTACCCTAAAGTATGTTGCTTTGTCATGCTGAGCACTTAGAATTAAAGGAAATTGGAAGGCCTTAGAAGCTGCCTCAGAATCAAGGTCTCTCTGATCTTACCTTGTATCTCCCCATAGAAAGAAGGGAGGAGCTCTCTCTGAAATTCCTTTATCTGACTGGGGGACGTTCTTCCACAAGAAACACAATCATCTTCAATACCCTGTCTGAAATTTCACTAACTAGGGAAGATTAACCACTGAAGAAGAAACTAAAGGTCACCACGCCTGCCTAGACAGACTTTTCATCTATTCTTCTGGGAGCTATTACCTCAGAGACTTTATCTGCAAAATAAAACAACCTCTGTTCACTGTGCAGTTCTGCCCCTCACTTTCCTATAACTTGCCATCACCTCCCTTGGAGCTCACAGGAACTTTATCCCAGGCAATTGTTTGTTCTTCATCCTACAAGCTTGTATATTAATACATTTGTATGCCGTTTCTCCTGTTAATCTGTCTTTGGTCAGTTTATTTCAGCAAATTCAATGATTGAAACTTCAGAGAGAACGTTTAAACTTCCCTACAGTTCTTTTAGCAGAGAGGCACAGATACTTTCAACTTTCAATATAGGATCTTGAAGTCCATGGCAAGACAGTCATAAAAGCCAGGCTTTGTCAAGAGAGAAAAGAATTTTCAAAATTCAACAACTTTCCTTTTACATGTCGAGAGGAAAGTTTAGCAGTCTGATGAAAGAGATTTTACTACAAACTATGCAGAGAATGAAAAATCAGAATATAAAATATGGAAAGTGCCTGTCTCGGGAGGGAACAAGGGGAGAGTTGGAGGGGGAGAAGGGAGACAGGAGAAATTGAAGGGGAGTTGGGTAAAGGCTAGAGTTAGGTGACTGTGTTTGATTTCTTGCCTCCCCTACTCCATTCCGTCCTGTTTCTGGTCATCAGTCCAACAGTGTGGTCATGGAGTGAGGGCTGGCAAGAAAAAAATAAATCTGATAGACATCCCAGAGAGCTTGAGAGGTTTATTCTTCCTCACTGTGATCAGAATGGTGCAGGCTGAGGTGAGTAGAAAGTGGGCCTTGGTATTTCTAGTTCTAGATCCTTGAGGAATCGCCACACTGTCTTCCACAGTGGTTGAACTAATTTACACTCCCACCAACAGTGTAAAAGTGTTCTAATTTCTCCACATCCTCTCCAGCATCTGTTGTTTCCTGACTTTTTAATGATTGCCATTCTAACTGGTGTGAGATGGTTTCTCATTGTGGTTTTGATTTGCATTTCTCTAATGCAAATCAAAGGCTTTGGAAAGGAAGGAAGGCATTCTCAAATGACCAGTGATGTTGAGCATTTTTTTCTTAAGTTTGTTGGCTGCGTAAATGTCTTCTTTTGAGAAGTGTCTGTTCATATCCTTTGCCCATTTTTTGATGGGGCTGTTTGTCTTTTTCTTGTAAATTTGTTTAAGTTCTTTGTAGATTCTGGATATTAGCCCTTTATCAGATGGATAGATTGCAAAAATTTTCTCTCAATCTGTAGGTTGCCTGTTCACTCTGCTGATAGTTTCTTTTGCTGTGCAGACTATATAAAGAAAATGTGGCACATATGCACCATGGAATACTGTGCAGTCATAAAAAAGGATGAGTTCATATCCTTTGCAGGGACATGGATGAAACTGGGAACCATCATTCTCAGCAAAGTAACACAAGAAGGGAAAACCAAACACCACATGTTCCCACTCATAAGTGGGAGTTGAACAATGAGAACATATGGACACAGGGAGGGGGAACATCACACACTGGAGCCTGTTGCGTGGTTAGGGGCTGGGGAAGGGATAGCATTAGGAGAAATACCTAATGTAAAAAAAAAGAAAAAAGAAAAAAAGAAAGATTTCCTTTACTCTGAGGTTTTTGTCTTTCCAGATTCAGTTTAAAATCTTGCTGGGAGGTCCTATTTTCAAGGCTTCTGATGCAAGCAATGGCGGGTGAGGGGATGCTGAATTTTCTCTCTCTTTTAATAAAGACTTCCTATTAACCAAAAAAAAAAAAAAAAAAAAAAAAAAAAGAAAAAATGAAAGTGGGCTTTGGAAAGGAAGGAAGGCAGAAGCACCCATGACAAAGTGATTTAGGGTACTACTGGCACATCTAAAAGCAGGTCACTGTAGTGAAGAGCAAACTACTGACCAAGCTGCTATGGAAGGAAATTTGCTACAAGAGTCCAGAAAATTTAAGCCCCCATTAGATTCCTAGAAGTAGAATTTCTGGGTCAAAATATGAATATTTTAAGAACATTTGATGTATATTGTCAAATTGATTTTCAGAAAAGTGATTCCAATAGTGTTTGACATTGTATTTCACTATATCTTTACAGGTATTGAACATCATTTTTTGAAGTCTTTACTGATTTGATAAACATTGTTTTAATTTATAATTTTGTAACTACCCAAGTTGAACTTTTTTTTGTTTCTCTAGAAATTTTTGCTTGCTCTTTCAAATTTCTCTTCTTAACCAGTGACCAATCATTTTCCATTGATGGATTTGCATTTTTGTTGCTAAGCTATAAAACCTTTTACTAAATACATATTAATCCCTTGACTGCAATACTTATCACAAGTAACTGTATTATTTTTCTTTTGTCTTTATTTCTTTTGTTTTTTCTGATGTCTAGCATTTGTAGATTTTTATGTTTTCTTTTGAGAAATTTCTCATTTTGAAACTGACGTTGCAAAAATTATGAGACTGAGGGAAATCTAACCTAACTGACTCCATCTTGCTTCTAGCCTCACAAGCTACTGCCCTTCCTCATTCCTGGGCATAGGCCAAGCTAACTGTGGGAGGAATTTAGTTTATAGTTTAACTTTAAGCTAGGATGATAATAGTCCCTTCCCAAACTGACCTCCTTTGGGTACTGAAACTGCTTTTATAAGATTAATGAAAGACCACAAACTTAGGATTATGAAAAGGGCCTGAATTTTGCTAATATATGGGTTTAGTTAAATGATAACCAGCCATAGTTTCACAGGTCACAAGATCTGTAACTTCCCCAAATGCTTCTATACATAATATTACTATGGTCAAAACCTAAGATTGGTCTTTGAGTTATTTTTCATTTTTGGGCATTTGAGTAGACCCGCTGACAACACCTGGATCTATGACTAACACCAGGGAACTGGCTCAACGACTTCTGTGACCCCAACCAAGAAACTGAGTCAGCACATGAAGACCATTTTGGACACTCCTATGATTTCATCTTCAACCAATCAGCAGCACCTATTCCCTAGCCCCTAGTCTATAAAATTATTCTCCAAAATCCTAGCCTCTGAGCTAGGAAGATGGATTTCAGAATTATCTCCAGTCCTTTTGCTTGGTTGGCCCTGAGATTATTAAACTCTTTATTTGCTGCAAAAACCTGGTATTCTCAGTGCATTGACTTTGCTGGGCAGTGGGCAAGATGAACCTGTCAGGTGATTACAAATTCTTTTACTTAATTAGAAAATTATTTACCATCCTGAGATTAATTAAATCTGTCTCAACAGCCTAGTTGTATATTATTTAAAAACATTTTAGTTTTGAAGTAATCAGTCTTACTGAAAAGTGGCAAGTATAGGACAAAGAATTCTCTATACATCTACCCAGATTCCCCAAATCTTAATATTTTCTAAACGTGTAAAACAAATTTGTTTTTTTCTCTCTCCATATGTGTGTGTGTATATATACACCCCCCTGAGAGGTACACACACATGCACACACACATATATACACACATATATATACACACACACACATATATATACACACACATATAGTTGTTTCTTAGATAAATTTCAGATTATCTTTGTTTCAGATTATCTTTTCAAAGATGTTTGTAAAGTGAATAAACTTGTACGATAGAAGCAGTGCCTCCCACTGGAGCAAAGGGTGGGGATATTTATTGTTCAGTACAAAAGAATCAAGTTCCTTAAGATCAGAGGTAATTTAAATTAGACTATAATATATAGTGTAAATATAGGCAATATAGTGTAAATATAGGTAATTTAAATAATTTGTAAATTATCCCAGTTCATGTGAAGGCATCATTTGGCCCTCTTTGTATTTGTTTGTGGGAATTAGAGTTTAGGAAAACAAATACTCTTTTCTGGCTACTGCTCCTGACATAAATAATACAGTCCTGTGTTTCTGATCTAGAAGACTTATGTCTTCTGCATGCAACTGTGGCAAGTTAACTGGTTAACTTGCAAGTAGGGAAAAATCTCAGACGTTTTACAGTTCTTGACATTTGTCTCTTGCTCAAGTTTAGGCTATATTATTTCTAGATTAACCTCTGGGATTGGTAAGCATGAATATTACTGCGATAATTCTGACTCTAGCTTTGCAGCCAAAGTGAGGTAGAGGACTACACCAGTGGCTTACGTAATACAGGGAGTTTCCCTCTGAGGCCTTTAAGGTGGTTTTCTTGGCTATAAGCCTCATGTGAATCAGCAGTGATGTGGGGTTGCTGAAAAGATTGATGTGCTAAGGCTGTATTGGAAGGAGGGTGTTCAGAACAATTAAAGTGTTTGTAATAGCACTAGTCAAATCATATCTGGAATATTGTATTCATTTCTGAATTAGACATACAAGAAAATTATTATTAGTCTTTTCTTCCAAACTTTATAGCAGCATGACCATTCTGTTCTCTGTTACTATGAATTTGACTTTTTTCTTTTAGATTCCACTACATGTGAAATCATACAGTACTTGTCTTTTTGTGTCTGGTTTATTTACTTAGCACAATGTCCTTCAGGTTCATCCATGTTGTTGCAAGTGACAGTATTTTCTTTTTTTCTAAGATCCAATAATATTCTATTTTATATACACACACATATAATGCATATAAAATATGTATGTATGTATAGATAATGTATATATGTATACAGTGTATGTATGTATACAATTTATATCTACACATTATATGTATACAATGTATATATAGTATATATACAATGTATATATAATGTACATATATAATGTATATATAACATAATAAATAAATAAATATATGCATACACACACCCCTCTCAGAGATGTTCTGGGTTCTATTCCAGATCACCATAATAAAGAGAATATCACAGTAAAGTGAGTCACATACAATTTTTTCATTTCTTAGTGCATATAAAAGTTATGTTTACACTATAAATTATAGTCTATTAAGTTTGTAACAGTATTATGTCTAAAATATGTACATACTTTAATTAAAATATTTTACTGCTAAAATATACTAATGATCATCTGAGCCTGCAGGGAGTCATTTTTTTTTTGCTGGTGTGGGGTCTTGCCTTTATGTTGATGGCTGCTGACTGATTGGGGTGGTGATTGTTGAAGCCTAGGGTTGCTGTGGCCATTTCCCAGAATAAGGCAATAATGGAACTGGTCACATCAATTGACTTGCTTTCATGAAAGATTTCTCTGTGGCGTGTGCTGCTGTTTTATAGCATTTTACTCACAGTAGAAGGTCTTTCAAAATTAGAGTCAATTCTCTCAAACGCTGCTGCTGCTTTATTAATTAAGTTTATGTAACATTCTAAATCCTTTGCTGCTATTTCAACGATGTTCACAGCATCTTTCATCAGTAGTACATTCCATCTCAAGAAACCACTCTTTTTGCACATCTGTAAGAGGCAACTTCTCATCTGTTAAAGTTTCCTCATAGTTGTAACAATTCAGTCACCCCTTCAGGCTCCACTTCTAATTGTAGTTCTCTTGCTATTTCTGTCATATCTGCACTTACTTCCTCCACTGAAGTCCTGAACCCCTCAAAGTCATGCACGAGGGTTGGAATCAACTTCTTCCAAACTCCTATTAATCTTGATATGTTGTCCTTTTCCCATAAATCACATTCTTAATACATGTTGAAAGGTGACTCCTATTTTCAGATGGTTTTCAACTGCCCAGATCTATCAATTACTATGTATGGCAGCTAAAGCCTTATGAAATTTATTTCTTAAATAATAAAACTCAAAAATCAAAATGACTCCTTGATTCACACACTGTAGAATGAATGGTGCATTAAGAGGCATCAGAGCTCTTGGGTGATCAGATGCATTGTCAATGAACAACAATAATTTTAATCAAATCAAAAGTAGCTTGGAACCTTCATTGAAGACTATCCATGGTAGTTTTTTTTTTTTGGCATAGCAACATAGAAAGGCACTGTGATGCTTTGTAGTAATCTTCTCAAGTCACTCACTGGTTATGTCTTGCGTATTCTCAGAAAATTCCTATGACCTTTCACTTCTGTGGACTGCTAATCACTGCTATTTATTGAGCATATACTATGCCCCAATTTCCATGTAAAGCCACGGCTTAAGTATCACAAAACTCCCAATGAGGTAGATGTTCCTACTGTTTCCATTTCACGGATGAGGAAAGTGAAGTTTAGAGAGCCCTTTGCCCATTCTCCTGCAACTTCTACATGGCGGAACCAGGATATGAGACCTTGTCTCACTGTCCAAACTCTTGGACTTGGTTTTAAAAAAGTCCTCTATAATGTATTCAAAATGCAGCATACTGCCTGACATGTAGTAGTTGCTCAATATGTATTTGTTGATAAATGAATGAATGCCTTTACATCCTTTTAGTTTCTATAACGATTGGAGGCTCTATTTATATAGTCCATTTTGATTCTGACAGTTTTGATACTACTTGTGTTTTAATTTATATGATTATTTACACAGTGTATTGTTATTTATAGTATTAGTCCGTTTGTGTTACTATAAAGGAATGCCTGAGACTGGATAATTTATAAAGAAAAGAGGTTCAATTGGCCTGCAGTGTGCAGAGTGTACAGGAAGCATGGTGTCAACATCTGATTCTGGTTAGGCCTCAGGAAGCTTATAATTGCGGTGGAAGGTGAAGGCGGAGCAGACACATCACATGGTGAAAGCAGGAGCAAGAGAGCAATGTGGGGGGAGATACCAGACTTTTAAATAACCAGATCTTGTGTGAACTGAGTGAGAACTCACTTACAAAGTGGATGGTGCTAAACCTTTCAAGAGGACCTGCCTCCACAATCCAATCATCTCCCACCAGGTCCTGCCTCCAACACTGTGAATTACATTTTAACATGAGATTTGGAGGGGACACATACCTAAACCACATCATTTACTGTCTCATTTAAAAAATTTATTCCACCAGATGGTAATGTCTTTGAGGAATACAGTTTCTGTAATTCCTTAAATCACAAACCCAGTGCCTTGCTCATTTCAAGATTATTCGACACAGGTTGGTCTCACCCTGATATGGTTTGGATCTACATCTCCACCCAAACCTCATGTTCAATTGTAATTCTTATTGCTGAAGGCGGGGCCTGGCAGGAAGTGATTGAATTATAGGGACAGAGTTCTCATGAATGGATTAGCACCATCCTCTCTGTGCTGTTCTCAAGATAGTGAGTGAGTTATCATGAGAACTGGTTGTTTAAAAGTGTGTAGCACCTTCCCCTGCCTCGCTCTTCCTTCTGCTCCAGCCATGTAAGACGTGCCTGCTTCTCCTTCACCAACCACCATGATTGTAAGTTTCCTGAGGTCTCCTCAGAAGCAGAAACCACTATGCTCTCTGAACAGCCTGCAGAACCTTGAGCCAATTAAGCCTTTTTTTTTTTTTAATAAATTACCCTGTCTCAGGTGTTTCTTTATAGTAATATGAGAATGGCCTAATACATACCCTTTGACCTCTGTGCTGCATGATGGCAAGAATCATGTTCATTTTTGCTGAATATTAAATTCTTAGGGCTGAACACAGGAGATAAACCCATAACAGATGCTCAAAATATTAATATTAGTGTTGTATTCTAAACTATTAGACAATGCATTAGCTTTTGATAGAACTTGTTTCTGCTCCTTAATAGCAATATGGTCTCAGACGAGATAATTAACCTCTATGAACTCTGTTTCTTCATGTGTAAAATGAAACAATAACAATACCACCTACACAGGATTGTTGTAAACACTCAGCAGTTAGGATGAGCTTGACAGATGTTTTGGTTGAAAGGTATACAGAATACAAATTCACTGTTTCTGAGGATTATTTTATGATCTAGAAAATTCACTTAGAGTAACACAAAAGTGTGCTTCTTCTTGAGAAGTCTTAGAACACCATCAGTCAAAGCATCCTAGGCCAAACACTAGGAGGATTCTGCAAGGCCTTCCATACAGATTTCTGCCTCCATGTTCTCTAATCTAGAATTTTCCAATAGGCCAAATACAACCAATGTTTAGGATGTTTATGGTTGTTGCATGTAAAAAAGATTTTGTGGTAAAGAAAAAGCATGGAAGAGCTCAATAAAAAACTGTGTTCTGTAAGTAGTACTTCTCATATCTTTTAATATGGCATGATTATGGTGTTACTGCAACATTTGGCACTCTGACCACCAATTTCTTTTTTTTCTTCTATCCTATGGGATTGATAATGTGTTCCTCAGATCCTCAGACCATTCTTGAGAAAATCTAGAATGTCTAGTTTCTAGTCTTGTGCCAAAGTACTGTAAAAGTAACCAATTCCAGTGAACAAGATGTTCTTTAGAATGTAGAAGATTGGGTTAGAATAGTTTTATGTATAAGTGTAATAGAAAGAGATTTCTCAAATTAGTACTTCATGAGAATGATAGATACTGAAATAATGAATGACAAAGCAACCTGATGCTTAGAGAATAAGGCAAATAAAGCCATGGTGTTTGAACTTGCCTTAATCATCCTACAAACCTCAAGGCTCAAATCACACCTCCCACTAAGTGTAAACGTTTTAATTTGTACACAGGAGAGAAACTGAAAAAGTTGTTTTCATTCTAAACACATTCCTCTTAGAGGAGAAATTTCAGAAATTTAAATATAGCAGAAGGAACAACCTTCAAGTGGAGCTAGATATAAATAAATCAAAATATATTGTCCTTCACTGCATAGTCAAGATATTTTATTTGTGACTCTTTGTAGGAGTCAGAAAGTGACAAGACTCCTATTCACTAGAGATCATGCTATGCTGCATCTTGAGGACTGCTTATCATTTTCAAAGTTTTTAGATTCCTTCATGAATCGGAGAAACAGCTTCTATTCTCACACTGTGTCATTGCTGTGAATACCTGTTGGAAGCATTAGATAATGGTTGGTAGATATTTCCCTGAGTAAACATACTTTATTATTGTAGTTTATTTTTTAATGATTTCCAAGAGCTGATGTTGAAAAGTTGAGTTATCCCCAAAATGTTTTGGTTGGACTGTCAATATACCAATCTGAGATAGTGGCAACTGTGATCCCAATAGTAATATCCCCTTTTCCTTTATATTTTTTTCTTTCATTTTCTTGTTTTAAGCAAAAAAAATTCTCAACTTTGGGATGAATCTTTTCCTCCTTAGGCAGAACTCATTACATTTTCTCTTTCTGTGACACTATCAACACACATTTTTCAATTACATATATACCATAGAAAGGTAATATTCTCTATTGTAGAAGGTTCTACAAGATATTTCAAAAAATTTTCATATTTACTTATAAAGTAGTCAAAATCAAGGGAATTTTCTTCTCAAGCCCTAATTTTTCTACCATTAGGTACATTAATTGGGGGTTTACCATGTCTGAATTTAAAATAAATATCTAACTATCTTAACCCCTTTTTACAGATGAAAAAACAGAAGAGCTAGGATGTCACCCAGGCAGTGACCTCAGAGCCTGGATTCCTTATTATCACCTTGTAGGTGAGCAAGCCTGTGCTAGGCACTCCAATACAGTCTAAGAGAATTATTAGGAACACACACACGAGATCCTCCACCATGTCCTCTCTGCCCATCTTTTAAATCCTTTCCATAATCCTCAACCCCTGCCTGTAAAGTAAAAACACCCCTTCCCCACTTTTAGTGGTTGCAAATAAATACCAGGGTAAGGTAAGGTACAGAATTGAGGATGAGGCACAGAAGTAATATCTGTCAGTATTTATCACCTTTGGACCCCAACAAACCAGCCCAAAGTGCCTGGTTAATGGTGTAATACAGATTAGCATCTGACTCTGTCTCCCAAGTAACTTTGCCAAAGCCCTGAAGGACGGAGCTGTTAATATGAAGTGTTGGCCAGGTGTGGTGGCTCAGGCCTCCAATACCAGAACTTTGGGAGGTCAAGGTGGGAAGATTGCTTGAAGCCAGGAGTTTGAGACTAGTCTGGGCAATGCGGTGAAACCCCATCTCTATAGAAAACACAAAAATTAACTGGGTGTAGTGGCGTGTGCCTGTAGTCCCAGCTGCTCAGGAGGCTGAGGTGGGAAGATCCCCTGAGCCCAGAAGGTGGAGGTTGCAGTGAGCCAAGATCAGGCCACTGCACTGCAGCCTGGGTGACATAGCAAGACCCTGTCTTGAAAAAGAAAACAAAGTGTGAAAGCAGAATCAGCAGGAGGCCATTAGCATAGGATTGCTTCTGTACCTGGAACTCTTATCTAAGCAACCCAAAACTTCATTTACAGGCATTCCTTACAGTTGATGAATTTTGAATCAAGTTTTAGCCAATCACAAACAACCAATTAGCAGATTGGTTGTATAACTAGAGACCTTTATCAAATCATACCCATACAAGGCAAACACCTAGCTGTAGCCGATCAAGTAATCCCTTTGGTTCTGTGTCCAGTTCATAAAAGCTCACTGCTCATGCCACTAGAACAAAGCTCTCTGAATCTCTTCCTGCTTTCAGTGCAGCCCAGTTAATTTGCTATTTGTTCAAATAAGCTCTGTTAAATGTACTGTCTAAAGTTTTTCTTTTAATAGAAGTTAATTAAATAAAATGAAATAATATGAAATATGCCCTATTAAGTATTTCCTTAGAAAATGAGTGACTACGTGGATCGGGCAATAGGATGCAACATTGGTAGGTTTCCTCTAGCTTTGCCCAGTGATGGTGGGAATGGAAGAGGACTGAGGCAGGGGCCATTATCATGGTTCCTGGCAACCTCTTGAGAATGGGAGTAGCAAGGGAAGAGGTATCAGTCATGGTCATTTGAGTCCTTTAGAGATGCCCCAAGAAACTCCCAGATCAAGAAGATCTGGATCTAGTGCTAGGTTTCCAGTGAACTTTGAGGTGGATTTTTGTCACTGTCACTGGGCCTTTTTTGTATCCTCTAGGCCAATATGTTCAGGTCTTGCAATCTGATGTTTATAAATCTATTTATAAAAAATTTAACATAAGAGGTTCTAAACTGTCAATGTGCCAATGCTGTGCTTATCGAAAATCTAACAGGATGCTGTTGTTCATTTTCATACTCTGATTTCTATTTTCAAGATATATTATTTTTATTTTCTTATGTCTTATACTCCATTCTGGCAGGCTTTATATATTTATTTATTTATTTTCAGGTAGCTGTTTAATGAACTCCATTTCACAGATGATAACTGGGGTCTAGAGGGAAAAGAAACAGAGCAATAGTTAACATATAGGGCTAGTTGCATTACCTAAAAATAATTTGGGTTTACTTGACATTTCTGTGAAATAACGGAGAATCAAATAGGCTCATTCCACTGCTGATGTGGCAATGATGGCAATGATGGCTATGAACAATGAGGATTTCAAGTTCTGACTCACTTATTTCATAAGGGCTCAGCCAGCCTGCAGGTGACACCTGGGTAAATGTGGAGCCCACACACACAACACACTTCTAGACAGAAGAGCTGACATCTTCAATCTGAAATTCTCATCTAGTGGTCATTAAAAACCCTATAGAAACCCATAATATTTGATATGAACAAATAGTTAAGTGGGCTAAAGTCTATATCTACCAACATGAACCAGAATGAAGACTCAAAACAGAAAAAATTCTGGTTTCTGAACCAGAAATGCCTTCTTTGTTGAAATTCTCTAGAATTATCATATTATCTCCTGCAACTCTTAACCAGAAGAGCAAATGTTCTCTTTTTACCAGGAAATGAATTAACTGTCATAATGTCTTGAAACAGATTTTATACAGTCCCTGATGGTCATGGGAATAATAATTTCTTTTCACTATAGAGAGAAACAAAAACTGACAAGAGTACATTAGGTGTCTATTAAATGGATCGTTATAAACTTGATTTCTTAATATGTCTGTATTTATATAAGGACATAGATATTATTCTAGTTCAATGGTTGACATCTGCTAATTAATAAAAATTGAAAAAATTTAAACATATGTCCATATTTTCAGGTTGAATAAGAAAGAATCGTGCTTAGTTATATAAACAAATCTTGGTTAACTGAACTGAATTTGAGTGAATAATTATGAATAATATATATTTTTGTTTTTCCAGTTAAGTGTGTCCCCTCAATTAAAATATGTTTATGTAATTGCCTTTCCCAGTTTTGAATTCAATGGCAAAGATGAGTATTCTTTCAGACATCACTACGCAGTCATTACCATCAAAAACGTCAGTATGAACCTCTACTCCTCAGCAAATGCTATTTGGTTCAATCAGGTCAATCTCCTTTCTGTTCCTTAGCCACACTACACTCAACCTCATTTTCGGCTTTTAAAAATAAATACATTTACATAATGTGGAAGGCCTTCTCCAGTTTTGCCCACATCCGCTGAGGCCTTGCTTAGGATAGCTATGCGTTTTGATAATTTCCTTCTCCAAATCCTTCCAAGTTTGCCTGAACTAACCAATAAGAATCTTAATATATGCTATCTCTACATGGCTCTGTCATGTACTTTTAAGCAAGTAGTAGTGGATACACACATACTGTTGTGTACTTCTACAAGAAATAATGGATATTAGTTTGTTCATGACATATTTCCTCTATGTATAACTTATTTTTCACATGAATCATTTCCTCAATTATATTATAATCCTCTAGAGAGTAAGCTGTATAACTCAGTTTAATTATTTTGTATTCCTTCACACCTAGTGGAGGGCAGGTGTCTGTCAGAGTTAGTTAACAATTTCTTGGGCATTGGTTGCAGTTTAATATTTTTCCAGAATAGCTTTTAATTAATCTGTGGGGAGTTTAATTCATAGGCTAATTTATTTATTTATTATTTTTTAAAAATAGAGACAGGATCTCTGCTCTGTCACTCAGGCCAAAATGCAGTGGCACGACCATAGCTCACTGTAGCCTCAACCTCTTGGGCTCAAGATCCTCTCACCTCAGCCTCCTTAGTAGCTGGGACTAAAGGCATGTGCCACCATGTCTGGCTTATTTATGTGTGTGTGTGTGTGTGTGTGTGTGTGTGTGTATTTGAGACAGAGTCTCACTCCAGCACTTGGGCTGGAGTGCAGTGGCATAATCTCAGTTCACTGGAACCTCTGCCTCCTGGGTTCAAACAATTCTCTTGTCTCAGCCTCCTGAGTAGCTGAGATCACAAGCACATGCCACCAGGCCTGCCTAACTTTTGTATTTTCAGTAAAGATGGGGTTTCACCATGTTGGCCAAGCTGGTCTCGAACTCCTGACCTCAGGTGATTCACACACCTTGGCCTCTCAAAGTGCTGGGATTACAGGTGTGAACCACTGCTCCCAGCCTCTTTAATTTTTTTTTATTTTAATTTTTTTTTTTGAGACAGGGTTTCGCTGTTGTTGCTCAGACCCTGTCTGGCCTCTAATTCTTGACTTCAAGTGATTCTTTCACCTTGGGCTCCTAAAGTGCTGGATTATAGATGTAAGTCACTGCTCCCAGCCTAATTTAGCCGATTTAATAAATCTACAAAATTAAATGATTTCATGCAGAAAATTTATCTCTGTTAAATATAAAAGACTACATTTTAAAAGAGTCTTATTTCAGAGTTTTAAACTCAGTTACTTAGTAGTTACTCTAAGTAAACCATTCTTCTTTGTCACAGTCTAGAGAGTGTATGTAGTAGTGATTATTTCTTTCTATCATCTTTTTCATTCAGCTTAGGGGATTTGCTAAGACCTAAAATGTGTGGTTGTTAAAGAACATTGCAATTCTCTAAACATTTTTCTTATAGTTTTTTTTTTTTCCTAATTATGATGTAGAACGTGCTTGATGTAGAAAAGTTGAAGCACCTAGAAAAGCAGAAAGGCAAACAAAACAAAAGAAGAATCCACCCATAATCTCCTTGGTTTCTTCATCACTAATACCTTGGGTATTTTGGCACTTGCAGTACATTTTCTAGATTGAGAATGAATCCAGAATGCTTTTGAGGACTGAGCTTTTACATTTTGGGGGACTTTCTTTGTGAAAAATAATATAAAATTATAAATGCAAAATTGAGTTTGAACATGAATATTTATGTAGAATGAGAAAGAAAATAATAAAAATTATAAATTTTATAAAGTTAAAAAATACTCCACATATCATACAATCCAGAAAAATCAATTATTGTGTTAACTCTTTTTCATTTATTTATTTAGAAAGTATCTCTCTGTCACCAGGCTGGAATGCAGATCTTGGCTCACTGAAACCTCCATCTCCTGGGTTCAAGCGATTCTCCTGCCTCAGCTTCCCAAGTAGCTGGGACTACAGGTGCGCAGCACCATGCCTGGCTAATTTTTGTATTTTTAGTAGAGACGGGGTTTCACCATGTTGACCAGGATGATCTCGATCTGTTGACCTCATGATCAGACTGCCTCAACCTCCCATAGTGTTGGGATTACAGGCGTGAGCCACCGCGCCTGGCATATTAACTCTTTTATTGCTTGACACTCCTCTCCCACCCCTACATTTTAGATTGAATGCTCATTGGTGACCTCTTCGAAAGACAATGATTTTGTAATAGCATTTTCTATAGAGACTAGAAAGAGAATGAAAGAATAATTCAGTCTTCTCCCTCACATGGGTGATCAAAATTAATGTTTTTATTATTGCTAGTTTGGAAGAGTCCTTTGCAAGGACATGGATGAAGCTGGAAACCATCATTCTCAGCAAACTATCACAAGGACAGAAAACCAAACACCGCATATTCTCACTCATAGATGGGAATTGAATAATCAGACCACTTGAACACAGGGAGGTGAACATCACACACTGGGGCCTATTGGGGTGGGGGCTGGGGGAGGGATAGTTTAGGGGTAGCTATTACTATCCCTACCATAATGAGGGATAGCTCATTATGAAAATAATGAGCTGATGGGTGCAGCAAACCAAAATGGCACATGTATACCTGGTTAACAAACCTGCACGTTGTCCACATATACCCTAGAACTTAAAGTAAAAAAAAAAAAAAATTAAACTCAAACTACAGGGCAGTAAATGTCACGTTAGCTGTTTAAGTAATTGCATTTAATGTCAAATTAAACGATTCTACTCAGTTATTTGCATCAAAAAATTATCTCCAGTGATCTTTAAACAAAAGCCTTGTGATTCTACTGTCAGAGATCCTATATATAGCAACAGTTGAAAATAAAATGGTCAGGATCTAGTGCTAACTGACTTTCAGTTACAAAGAAGGGGGTCAAAGCGCAGCCTGATTAATGCTTAATAATTAGATTTCTGTCCAGAATTCTAGTTAACCCTGTGAGGATGGCTTCACTACCTGCTTGAAAGAGGACATGGCACATCTTGGAAGAGTGGTGTAAGGAAGGGAACCAGATCCAAAGTGTGGTGGCTTTTAGTAAGTGCACCCTGTTCTTATATTTTAAAAAATAGTATTTGAATGAACTTTTTTCTTTCATTTATTGGCATACTGTAATTTTTTGTGCTGAAAATACTTTTTTACAACATAATGTTTAATAGATGTTCAGTATTCATCATGTAAAAATGTACCATAATTTTCTTAACTTATCTTTTATTGCTGAATGTTTTGGTGGCTTTCCAATTTTTTAATATTATAAACAATACTACATCTAGCATTCCCAAGCACATGTCTGACACCATTTATTGGGCTGAATTATTCTTAGGATAAATTTCTAGAAATGCCATTGTTGGGTGAAAAGGTGTGAAGAGTTTTTTTAAGGCTTTGATAGATACATTAAGACTTGATACATTATACAGCTATTTTGCAAAAATATTGTAACAATGTATCTGTCTTACCAATAACAGTGAAAGAGAGTAAAAGACTATGCATTCACATACCTTGAATGAAAAGCATTATAAGTTCGGAGTATTATTCAGCACCCCAGAGAGAGCCATTAAAGAACTACAGACTGTTTTGAGAGAGATGTGTAGGTAGGAGGCAGGTCTGCCTGATATGTTTGTCAGAATAAGGCCATGTAGTGACAGCCTATGTAAACAACTTCCCAAAAGCTTTTTACTGATATCAAAAGCCTGACCTGTCATTGAATTTTGCTACTTAGTGCATATGGTGTATGATCAGACCTTAAAGAATAGAATGGTGAAGGTTTGGGTGTCTTTTAGGAAATTGATAGAATATGGTGCAATATGAGTTCAAGCCTGATTCAAATTCTGTATCTGGAATGCAGTTTTAATGTCCTTTGTTTTAGAAGGATGGTCACAGACAGTATTTTCTAGTCAGGCATGAATACATTATTATCATTTTATGTCAGTAAATTTGATGGCATGATTATTTTCTATGCTATTGTATTCACCATCAAATGTTAGGAAGCAAGGGCATAAAGCATAATAAAAACCATAAAATACTGTTAGTAAAGGCCAGGAAAGATAAAGAACAAAAGAACTGGTACATTTTGTTAAGTAATTAAACTAATTAGTTTTTAATAATGACTAGAATTTGTACATATTGCTTCGAAAGAATTTAATTCATAAAAATTTAATTACTTTGAATATTTTAAATCTCTTATGAAGCCCATGATTTAGAATTCACTGAAATCTAACTGTCTAGGGAAGATACTGCAATGTGACATGTTATAAATAAATCAAAAATTTAATCAAAATGTGCATTTCGGATTCTTTGAAAACAAGTAATGATTCCTTTTAATAACTGGCTCCTGTCTTTTCTAGGAAATACAAAGTGAAAAACTATAGACACAATGTACCAACTGAAGGTAGATATTATAAAATTGAACTGGAAGAAAGAAAAGGAATTTTTTAAAGGCACAGAGTACGTCCTACATGATGTGTCTAACAGCACTGGGAATATATGGTACATTGCTATTATAAATAGGCCATATCTCTGCCTAGTTTCCCCAGGGAAAGGCTACCATCTCCTTTGATAATGTCTATTTCCCTGTAGTGTGGTTGTGTTTGCTTTGTTGGTGTTCAAGTCATGTGAGGAGCCCTAGTTGTAATTGAATCTGGGAAGTCCAAAATCTCTGGCTGATTTTTTCTTCCCCAGGTACCAATTTATAGCCTAATAGAAAGCACCTTTGCCAGACTGGGGCACGGATGATTTAACTTCTTTCCTTCACACAGAACGTGTATCATCTCTTGGGCTAGATGAGATGCCTAATGTACCGTATTCACTCAACAATCTGATTTAATAGTATCTTAGGCGTACCTACTGGGTGCTTGAGGATCTATAAAGAAAAGCATTCAAGCTACTTTTATTATAAAAGGAGAAGAAAAATCCACAAATAATTATAATGCAGCATGCTATGGCTGATGTAAGAGAAGAAACATGAAGTACTCTAAAAAATTTAAAGGAAAGCGAGATCATACATTTTTAAATTTTTTTTTATTTTTAAATTTTTTTTTTAAGACCTGAGTGACATCATGGAGGAGGTGGCATTTGAGGTGTGCCTTAACAGATAAATAGTATTTTGACAGGTGCAGATGTAACCCTATAGCTAAGAGAGCAGGTTGAGTAAAGGTACAGCACCATAAAAACATGATGTGCTTGGAGAACAGAAAATCCTAAAGCTCTATAGAAATATGGAGAGGTAGTGAGTATAATGTCAGAAAAGTGCATCTGCGACTAGAGGATATCACTTAATTGAGTAAGGAAAGTAGTGGTAGTAGAGGTGAGGACTGACAGGAGATGTTAGTAAGATTTTGAGCCGTGGAATGACATGATCAGAGTCTAAACGTAGCCAGAAGACTGGTTTGAATGTTTTGGATTGCTTAGATGAGAGGTTGAATGGGTTGGGGGGACAAGAATGGAGGCTACAGTCACAACTCAGACTGATCAGAGGGCATGGGCATGGGGGTGGTGGTGTGTATCCATTTGGGATCCTAGTTATGAGCAGTAGAGCATCTCTGGCTAATCTTTCCTGAAAGATAAGTATTGGAAGGATTGATGGGATGGCTGGAGAAACATGTATGGCAAAAACAGCGCAGAGGAGGGGAGGGAGTTAGAACCACAGCCAAGGAGAACCTACATGAATAGTCTGGTTGGAGTCCTGCTGCTCGCTCTTGTCAGTGGACTGACTTTGACATACTGATTTTGCTGTTTTGTATACTTTCTAAACTGTTCCTACATGTTTATATCCTTTCCTTAAATTTCCAAGACCCAGGTAGAAGAATCCTACTGGTTGAGTTTTGTTCCCAGATACCAGAGGGCTGGAAGAGAGAGGCTCCCCGACTTCGGCTTCCAGAATGGGAGGTGTTGCACTGTACTTCCTCATGGAGCACCCTATGAAAAGAGGACTTTGGGTGCTGGGAGTTCAAAAAGAACAAAGGCCAGTGTTCCCTGGACTCTATGTCTCTGACTGCTTAAAAGACACATCCCTTCTCTACACTTATACTGAAAAAGAAAATATATGGAATATTGATCAATTCAACAAAGAAAGTATTCACTCCGTCTTCAGTGGGGAATAACCCAAAGACTTGTCAGATTTTGTATCTGAGTCAGTATCTGTGAGAAATGCTCATTTTTCTTCTGGGTGTGTCTTCATCCCATGTCGATATTCTGTCATCTCTGAACTAATTTTTAAAGCTGACCATCACCAATAAAACTTATGTACAATAATGGGAGAAGAAGAGAGAAAGAGAAGAGAAAGTTTGTGCAGCTGATCGAGAGGCTGTTTAGAATTTATGACTTGCTTCCTTCACAATCTTTTTCATAAACCTTTGCTTCAGGTGTTTGGGGATCACAGTGATTCCAATCCTATTTGTTTTTTCACTGTTACATTCTAAATGCCTATTATAGGGCCTGATACAGAGTAAGTGAATTAATTTTTTTCCCAGGATATACCTATAAAAGGAGAGCTCTAAAAGTGATAATCTGGCTTCCACTCACTCTCTTTCTCAGGAAGCAACTGCCAGCCTATTCTTTTTGCTGGTTAGAAATAATTACCAGCTCCCTAACATCATTTCCTTCATTTTTACTCACTGGCATGAGATACCTGAAATAGCCTGATTCCAATTCAGGGTAAACATTGTTATCTTCCACAAATTTGTTTCTATGTCAGATCATTTACAGCACCTTGCACAGTAGCTGTCCAACCTTGCAAATGTTGAGTCCTGTTGGGTACTGTCACCAAATCTCTAAAAGGCAAATCCAGCATTATATAATATCTGCTGCATCTGGATGTTGTGGAATGTGATGACACCGGTAAATCCCTTGACCACTAACTTATTGCCTTACTCCTTTTACTATAAAATGGGATTATGATTCAGGAGAAATAGTTGGTATACTTAGAAAAGAGCTGGCAGGGCAGCAGGACTAGGCAAACTGGGAAGTGTGAGTAACCTGATCAAGCAGCTTCCATGTGTCTTCAGAACTTGCTCGGATCCAGTTGACTGTACATCATTTGCATCTGAAGATAAATAAGCCAGAATTTACGGCTGGGTGGATCAGAGACCACCAGGCCATATATACAGCTCAGGGCCCGTGGTCACTTGTGTCCTATCATAAGTCGTTTACTCTGAACCTGGGCTCAATAGCAAGACGTAAGTTTCTTTTTAAAAAAATTTTTAATTTTATTTTTAGTTCTGGGGTATATGTACAGGATGTGCAGATTTGTTACATAGGTAAATGTGTGCCATGGTAGTTGCCTGCCCCTATCCACCCATCACCTCGGTATTAAGCCCAGTATGCATTAGTATTTTTCTTAATGCTCTCCCTCTCCCCACCCCACCCCCTGACAGGCCCTACTGTGTGTTGTTCCCCTCCCTGTGTCCATGTGTTCTCATTGTTTAGCTCCCACTTATAAGTGAGAACATGTGGTGTTGGGTTTTCTGTTCCTGCATTAGTTTGCTGAGGATAATGGCTTTCAACTTCATCCATGGCAAGACATAGGTTTCTAAAGAGGGCTTTCCTCTATAACCCAATGGGCCTCATCTAGAGGGGTTTGTTATGGTCTTTGTGCAATATCCTGATCTGCTTGAGACTCTTTGACTTCTCTGCATCTTTGGGTCATAAAGTTGATGGCAGAACTCCTGGCTCTGCTGGTGGGCTCTGCTGTCTGCCCAGTCAGAGAAGGTTTTCTTGCTGTTGGGCTTACTAAAGTTCAGTGGCTGTCAGATCAGTTGGTAAATGTACCAGAGCATCCCTCAGACTTGACTTATTTTGCTTTCCACATTCAAAGAAATCGAGAACGTATTGTATCTATTTTATTGGTGGAGGGAAAAACTTGTCCTTTACTTCAGAGGAATATCCAATGTACCTGAAGCCACTGGAGTTGTGACTTTTCTTCTTCACTGAGCTACCAGACCTCTTTATTCTCATGGGGTCTACCCCAAATTCTCTGGCTTGCATTTCTCTTTTTCTAAGGCATCTAGAGTATGGCTACTTCCTGCTTTTCAGGTCCTGCCAGCATGAAATGATATCACTGAGATAGTGAACCAGTATGAATGTAAGGTGGTCAATGTCAATGAATGTAAGGTTGTGACATAGAACAGAGAATTGATCTACCTAGTTCTGGGGCAAGATTATTAAGGTTTGCTGCTGTCTTGCCAAAGTCCAGAAATTTACTTGCATTATCTGTATATTGAGATACCAAAGAAGCACCTCCCAGATTAAGAGCTGAACCCCAGGTGCCAGACCTAAATGGCCTTGCCCCTGTAAGGAAGACAACCTATAAAACGGGTGCTCTTGTTTGTCACCACAAAACTCTGTTTCCAAGACCTATCTATCTTTTGCACTGGCCAAAATAAAAGAGTTAAACAGGGGATGTGTAGGTTTACCACTGTGTATCTTTTAAATTTTTGATGATGATGTTAATCTCTGCAATTTCCCCCAGAGAAGTGTTTGGTTTTTAGCTTTTAAAGTTTTGAATTTTGAAAGTTTAGGTAAGAAGGAGGAACAGACTTCTACTTGGCCTTTTCTTCCATCTCCTCTTGTACTGTCTTGGGCTAGTGAGCCGAGGGCCAGCCTTCCAATTCCTGGGATACCCAACTCAGCTATCGGCTCACGCGTGGGAGAAACAACCTCAGAGTGTTAGGAAATTTACCGGAGTTACCATGTGTGAGCTCCATTTATTGTTTGTCCCATCAGATGTCTGTCTATCTGGTTTGAAACACTTTTCATTAAAAAGTCAAATAGAGTCTCAGTAAGCTGCCCGTATATTCTGTCCTAAAAGACTTCCTGGTCACTGCCAAAAAAATGAACCATTTTGATTGCTTGCCTTGGCTGTTATAAAAGCAACCCTACTTCGCTGCTGCAGATTAAGGCGTTTGCCAGAATCCTTCAGATCCAATTGAAATCAGAAAGTCTGTTTCAATACAGTATTGTGCAATGGAATACTGAGCTTATGCAGCTCAGTGACTAAAGAACTTTTTATAGATATTGGCACAGCCCTGAAAGGATGTAGTGCAGGGAATATCCTCTGGAGCACTTTGGGGCACAGAGTCTGGGAGTGAGTGGGGATGGTCACATCATAAACATACTTCAGTCTTCTTATCTACCAAAGTCTCCAGAATCCATTCACTACATTACACTGAAGAATTTCTGGTATTTCATCTTTGCTTCATGTAATCCAACACTGAGTCAAGATTTCTGTGAACCAGCAAGGATACTCTTAAAAGCACCCTCAGCTATTTGAGAAGGACATCAAATCCAGAATTTATGCTAAGAGTTTCCTTAATGATCAATTTAGGCCTGATCTAAAGCAATATTTTAATACTTTAAAATACATTCTTATATATATTCTATAGAGTTTTCTCAACATAGTAAGCAAAAAAAATTCTACAATGTTTTCAGTATATAATCATTTGTTCTTGGGTTTGACTTTTTTGTTGGCCTCTTGAGGCATGTTTGAATCTGACTGTAGTTATTGAACTGGTGACAATGAGAGTTGTGTGTTTGTGTGTGTGCACAAGCACGTGTGTGTGCACGTCCATGCATATGTGCCTGACTGTACCCACATGTGTGTTAGGGATGGAACGTAATGAAAAGTACCTTCATCTTTATAGGTAACTCTCCAAGGCAAGGAAGCTATTTAAAAAATATATCCCCCATATGAATATCCACTTTGGGTTTGCAGATTGATGTGTAAACTGCAGAGATAAAAAATAATGACCATTCAGAAAATGTTGCCAAAAGGTTGAGGGCTGATTTCCCAAGGGATTCATTACCATAAAATCGCTTTTCCAGACTAAGGGAGATTTCCCTGGATCAAAGGGGTTAGATTTGACTGGGTTAGCATCAGTCTTTTACTTTCTAAATCAAAATCAAGAGCCACGTAATTCCTCTGAGACCTTGCTTTGAATCTGATAGTCCTTGTGATCAAAGATTTCCTTCTGCTTTCTACAGCCTCGGGTTTTTTTCTTTCGTTAAGGCATCTGATCTTCCCAAAGATCTGATGTATTTGTTTATCACAGATAATAGCATATTAGACTTAAACAAGAACTTGATTTTCTATACACTGTTGAGCGTACAGCCATATAACTGCAAATTTGAATCGTTATGGAATTTAGTGAGCTTGTTTAAAAGTAGAATCAGAAGCTCTTGTATGTCATTTATTATGGTGCTTATTTTACATAAAAAATCAATTCGGACTATATGAGTATAATAAATCTGACGTATTTCTGTAGTAAAAAATATAACAGATGATTAAAAAATCAGACACGAACACATCCTATAAATATTTTACGAAATATAATTTGTTTTTCCCAAATACCCATTTGTATGGAAATCTGTGGACATTTGCAAAAGACTCCACTTCTTTTGGCTCCTGCTGAGATTCTGATGATGCCAAGTCATTTCTCTCACCCATGACCTTGGGTTGATAGTACTTGGAAGAATGTTATTTACTTAAGAAAGAAATAACAATATTAGCCACTTGAATTAAAAATTCTTCTATATTAAATTTTTTCTTGTTTTTATGAAAAAATCATTAAACAACTATAAAACACTGTGAAAGGACTATTTCACCTCCAATTTTAACTCCTTGACAGAGCAGCTATTTTTATTTTCTCCTGTGTTTCTCTCATTTTTCAAACAGTCGGGATAGGCTTATGACTTCTTGGGGAGCCCAAATTTCTTAGACATTTAATAGGCTTTTCATCTATTTGATTTCTTTTTAAAAATAGATTCATGGGGTACACGAGCAGGTTTGGTACACGAGTATATTGCATAACGCTGAGATTTGGGTTTTTAGTGAATGCATCACCAAATAGTGAAAGTAGTACCCAATAGATAGTTTTTTAGCCTTTGCTCCTCCCTGCCTTCCTCTCCTCTTTTGGAGTCTCCAGTGTTTATTATTTCTGTCTTTATGCCCATGTGTACTCATTGTTTAGCTCCCACTTATAAGTGAGAACATGTGGTATTTGATTTTCTGTTTCTGAGTCACTTGGCTTAGGATAATGGCCTTCACTTGTATCCATGTTGCTGTAAAGGACATGATTTCATTCTTTTTATGTTGGTGCAGTATTCCATGGTGTTTATATACCCCATTTTCTTTATTCAGTCCACCATTATCAACACTTGATTCTTTGACTTTGCTGTTGTGAATAGCACTGTGATAAACATACAATTGCATGTGTGTTTTTGATAAAGTGATTACTTTTCCTTTGGATAGATACCTAGACATGAGATTGCTGGGTCAAATGATACTTCTATATTTAGTTATTTGAGAAACCTCCATATCACTTTCCACAGGGGTTGAACTAATTTACATAGTCACTAACAGTGTATAAGCATTCCCTGTTCTCCAAATCCTCACCAACATCTGTTATGTTTTTATTTTTTTAACAATAATCATTCTGGATGGTATGAGATGGTAACTCATTGTGGTTTAAATTTGTATTTCTCTGATGATTAGTGACATTTAGCATGTTTTTCATGTATTTGTTGACCACTGGTGTGTCTTTTCTTTTTATCTTCACTGCTTGAATCAGCAATGTGTGTCTTCTTTTGAGAAGTGGCTGTTCATATACTTTGCCCAATTTTTAATGGAGTTACTTGTTTTTATCTTGTTGATTTGCTCTAGTTCCATATAGATTCTGGATATTAGACTTTTGCCAGTGCATAGCTTGCAAATATTTTCTTCCATACTGTAGGTTGTCCATTTACTCTATTGATTGTTTCTTTGCTGTGCAGGAGCACTTTCATTTAATTAAGTCTCATTCATCTATTTTTGGTTTTGTTGCATTTGCTTTTGAGGTCTCAGTCATAAATTATTTGCCTAGGCCGATGTCCAGAAGAGTTTTCCCTAGGTTTTCTTCTAGGATTTCTGTAGTTTCAGATGTTACATTTAGGTCTTTGATCTATCTAGAGTTAACTTCTGTATATGGTGAGATATATGGCTACTCAGTTTTCCCTGCCCAATTTATTGGATGGGGAGTCCTTTCCTCATTGTCTATTTTTGTTGACTTTGTTAAAGATCAGTTGGTTGTAGGTATGTAGCTTTATTTCTGTATTCTCTATTTAGTTCCACTGATCTATGTGTCTATTTTTATACCAATAACTTGATGTTTTGGTTACTATAGACTTATAGTATAGTTTGAAGTTGGGTGTACTTCGTGCTTAGTTTTGCTTGGGCTATTTGGGCTCTTTTTTGGTTTCATATGACTTTTAGAATTGTTTTTGTGAGTTCTGTGAAAAATGACATTGGCAATTTTATAGGAATTGCATTGAATCTGTAGATTGTTTTGGGCACTATGGTAATTTTAACAATATTGATTCTTCCAACACATGAGCATGGAATGTTTTTCCATTTATTCATGCCATCTATGATTTCTTTCATCAGTGTTTTGTAGTTCTCCTTGTAGAGATCTTTCACCTTGTTGGTTGGATATATTCCCAGTTACTTTGTTTTATTTTTCGGTATTGTAAGTGGGATTGAGTTCTTTATTTGGTTCTTAGCTTGCTTGAATGTTATTGGCATATAGAAATGCTACTGATATTCATATGCTGATTTTGTATCCCTAAACTTTAATGAAGTCTTTTGATTAGGTCTAGAAGTCTTTTGGAGGAATCATTAGGGTTGTCTAGGTATAGGATTATGTCATCAGGTAACAGAGATAATTTGACTTCTTCTTTTTCTATTTGGATGCCTTTTATGTCTTTCTCTTGCCTGATTGCTCTAGCTATGTCTTTCAGTACTATGTCAAATAGGAATGGTGAGAGTGGTCATCCTTGCCTTGCTTTAGTTCTTAGGTAGAATGCCCTCAACTTTTGCCCATTCTGTATGATGTTGGCTGTGGATTTGTCATAGACACTCTTATTATTTTGAAGTATGTTCCTTCAATGCCTAGTTTGTTGAGGGCTTTTATTATGAAGGGACATTGGATTTTATCGAATGCTTTTCCCTTGTCTATTGAGATGATCATTTCATTTTTGCTTTTAATTCTGTTATGTGTTAAATTGCATTTATTGTTTTGCATATGTTGAACAATCCTTGCATCCCAATAATAAAGCTCATATGATTGTGATGAATTATCTTTTTGATTTGCTGCTGATTTGGTTTACAAATATTTCATTGAAGATTTTTGTGTCTATATTCTTCAGGCATTTTGACCTATTTCTTTCCTTCCTTCCTTCCTTCTTTCCTTCCTTTCTTCCTTCTTTCCTTCCTTCTTTCCTTCCTCCCTCCATCCCCCCTCCCTCCCTCCCTTCCTTCCTCCTTCCCGCCCCCTCCCTCCCTTCCTTCTTTCCTTCTCTCCCTCCCTCCCTCCAGCCTTTCCCTCCCTTCCTTCCTTCCTTCCTTCCTTCCTTCCTTCCTTCCTTCCTTCCTTCCTTCCTTCCTTCCTTCCTTTCATTCCCTCCCTCCTTTCCCTCCCCCCTTCTTTCCTGCCTGCCTTCCTTCCTTCCTTCCTTCCTTCCCTCCCTCTTTTCCCTCCCTCCCTCCTTCCCTACCCCTCCTTTCCCTCCCTCCCTCCTTTCTTTTTCTTTTCTTTCTCTCTCTCTCTTTCTCTCTTCCTCTCTTCCTGTCTTCCTCCCTTTCTTTTCTTTCTTTCTTTCTTTCTCTTTCTTTCTTTCTTTCTTTTTTTTTTTTTTTTTTTTTTTTTTTTGAGACGGAGTCTCGCTCTGTCGCCCAGGCTGGAGTGCTGTGGCCAGATCTCAGCTCACTGCAAGCTCCGCCTCCCTGGTTCCCGCCATTCTCCTGCCTCAGCCTCCGGAGTAGCTGGGACTACAGGCGCCCGCCACTTCGCCCGGCTAGTTTTTTGTATTTTTTTTAGTGGAGACGGGGTTTCACCGTGTTAGCCAGGATGGTCTCGATCTCCTGACCTCGTGATCCGCCCGTCTCGGCCTCCCAAAGTGCTGGGATTACAGGCTTGAGCCACCGCGCCCGGCCGCCTCTTTCTTTCTTTCTTTTCTTTCTTTCTTTCTTTCTTTCTTTCTTTCTTTCTTTCTTTCTTTCTTTCTTTCTTTCTTTCTTTCTTTCTTTCTTTCTTTCTTTCTTTCTTTCTTTCTTTTCTCTTCTCTTCTCTTCTCTTCTCTTCTCTTCTCTTCTCTTCTCTTCTCTTCTCTTTTCTTTTCTTTTCTTTTCTTCTCTTTTCTTTTCTTTTCTTTTCTTTTCTTTCTTTCTTTCTTTTCTCTCCTCTCTCTCTTTCTCTCTTTCTTTCTTCTTTCATGTCCTTGCCAGATTTTGGTATCAGGATGTTAGTGGTTTTGTAGAATGAGTTAGGGAGGAATCCTACCTCTTCAATTGTTTGGAATAGTTTCAGTAAGATTGGTACCAGCTCTTCCTTGTACATCTGGTAGAATTTGGCTATCAATTTGTCTGATCCTGGGCTATGATTTTGTTGTTAGATTTTTTATTATGGATTCAGTTTTATGACTTGTTATTTTATGACTTTTCTTTGTGAACAGAGCCTTCAAAGAATATGGGATTATGTAAAGCAATCCCAATTATGTAAAGCAAATGCCTATGACTTATTGGCATTCCTGAGAGAGAAGAAGGAAAAGTAAGAAATAAATAAATGGAATTTATCAATTTTCTCTAGGTTTTTTTTTTTTTTAGTTTTTGCTCATAAAGATGTTCACAGTAGTTTCTGAGGATCTTTTGTATTTCTATGGTATCAGTAGTTATGTCACATGTGAGATGGGACTCCTGAAGGAAGAAGGTTGGATCTTGTTTTTCTGAATCCAGTTTTCCACTTTATGTCTTTTAAGTGGAACATTTAGGCCATTCATGCTCACATAATATTAATATGTGAGGTTTTGTTCCTGTCATAGTGTTGTTACCTAGTTGCTTTGTAGTCTCAATTGTGTAATTGCTTTATAGGATCTGTGAACTTTGTACTTACATGTGCTTTTACGGTAGCAAGTATCCATGTTTAGAACTCCATTGAGCATTTTCTGTAGGTCTGGTCTGGTGATGATGAATTCTCTTAGCATTTGCTTGTCTGGGAAAGGCTTTATTTCTCCTTTGTTTATGAAATTTAGTTTGGCAGGGTATGATATTCTTATTTATTTATTTATTTATTTATTTTAATAGAGATGAGGTCTTGCTTTGTTCCCTAGGCTGGTCTCAAAACTCCTGGGCTCAAGTGATCCTCCAATCTTGACTTCCCAAAGTGATGGGATTACAGGCATGAGTCACTGTGCCTGGCCTAAGGTATGATATTCTTGGCTGGCATTTTGTTTTTCTTTAATAAGGCCAAAATAGGCCCCCATTCTCTTTTGGCTTTTAAGGCTTGTGTTGAAAAGTCTGCTGTTAGACTGATGAAATTTCCTTCATAGGTAATTTGACCCTTTTCTCTAGCTGCCTTTAAGTTTATTTTAGTTTTGACTTTGGATAGTCTGATGACTATATCCCTTGGAGGTAATTGTCTTGTATAGTACCTCAAAGGTGTTCTCTGAATTTCTTATATCTGGATGTTAATTTCTTTAGCAAGCTTAGGGAAATTTTCCTGAATTAGTCCCTCAAATGAATTTTCCAGGTTGCTTACTTTTCCTTCTTTTCTCTCAGAAATGCCAATAAGTCACAGATTTGATTACGTATTCCACATTTCTTAAAGGCTCTGTTCATTTTTAAAAATTCTTTTTTCTTTTTTTATTTTTGTCTGAGTTAATTTGAAAGATTGATCTTTAAGTTCTGAAATTCTTTCTTCTGCTTGGTCCAGTATATTGTGAAAACTTCCACCTGTGCTTTGACATTCTTTTAGTGAAATTTCAATTCTAGAAGTTCTATTTGTTTTTTCTTAATACAGCTATTCATATTCTGATTTTTTTCTGTTTTTTGGATTTCAGTTTTCTCTTGGATCTCATTGAGTTTCTTTGCAATTCATATATATATATATATATATATATAAAAATATATATATATATATATATATATATATATATATATTTTTTTGATGGAGTCTTGCTCTGTTGCCTAGGCTGAAGTGCAGTGGTTGGATTTCTGCTAACTGCAACCTCCACCTCCCAGGTTCAAGCGATTCTCCTGCCTCAGCCTACCGAGTAGCTGGGATTACAGACACCCGTCACCACACTCAGCTATTTTTTTTTTTTTTTTTTTTTGTATTTTTGGTACAGTTAGAGTTTCGCCATTTTGGCCAGGCTGATCTTGAACTCCTGACCTCAGGTGATCCTCCCACCTTGGCCTCCCAAAGTGCTAGGGTTACAGGTGTGAGCCACCGGGCCCAGCCGTATATTTTAAATTCTTTATCTCTTATTTTAGACTTTTCAATTTGGTTAGGATCCATTGCTAGAGAGCTAGCGTGATCCTTTGGAGGTGTCAAGACACTCTGCCTTTTTGTACTGCTGGAGTTCTTGCACGGATTCCCTCTCATCTGTTGCTTCCTATTTTTGAATTTGCTACTATTTGGAAGTGACTTCTTTTTAAAATTGTATTTACCATTGAGGGTAGGGCTGTGGCATATGTTGTGTATGACTGCTTGGCTTTGTTTCTGGGTGCTTTCTTGGGGCCAGGGCTCTGTATTGGTCCCTTAGTTGTGGATAGCTTCTGTGCAGTGACTTTTTAAAATGCAGCTTGTTGTAGTGATGTATTGGACACATGAGCTGACACACTATCTCCTGTAGGACCAAGGGTAAAGGTGTCTTAGGAAGCTTATCTTGTGGACTAGCACTAAGCCCTTCTGGTAACAGGTTTTTTTTCCTTGTGGTGGAGTTCAGGCTGCAGCACAGTAGGTGGTGCTTGAGAGTTAGAGCCGACAGCCCTTCAGGTAGGTTAGTGATGATGAGTGGAGTGGAAGCAAAGACCCTGACAAAGCGGGTGGTGGGAAGAGATCATGTTGGGGTACACTGGGGTCCTGGGGTAAGGGGTAGGGTGGTGCATCAGCTCCTTGTCCTGAGCCAGCAGGAACAAAATCTGCTTCCTTATCATGCCCCTATTACAGGGCTCATGACCTTCAGTTGCCACACACTTTGTCCTTTGTTTCCTGGCTGCAGTGTGGCTGCAGACAGCAGATATGCCCCTTTGATGGCTATCACCAAAATGGGCTTGGGGCAAAGCCTCTTCCCCCAGACCATAGCAGACAACTCTATGGCTTGTCTGTCCTTCATTTCCAGGATGCTGTCACTCTGTGTAAGGATGGGGAGTTGGGCCCCACCCTTTGTGCAAGCCCAAAAGGCATAGTCTTACTTTCAGTGGTAGCGAAGCTGCCACAAAAAAGTATGACAATTGTTCTCTCCAGGTACACATGTTCTGGTCCCCAGCAGGAAGAACCAGTGCTGCATCTGCAGTAGTAGAGGGGGATAAGGGAAAGAAGATGACACCCTCTCCACATCTGTGCCTGTGATCAGTGCTGCTCCCCTCAGCGATTAGTGCTGGATTCACATTTCCTTTGTCTGAGGAGGGCTTTGTGGGGCTGTGCTCCTCCTTAATTTAAGGGTGGTCTGTGCTGAGGGTTAGATCTCCAGGATCCTGCAGCTCTCCGGGACCTGCCTATTCTCTGTGCTTGCCAAAATCAGAGCAGGTTGTAGGGTACATTTATGAGGTATCTGGTGGTGCGATAACTCAAGGGCAGAGAATCTCTGGGCAGAGCAGTGGCCCACATGGAGTGCACAACCAGTATGGCACCTACTATCTCAGTTTGTACCTGATGGGAATGCAAAATTGCCTGTGTGGCTGGCCACCCAGTTCCCCATCCCAGGAAGTTCTCATATCACCACCGATAGCATTGCTGTGGGTTATAAGGGCAAAAGGGCTTCCCAACAGATTGGCAATCAGCAGATTGTCAGAGGGGTGAAGGGAGAAAATGTGCTCCCACTTACCCTTTCTATGGGGCCCCAAGTTCCTCAGAGATCAGCCTCTGCCAGACTCTCGCTGCTTTCTCTTTATGCAGCCCGGCTTCTTGCTGTGGGAACTTCAGCATGTCCTGGTTCTCTTCCCCCGGTTTTCCATCTGGAACATGTCCATTCACCAGTAACTTTGATCTTCTTTCTCAGGAGAATTGGCATCCCTTGTCCCTAATCAACTATCTTGAAAGAAACCCCATCTATTTGATTTCAATCAATTTCATGTATCAATAATCATACCCACATTTCCATACTAAGACTTCTACACTGTTTTACCTTATGTTTTCATTGCTTTCTGCTTCCTTTGGTTCTTTGTCTTGACTAAATTGCTAATTTGCAAACATCTGTTTCTGTCCTACATCAAAGTGGCTCAGTAGTGGGCTTTGCCTAAACTTTCATCTCTCTCTCTTGCTCTCTGCTGTCTCTTTTTGAGTCACTTTTGTCCTGTTGAAAGGCTTTATGGGACACCACACTCTTAGCTGACCATTACTCACAAATCTTATAACCCAATTAGAGGTTTGAAAAAAGAGTGTGATCCTTTTGATTTGATCATTGCGTCAAGGCTGGGTTTTAATCAGCCTTGTTCCTCTAAGCATTTCTAAATTTTATATTTTCTGTTTGGACCTGAGAAGCAGTTACCACTTTCCACTCTACAGCTCTACTAATAATGCAATTATGATGGACTCTGTTACCTCTCTGTCTTGCTTTCTAACAGGACCAATTTGTTTCTGAGGTCATCTCCTTCTCGTAAACCTTGCCAAATGCTGCAATAGCAATAAGCACACAGTATTAAGAGTTTGTTTCCCCACAGCTTGCCTTGGAGGTACAGGCTCAGTCAGTGTATAATCTGTTCCCAATTTGGTACAGGTGACAAATTTTTCCAAGTGTTTTGTCGCAGTATAACATAATCGTCACCTTTCCAAGCCCTGTTAACAGTTTTCTTGCTGCCTACCAATTGACCACTAAGCCCATGTGACATAGTTTAGGTTTTTATTCTGGTATCACTCCATTTTTAGGTACTCATTTTTATATCTGTCTGAATATTCTTGGATATGGTGCAGTAAAAAACAACCTTAAAATCTCAATGGCTTAAGATAGGGAAAATTTAGTTCTCGTTCATGACATCCAAAGAGGCTTAGCTCATTATAATGACTCAGGGCCTCAGGCTGATGGAAGCTCCATCTGAGCACATGTTTTGATGGCTGACCAGGCAGGAAAAAGATGTGCAGGATCATGCACTGAAATGACACACTTTAGTTCTGCTCACATTTTATTGGTCATAGCCACTCATATAATTGGGCCTAATTTCAAAGTGGGCAGGAAAAGTGCAGTCCTACTATTACGGGTTGAATTGTGTACTCCCAAAAGATGTTGAAGTCCTAATCCCCAGCACCTGCGAATGTGACCTTATTTGGAAATAGTCATTACAGAGGCAATCAAGTTAAAATGAGGACATTAGGATAGTCTCTAATCAAATACGACTGGTGTCCTTATGAAACAGGAATGTCAGAACACAGGGACAGGCATGCATAGAAGGGAGATGATGACGTAAAAATACAGGGAGAATGCCACTCATGAATTTGGGATTTCATTGAATGCTTTTTCTGTGTCTATTGAGAAGATCGTATGGGTTTTGGAATGGGGTTTGGAACAAGGAATGCTTGAGCTATCGGCAGCTAGAAGAAAAATCTGGAACACAGTCTCTCTCATAGTCCTGAGAAAGACCTAACCCTCCAACACCTTGATTTTGGAATTCTAGCCTCCAGAACTGTGAGACAATACATTTCTGTTGTATTAAGTCACTTGGTTTGTGGTACTTTATTATTGACAGCCTCAAGAAGCTAATATATCTACTAGGTGTCCAAAAGGAAAAAGTTGGGCTATTTTTGAATAACATTAATAACAATTACGTCTTTGTTTGTATAACATACACAGTTTTTTACTAGTTTTAATCCAAGTTTGTAGAAACATTTGTTTTATTTTCTTCATTTTAACATTATTTAATTAACATATCTTTGTGTTTTTATACTGCCATCATATTTACATTATTAAATTGTTACCTTATATATTTTCATTTAATCTAAAGGTTTTAATGTAAAATGTTCATGCTGTTAAGATGTATGTACTATAAATTGCAGAATCGAGATTTTTAAAAAGCTGTAAAATCCTCAGATAACATTAATTTCCAATAAAGCAATAAATATGAGGAGCTGAGTGAAAATATATTATATAGTGTTGCAATAAATGTACCTAATGCTAATTCTTAGAAAGAGATTATTGCCAGAATATGATTTAGTTCATTATTATGTAGATAACATTTACCAACCTGTTTTATTCAGCTTTCTCAGAACTGAAAAAATATATGTGCCATATTAAATATTTATCTCTTAATATTCCAAGGGCAATTTCAGTGTTACCTCTTAATTCAGAGCAAGCCCTGGTTTTCTAAGGAATAGTCAGTGAAAAAATCCAAATTAAATTTTTTCTTATTCTCAATATCTGGTGCTGCTTACGAGGAAAATTCTTTGATCTTTGACTCCTACTCAGCTATATCTCCTTGTAAGGGATGGTGTACTACACAAAGAAAAGAAACATTTTCTTTCTTCTTTCCAGTTCCCTCATTAAATTATGTATGACTCCCTGGTGTATATAAATATTTCCTTCTAGTTGGAACCTCAGTTGCAGATGGTAGAGTGTCATAAATATAACTCAAAAAACCAGTAACAGACTCAGGATACTCAAGGTATATTAATTTCACACATGTATGAAAAATGCATGAGATTCTTTCTTGGAGGAATGATGCCGTTTTTATTTTTTATCTATGTTTAAAACTGAGGAAAGTGAACACTACGACAGAACACAATGAAATATCTTCTTTAGGCTACATTTTATGGTTTCAAGATTGAGTTAAGGAAATTCTCATTTAGTGCTCTCTAATTTGTGTCACATGCCGAGACCATTTAATTTAAATGCAAAGCCCCATTTAATAAACTTTAGCAAATTTTCAGCACAGTGTGTGGGAAATAAGGTTCTCAACTTTTGTTCATGTAATGTGTGTGTGATTCTTACTATACTTTCTCTTTCTTTCTCTCTTTCTTTCTCTCTTTCTTTCTTTCTTTCTTTCTTTCTTTCTTTCTTTCTTTCTTTCTTTCTTTCTTTCTTTCTTTCTTTCTTTCTTTCTTTCTTTCTTTCTTTCTCTCTCTCTCTTTCTCTCTCTCTCTTTCTTTCTTTCTTTCTTTCTTTCTTTCTTTCTTTCTTTCTTTCTTTCTTTCTTTCTTTCTTTCTTTCTTTCTTTCTTCTTTCTTTTCTCCTTTCTTTTCTTTCTTTCTTTTTGAGACTGTGTCTTGCTCTGTCACCCAAGCTTGAGTGCAATGGCATGATCGTGGCTCACTGCAACCTCTGCCTCCCAGGTTCAAGCAATTCTCCTGCCTCAACCTCCCAAGTAGCTGGGATTACAGGAGCCTGACACTATGCTCAGCTAAGTTTTTCTATTTTTTTAGTAGAGATGGGGTTTCACTATTTTGGCCAGGCTGGTCTCGAACTCTTGACCTTAGGTGATCTACCCGCCTCGGCCTCCCAAAGTGCTGGAATACAAGCATAAGCCACTGCGCCTGGCCGATTCTTACTATGTTTTCATTAAGTCTCCAGATACAGGTTAGTCAGCTTTGGTTATCCGAAGAAACCTAAAAAACTGACATGTAAAATCAATTTTGTAATGTGAAATTTTGCATCAGCATCAACTGTTTGCATCACCACTACTGTCACGACACAGGCGTTATTCACCAAGCAATTACAAATGCTGGGCACTGTGCCAAATGCTTTGCGTCACCTCATAAGAGACATCACCTCATAAGAGACATCACCTCATAAGAGACATCACCTCATAAGAGCTTGACAAGGCTATCCTCATTTCATAAATAAAAAAAAAATTCAGAAAGGTTTCATTTAACATCAGTGAGTAGTGAAATATGGATTTGAATTGGTTTGCTGTCTCTGTCTTGACCGTTATTCCAGTACTTTCCAAGAATTTTTCATGTAATCGTACACAAAGAAAGTGAAGCTATTTGTAGTCAGACTGGGAAAACTGGAGGGGATTTGAAATAATCTATACTGGGTGTGGTGAAAAGCAAATTATTATATTTTCTCTATGTTATGTAATTACTTTAAGAATAAAGTATGAGGGAAAAGAGTAAACGTTTACTTTTTGTAGAACTTATAAATAAAATCTTCTCTCATTTTTAAATAAGAGACATGAACTCACTTCTGTGACCATACATTTTGTTTTTGTATCATTTTAGGCCTCAAACAACCGAAGACAATTCTAACCAGACTTTTTAATGGCAAATGCTTCAAATTCTTGATAGTATCATCAATTAGAAACTTTTTACAATCCAGCAAGTGAAAAAATTTGAATTCATGTACATAACCATTTGCAACAGCTCAATTTTATTTAATAAATTGAAGAATTCCTTTTATTTTGTCAAAAGAGTCAGTAGTAAAGTTTCATGTGAAAATGGATAGACTTTGAATCCAGTCTTTTTCACATCTGTCATTTTAGAGTAATGAAGATCTGCTGTCACCTGGAGTCACATCTATAGGAGTTCCCACTCAGCCTTCCCATCCCATCACCCTCATTCCCATGGGGGAATGAAGTTAAACATTGCAATTGAAGGCCTTGGAGCAGATGATCTTACATTTCTAAGGGATCACTGAGTATGGTCTTGACAATATACTATAAAGAGAGAAAGGTAGATGGAATGAGACTGGATATAGTTGGTTAAAAAGATACAAAAAAGTGGAATCAAAGACAATAGATTTGGTTTTGGGAAATGAAGTCACTTGTGTAAGTCTAGAGAAAACAAATTTTGATTTGAACTCAAGACTTTGACTCTAAAGCCTTTACCTGCCACAAAATGCTATACATCCTGATGCTATCAGGGTTCTTCGTTGTTGACTGATATTTAACAGTTTAAAATGGGCAATTTCTAAATGCTGTGCAAAGTCTTGGTTAACATTTTAAATCATGAGATATACTTCTCCGTCATGTTTCTTTGTTCATACTTTCCTAGCTATAACTAGGTGAAAAAGGTCATCCTGCCTTTTATCTATTAACAGTGAGTTCCCAGATGCAGTTGTGGCTCAGGAAAGCACTGAGTCAGTGTGAATTCATGATTGTAGAACATCTAAGTTTGTCAAGCACTGTGCTAAATGGTAGGATAGGGTACTGATGATTTAGGTGTGTGGTGGGAAGGAAACCCTGAAAATGAAAAGAAGGGCTGCTGTGCATCATGTGACTAAAGAGGATGATGCTATGAACGCTACCTGAGGGCACCATGAAAGACTTTCCAAAGAAGTGACATTTCAGTTGGGTTTTGAGGGGTGAGTAGGAGTTTGTGTGTATCAGAATAACTTGAGCTCTAGCCATGCAGTGAAGTAATATCACAATCTAGTGGAAAAAATCACTGGTCAGGAAACCCTTGCTTCTGTGTTGACTTACACACACAAGCATACCTCATTTTATGCATTTCACTTTATTGTGCTTTGCAGATACAGCATTTTCTACAAATTGGTTTGTGACAAACGAACAAGTCCATCAGTGCCATTTTTCCAACAACACATGCCCACTTCATGTCTCTGTGTCACATTTTGATAATTCTTGTAATATATCGAAGTTTTTCATTATTATTGTATCTGTGATCTTTGATATTACTATGGTAATTTTTGTGAGCTGCCACAAGACAGTGAACTTAATTAATAAATGTTGTGTGTGTTCTGACTGCTCCACTGACTGACTGAACACTTGTCTCTCTCTCTCTCTCTCTCTCTTTGGGCCTCCCTATTTTTATCCGACACAAAATATTGACATTAGGCAAATGAATAACTCTCCAATGGCCTCTAAGTGTCAAGTGAGAGAAAGAGTCACGTATCTTTCTTTAAATCAAAAGCTAGAAATGCTTAAGCTTAGTGAGGAAGGACTGTTGAAAGCTGAGACAGGCCAACAGTGAGGCCCCTTGCACTGTACAGTCAGCTGTGCTGTGAATGCAAAGGAAGAGTTCTTGAAAAAAATTAAAAGAGCTACTTCAGTGAACACAAATTATAAGAAAGCAAAACAGTCTTATTGCTGATTTCAAGAAAGTTTTAGTGGTCTGGATAGAAGATCAAGCCAGCCACAACATTCCCTTAAGCAAAAGCCCAGTCCAGTCTTGACTCTAACTTTCTTCAATTCTATGAAGCGTGAAAAAGGTGAGAAAACTGCAGAAGAAACGTTAGAAGCCCACAGAGTTTTTAGTTCATGAGATTTAAAGAAAGAAGTCATCTCCATAACACAAAAGTGTAATGTGAAGCAACAAGGGCTGATGTACAAGCTGCAGCATTATTCAGAAGATCTAGCTAAGATCATGGATGAAGGTGGCTATATTAAACAACAAGTTTTCAGTGTAAATAAAATAGCCTTCTATTGGAAGGGGATCTAGGACTTTCATAGCTAGAGAGGAGAGGTTGATGCCCGGCTTCAAAGCTTAAAAGAACAGGCTGACTTTTGTTCAGGGCTAATGAAACTGGTGACTTTAAGTTGAAGCCAGTACTTACTAACCATTCTGAAAATTCCAGGGCCTTTCAGAATTATGGTAAATCTATTCTGCCTATACTCTGGAAATGGAAAAACAAAGCTTGGATGACAGCACATCTTTTTATAGATTTGTTTACTGAATATTTTAAGCCCACTGTTGAGCTCTGCTGCTGAGAAAAAAATATTTCTTCCAAAAGATTACTGCTCATTGACAATGCAACTGGTCACCAAAGAGCTCTGTTGGAGATGCACAAGAAGATGAGTGTTGCATTCATGCCTGCTAAAACAACATCCATCTGCAGCTCATGGATCATGGAAAAATTTTGACTTTCAAGTCTTATTATTTAAGATATTCATTTCATAAGCTGCCATAGATAGGGATTCCTCTGATGGATCTGGGCAAAACAAATTGAAAACCTTCTGGAAAGGATTCACCATTCTAGATGCCATTAAGAACATTCATAATTCATGGGAGGAGGTCTAAATATCAACATTGACAAGAGTTTGGAAGAAGCTGATTCCAACCTTCAAGAATGACTTTGAGGAGTTCAAGACTTCAGTGGAGAAAGTAACTACAGATGTGGTGAAAATAGCAAGAGAAATAGAATTAAAAAGGAGCCTGCAGATGGGACTGAATTGCCACAATCTTATGAGAAAACATGAATGGATGAGGAGTTGCTTATTATGAATGAACAAAGAAAGTGATTTCTTGAGATGGACCCAACTGCTGGTGAAGATACCGTGAACAATGACAACAAAAGATCTACAATATTAAGCTGAGCTGATAAAGCAGTGGCTGAGTTTGAGAGGACTGAAACCAATTTTGAAATAAATTTTTCTGTGGGTAAAATGCTATAAAACATTGTCACATGCTATAGAGAAATCTTTTGTGACAAGAAAAGTCAATTGATATCGCCAACTTAGTTGTTGTCTTATTTTAAGAAATTGACACAACCATCCTAAAATTCAGTAGCCACCACCCAGGTCTGCAACCATTGACACTGAGGTAAAACCCTCCACCAGCGAACTGGTTATGACTTGCTGAAGGCTGAAGGCTTAGATGATGTCAGCATTTTTTTTTTTTAGCAATAAAATATATTTAATTAAGGTATGTACATTTTTTAGACATAATGCTGTTGCACACCTATACTATAATGTAAACATAACTTTTTTTTTTTTTTTTTTTTTGAAGACGGAATCTTGGCTCACTGCAACCTTCACCTCCTGGGTTCAAGCAATTCTCCTGCTTCAGCTTCCTGAATAGCTGGGATTGCAAGCATGCACCACCATGCCCAGCTAATTTTATATTTTTACTAGAGATGGGGTTTCTCCATGTTGGTCAGGCTGATCTCAAACTCCCAACCTCAGGTGATACACCTGTCTCAGCCTCCCAAAGGGCTGGGATTACAGGCGTGAGCCTCTGTGCCTGGCCAATGTAAACATAACTTTCATGTGCGCTGGGAAACCAAAAAATTCATGTGACTCACTTTATTGTAATATTTGCTTTATTGCAGTGGTCTGGGATTGAACCTATAATATCTCTGAGGCATCCCTGTACACTGTAACTTTTGGATAAGTGAGTTAGCCAAAATGCCTCTATAATTATAGTATTTGTTCAGAAAATTTAAAAAAATAAAAAAATATGGACAAATGTAAGAGGATCATTTGCTCAGCAGTTCCATCCTCATTTCTTTCACAGAAGAGTTTATGACCATGTCAATTTGAAACTCACATTACCTCCCTTACCCCTCTGGATCTCCATTAAAAGTCATCTCTTTTCTCTCAATAAATCATTTCAAAGTTGATTCTCTCTGGATACCACATGCTCATTGAGGAAACAATATTTGAAAAAATTAAACATATCTTTGAGCCCCCAGTATATGTGCAACCTTGTGGTATGTACTATGAGTGCATAAAGATTGCTATGTTCTGCCCATTTTCTTGGAAATTCACAATCTAAAAGAAGAGATCATGAACTCTGACACAGGTAGACAAGAATACATTTAGGAAATCTGTGATTTAGTAGTGATGGACAGATGTGCATATGAGCAGCACTCTCACAGAAGTCAAACTTTAAATGAAAAGTAGTGATAGGTGGCAATGAAGGGCGGCGATAACATGAGGTCAGTAAAGTGCTATCTTATTTATGCTGCACCTTCTCGTATATTGTCTCATATGATCCTCACAATCAACTCGGTATGAAAGAAGGCAGGTATCATTTTATTTTGTAGGTGAGAAACTCAAACTCAAGGAAACTAAATCACCTCCCCAGAGTTTATAGTAGTTAGTTGGAGAACTGGAATTCATTTCTAAATTCAGTCATTTTTACATGGCGGCAACTGACTGAGCACAGATTTTGGAGACTGGAGGTGGGAAAGAATGGAACTAACAGAAAAGTTTTTGACATAACTTCTATTTTTAAATAATTTGTGCATGACCTCTAGGTTGGTTGATTTCGGGGATAGGGAGTAGAGGTGAAACTGACCACTATCTCACTAGTCTCACGGATACTATCTCACTATCTCACTAGTCTCACTAGTCTCATGGTGGCACCAGGTCCTAATGCAAACCTTTTCTCTTTAAAGTTATAGCACAGACTACTGACCTTCCTTGAGCACTTGATAATTAAATTAGACAGATTAAAGTAGGAATCATAACCCTGCTTCCTACTTCCTGAGATATTTAGGGTCTGCTTTCTTGTGCACTTCAAATCAGTAAACAAAGAATATGAGGTATGCACGAGAAAGTAGAAGGCGTGAGGACTTGGAACATACTGACTTAGAATCGGCCATTTAGAGCTGAACGCTTTTGGCCAAGCAATTTAATCCCTTTGAAGTCCAGCTCCTCACCTCTAAAGTAGTGACCAGTGCCTTCCTTTCATGAAAGTTCTTGTTAAGATTAGTTATAATGTATACACCATGACTGGCACAAAATAGTTGTTCAGCAAATGATAGCTATATTTATCCATATCTAAAAGAGAGGTAAGGAAGCCATGCATATACCTTAATGTAACTCTAGATCCTTTTTTTTTTTTTCAATGAAAGACATTTCCAAGTAGTAGATCTGATGTCCGCTATTGCTGGGGTATTAGTATTATTGTAACTGGAACACTTAGAAGAAGATTCTTTCATGAAGAGGGGTCAAGGGGGATAGCATTTCATGGTAGAAAGGGAAGAAAGATGATCTTGGAATACACTATGAGAATTTTGATCATTTTTCTCAGAAATAACATTATTTTGTCAAAAGTTCCAATAGGTAATGGGTCAATACATACATATTAGGTCTATTGTTAAATGTTCTACATTATTGAGATACAAAATATAGATCCTCTCACTTCAACGATTTATAGTTTACTAGAGGAAAGAAGAATAATACCCTGAAACAACTGAAAATGATAGTAGGCTATGACTATGCACGTATTTAATTGCTAAATGATATAGTTGTATAGAATTAAAGTTAGTTTTTTATTTCCTGTTTATTTAATCTAACTGCTGATTTCTGTGATGTTTGAAATAGCTGGTTATCAGAGTAATTTTTGGGGAATGATAGCCAACTTCTCAATAAATAACCCAACAGACAACAATAAATGAAATCCACAGAGGTCAAAAGTCAAGAGGGTCTCTTGCAATAATTGTCTTTTCATTCAGCAGAGCAGGTCACCCTCAGCAAGTAGAGTCTTGTGAACCTGTGTGTTAGTTCAGTTCTTTCAGGTTGCAAAATAAGAGAGATGTCAGGTCACCCAAGGAGAAAAAGCCTTGATATAAGGTTACGAAGAAAGGAAATAAACAATGGGAAACTTTCTCAGAAGGTTTCATGGAGCCTGGAAGCTTATTCCAGTACAATATGATTCATGCAATCCTGGTCTCTCGTGCCCCCTCTGGAAGAAGAGTTTTTTGCTTCCTTCTTCTGCTGGACAATTGTGGACACTCTGCTTCTTTTCCTCCTACCATCATCAAATAACTGCCTATGGTTTCCTTGCTTTTTCCTCCTTTTAATACAACATTTTTGCTAACTTGTGGGTTGTACTCATGCCTTCTGTTAGCGCTCCTTTTCATCATTTTTCTCTGTCTCTTCTTTCCAACAACCCTCTGTCTGATGACTCTTTTAGTGTCAAATAGAGGATTTGATTGTGTCAAAATATAGCATCCTACTGGGTCACTTATTGCCAGATAAGCTTCAGGTGAACAACTCTGATCACCTTACATCAGGTGTTCTTTCCTACTTTATTTACTTCCGAGGCATTAGGGATACATCATTCAGTGCATGGAGACGTAGATGTCAGGAAACTTTCAGAAGTGAGTTAAGGCCAGGGTAACCATTTGAGGATCCTCAGGAAGGGTCAGTATATTTACAGCATATTTCATGGTGTTCCCAAGGGGCTGCATAGATTAAGTACTGTACAAGAAATAAGAAATTATTTTTGCCTGAGGTTCTTTACGTAAGCTATGGGAACTCTGTCCATGTGTATAGATTTTTATTTCTGCTGTCCCAAATGACCATGAACTTGGTGGTTTAAAGCACCATAACTTTGTTATTTTACAGTTCTGCAGGTCAGAAGCATCCCATGAGTATCAATGGACAGAAATATCATTGTCAGCAGAGCTGAATTCTTTTATGGAGGCTCTAGGGGAGGTTCTGTTTCCAGGATCATTGACAGATTCAATTCCTTGTCATTGGAGGATTGAGGACTTGTTTCCTTGCTGCTTGTCAGCTGAGGGTTATTCCCAGTCTAGAGGCTGCCTATATTCCTTGGCTTGTGGCCTCTTTCTTCATCTTCAAAGGCAGCCACAGTGGGTCAAGTTGCTCTCAAGCACCAGATCTCTCCTGCTTCTTCGCTCTTCCCATCTCCCTGACTGACCCTTTTGCCTTTTTCTTCTCTCTTAAGGAACCATGTAATTAGAGTGGCCTATGAGGGTATTCTAGGATAATCTCCCATTCTCCAGGCAGTAATCACATATGCAAAGTCCCTCTTGCCATGAAAGGTAATATAAGTCACAGGTTCTGGGGAGTGGGATATGGACATCTTTGAGGGAGGAGGTGACATTATTTTGCCTACTACACCATTTTTTGGCATGTGCTTGTCTTGACCATGGCAAATATAAATTCTTCAGAATCTATCTCAGTTTTCACATTCTTGTGGGGCATTCCCCAAATATTCTTGGCAATGCTGATCATTTCTTCCATTAACTTCCTATGGCACTTACTGGTTCTGCCACATTTTGTCACATTATCTTTAGTACTTTTGATGGTTTTTGCTAATCTGAATATATATTTTGTCATTCTGTCATTTCCTCCATGAGATTGTGAGTTCCTGAGGAAATTCATGCATCTTTTATATTCCTCACAGCATTTACCAACTGCTGTTTACATCCAAGCTGATCAATACTATTTAAAATATTATATAAGGGGCAGTTTTTGGGGGAAGGAAGTATAGTGGAGGTTCTGTCCTAGGATGATAATCACTTCATTGATCTACTTATATCTAAAACAGAACTGCCAAAGGATTCTTTTAATATATTTTCAAATTCCCCTTTCCTACTCTGGTAGTCAAAATTGATTAGAATTTAAGCCATTCCAGCAAGATCTTTCAGACATAGTAAAATCCCTGCCCTTGGATTTTATTGTTCTCGTGAATGAAAGAGATCTTAAATAGACAATTCAGGTAAGGTTAGGATTTAGAAACCCTCTTGGACAAAGATTGCATACCATAATTACACTAAATTCAAGTCTTCTATAAAGGTTAGAAAATAGAACTGTAGAAAGTTCAGAGTCAAACTTGATGCCTAAATTTTATTACTCTTCTTCTCTTCTAAAGTCCAAAGAGAATGTCTATGAAGACAAGACCAGAGGTGAAAATATATGTGTTATCAAAGGGTTGGACAGTAGTCTATTAATATGTTTCCAGGATTGCCCATTGAGAAAGGGTCTTGGGATCCGTGCAATCCTGGCGTACCCACTCCCTTGTGGATGGAAAACTGGAGGAGGATGAGCATGGCAAACCAGGCGCCTCTTCATTGCACTCTGGAGGAGGAAGCCAGGGGTCCTCCAAGACGTCAAAGGCAGGCAGCCTGTGGTGAGTGAGTGGCTGAGGAGTCTGTCTTGATGTTGAGCAGCTCACTGGTTAAGTGACCCAGTCTCTTTAGTCACTATGTGACTTTAAAACTCAGAAAAGATATTTGTCCTCCCAAAGAAGAATGGAAAACGAGGAGAGAGACTGAATGTTTTATTCCCATGGCTATAATAGAAATATAACAAAACTCCCGACTCCTCTGAGAACACACGAGGGTGAGCTTAAACACTAACTCATATCATTCCCTTCAGAACTAAACTTTATTGAGAGTCCCTTATGTAACAGTCACCAAATTGGGCTTTTCTCACATATTTCCTCATCTTCACAAAAATCCTGTGGGCAGACATCACCGGCACATGCTTTGACTCTAGAGACCAATACCTATCTACTCCCTCTCATCACCCCTCAGAAGAGGTCCTCTGACATGGTTTAAGGATACAAGGGGGCCATTGGTTTAAGTATGCAGGTTTTGTTGAGGAATAACAGGAGTTAAATCATGTCTTCCACGTGCAGTTCCTTTTTCGTGTTTGTAGTTCCTTTTACTTTGTATTTTGGAACCTCTTTAACCACAGAATTCTTCTCCTTTAAAACCTGTTTCCAATGTAGCAAGATATCGTAAGAGATAATTTCCAATGTCTTTTTAAAACTTTTTAATTTTAGGTTTACAGAAAAGTTGTGAAAACAGTATCTAGTTTACATGTGCCTGTCACCAAGCTTCTCCTGATGTTAACAACTTATCAAACCAAAGGACAGTGATCAAAACCAATGGTCAAAGCTAAGAAATTAACATTGGTACAATTCTATTAACTCAACTACAGACCTTGTTCAAATTTCACTCATTTTCTTTTTTCCTTTTCCCCTAATGGCCTTTTTCTGTTCCAGGATTCTATCCAGGATTTCCCTTGAACTTCGTCTTATCTCTTTAGTCTTCCCCAACTGTGATAGTTCCACATTATTTCTGTGTCTCATGATCTTGATACTTTTGGTGAGTACCACTTAGTTATTTTTATAGACTATCTCTCAATTTGGGCTTGTCTGGTGTTTTCCCATGATTAGATTGAGGTCGTGCATTTTTTATGGGAATGCTGGTGAGAATACCATAGGTGATGCTGTGTCCTCCTTAGCGTATCATATCAGGGAGCAAGATGTCCTATTACTGGTAATGTTAATTTAGATCACTTGGTTTGGGTGTTACCTGCTGGATTTCAACTGTAAAGTTGTTTTTACATATGAAATGAATGGTGGGGAAGATGCTTTAAAAGTACACGAATACCTTATTTTCCCTTGAGCTTGTGCCCACTAATTTTAGCACCCTTTCATAGATCTCTCTGTAACAGCTATTACTGTGGTGCTTGCTTAACAGCAATTTTTATTTCCCCCTCTTCTTTTACATTTATATATTGGCATTATTTTGTAAAGAAGAGATGTCCCATATCTACAATTCATGTATTTATTCAAGTGTTTATTTGTATCCATAGGGACGTATTTATTTTATGACTTCTAATCAAATATTTTCATTATTATTATTTGCTCAAATTGTTCCAGCATTGGCCATTGGTGTTCCTTTCAGTTGGCTCTCTCTGGCTTGCCTCATAGCATCTCACACACATGGCGGGGGCAGGAGGGAAGATAGCTTGTTGTTATGGGCTGAATGGACACTCCCCCTCAAAAAAATTCATGTGTTGAAGTCTTAACTCCTATCGTCTCAGAATGTGACTCTTTTTGAAATACAGTCTTTATAGAGATGATTAAAGTGAGGTCATTAGGATGGGCCCTAATCTGATGTAACTTTTATTTTTGTAGGAAGAGGAAATTTAGACACAGACCTGAACAAAGGGAAGATGATGTGGAGACAGAGGGAGAAGATAGCCATCTAGAAGCCAAGGAGAGAGACCTGGAAAAACAGATCCACCCCCCATGGCCCTTAGAAGGAACCAATCCAACTGATGTCTTGATTTTGGTCTTTTAGCCTCTAGAACGGTGAGAAAATAAATTTCTGTTGCTTAATCTAGTCTGTGGTACTTTTTAAGGGCAGTCCTAGCAAAGTAATGCACTTGTCTAGAGAAAATATTACTTTCATTAAGACACCCGCCTTTTTGATTAATTAGTGATCAGAATTTCTTTGCAAATGCCACTCCTGAGAAAGATATTTTAGACCAATCTGAACATATTCTGAGCCTCAGTATTGCTGCCACTGTCAGCCAATACATGACTAGCAAAACTGATATCTTCAAACCACATCCTCAGGGATGTTGGAAATGTGACTTTATTTTTCTATAATTCAGCTTTATCTCTCTCTTAAGCTTCATTTCTGCTCAGCGGCAGAAAATTTACCCATTTTGTTCTAGTTTTGATTAAGTCTTCCAGATTAAGTCAATTTTGGGGCTTTTTTCTTCTCCTTTTTTCTTCTCCTCCAAAAAAAAGAAGTTTTGTGGGGCCAGACAGCATAGCCTGGAGACAGCTGTGGGGCACCACACCTGCTGAGGAGTGCAATCCACAGTTGTGTTCTCTGCTGAGGTGGCATGTCACCACTGGAGTCTGATGGCACGGCCCAACCCTTTCCACTTAGATGTCCACCTGTCACAACTATAAGACTTGTTCAGGATCTACTGGGTATCTCTTTCTCTCCTCAGCCCTCTTCTGTGGCCATTTGCAGATGCCCTCCAAATTTGTTCTCCTATGATGCTACGTTGCTGCTGGAGAACGAGGAAGGCTTCCTCAGAACTTCTCTGTCCCAGATACTGCACACAACCACTTCTACTACACTCCCACAGGTCCAGGGACCATATCGGACTTCCTCATGCATTGCTTCAGCTTCTCTCAGTCTTGCCTGACTTTTGCTCCCTCCTTTGCTCTAATGACAAGCTTTGCAGGGCTCTGACTGAGTTCCCAAAGGTGATTCGCCTAACACCTGTGCCTGCCCAGGGCCTCTCTGTTGACATGAAAATGTGGAATTCTTTGGAATTCTACTTGGCCCCATAAATTTACAGCTTGGAAGAACTGGGTAGTTAGTGCTCCCTGCAGTAAGGCTTTGACTAATATGATACAGAAACTGATGGGTAATGGATGTATTTGTTTTCCATCCTCCTCCCTCTACTTTTTCTAACAGGCATTCTTGAGATCCATTTTATATGACTTCTTGGAGACTGATTCAGAAAGATGCAGCAATTCGTCATGTTTTACTGTGGCCAGCTTGACAATGCATCACCATTTCCTTCGCTGTCTTACTTCCCTAGTCCCTCACTGTTGCTTCTTCTCACTCCCTAAAAAGTAGTATCAAGTAGACCATTTTAAGACTCTGCTTTTTTCCCCCCTTTTTTTCAAGCTAAGAAAAGGACTTTGCCTTTTTTTTTATAGGGTCCAATTAGAAATGAACCTAGTACTCCTTTGCTCTCCGAATGCCAGAATTATCTGAAGAGAAGAATTTTTACATCTTTCCCCACGCTCCGAGACCTGATCCTGGGTAGGAGATCAAGGGTTCAGAACCTTTAAAGGTTTCCCCCCAGGGTCATTACATATGAAACTTCCTTACCATTTCCAGTATCATGTTCCACTCTGTGTGTGTTTCCATAATCTATTTAACAATTGATGGGTAACTTTTGCAAATAATATGGCAGCAAATATCCTTGAACAATTGTACATTGGATAGACATTTTCCAGCTGATCTTCATGTTGTCTGTACTATCTCCCATTGTCTCTATACTCCCATCAGCAACAGATGAGGTGGTTTGTTTCCTTCAGTTTCCCCAGTGTGGTGGACTAGAAAACTTTTTGATATTTGCTGATTTGATAAAGAATGACATTTAATTTTCATTTAAATATTATTTATCTTTTTTTCTGCTTCAGATTGGGCATCTTTTCCTGCATTTAAGAGATATTTATAGTTTTTGTAGCTTATATATTCCATTCTTTGTACATTCTCCTCTTGGTTTGTCTGTGTTATTGATTCTTCTGAGGTCATTAAAAAGGAAATTATCTCTTTGTCTATGATAGGAGTTTCAAATACCTTTTCCTGTGATTTTTCCATTTTTATTTTGACTTTGACTATGGTGGATTTTACTGTACAGAATGTTTAATTTTGTTATTATTAATTTATCCATGGTTTCATTTGCCATATTAAAATATCAGTGAATAGTTAAAACTGTAAATAATAGCAAATAAGTTTTTTTCTTTTCTTCCCTACCAGTGCTGGAAGCAGGAGGCAGTATCGCTTTTTCTTGCAGACTTTACCTTACATAATTTTTTGCAGAAGTTTGTCAGAGTGGATTTGAAGTGATGTCTATTCAGTTTTAATAAAAGAAAAACTCTTTATTGTCCCAATTTACAGACCTGCTAGTATCTTGCATATTCCTTCAAAACTTTGGACAGGTTTTCTAAAAAAGAAAGAAGCAAAATGAACACTGTGGAACGGTCCCTTGATCAATGTTTAGGCAAAACCATTTCACTGTTTGTAACTGCTATACTCTTCTTCATTGCCTAAGTAAAAACACAAGAGTAATACAGAGGAAAAAGATGATATAGATATTTTTGCTTTTATTTCTTGACAAATGTCAATGAAATAGAAAAGAATATTATCTAGAACATGTTTAAGATTTGTAACACGTTTTCAAAGTGTTGCTTGTAACACATTTTCAAAACTTCTGGTATATAATGCTACTGGCATTAGAATTATCTTACAAAGGGAATTTCATTTCTAAATGTTGCAAAATTGCTTCCCTTCCTACTAGCATAAATTTAAATAATCTGACAAGGTCATTTAATTATTGGATGCATGCTCTCTTGCATACCTCAAGTAACCTCTTCTATGTTGATGACATTGTTTATTGTTATGGACCAAGGATGGTCTTAAGATAACTTAATAATGAGCCTGTGGGTTCATTATTCTCAGTAAGATTGACTTAACATCAGCTATACTAAAGCTAAATTTATACTCTTGGTTACAAATTTCTCCAAATTTAAATGAATGCACCCCTACAGCCATCCTTTAACAGAATTTAGCAAAATAACAAAAGAAAAAAAAAATCCATTTGGCAGTGCAACACATTCACTGGGAAACTAACACATCCTCTCTGAAAACATTTAAATCAAGCTGGTCCACCCTGCGACCCGTGGGCCACATGCAGCCCAGGATAGCTTTGAATGCAGCCCAATACAAATTCATAAACTTTCTTAAAACATTATGAGATTACTTTTTGCAAGTTTTTTAAAGCTTATCAGCTATTGTTAGTGTATTTCATGTGTGGCCCAAGCAATTCTTCTTCTTCCAATGTGATCCAGGGAAGTCAAAAGATTAGATATCCTGAATTTTAAATCTATACATTGTTCATTATTTGCTATTCGTTAGCGATCCTTGAACTCTTCTGAAGATCAACTGGATTTCTTAATGAAGCTGCAGGAGCTATCCACCTTAGGAGACCAGGAGGGTCAATCAAAACTGCTTGTTTATTTTCCTTTACAAATACTAATTCTCACATAATTTTGTTTTCTGCTCCTTAATAGGATTTTGTGTGTGTATGTGTGTTTGTGTGTGAGATATTCTTTAATCCAGATACTGTTCTTTTGCATAAGACTTATGTAAAATAAACATCCATCAAGGTCATGAAAGACAAGACAAGTCTGAGAAAATATGAACGGATTGGAGGCAACTGAAGAGAAATCACTCCTGAATGCAATATGGACTGTGGAGCAGATAAAGGACATTAGTGAAAAACTGGTGAATTTTTCCTGAAGTCTGTAGCTTACTTAGCAATGTGATCCCAAAGTTACTCTCCTGTTCATTTTCCCCCAGTTTTAATGAGGTATAATTGGTATACTGAAAACTATGTATACTTAATATATACAATTTAGACGTGCATACACTCATGTTACCATTACGATAATCCAGGTAATAAATTTATCGCCTCCAAAAGTTTCCTTGTAACCATTCCTCCCCCCTTTTTTTTCTTTTCTGTGAGAACGCTTAACATGAGATTTATCCTGTTGATGAATTTTTAGGTACACTATATCTAATATTATATATGTGTATATATATGTGTGTGTGTATATATATGTGTGTGTATATATATGTGTGTGTGTGTGTGTGTATATATATATATATATTTTTTTTTTGAGACGAAGTTTTGCTCTTGTTTCCCAGGTTGGAGTGCAATGGCGCGATCTCAGCTCACTGCAACCTCTGCCTCCCAGGTTCAAGCAATACAACCTCTGCCTCCCAGGTTCAAGGCTGCAACCTCTGCCTCCCAGGTTCAAGCAATACAACCTCTGCCTCCCAGGTTCAAGACTGCAACCTCAGCCTCCCAAGTAGCTGGGATTACAGGCATGCACCACTACGCCTGGCTAATTCTGTATTTTCAGTATGTTGGTCAGGCTGGTCTCCAACTCCTGACCTCAGGTGATCTGCCTGCCTCCGCCTCCCAAAGTGCTGGAATTATAGGCATGAGCCACCGTGCCCAGCCTACAATATCTTATTTTTAACCATGTTGTACAGCAGGTCCCTGGAACTTACTCATCCAGCTGTAACTTTATACCTATTGAACTACAACTTGACATATTCCTCTCTTCCCATCTCCTTGTAACCACTGTTCTATTGTTTACTTCTATACCTTTGACTATTCTAGATGCCTCATATAAGAGAAATCATGCAGTATTTGTTCTTCTGTGACTGACTTATTCCACTAATGTCTTCCAGGTCCATCCATGTTGACACAAATGGTAGGATTCCCTTCTGTTTTAAGGCCGAGTAATATTCCATTGAATGTATGTATCACATTTTCTTTTTTTTTTTTTTAATTTATTTATTATTATTAAACTTCAAGTTGTAGGGTACATGTGCACAACGTGCAGGTTTGCTACATATGTATACTTGTGCCATATTGGTGTGCTGCACCCATCAACTCGTCATTTACATCAGGTATAACTCCCAATGCAATCCCTCCCCCCTCCCCCCTCCCCATGATAGGCCCCGGTGTGTGATGTTCCCCTTCCCGAGTCCAAGTGATCTCATTGTTCAGTTCCCACCTACGAGTGAGAACATGCGGTGTTTGGTTTTCTGTTCTTGTGATAGTTTGCTAAGAATGATGGTTTCCAGCTGCATCCATGTCCCTACAAAGGACACAAACTCATCCTTTTTTATGGCTGCATAGTATTCCATGGTGTATATGTGCCACATTTTCTTAATCCAATCTGTCACTGATGGACATTTGGGTTGATTCCAAGTCTTTGCTATTGTGAATAGTGCTGCAATAAACATACGTGTGCATGTGTCCTTATAGCAGCATAATTTATAATCCTTTGAGTATATACCCAGTAATGGGATGGCTGGGTCATATGGTACATCTAGTTCTAGATCCTTGAGGAATCGCCATACTGTTTTCCATAATGGTTGAACTAGTTTACAATCCCACCAACAGTGTAAAAGTGTTCCTATTTCTCCACATCCTCTCCAGCACCTGTTGTTTCCTGACTTTTGAATGATCGCCATTCTAACTGGTGTGAGATGGTATCTCATTGTGGTTTTGATTTGCATTTCTCTGATGGCCAGTGATGATGAGCATTTTTTCATGTGTCTGTTGGCTGTATGAATGTCTTCTTTTGAGAAATGTCTGTTCATATCCTTTGCCCACTTTTTGATGGGGTTGTTTGTTTTTTTCTTGTAAATTTGTTTGAGTTCTTTGTAGGTTCTGGATATTAGCCCTTTGTCAGATGAGTAGATTGCAAAAATTTTCTCCCATTCTGTAGGTTGCCTGTTCACTCTGATGGTAGTTTCTTTTGCTGTGCAGAAGCTCTTTAGTTTGATGAGATCCCATTTGTCAATTTTGGCTTTTGTTGCCGTTGCTTTTGGTGTTTTAGACATGAAGTCTTTGCCCATGCCTATGTCCTGAATGGTACTACCTAGGTTTTCCTCTAGGATTTTTATGGTATTAGGTCTAACATTTAAGTCTCTAATCCATCTTGAATTAATTTTCGTATAAGGAGTAAGGAAAGGATCCAGTTTCAGCTTTCCACTTATGGCTAGCCAGTTTTCCCAGCACCTGTATCACATTTTCTTTATCCATTTATCTGTCAATGGACACTTGGGGTTTCTCTATACTTTGGCTATTGTTAATTCTGCGATGAACACGGGAGTACGGATATCTCTTCAAGATTTTACTTCCAATTTTCTTGGATATATACCCAGAAATGACACTGCTGGACCATGTGGTAGTTCTATTTTTAATTTCTTGAGGAACTGCCATACTGTCTTCCATGGCTGCACCATTTGGCCCACCAGCAGTGTGCAGCGGTTCCATTTATGTAATAGTCTCACCAATGCTTGTTATCTTTCATTTTTTTTTAATAATAGCCATCCTAACAGATGTGAGGTGATATCTTATGTGTTTTTTGTTCCATAAGTTATTGGGGTACAGGTGGTATTTGGCTACGTAAGTTCTTTAGTGATGATTTGTGAGATTTTGGTGTACCCATCACCCGAGCAGTATACACTGCACCATATTTGTAGTCTTCTATCCCTCATCCCCTCTCCCAATGTTCCCCCCAAGTTCCCAAAGTCCATTGTATCATTCTTATGCCTTTGTGTCCTCATAGCTCAGCTCCCACATATTAGTGAGAACATACAATATTTCATTGTTGATTCCTGAGTTACTTCACTTAGAATAATAGTCTCCAGTGTCATCCAGGTCATTGCAAATGCTGTTAATTCATTCGTTTTTATGGCTGTGTAGCATTCCATCATATATATATTCCACTAATGTATATATTATGTATATATTAACATATATAATACACATATGTATATACTATACATAAATGTATATTATTCCACTAATGTATATATTATGTATATATTAACATATATAATACACATATGTATATACTATACATAAATGTATATTATTCCACTAATGTATACATTATGTATATATTAATATATAATACACATATGTATATACTACACATAAATGTATATTATTCCACTAATGTATATATTATGTATATATTAACATATATAATACACATATGTATATACTATACATAAATGTATATTATTCCACTAATGTGAATATATACATTTATTCCACTAATGTCTATACAATGTGATAATACAGTGAATCGTGTTGCTATAAACACGTGTGTGCAAGTATCTTTTTAGAACAATGACTTCTTTTCCTCTTGGTAGATACCCAGGAGTGGGATTGCTTTATCAAATGGTAGTTCTACTTTTAGTTCTTTAAGGAATCTTCCCACTGTTTTCCATAGCGGCTGTACTAGTTTACATTCCCACCAGCAATGTAGAAGTGTTCCTTGTTCATGCATCAATGCCAGCATCTACAGTTTTTAAAAAAAATTTTTTTGAATATGGCCATTCTTGCAGGAATGAGGTGGTATTGCATTATGGTTTTGATTTGCATTTTTCTGATTACTAGTGATGTTGAGCATGTTTTCATATGTTTGTTGGCCATTTGTATATCTTCTTTCGTGAATTGTCTATTCATGTCCTTAGCCCACTTTTTGATGGGATTGTTTGTTTTTTTCTTACTGATTTGTTTGAGTTCATTGTAGATTCTGGGTAGTAGTCTTTTGTCAGATATATACATTGTGGAGATTTTTCTCCCACTCTGTGGGTTGTCTGTTTACTCTGCTGACTGTTCCTTTTGCCATGCAAAAGCTCTTTAGTTTAATTAGGTCCTAACTGTTTATCTTTGTTTTTATTGCATTCGCTTTTGGGTTCTCGGTCATGAAATCCTTGCCTAAGCCAATGTCTAGAAGGGTTTCTCCAACGTTATCTTCTAGAATTTTTATAGTTTCAGGTGTTAGGTTTAAGTCCTTAATTAATCTTGAGTTGATTTTTGTGTAAGGTGAGAGATGCAGATCCAGTTTCATTCTCCTACATGTGGCTAGTTAATTATCCCAGTACTATTTGTTGAAAAGGTGCTTTACCCGCTTTATGTTTTTGTTTGCTTTGTTCAAGATCAGTTGGCTGTAAGTATTTGGGTATGTTTCTGGGTTCTCTATTCTGTTCCATTGGTCTATGTGCCTATTTTTGTACCAGTGCCATGCTGTTTTGGTGACTATGGCCTTATAGCATAGTTTGAAATCAGGTAGTGTGATGCCTCCAGATTTGTTCTTTTTGCTTAGTCTTGATTTGGCTATGCAGAGTCTTTTTTGGTTCCATATGAATTTTAAAATTGTTTTTTTCTAATTTTGTGAAGAGTGATGGTGATATTTGATAGGGATCACATTGAATTTGTAGATTGCTTTTGGCAGTATGATCATTTTCACAATATTGATTCTACCCATCTATGAGCATGGGATGTGTTTCCATTTGTTTGTGTCATCTATGATTTCTTTCAGCAGTGTTTTGTAGTTTTCCTTGTAGAGGTCTTTCAATTCCTTGGTTAAGTGTATTCCTAACTATTTCATCTTTTTTGCAGCTATTGTAAAAGACATTGAGTTCTTGATTTGATTCTGCACTTGGTTGCTATTGGTGTATAGAAGAGTTACTGATTTGTGTACATTATTCTTGTATAGAAGAGATACTGATTTGTGTACTGGAAACTTTGCTGAATTATTTTTATCAGTTCTAGGAGCTTTAGGGTTTTCAAGGTAAACAATCATATCATCAGCGAATAGTGACAGTTTGACTTCCTGTTTACCGGTTTGGATGTCCTTTATTTCTTTCTCTTGTCTGATTTCTCTGGCTAGGACTTCCAGTACTATGTTCTAGAGGAGTGGTGAGTGTGGGCATCCCTGTCTTGTTCCAGTTCTCAGAGGGAATGCTTTCAACTTTTCCCCATTCAGTATTATGTTTGTGGTGGGTTTGTCATAGATGGCTTTTATTACATTAAGGTATGTCCCTTGTATGCCGATTTTGCTGAGAGTTTTAATCATAAAGGGATGCTGGATTTTGTAAATGCCTTTTCTGCATCTATTGAAATGATCGTGTGATTTTTATTTTCAATTCTGTTTATGTGGTGTATCACATTTATTGACTTGCAGATGTTAAACTATCCCTGTATCCCTGGTATGAAACCCACTTGATCATGGGGGAATCTCTTTTTTATATGTTGTTGAATTTGGTTAGCAAGTATTTTGTTAAGGATTTTAGCATCTCTGGTCATCAAGGATATCAGTCTTCAGTTTTCTTTTTTGTTTATGTCCTTTCCTGGTTTTGGTATTAGGGTGAATTAGAAAGGGTTCCTTCTTTCTCTATCTTATGGAATAGTGTCAAAAGGATTGGTGCCAATTCTTTGAATGTCTGGCAGAATTCTGCTGTGAAACCCTCTGGTCCTGGACTTTTTTCTGTTGCTAATTTTAAAATTGCCATTTCAAACTCACTGCTTGTTAGTCTGTTCAGGGTATCTAATTCTTCCTGATTTAAGCTAGGAGGGTTGCAGTTTTCCATGAATTTGTCCGTCTCTTCTAGGTTTTCTAGTTTACGTGCATAGAGGTATTCATAGTAGCCTTGAATGATCTTTTATATTTCAGTGGTGTCAGTTGTATTCTGTTTCATTTCTTAGTGAAGTTATTTGGATTTTCTTTTTTTTCTTGGTTAATCTTGCCAATGGTCTATCAATTTTATTTATCTTTTCAAAGAACCAGCTTTTTGTTTCGTTTATCTTTTGTATATATTTTTTTTGTTTCAATTTCATTTAGTTCTGCTCTTTTCTTGGTTATTTCATTTCTTCTGTGGGATTTGGGTTTGGTTTATTCTTGTTTCTCTAGTTCCTTGAGGTGTGACCTTAGAGTATCAGTTTGTGCTCTTTCAGTGTTTTTGACGTGGGCATTTAGGGTTATGAACTTTCTTCTTAGCACCACCTTTGCTGTATCCCAGAGGTTTTGATAGGTTGTGCCATTATTGTTGTTCCGTTCAAATAATTTTTAAATATCCATCTTGATTTCGTTTTTGACCCAATGTGCATTCAGGAGCAGGTTATTTAATTTCCATGTATTTGCATCGTTTTGAAGATTCCTTTTGGAGTTGAGTTGATTTCCAGTTTTATTTCACTGTGATCTGAGAGAGTGCTTCATATAATTTCAATTTTCTTAAATTTATTGAGACTCCTTTTCCTATGGATGTGGCTTCCTGTGAGCTGAACTGCAGTGATTCTTGCCTCTCTTCTAGGTCTATCCACCCAGTGAGTCTACCCGACTCTGGGCTGGTACTGGGGGTTGTCTATGTAGAGTCCTGTAATGTGAACTGTCTATGGATCTCTCAGCTGTGGAAACCAAGTGCCTGTTCTGGTGGAGGTGATGGGAGCGGGGTGGGCGCAAGTGCAATGGACTCTGTGAAGGTTCTTAGCTTTGGTGGTTTAATGTTCCATTTTTGTGCTGGTTGGCCTCCTGCCAGGAGGTGGAACTTTTCATAGAGCTTCGGCTGTGGTAGTATGGGAAGCAACATTTCCGTGGTGGACAAGGCCTTAGAACTCCCAGGATTATATGCCCTTTGTCTTCCACTACTACGGTGGGTAGGGAAGGACCATCAGGTGGGGGCAGGGCTAGGTATGTCTGAGCTCACACTCTCCTTGGGCAGGTCTTGCTGTGGCTGCTGTGGGGGATGGGGGTGAGACTCCCAGGTCACTGGAGTTGTGTACCTAGGAGGATTATGGCTGACTCTGTTGAGTCATGCAGGTTGTTCGGGAAGTGGAGGAAAGCCAGCAGTCAGAGGCCTCACTCAGCTACCACGCAAACCACAGGGCCGGTCTCCCTCCCACCGTGCTCCCCGCAACTGCCCCCAGACTGTTTACAGCTAGAGAGCAATACAGGCTGGAAAACCTGCCCCAGGCTATCCGCCTCCCAGTTGTGAAAGAAAAGGGCTTGGTTCGTCCCCAACCAGTGGAGTCTGCACACTGGATTTGTGCCCTCCCCCAAGTTCTGGCCAGGAGGCTTCTCACCCGGTTCAAATTGTCACAGAGGTCGGCTAGAGATTTGCTTCTTCCGGTGTAGTTTTATTCCCTGCTCCTCTCCTGTGGGATCTCTGTGGTGCCAGGCAGGAATGGTTGCTAGGAGACCCAGCGAGCTTCCAGGGCCTTTCTGTTGCTTCCTGTACCCCTACATTTCACTTGGCTCTCCAAATTGATTCAGCTCCAGGTAAAGTCGGAAAGGTCTCCCAGAAACAGACCTTGGGCTTCTCCAGTGGGGGTGTGTGTTCAGGAGAGGAGGGTCTGCCTTTCCCACTTCCACAGTCAGGGCACTCACAGTTTTGGGGGAGTCTCCTGGGTCCTGCAGGAGTAGTCTGCTTCCTTCAGAGGGTGTATGCATCCTCTCGGGATAGCTGGTTGGTTCTTGGGGTGGATCTGGAGCTAAAATTCACAATAGGAGGCACCCGCTGCTCTGTCAGGAGCTGCAATCTTGTCCTGCTTCCCATCCACAATGATCGACTTCTATCTCTTAGGTCTTTTTCCTTTTAATTACCCTGATAATTAGCGGTGTTGAACATGCTTTCATATACTTGTGGGGCATTTCTAGGTCTTCTTTGGAAGAATTTCTATTCAAGCCCTTTGCACATTTTTTTCTACATTTAAAAATTACTGTTGAATGACATAGACTTACAAAGTTGCAACTAAGTATATAAGTGCTTAAGCAGATTTAATGTATTCTTCTTTTAAGAGAAGTCTTGATCATTCTACCCCAGTGGGTTTTTTTTTTTAAATATAGAATATGACACATAGACACCTGTCACAAAGTTTTTCAAGAACTGAAATTGAGATATAATTTAAATACAATAAAATGCATAGATTTTAAGAGTTTATTTGCGGGATTTTAAGAGCTGTGTATATTTGTGCTAAACATCATCCAGAAAAAACATAAAGACCATTTCCATTTTCTCTAGAAACTCTCCTTGTACCCACTTTTAGTCAGCTCACTCTCCCCGCAACAAGCAGCAACCTGTTGATGGACATTTGGATCATCTCCAGATTTTGATTATGAATAAGTTTGCTATGAACATTCTTGTACAAATCTTTTTGTGGTCATGTGTTTTCAATTCCCTTGGGCAAATGACTAGAAGTGTAATTGCAGGCCTTGGGCCAATTATATGCTTAATTTTCTAAGAAACTGCCAAACAGTTCACCAAAGTGTTGTACCATTGTACATTCTCACCAGCAGTGAATGAGAGCTCTGATTGTTCCACATCATCACCAGTACTTGGTATTGTAAGGTTTTTTATATTAGCTATTGTTGTGAGCATGAAATAGTATCTCATTTTGGTTTTAATTTGAATTTCCCCTTTGAATAATAATGAACATCTTTTTATGTTGTGTTGGTTACTTGTAAATCTTGTGTGTGTGTGTGTGTGTGAGACAAGTTTGTTCCAATATATTTGTTCATTTTATTTTTATTTGAAATGGAGTCTCGCTCTGTTGCCCAGGCTGGAGTGCAGTGGTGCAATCTCGGCTCACTGCAAGCTCTACCTCCCGGATTCATGCCATTCTCCTGCCTCAGCCTCCCGAGTAGCTGGGACTACAGGAACCCACCAACACGCCCGGCTAATTTTTTGTGTTTTTGTAGAGACGAGGTTTCACCGTGTTAGCCAGGATGGTCTCAATCTCCTGACATGTGATCCTCCGGCGTAGGCCTCCCAAAGTGCTAGAATTACAGGTGTGAGCCACCGCACCTGGTCATTTGTTCATTTTAAAAATTAGGTTATTCATTTTTTCCTGTGTTGATTTGTAGGAATTCTTTGTGTATCTATGCAATGGATGCTAGATTTTTCAAAACAAATTTTTAGCCAATATATATTTTTCCTAGTCTCTGATTTACCTTTGAATTTTGTAAGTAGTAGTTTATCAATGAGCAGCAGGTTTTAATTTTGATGGAATCTAATTTATCAATTTCCACTTCTATGGCTATTACTTTTGTGACCTAACTGATCTTCATCTACTGTAGAGTGTTATAGCTCTAGTTTTTAAGTTTAGATCTATGATTCATCTCAAATTAATTTTTGAATGGGATGAGGTAGCAGTTGAGGTTTATTTATTTTTGTCCATGTGGATTCCAGTTTTTTCACTACCACTTGTACAAAAGACTTTGTTTCCCCCGTTGCATTACCTTGGCATTCTTGGGGAAAACCACCTGCCTGTATTGTGCAGATCTATTTCTGGAATCTCTATTCTGTTACACTGATTGATTTGTCTATCTCTGTAGCAATTGCACCCTGTCATAATATTACTTTATGGTTAATTTTGCATGAGGTCATATATATCCTTTAATTTTGTTCTTCCTCAGCTTGTCAATTGCTTCATAAGCAGTCTGCTAGGATTTGTTTGAGAATGTATTAAAGAGATCAACTTGGGTCAAATGGACATAAGAGTATTGAGTCCTTCGGTTTATGAACATGAGGTATCTTTTCACTTGTTTAGATGTTCTTTAATATCTCTTAGAATTTTTGTAGTTTTCAGTGTAAAGGTCTTGTGCATCTTTTGCTAGAATCATTCCTATGTATTCAATGTTTTGTGTTGCTATTATATGTGGGGTTATTTTAAAATTATACTTTATAATTGCTTTTTGTTAACATATAGAAATACAATTGATTTCTGTATATTGACCTAAATTCTGCAGCCTTACTAAATTCACTTGCCAGTTCTAATAGAATTTGTTTTCGTAAATTCCATTGGAATTTGTTTTGCTTTTTCCTTTTTTTTAAATGGAGATGGAGTCTCACCAGCCCAGGCTGGTCTTGAACTCCTGGCCTCAAGCAATCCTCCTGCATCAATCTGCAAAAGTGCTCAGGTTACAGGTATGAGCCATCATGCCTGGCCTCTTTTACAGATTTTAAGGTAGAAGCATGGATCAGTGATTTTCTATCTTTCTTCTTTAATAATATGAACAATTCAACGCTAAGCATTTCTGTTACTGGCGAAGGGTCTTGACTACGAGTCATACAGGTTCCTGGCATTTTGAACAAAGAATTGGACAAAATACACAAAGCAATGAAAGAATGAAACAATGAAAGCGCAGATTTATTGAAACAAAAGTACACTCCACAGTGTGGGATAAGCTTGAGCAAGCACAAGCGGCTCAAGAGCGCTAATTATAGAATTTTCGTGGTTTAAATACTCTCTAGAGATTTCCCATTGCTTAATTGGTTGCACCCTATGTAAATGAAGGACTGTCCCAGGGCCATCTGAATGGTCATGGGAGGTGACCAATCAGAGGCTGAAGTGAAGTTATAAAGTTACACCCTATACAAACAAAAACTTGGCCCGTTACCAGTCTGATTGGTTGTGGGAGGTGGCCAATCAGAGGTACTTTACATTTTTCTTCTGCAACACAGTGGAAAGGGTGGGGGGTTTTGCAAAGGGAGAAGCCTCTGATCCTTTCGTTACTTGGGCATGGAAAGACAGGATTTTCTTTTTGATTCAGTTCTAGGAAGTCAGTGCCAATCAGCCTGGCCTCCAGACCCTGTTCTCTTGCCTCATTACCTCCTCAGCTTAGTAGTAACTGAATCCCATAAATTTACGTATGTTGTGATTTCATTGTCATTTAGGTTGAAGTATTTTCAGTTTTTCTTATAATTTTCTCTCTGACTCTGGATTATTTAGAAGCACATCATTTAATTTCCAAATATTTGGCATGAGTGTTCCTAGCTATCTTATTGTTTTAGAGTGCTAATTTAATATCAGTGTGACCAGAGAACATACTTTATCATTTCGATTTTTATAAATAAATTGAAACTAGTTTTATGGGTGAGAATACAGTCTCTCTTGGTAAGTGTTCCATGTGTTCTTTTAAATTTTATTTTATCTATTTATTCTCTAATTTTTTAATTTAATTTTTATTTGTGAGACAGGGTTTCACCGTGTTGCTCAGGCTCGTTTTGAACTCCTGAGCTCAAGTGATCTACCTGCATAGGCTTCCAAAAGTGCTGGGATTACAGGCATGAGCCACCATGGCCAACCTGTATTCTTTAAAAGAATGTGCATTCTTCATTTTGGGATATAGTGTTTTCTATGAATATAAATTAGGTCATGTTAGCTGATGATGGTGGTCTAAATCTTTTATACTTTAACTAATTTTTTGGTTTACCTTTTCTATCAATTAGTGAGGAAGGGATATTACCTTCTCCAGCTGTGATTATAGATATTTCAGTTTCTTCTCTGACTTCTGAGAGTTTTTGCTGCATAATTAGGCACATACTTATTTATGAGTGATTTGAATTCTTGATAAATTGCCCATATTATCATTATCAAATATCTGTCTTTAGCTCAGATCATACTGCTTATCTTAGAGGACTTTGTTTTATACTAATACACTAATACTAGCTTTCTATGATTTAGTACTTGCATGGTATACGTTTTCTCACCTTTCTACTTTCAATCAGGCTATATATTTCTATTTTGAGTGTATTTCTTGTAAACAGTTAAAGATTGAGGCTTTTCTTTGTCTAGTTTGACAATCTCTGCTTTTTACATGATGTGTAGTCCATTTACATTTAATATAATTATTGATACTTGGGTTTAAGTATAACATCTTGGTATTAATTTTCTCTTTGTCTCATCTCTTTTTCCTTTATTTCTTTGTTTCTGCTTCCTTTTCGCTCAATAAAACATTTTGTAATATTCCACTTTGTTTCTTCTATTAACTTTTAAAGTGTATTTTAGTAATTGCTCTAGAGATTGCTACATGAGCTTTGAACTTTAGCTCTACACTGAAGTAGTATTAAATCTCACAGCAAGGATCTTACAACACTTGAATGGAATCTTATAACCCTGTCTTCAGTGGGATTTGGGATCTGTGTACTCATGAAGTGTCTTGAATGCTTTATAGCTTTGCTGCCAGATTTTTGGGTTTGTAGATGAGTGGGGGAGGAATTCTCTTTGCTCTACAAGTTACTTTCAGGTTTCTCTCATGATACCTCCCTCTGCTCTGCTGATGTCCCTAGGCTTTGGAGAGTTGTAATATACTCAGTAAAAGCCTGGTGAGCCTTGGAAAGATTTTCCTCAACTCTTGCTCTGTTCTTGCCTTTGGTGGCTTCTGCCTTGCACATGGGGAAAAATTTTTGTGTTTATCCAGCTCGTTCAACCTCTTAGATGGGAGAGACATTCTCTTCTCACTTTCTACATTCTGACAAGGAGAGGAAGCCCCTATTTACATGTCAACTTTTACCTTCTAAGATCTAAAGCAACTTAATCAAAGATGGTAAAATTTCACATAAACTCCATATTTCTGGTTTTCCCTGAAAATCCAGATAAATTTTACAGTAATGATTCTATGTTTCTTTTAAATAAAAATGGGCTGAACCTGGGTAGTGATTCTCTTATATGACAAATTATGTACTCTTAACTTGCACGATCCCCTTCACTTCCTATTTATTCACCACCTGAGTCAAACATCTATCTGCCTGGACTCTGTAGGCAATGTAAATGGGAATCCCTGCCTGTCTTATGATTATCTCTTTAATGAATATTATAAAATAGCAACACTTTAGGCATGATAAGTTGCCTTTCCAACCTTTTATTTTTGAAATATATGCTGCTTTAAAGGGAATGTGTAAAATACATATTATTAATTCCTTTACATTTCCTAAGTCCTCTCCATTTTTAAGTTATATAATCTGAACTCAGTTTCTATGAACTCTAATTCTTTGAAGATACTTTTTGATTTCTATGCAGTGCTGCATATTTTATGTAAGGATAATACTAGAGTGATCATTTGCAGTGTGTATCATTTTTAAAAGCACAATACTAAGCATTTTTCTATTATCATCCAATGTCCCTGGAATTTGAAATATACTTAATAAATATTTTCTTGATTTACACTAGAAAAAATATGCTTTTCCGTATGTCTTAGTTTGTTTGGGCTGCTATAACACAACATCATAAACTAGATAGCCTAAACCACAAGCATTTATTTCTCACAGTTTTAGAGGCTGGGAAGTTCCAGATCAAGGAATCTGCAGATTTGGTGTCTGCTGAGGGCCTGCCTCCTCTCTATCTGACAAAGAGACAGATAGCTGTCTCTTTGTTGTAAGCTCACATTGAGGAAGAGGTGAGGGAACCCTCCTCAATCTCTTTTATAAGGGCACTAATCCCATTTGTAAGGTATGATGCTCATGACCTAATCACCTCCTAAAGGCTACACCTCCTAGTAGCATCACCTTGGAAGTTAGGATTTCAACATATAAATTCTGAGGTTGGAGGGGATGCAATTTTTCAGTCAATAGCACCATGCTAATATATGGGTCTTTAAAAAGCCAGTTTTTTTTGGGAAGCATCAACCAATGATTGTTTTTAACTTAGTTACCATGAAGCTCAAAGTTAAATTTAGCATTTGGTTATAATATCTCACTCCTACTAGTTGTTCTAGGTAATTTCTTTGAATTGGTTAGAATAATTAGGAGGAAAAGAACCAATCAAAACATTTTCACTGATGCCCCTATGAGGCCCAATGTAACTGAACAAACAACACTAAATTCTTAAATTAGAAGGGAGTGTTATAATATACCTACTCTATGCCCTTGGATCCAAAGTAGAATATTCTGAGCTCAGGATTCTTCTTTGGGTTTAGTAGCAGATGGGCAGGAAGGAAACCCTCCAGGATCATGACTGAGTTTCTTGTTAAAAGCAGGAACAATAGATGACATGACAGAGCTCAAAGCATCATTTGAATATGAATAAGAAAGTCACAGGAGTCTCAGTCCCCTGGAGGGTTCAGTAATCATTGAATTTATGCTCTACTCTGAACCTCTTTCCTGCTCCCACCTGAGTTCTGGTCATCATCACAGATCCATCTGTGTTTGTCGTTCGTCTACCTCCTTCTATGTTCTTAAATCAGAAAAGGGACTTTCTTCTTATTGATATATTTACTTTAGTGCTATTGATCAAAGATCTCTGCAAAGGAGTCATGGCTTAGTTATTAAATCTTCTTAGAGTACAATATTTAATTAATGCCAGGAATCAAAAACAATTGTGTGGTTAGATCTCATGATCAGTACAAAGCTTTCATTCATTGATTCAAAGTAATGCATTCAAAATTTTTCCAAAAGTTAGATAATAATGAAAATATTACTTAGAAATTTCCCATGGAGCTTGATACCTGCTTCTTTCTTTTACTAAAAGTGATCATCATAAACAGAACTTAAAAAAATTGTCCGCTCACAGGTGCTTGGCTTACTTATTTAACTTCTCTTTCTAATTGCTAATTTTACTTTTTAAATCATGATTTTCTTATTATGTGTTGAACATTGTAAATTGCCAAACACATTTTTCTTTAAAATAGGAGGGTTAAAAAAAATAAATATATAACAATCTGAAACATTGAACAGATTGTGGTAAGCCATTTTTATATCTCTTTCCATAAGAAGGGTGTGGAACTGTCACGAGTCAGAAGCAAGGTCATTCTCCCTACATTGCCAAATTATATAGTCTTTCTACAGAGGAATAAGAAGCATTGTGGAGAGGCATAATAAATACACAGACATGTGATACCATCTCTAGTCCAACAACTTCTAATTTAGACTCTCTTGCCAAGACTTCTCCCTAACTAACTCCATCTTGTATAGTCAACTGCTTACACAGTGTTCTCACTTACATATCTAATTGTCATTTGAGCCAGGTGTGGTGGCTCATACCTGTAATTCCAGCACTTTGTGTGGCTGAGGCAGGCGGATCACCTGAGGTCAAAACTTCAAGACCAGCCTGGCCAACATGGTGAAACCCTGTCTCTACCAAAAATACAAAAATTAGCCAGGTGTGATGGCACATGCCTGTAATCCCAGCTTCTTGGGAGACTGAGGCACAAGAATCACTTGAGCCTGGGAGGTAGAGGCTGCAGTGAGCTGAGATTGCATGACTGCACTCCAACCTGGGAAACAGAGTTAGACAATGTCAAAAAAAAAAAAAAAAAAAAAAAAAAAAAAAAGGCATCTGAAAGTTCACATACCCTAAGATGATTCCCGAACTCCCTCTCCATACCTAATCTTCTCATGGTTTTCTCTCAGTAAATAACCAGTTCATTATTTGATTTCCTCTGACAAAGCACCTTGAAACTATATTTAGTCCTTATCTTTTACTCATATTCCACATCTGATCCATAATAAGTCTTGTTGACCATGTCTACAAAAAGAAAATCCTGAACCTGACCCCGTGTAAGCAGCTTTATCACTACCACACTGGTCCAAGTCACTGTCATTTCCCATCTGGATTATTGCAATGGTTTTCTAACTGTTCTACCTGCTCCAGTCCTGTTCCATTCAGTGTATTCCTAACAAGTCGAAGATATTATTAAGATATAGGTCAGATTTTGTCAGTCCTCTGCTCCATTTCTCTGCTCCAAATTCTTCAAGAGTTTCCTTTCTGTCTGACTCAAAGTAACAGCAAGAGACGTTACAACAGCCCATGGCATTTCCGTGATCTGGCTGCCCATGGCCTCCCTGACCTTCTCCTATCCTTCCGTCCCTCCGTGTGTCACTCCACCCCAGCAATGCTGGCCTCCTTGCCATTCTCTGACAGTTCAGGTGTGCTCACACCACAGGGCCTTTGCACAAGCTCTTCCTTCCTTCTGACCTGGAATACTTACTTTCTCTGGGCATCATCGTGTGTCACTCCCTCACCTTCCTCAGTCTCTTGTCCATATCATCTTCTCATGGAAAAATTTTTCAGCCAGTCTAACACTGCAACCCTCCCTGAGTCTCTCTATCCCACTTCACTACTTTTTTCTTGCTTTATTTTTTTCTCTTCAGCACTTACCAGCACTCACAAATTGTGTTAGTTCCTCAGGCTGCCATAAACAATGTACCTTAAACCAGGTGGTTTAAAATAACAAAAATTTATTCTTTCATAGTTCAAGAGGCCAGAAGTCTGAAATCAAGATGACGATAGGATTGGGTCCTTCTGGAGGCTCTCAGGCAGAACCCATTCCGTGCTTCTCCCCTGGCTTCAGGTGGCAGCAGCAATCCTTGGTCTTCCTTGATTTGGAGCTGCACAGTCCAATTTCTGTCTCCATCATCATGTGGTCTTCTTCTTGTTTTTCTGTATCTTTAGGTCCAATATTTTTTCTTCTTAAAAGAACACTAATCATATTGGATTGAGGGCCCACCATCATCCAGCATGACCTCATCTTCACTTGGTGACACCTGCAAAGATAATATTTCCAAATAATGTAACATTCACTGGTTCCAGGTAGATGTGAAATTTTGGGGGCACCATTCAACTTAAGACACTAACTTACTAATTTAATTTATTCTCTATCTCTGTCTCGAAAGTATAAATTTGTGAGAGCTTTGCTCATTGCTGCATCCCTTGTGTAGGATTAGTCTGCAGCATTTAGTAGGATTTAATAATGTTTAAGTAAATAATCCCTTTGGTTGATCAGGCTGTATTTTATTTAGATGGTAGATACCCAGATAATATTTCAGGTGATGATTACCATGTTATAAAGGGAGACCATTTTTCTAAGAAGTATAGGCTAAGGGCTAAAAATCCAACCATAAGATTTTATTCTTTGACCTTTTCCCTCAGATCTACTCACAGGCTTTGGACTAGCCTCTAAATACCTTAGAAACTCTATAAAAGTAAGTAATATCTGCTGTGAAAGACTCTGAGCTCCCTGGATAAAAGCGTTATATCCATAAAGGGACCGTTCTTTTAAGCCTTCTCCAATGTCATTCGATAATAGAGGGCACTGAAAAACTTTTGATGTGTTTCTGGCTTCTCTAAATTCCCTGGATACTAGAAAATCAAATAAGAAGTCCAAGAAAAATATTTCCAAACAAAGCAAATAAAAGCCCCCGACATACTTTTGATGTCAAAGCAAAGCTCTACTCACATTTAATACCCGTGTGTACACTCTTGGGTGCAGATGAGTCAACAGCAGCTAAGTTAACAGATGAAATATGCAGCCTCCTGTCTCAATATGAGCCTTCACATCTCATTCGAAGAATGTAACTCCAAAACATGTTTCTCTCAACAAATGGAAACTACATTATTTGATTAGCCAAGGTTGATATGAATATTAAATGGTGCTTTTTGCTTTTTAAAATAAGCTCTTAATTTTACCGTTTGGTATTTTTATTAGATCTTCATTTGACTGGGGTAAGAGGAGCATCTTGTTACTGATGTTTGATCTTATTCTATATGAGTTGATTATTTAGTTGCTGAAGTTGTGAATTATTGGCCTGAATGAAGCTTCCTGCCAGACCTTCACGTATTCTTTCTTTATAGCCATGGTTAGTGTGGGATGCTGTATTAGTCAGGGTTCTCTAGAGGGACAGAACTAATAGGACATATATATGTGTGTGTGTGTATATATATATAAAATATAAAAAATATATATAAGTATATATAGTATAATATATATAATATATAAGTATACACAATATAATATTTATAATATATGTGCATATAAGGGAATTTATTAACTAGTGTTAACTCACACAATCACAAGGTCCTGAAATAGGCTGTCTGCAAGCTGAGGAACAAGGAAGCCAGTCCAAGTCCCAAAGCTGAAGAACTTGGAGTTCCATGTTTGCGGGCAGGAAGCATCCAGCGTGGAAAAAAGATGCAGGCTGGGAGGCTAGGCCAGTCTGGCCTTTTCACATTTTTCTGCTTGCTTTATATTCACTGGCAGCTGATTAGACAAGGGTGGGTCGGCCTTCCCCAGCCCACTGACTCAAATGTTAGCCTCCTTTGGCAACACCCTTGCAGACATACCCAGGACCAATACTTTGCATTCTTTAATCCAATCAAGTTGGCACTCAGTATTAATCGTCACAGATTCCCTGCCAGTGCGGTGCTCTGCTAGAAAGTAAATGTTTTTCCGCAGTGAGAGACAGTAGTGGGTTGAATCGTGTGTCCCCTCCTCACTACCCCGAATTTCATAAGTTGAAGTTCAAACCCCCATACTTCAGAACGCAACTTTATTTGGAAGTAGTGTTTTGGCAGATGCAGTTATTTAAGTTGTCATTAGGGTGGGCCCTAATACCAACATGACTTGTTTCCTTATAAAGAAAGGAGTTTTGGACACAGAGATGCGCAAACAGGGAAACACCATATGAAAATGAAGACAGAGGTCAGGGCAATGCTTCTATAAGCCAAGGAGCACTAAACCTTGCCAGCAAACCGGCAGAAGCCAGGGGAACAGATTCTCACAGCCCTCAGAGGGAACCAATACTGCTGACACCTTCCAGCCTCCAGAACTGTGAGACATAAATTTCTGGTGTTTAATTGATTCCATTTGTGGTACTTTGTCATGGCAGCCTTAGCAAACTGATACAGAGACCTTGCCAGCTACATCAGAACTAGATAGAGACAGAGTATCACCTTGAAATTGCTGAACACGGTCTCCTATTATAGGGTTCTTAAAGGAACCTGATTGACTGGTAAAGGGTGAGCAAGTTTTTGTGATAATATTGGTGGCTGGAACATCTTGCATACAACAGGGTATGCCTTGGGGGTGGTATGTCCATGGGAATTAATTGTGTGGAGTTACAGAATGAATTGCAGAGAATGAGAAGAGCAGGGAACAAAGGCATTGTGAGTGTGCATTATGGGAAATGAACTTTTCTGGAAGAGTCACTGTAAAAGGATTGAGTAGTGAAGGGCTATGAGCCTTATTTTTGAGAGCAGTTTTGATGGTGCAGGCAATGCTCCCTCTCCCAGAAAGCCATCGTTCTTCTGAGGAGTCTGGCCTGACATAGCTTCCCAGCAGTCTTGTGCCACCCTCTGAGTAGGGCACAAGAGCACAAGAGCTGGGGGCATATTAAGAGTTCTGCAAGAGAGATCACCAAGCCTGGAATGGCACAATGCAGAGGGTCAAAGGGAGGTCTGGAGGAATCCACAGGAAGAGCCTCAGGAGGCAAAAATTTGCAGTTGGACACCTGGCATTTAAAGGCAAGAGAACTATAATAAGCATGAGTAGCTAAAGAAAAAGATCTTCCTCCTCTTCTCTACTCCTTCTTCTGCATGTTTGAACCACTAACCTTAGAGAGTAGGAGGAAGGTGGAGGAAGGAGAGTAAAAGAACAAACCACTGGTCCCTTTCCCACTGCTGGTCACAGAGCCCAGGGAAAGGAGAAAAGATTGAATTACAAGAGAGATCAAAGTTTGATTTCTGGATTTGACCTGCTGTGAACTGGGCTGCTAGGAAGCAAAGCAGGTCAGAAACGAACAGGTCATGGGGTGGCACAAGACTGCTGGGAAGCTGTGTCAGGCCAGACTCCTCAGAAGATCCATGGCTTTCTGGAAGAGAGAGAGCGTCACCTTCCTCCCACTCTCTAAGGTTAGTGATCTCTCTTGCAGGCCTCTTAATATGTCCCCAGCTCTTGTGCTCTTGTGCTCTTGTGTCCTACTACACCATCAAAACTGCTCTCAAAAATTAGGCTCATAGCCCTTCACTCCCCATGACCTGTGCGTTTCTGACATGCCTGGCTACCTTCATGGTGTCTACTAGGCTGACAGGAAAACTTCTGCCTCCATTCCCCTCTATAATCCTACCCCTTTCCTCTATTTCCATGCCCTGCAATTTCAGGAAACCCCACCTAACTCTTCTTAGAATTATCCATTTCAGCAAACATGCAACAAGGAATGTGTTGTCAGACCCTCCTTTTGCAAAACCCAAAGCTCTATGATTAGTTCTCTTGGAGTCTTCCTCACCCAGCTGGGAAATGGAGACAAAAGAAACTACAGAAAGGGAAGAAGGAATATCATAGCACTCTTTCTTTTTATGAGTTCTCTGTAGAGACCCTCCTGTCTTCATTCATTCGGGTGGCAAATGTCTGTTGACTGTCAGGCCATGTTCTAGATACAACAGTGAACAAAACAAAGTTCTTGCTCTCTTATATTCTAAAGGGCACAAAATATTAACAAATAAACAAAATATATGATATGTTAAGTGCTAAGAATAATAATATAAACAGTGTATGGCAGGGGTTGGTAGTTCTATTTTATATAAGATACTTTTTATAGAGGAGGGAAAGTCTTTCTGATGCAGGGGCCTATGTGTGCAACCTTGTGGGAATTGAAAGTGAAGCAGCGAGCCTCTTTGAAGGAAGAACTATCCAGGCAAAGTGAGTAGTGAGACCCAGGGGAACCCAGAAGTCAGAGTATTCTTGGCTTATTCATGGAAGAAGAAGGACAGCAGTGTGGCTGCAACTTAGTGATCAAGGGGGAGGTTGGTAGGAGGTACATTCCAAAATATGGGTGTGGGCACAGATCAAGAAAGGCCTTGCTGACAATTGTAAGGACTTCGAGTTTACTCCAGGGGAGTTGGGAAGCACTGAATTATTCTGAGCATGAAAGTGACATGATGTGATGAATTTTAATAGGGATCACTCTGGCTGCAAGTGAAGAATAAATTGTACAGAGGCAAGGGAGGGAAGCAGGGACACCAGTGTGACAAGAGAGTCTGCGTGATGCCAACTCCATGCCCATTCTCCTTTCTTTCTTAGAGATTCCTGATTTCAATGAGGTGCTGATATACTCAGTTAAAAAATACCCCCGTTTCTCAATCTTTCTTGCATGCAGGGAGGCCTCCTGAGTATCATAGTTCTGGCTGATGATAAGCTATCAGAAGTTGTTGTGAGGGGTTTTCAGGAATGCTACTTAAAAAGAGTGCTGCCTCTGCTAGCATATGCCATCTGCCCATTGTCTTTCCCTCTTTCCTGCCTAAAGGATAAGAATCATGGCTGGAATTGAAGGAGATATTATTAGGAAAATACAGTTTAAAAGCACAGTGATGTACCTCCTCACATCTATCAGAATGGCTAACATTTAAGAAAAATGACAATGCTAAGTGCTCATGAGGATGGGAAGCAACAGGAACTCTCAGGCATTGCAGGTGAGAATGCGAAATATTTCAACTCCCTTTAGAACTTTTAAGGTTTTCTTATAAAGTTTAACCTAATCTTACTGTATGATTTAACTATACCACTTTCTATTTGCCCAAGAAAAATAGAAACTTATGTTCATACAAAAATCTGTATACAAGTGTTTGTAGAAGCCTTATATGTAATCTCCAAAGACTGAAAACAACCCAAATGTCCTTGGGTGAACAGATTGACAAACTATGGTGTGTCCAAGCAATACTGCTCAGCAATACAAAAGAACAAACTACTGATATGGTCAACAACTTGTGTGAATCCCAAATGCATTTTGCTAAGTGAAAAAGGCCTAAAAACCTATGTACTGTATCATTTCATTTCTATGACTTTCTAAAAAAGGTAAAGCAATAGTGATGGAACAGAGAAGCACGGGGGTAAGGGAGAGGGGGGCGTTGACCCCAAAGGGACAGCATGAGAGCATTTTGGAGGGTCAATAAAACTTCCATACCATGATTGTGGTGGATGTACATCTGTGTGCATTTCTCAAAACCCGTAGAACTGTACATTCACAGGAGTAAATTTTAAAGTATGTAAAAAATGTAAAATCTGAAAAAAAAAAAGACTGGGAAAGTAATTCATGTAAATCTGTCCCTTCTGCTAGAAAAACAACCCAAAGTGGGAAAATAAAATCATATTGATTCCTGAAGTTTAGTGGTGTGGTTCAGGAGAAAGATCACCTAATTCCCCTTTATAAATAGACTACTTCCCTTTTATCTTTAGTGTTTTTTTAATTTTTGCTTTTTTTTATTTTTTGAGACAGGCTCTTATCCTCTCTCTCAGACTGGGGCACAGTGGCATGATCACTGCTTACTGCAGCTTCAAACTCCTGGACTCACGTGATCTGTCCACCTCATTCCCTTGAATAGGTGGGACTACAGGTATGTGCCACCATGCCTGGCTAATTTTTTACTTTTTATTCTTTGTAGAGACAGGGTCTTGCTAGGTTGCCTGGGCTGATCTCAAAATCCCAAACTCTAGCGATTCTTCCACCTCAGCCTCCCAAAGTGCTGGGATTACAGGTGTGAGCCACTGTGCCTGGCCCCACTTTTAAAGGAAGTGCTTGTGTTAGGAAGGCAATGTAGGGAATAGGATAGTCTGAGAAATTGGATTTTGGTGTATTTTTTTTCCATCTTAATATCTCCTACTGAAAACATTTGAAGAGGGTCAGAACTGAAAGAGAGATAAGCCATATGTTAAGCTTCTTTTCTTCCTGGTATATAAATGTTAATATGCCAGATGAATTTCACCATAGCAGTTGTTATGGGGATAACATAGGGATGAAATATCAGGAAGTTCCCCTCCCCGCCCCCGAAATCTCTTTAAACCGAGAAACATGATTTTAAAAGTTTTAATATAAAAATAGTTTTGAAATCCTAGATTAGTTTTATTATTAGAAATGAAAATGATTTGGAAGGAATATTTAGTGGCGAGGAGCAATCTAATGAGACAGCTGAAATCCTACAAAAGGAGGAAGAGCAGTGGCATCTGAATGAAATAAAGCTGCAGCCGGCTCAGGTCACCAGATGGCCAGCTCTGCGGAGTCTCTTTCCCTGTCACCAATTACTGCCCATGAATTTTCTTTTTAGGGACATGCTAAGAAAGTCCTACTCTTGAATTCACACACAGAATAATCATCCAGTAAGTAAGTCCCTTATTTGCCCTAAGCTGCCCTGGCTCTCTCTGCAGGACAGAGGTGAGAGCTGTGGTTTAATAGAAGGCAACACCAAAAGTGTGAACCACATGCAGCCGACTTTGTGCCCGCATGGGGTAGAAATTTGTTAAAAAATTTCAACTTTTATTTTAGGTTCAGGGGTACATGTGCAGGTTTGTCACAAGAGTATATGGCATAATGCTGAGGTTTGGGATACAAATGATCCTGTCATCCAAGTAGTGAGCACAGTACCCAATAGGTAGTTTTTCAACCCTTTTCCCAGTCCCTCCCTTACCCATCTAGTAGACCCCAGTGTCTATTATTCCCATCTTTATGTCCATGTGTACTCAGTGTTTAGCTCTTACTTACAAGTAAGAACATGTAGCATTTAGTTTTCTGTTTCTACATTAATTCACTTAGGATAATGGCCTCCTCCTCCTCCAGCTGCATCCATGTTGCTGCAAAGGACATGATTTTATTTCCTTTTTGTGGATGTGTAGTATTCCATGATGCATATATAACACATTTTCTTTAATCCAGTTCATCGTTGATGGGCATCTAGATTGATTCCATGTCTTTGCTATTCTTAATAGTGTCATGATGAACATACAAGTGCATGTGTCTTTTGGTAGAATGATTTATTTTCCTTTAGGTATATGCCTAGTAATGGGATTGCTGGGGAGAATGATAGCCTAAGTTCTTTGAGAAATCTCCAAACTGCTTTCCACAGTGGCTGAAATATTTTACGTTTCCACCAACAGTGTATAAGCATTCCCTTTTCTCTGCAGCCTCAGCAGCATCTGCTATTTTGTGACTTTTAAATAATAGCCATTCTGACTGGTGTGAGATGGTGATCTCATTGTGGTTTTGATTTGCACTTCTTTAATGATTAGTGATGTGGAACATTTTTTCATACGTTTGTTGGCTGCATGTATGTCTTCCTTTGATTTTTTTTTTTATGTCCTTTGCTCACTTTTTAATGTGGTTGTTTGTTTTTTGCTTGTTAAATTGCTTAAGTTCCGTATGGATTCTGGATATTAGACTTATGTTGGATGAATAGTTTGTGCATATTTTCTTCCATTCTGTAGAGTGTCTGTTTACTCCGTTGGTAGTTTCTTTTGCTGTGCAGAAGCTCTTTAGTTGAATTAGGTCTCACTTGTCAACTTTCGTTTCTGTTGCAATTGGTTTTGAGGACTGAATCATAAGTTCTTTGCGAAGGCCAATATCCAGAAAGGTATTTCCTTGGCTTTCTTCTAGGATTTTTATAGTTTGACTCTTAAATTAATCCTTTAATCCATCTTGAGTTAATTTTTCTATATGATGAAGGGTAGGGTAGGTATCCAGTTTTATTTTTGTGCATATGACTAGCCAATTATCCGAAGAACAGGTGCAAATTTTAAAGAGAAGAAAGAGTAGATTTATTTGGGAAGGGAGGTGAAGTGGAGGGCAATCAATATGTTTTTCCTACAGAGGCTTTCTTAGTCAGAGGCTAAGATAGACACTATGATATCCATGTAGGTGAGCCTATAATGCTTTTGATGATACCCTCGTGTACAAATGACTTTATGGCATTCAAAGTTAGTATATAGGAGGCAATCCTAAACAAGTTGTCTTTATTAGTGTACTCTGAAGTAGAGATTAAGAGGAACAGGGGAAGTAAAGGATTAGAAGGGTCCCAAAGCCCTTCTTGATTGTTCTCAAACCAGCCAGAGCCCACACCTAATGGTGGCATCTGGACTTTTTATTAGTTGCTGGATGGTTCAGTACTCTGTTTTTAAAGCAGTTCCTTGCCCTGCTGGGCAGTAATGGCACTCTGGCCCCTAAAAGTCATCTTTTCCAGTTTTGCAAGTGCAGAGCTTTCCAGGAGGGTGGAGTTGAGGAATGAAAAGGTAAGAGGGACCAAACCATGTAAAACCTGCCCACCAGTGTTATGGCTGGGTACAGAACCCTTGCTTTGTGACCTGAAATACACCTGACACACAGGCCAGAACAATAGAAATAGGCTTAAATCAAATTAAATCCAACAGTATTTGTTAAATTGTGATTCCACATAAAAATAGTTTCCATAAGCCCTCTGTTGAGATGAAATGGGAAGTGTTTACAGAAAAGACAAGACTAAGTGTGTGCCTTGCACAGAGTAGAGAATCTCCTTTGTGTCCAATTCTTCCTCTCCCCACAATTTTTCTCAAGGCTGTTGATTTTTTTTCATCTCTACTTAGACACAGCTTCTTTCTCCACCTCTCATTAGGGCTCCTGCAGCCCCTTCTCAACTGTAGTTTCTTGCTTCTTCTCTAGTCTGTTTCCCACAGGGTGGCCAGAGTGATTTTCTTATAGCTAATATACCAGATTTTTATCACTCCCTGCTTAATACATCCAGTGATTTCCTTTGCACTTAGAATAAAACCCAACATTCCTTTTACAAAAACCACGTTATTGAGGTATTATTGGCATACCAAAGCCTGTCTACAACTTGATGACTTTGGAGATAAGTATACATCCGTGAAACCATCACCATGATCCGTGCCATAAACTTGTCCATTACTCCAAAAGTTTTCTCCTGCCGTCATTATTCATTGCTCTTATTATTTTATGATAAGAACACAACATAAGATCTATCCTCTTAGCAAAATTTTCAGTATGCAATAGAATATTACTATCTGTGGGCACTATGCTGTACAGTAGATCTTCAGAACTTATTCATCTTATGTGACCAAAACTTCAGACCCTTTGACTAATGCCTCCCTCTTTCCTCTTCCCTCCGCCCCTGGCAACCACCATCCTACTCTGCTCCTATGAGTTTTACTCTTTCAGAGTCCTTATAGAAGCGGCATTATGTAGTATTTGTCCTTCAGTGGCTGGCTTATTTCACTTAATATAATGTCTTCCAATTTCTTCCATATTGTTGCAAATGGCAGAATTCCCTTTTTAAAGGCTGATAGTATTCCATTGTATGTATATATTACATTATCTTGATTCATTTGTTGAAGGACACTTAGGCTGCCTCCATGTCTTGGCTCTTGTAAGTAATGCTGCAATGAGCATGGGGGTGCAGATATCTCTTCCATATATTGATTTCATCTCCTTTGGATATACATCCAGGGTGGCATTGTTGGATGAAATGATGGTTCTATTTTTAATTTTTTGAGAACCTCCATATAGTGGTTGTACTAATTTACATTTCCACCAACAGTATACAAGGGTTCCCATTATTTCAGCTCCTTTTCAATAATTGTTACCTTTTTTTTTTTTTTTTTTTTTTTAAGTAGTAGCCATCCTTATAGATGTGAGATGACATCTCACTGTGGTTTTGGTTTTCATAAAACCCAACATTTTATCATGGCTTAAGAGGTCTTGAGTCACAGAGCTTCTGCCCACTTCTCCACCTTCAATCTAAAACATTTACCTATTTTCCTGTAACATTCGTGGGCAAACTTTCTGTTCCTCCACATGCAAAGCCCTTCCCCACTCCCAGCCTTTGCCTTTGCTGTTCCATCTGCCTGGAATGCTCTTTCTCCAGCTCATTGAGTGACTGTCCCATTCTTAGATAGAAGGCAGGTCTTCCTTGACCACTCCATCTAAAAAGGCCCTCCTCAGGTACTCTGCTCCTCATCCCATTTATTTTCTTTGTAGCACTTCCTAGAATTAGTACTTGTTTATTTATTGTTTTTCCCATAAGAATATACACACTGTAAGGGCAGATAACTTGTCTTATTCATAACTGTGTATTACACAACCTAGCACATTCAGAGGAGTTCATAAAACATTTGTTGAATGACAACAAATGTGAGTGGAATGAACAAATGAATGGATGAGTGATTAAAAGGAGCTGTACTTTCCTAATCTTTTGTTTGTCATCTCAGTAAGTTGTTTTATCATTGTTTACCTATAACCCTCAGCTAGTTTTTCTGGGTCACTACCAAGAAGTGTTTCATTTTTCAGAATTGTATGTGACATTGAAAAAGCTGGAGTGTCTTGGATCAGACAAAGGTAAAAATTTTAACTAGTGGAGAATCTCTCACCAGAGAGGTAAAATTTTTTCGCAAATGTTAACTGATTAACTCCAATACCCCCACATTCCATAGCTTTATTGAGGTATAATTGACAAATGCAAATTGTGTATACTTAAGGTGTACAATATGGTGCTTTGATATACATATACATTGTGAAGTGACTACCACAACCAAGCTGTTAATATATCCACTCTCTCATAGAGTTACCTTTTTTTTGAGGTGAGAACATTTAAATAACACCTTAAGATGGCTGTTATAAAGTCAAATGTTAACAAGTGTTGGCCAGGATGTGAAGAAAAGGGAACCCTTGTATACCTTTGGTGAGACTGTAAATTAGTGAAACCATTATGAGAAACAGTATGTACCTTCCTCAAAAAACTGAAAATAGAACTACGGTACGATCCAGCTGTCCCGCTTCTGGGTATATATCCAAAGGAATTGAAATCCGTATCTGCATATTTATGTGTGTTGCAGAATTATGTACAATAGCCAAGACGCAGAAACAATGTGTCTGTCGACAGACTAATAAATAAAGAAAATATGAAACACACACACACACACACACACATACAGTCCCTAACTTTTATGTTTTTTGACTTTATGATGAGTTTATTGGGGTATTAAATGCATTTTGGAATATTTTCAGATTACAGTGGGGTTATCAGAATATAACCCTACTGTAAGTCAAGGAGAATCTGTACATATATCTACATACATATATACCACAGTGAAATATTATTCTGCCTTAACTGATTAACTTTCAGCTGCCCAATGTGTCAGGTTACAAGACAGATTAGCGGGTTCGTGGTTAGGGGAAAAGCAGGGATCTGCTTACAGATCTGAGGCACAAGCTGTCAATCCCCTCTGCTGATGAAACTTGGATGGTGTGCAGTTGGAGAGCAAATGCAAAAGTTATAACCCAAAGGAAAGGATAGAGGGTGGTGTGGGGCTCATCTTCCTTCTACCATTCCCCTTCCAGATCTGAAGTTTTATTTCTGAATCTAATGAGTCCCCCCACCTGCACACAGGGTGAACCTGTAATGAAGACTGCTTAACAACTCTTCAGACATCCCTCTTCCCTATCCTGTAGCTGAAGTAGGAAACCTAGGCTCCATCCTTAGTTCTGTCTTTTCTCTCCCACATTCCCAATCTAATCAGCTGCCCTAATGTGTTAAACTGCCTTCCTAAATGGCTCTGGACTCCTCCAATTCTCTCTGCCTCCACTGTTGCTGCCCTAGTCCACATCACCAACTTCATTTGCCTGGACAACTTCAGCAGAATCTTGAAGGCTTGAGTTAAGTTTTCCTTAAATACATCCTCTATTCCAAAGCCAGTGATGCTCAAAGGTGCCAATCAGATCATGCTTTTCCTCTGCTCATACCCCTAAATAACTTCTCTTGTCCCTTAGATGAAGTCTTTAACTGACTTAGGGAACCTTCAGGAGTTTGTCTTCATCTTTTACTTCTTTTCAACCACTCCCCATCTCCTCCAATCCAAGTATTCTAAATTGTAAGACAGTGGACTTCTTTCAGTTCATCAAATACCATGGACCCTCTTTTCTTAAGACCTTGGAAAATCCCTCAGCCTGGGATCCCCATTCTTCCCTTCCTCACTTGGCTGGCTGCTATTCATCCTTTAGGTTGACTGGAGTGGCATTGCTTCTAGGATGTCTTTCCTGTTCTCCCAGCCTAGATTAGGGACTTTTACTAGATCCTCCTCAGACAGATGGCACTTTCTCTATCACAACCTCCATCCCTACTTAATGTGAAGTCTACTAGAGAAGAGACATTTTCTAGTTGGTTCACAATTCCTAATGGATGGCACAGTGCCTGGCACATAATAGGTGCTTAATAAAAGTGTATTGACTAGGCCGCACATGGTGGCTCATGCCTGTAATCCCAGAATTTTGGGAGGGCAGGGCGGTTGGATCACTTGCTGTCAGGAGTTTGAGACCAGCTTGGCCAAAATGATGAAACCCCATCTGTACTAAAAATACAAAAATTAGCTGGGTGCAGTGGCACATGCTTGTAATCTCAGCTACTTGGGAGGCTGAGGCGGGAGGATCACATGAACCTGGAAGGCAGAAATCACAGTGAGCTGAGATCGCGCCACTGCACGCCAGCCTGGGCGACAAAGCAAGACTCTGTCTCAAAAAAAAAAAAAAAAGAAAAAATGTGTGTTGACTAATATTCCTGTATTGTTTCTCAGTATACACAGTGGTGGTTGTTGGAAGACCCTGTTACTGTGCACTGTTCCATCCTAATACTCACTTTTGCCTTCACCTTGTTTGACTGTGCCCTGTGGTATTGTCATATGGGCAGCCTCGCCTCAACCCAAACATGCCCAGACTTTGGCTTTTCTGGTGTCTGTCTCACCTTAACAGCCAGGTTTGGTTTTAGGTCAGCTCCTGTTAGCATGACCTGTTCCAGTAACTCCTCCCCAGTACTTCCATGAGATAATGGCAATAGTCAGAAAAAAAGATAGGTATTCCTAATACGCATTACTGAGTATAAGGAAAGGGAAACAAAGGTTAAAGGCTGGTCTTTGACAGCCATTTCTTACAGGAAGAGGCCTTAGTCCATGGGTAGCACACGTGTCGGGAACTTTTCCAGATTCACAGTTTCCAAATGCTGTAACTCCAGAACAGACTAAATGGCAGACAATGAAATATCTGGGATAAGGTCTGATGTTCAGGGAGTTGGTAGATTGCTGCTCGATCTTGCCCACGCTTGAAAAACGTGTTTCAAAAGAATCAGAATGCTCTGCCACCCCATCCCACTCATTTTCACTGGAAGGCTTTGATTTCAAGTGTGAGGTTTGCCTTACTTTTGGGGATGTCATTGGAAGTCCTGAAGCTTGCCTGTCAACTTAGGTCTCAGTGGTCTGATTCCGTGAGGAGAATTTCCTTCCTACTCCTTTCCTCTCAGACATTCTCTTCCATAAGGTGCAGTTTGATACTCACCCATGAACGTCAAGAAAAGTGCTAAAATTGGATTTCTTCAATCCAACTGTCGAAAATAACAAGATATAACAAGGAAGGGAATTGTAGTAATAATCTTGACCCCTTTCCTACCTCCTTTGGCCTATCTTTGGCACTCCCTTCTCAATATTGCCATAGAAACCATTGACTCTTTCTTGTCAGAGTGATTATACCTTTTCAGATTTTGACAACTAGAAGATACCATTGAAAGAAGCCCGGAGTCTTTAATTCCAACTTCCCCCTCCCACATGGGTGCTGCTTATGCAAATTGGAGAAAATGGGCTTTGTTATGTTTTATTTTGTATTCTGCTAACAAATAGAGTGCATCTGTTTAGTGCATGTGTGAGAGGAAGAATACCGGTTACCCAGACATATGGGGAAGTGTCAGATTTTCTTGGTTTTATTATATTACTTTAACTATCTGCTTGACAGATACAGTAATCATTACTGATTGAAATATCTTTGTCAGAGAGCAATTTCCTGTGATGGGCAGCCACACAGTTCTGCATAATATATAGGGTTGACAGCTTGCAAGGGAAATCCGGAAAAAAAAAGTTGTGAAAGGGAAAAGCTTATTTTAGCCAGCAGACTTGGACATTTCACAGACATTATAGGATTCTTTTAAAGCTACGCATGATTTCTCCTCATCAGCTGCTAATTAAGGACATTAATTTATCTATTTGTTTGATACTGGAAACATAAGGCTTAGTTCAGCATGAGTTATAATTCATCATGGTTTTAGTATCTTTTGAATAATTCAAAATTATGCTTTGCAATAAATGATTTATGAGGAGTTTATAAGTACTCTTATTAAATCAGCATTTTTTATGTATTATTCTTTGGCATTACGAACCTCTGGAGACCATTAAAGTTTATTACTCAGTGTTTATTTTAATAAGAACCTTCTGACTTTCCCAAATGCCTAAGCATTATCCACAAGTTTCTTTCCAATATTGAATGCGGCTCTGGTTGTAAGGGAATCTTCTTCATCAATACTTTTGAAAGAAAAATCAGTCAATAGTCAAAATTTCAGCTTTTATGTAATGGCTTGTGCTGGAGTTGCCTAGTCATTTTTACTTCATGATGCATGTGTAAACTTCCAAATTTGCAGCAGCAGGACTGGCACGCAGTGAATGGGTTCACATCTGGAAAACAGCAGCACTGATGGCTGCAGGGAAGGCTTATGCTGGATGCCACATATACACTGCACTTGAAGCTGGCTGGGTCCTCAGGTCTGACTCTGGAAGGAGAAAGGAGGGACATAGACTGATGGAGAAACTGAAAAAGGATGAGAGATTGTTGGGCCTACATTGTGCTGGGAGCATTTTAATGGAAGAACTGTCTGAACTTGGCACAAAAAACCAAACGTACTTCCCAGGGATACAGAAAGATAGGCAGACAAACCCTCCTCCATCCCACATACCCTCCTCCCCACCCATCACACACACATGAAACCATTGAATGAACCAGTTGAGATATTGAGACATTAACATTCAAAAACAGGGTATAGGCAATTCCTTCTCTTTTGTTTGATATTTTAATTGTTTATTCAAACAAATATTTAATTATTGTTTTTCATATACTATACAGTAATACACCCATATTGCCTTTCTTATGCTAAATTTAGAGTCACATCCACTGGCTATTGCTCTTGCTTGTCAGCCAGCAGTTCAGTGTTGGCTGAATAGCAGTGTTTGCCTCTGTAACTATTTATATAAATATTGCTTTGTATTTCATCCTTAATATTTAAATGTGAATGGAAAACAGAAAATCCAAAGTGTTGATACTAGTGATGAAACTATTCAGACAATGATTGAGGCCCTTGGAGTGTTTAATTTTAAAACTTCATTTGGACACCCATCAATCCTAAGAGTTGACTGTAGTGCTTAATTGTAAAGAAAGAGGAAAACAGTGAAGAATAAGTTGGGAATATGCTTTTGAAGATGGCCTAAAAGGCCAAGTATAATTAGGGGTTTTACTTTACATTTGAGCTTTCTTGGAAAAGCTACCTCCCTTGTAATATGTAAGGTATTGTTCAACTTTTCTGTTTGGTATTAGCGTGTCTTCTTTGGAGTTTATTACATATGAAAATCAAAGATAATCTCTCTGCCCCATCTTCCTTCTGCCTTTCAGCAAATGTGTGCTGTTAGGGTGGAACATGTCCTTGTCCCCTCATATATATATGTGTGTGTGTATATATATATTTTAATTTTAATTTTAATTTTTTATTTTTGAGATGAAGTCTCGCTCTGTCACCTAGGCTGGAGTGCAGTGGTGCAATCTTGGCTCACTGCAGCCTCCGCCTCCCAGGTTCAAGCAATTCTTTGCCTCAGCCTCCCGAGTAGCTAGGATTATAGGTGCCCACCACTACGCCTGGCTATTTTTTTTCATTTTTAGTAGAGACAGGGTTTCACCATCTTGGCCAGGCTGGTCTTGAATTCCTGACCTCATGATCCAACCGCCTCAGACTCCCAAAGTGCTGGGATTACAGGCATGAAACACTGCGCCTGAATGCCCCGTAATATATTAACACAGCTACTTATTATATGTGTTAAAACCCATGTGTGAATCTTGCCGAATTTCAAAAATATAAGAACTCATTTTTAACACTTTGTTTACCACAGACATTATTTTTATTTTTTATTGTGTGCCCACCTCTGAGTAGATAGACTTCTTCCCAGAGAGACAACCTATTACAATTATTTAAATGCAACTAAAGACTATTGTGAAACTTTAAAACAAAAGGTAAATGAAACAATAAATCAACTTGTTATGGCTAACACTGTGTTAAGATGTTCATTTTCTAAAAATCTTTGCTTTAATGACCTTGAAAGGCATAGACAGGAAATGGAAATAGGGGATATGGATTGACTATTCCTGTAGGGTAAGTCCTCAGAAGTAAATTAAAACTAAATTGTTAGCTTTCCTTCAAAAAATGCAACATTGTGCATTTCACTGGGAATTCAGGAAAATAGGGTCTAGATATACATATTTGCCACTGATAAAGTGTGCACTTGAAGAAATCACTAAACTTTGGTATTCAGAATCTCCGCCTTGGTTTTCAGTAGATTTTTCCAAGCAGAAAAGAACACAGGAGAGCATGGGCTAAGGAGATAGGTGGACCAGGGTTTGAACTGAAGCGGATTACTGGCTCCATGAACAAAGACATTCTGAATATCTTTCTCCTCACCTATCAGATGGGTAGACTACCTCTTCCACAATTTCAGTGTTAATCTTTCATTTCATAACCATGAAAAGTGCCCCAGTTCAAGGTTTGACAAATGATAAGACCCTAAGTGATTGCTATCAAGGCAATCATTTATTGTTCTTGGGTTATAGAAGCCTAACTGGTAGGCTGAATAATGGCCGTCCAAAGGTATCCACATCCAAATCCCTGGAACATGCGAATATGTTATGTTACATGGGAAAAGATACTTTTGTAGATGTGGTCAAGTTAAAGATTTTGAGATGGGGAGATTACCCTGGATTATCTGGGTGAGCCCAGTGTAATCATAAAAGTCCTTATAAGGGATATGAAGTAAGGAGGTGATGAAGGAGAGAGAGAGAGAGAGAGAGAGAGAGAGAGAGAGAGAGAGAGAGAGACGAGAGGAAGATGCTAGATTGTTGCATTTGAAGATAGAGGATAGGACCACAAGCCAAGGAATGCTGGTGCCCTCTAGAAGATGGAAAAAATAAGGAAACAGATTTTTCTCTAGAGCCTCCAGAGGGCCTTGCAGCCTTGCTGAGGCCTTGATCTTAGCCAGTGAAACCCTTTTTGAACTTCTGATCCCCAGAAAATAAGATAATAAATGTGTGTTGTTTTAAGCCACTAATTTGTGGTTATTTGTTACAGCGGCAATATACTGATTATTATTATTTTGGTAACACATGTAAAGGAAAAGCGGCCTTCTTCCCTGCCCTCCCCAATCCGTCCCAACACTGTCCCATGGAATGAGCCATTTTTGGTCTAGGTAAGGATGTGGTAATCCTATTGCCCTTTGCTGGTGGTTTAAGGGTAGACATGTGACTCAGTTCCATTCAGTGAGTCATAAGAAGAAGGCTGCTGGGTGGGGAGGCTCTCTGGTAAGAATTTTGCTCCCTAATAAAAGGGTACATCAAGGTAAGAAATCTTGTCTCTTTCAGCTTGCCTTGGACAAAGTTAAGGGAGGATGTAACAATTGGAGCTGCACAGCAAGACAGTTAATTATGATGGTGAAATCTATGATGATAAGAGACTGAAATGTGTGGTCAGACAGACTGACCAGATAACAACTAATGAGTGCTTGAGGCAAAGAGAAACAGGATATATTTCCATCATCAAAGCATTAAAAAAGAGCACTGAGTTTGCAGTTCAGGCAAATTCAGTTTTCTGTGGGGACTTTGTGGTGAATTCAGGAACACTAGATCATGAACTCAAGATGCTCTGTCAGAAAACAAGCATCAGATGATACACTGGTATGATTGTTCCAATGTAGAGCTCAAAACTCACTAAGCACCTTAAAAAAAATATCTTTCTTTCTTTCCCTGAGCTTTTCCTAAGAGGAGAAACTGATCAGGTCCCATTATACTTTCCTTGCCCAGGGCAGACTTGCTATAGAAAAGCATTTGGTGAAAGATTGGTCTCTCTGGAACCTTTTAGAAGAGACTTTTTTTTTTTCTCTTTGAAGGGCCTTCTCCTGTCTTTTCTGTCATGGCCAATAGAAGCCCAGTTATCTTTCCAGTTATGTGGGTCAGAAACCTGGGCCTCTGCCTCTTTTCCTCCATTCACTGCACAGCTGCCTGTTGCCTTTGCCATGCTCTGTGCCTGTATCCTCCTTTGTTTCTGTCCTGGTTTCATCCTTCGTCATCTCTTGTCTAGGATTTTGCAGTGAAATCTCAGCATGTCTCCTTGTGCCATGTGTCTGTCCCTTCAACTCAGGATCCACACTACAACCAAATCATCTTTTCAAAATGCAAAGGTCATCATACCAACCACTGCCTCTCACCAGGTAAGCCTTTCTATAACCTATATGGTAAAGTATGAACTTCTTAGTATTATTGCTAATAAAGCCTTCCCAGTCTCCTCACTGGGCTCTGCAGCTGTGACTTTCCTTCCTTACAGCCTAAAGTGTGGTCAGTTGGAATGACCTGCAGGTCCCTGGTAGGACAATGCTGTGTCATGCCTCCCTGCCTTTCATCACACTTTCCCCTCTGCAGGAGTTGAAAGCTGTCACCACTCTACTAACTGAACTCATGTATCACCACCTCTGGGATGCTGTCTTGTCCCCCTTAGATGGACCTGGCCATTTTCTTTTTGGTGCATACACCCTGCCCCTAATCCCACGTGTATGTGTCTTTGTGTTACTTTCTTTCTTACTCTGTTATGTTCTTACAGGCTTATAAATTGTTATTCTCATGTTAGGTGATGAACTCTTGGAGACAGAACCATTCCGAAACTGTCTGCCTTTTCTTGGAGCTTAATACAGTGCCTGACACTTATGAAACACTCAATCTCAAACTCTTGCCTGAATAAATGAAAGAATAAATGAGTGTTGGTGAGATATTAGAAAGTTAGATTAGCTTCACAATTGAGTACTATTTTGAGCAAAAGGAAACTTACATATAATTTCACCCTACTTTTTAAAAATTTTATAATTGTAGAACTGTACTGTTCAAATTGATAGTCACCAGCCACATGTATCTACTGAACACTTGAAATGTGGCTCTTCTGAATTGAGACATGCTGTAGGTGTAAAACTCACACCAGATTTCAAAGACTTAGTATCCCCCAAATTTATATTTTTATACTGATTACACTTTGTAATGAAAATATTATAAATACGTTAAAGAAAATATATTTTTAAAATTAATTTCACCTGGTTTAAATGTATGACCACTAGAAAATTTTAAATTATATATGAGTTTCATATTGGAGGCTTGCTTTACATTTCAGTTGGAGAGTGTTGTTCTAGAATAGGGTCAGCAAACTAAGGCATGTGGGCCATGTCTGGCCAGCCACCTGTTTTGTTATTGTTGTTGTTGTTTTGTTTTTAATGCCTGCTAACTAAGAATGTTTTTCACGTTTTTTAAATGGTTACATTTTATGTAAATAACTACATAATAGACTTAATTTTGCCTCTGGGTTCAGAGTGCTTAAAATATTCACTATCTGGCTGAGCGCTTTGGCTCACACCTGTAATCTCAGCACTTTAGGAGGCTGAGGCAGAAGAATCACTTGAGATTTGGAGTTCGTGACCAGCCTGGGTGACATAGTGAGACCTCTTTTCTACTAAAAATAATAAACTTAGCTAGGCATGGTGGTGCATACCTGGGGTCTCAGCTACTTTGGAAGCTAAGGTGGGAGGATTGCTTGAGCCCAGGAGGTTGAAGCAGCAGTGGGCTATAATGGTGCCACTGCACTCCAACTTGGGTTACAGAGTAAAACTCTGTCTCCAACCACCCCCTAAAAGAAAGAAATTTACTATTTGGCTTTAGGAAAACATGTGCTAACCCTATTCTAGAAGATAAGGCCTAGTGTGGTGAAATAAAATAATGAGTAGCTACTGCCAAAGAGTAGCTACTGCTTTAATAGTAATGGCTCCCACATCAGGTAATGCCATAACCTTAATGCTCTTAAATTATTGGTGTGTAGAGATCTACCTTAGCTATATTGATCAAAACAGTTTATAGTTCTATTCCTGTAAATGGTGCTTAAAACTACTTGAGAACATTTTTTTTCTCTTATTTAAACATTCTTTCTGATACTGTATTCATTTCTTAATTAATTATCAATTTTTTTTTATTCAAGCACTTATAGGACATGTGTTGAGACCAATTGTGTTGAAGGATATAGCAAAGTCCTGGCCTTCAAGGAAGCTCAGAACCCATTGGTGGGAGGATCAGGCTATGAGCAAGTGATGATGATATCATGTGATTAATACTCTAATAGAGTGTGCTGTGAGAACATGGAGTTGGAGCAGCAAACTTTGTCTGGAGGTTGGGAAATTTTTTTCAGGGAAGAAAATATTGCAGCCCAGTCTTGAAGAATGAATAGATCTTTTCCTTGAATAAAACAGGTATGCATTTTATGAAGAAAGAATGGCATGTATAAGGTAATAAAAGTGTTAAGTATTTGAGGGAACAAAATAAATTTAGTTTTGGGGAGTGTGGGTGGGAAGAGGAGGGGTGAGAAATGAACTTGAGGGTAGATGCTGGGACTGAACCATAGAGCAGCCAGGTATCATGGGGAAACAGCTGAACTTTCTCATTAGTGATGGGAAACCTTTGAATGAGTGAAAGAATTACATTATTTGTTTGTTCAATATCATAATCTGAATTTTTTCATTTCATCTTTCCAGTGAAGGATTACATAGGAGTGGGGAGAAATGTGTGGCTTGGAAGCCAGTTATGAGGCTGTTGAAACTCTGCAAGTGAGACAGCAAAATCAGGCATGGCAGTGAGGATGGAGAGGGAAAGTCGGATTAGAGACATTTTTAGGGAGAAAGTAATTGATTTGTTTGTTGACTCGTTTGATCTATGGTGCAAAAGAAAGGAAAAAATTAAGATAACCACTATATTTCTATACTGAGAGACACTGGGGAGTGACTCCATTAATTTAGAGAGAGAAGACAGGAAAAGGAGCAAGCAGGGAGGGGCTGGTGGTAAATGGCGTTTGAGACCTTTCCAGGCTGAGCCCACTGAGTTTGGGATACAAATGTGGATGCATTACCAGGGGGTAAGGATGCCAAAATGAATATAGTCCCTGCCTTCCAGGAATAATCCAGTGGAGGTGGCAGGATGTCAGCAAATTATTTCAATAAAGTATGATGAGAGCTAAAATACAAAGCACAGTTGAATTGTAACAGCAGTTATAATACAGAGAGAGGATAAAAAACAAACTTCAACTCTTGAGCTATCCCTATTTTATGAACTAATAAAGTCAAAGTAATGAGTTTCTACACATTAGCACTCTTGGGTTTTTAATTTTCTTTTCCAATCAAGAATTTTGTCTGCTTCTGTGGTTTATAGAGAACTTTGATATCTCTAACAAATAAATACTTATTAAACAGTAATGCAAATGGTATTTGTTTCATTTTAAAATCTCACTTCCATTTCCACATTTCTCCCACAGCTGCTGTCTTTTGGCTAAAGTTTTAATTGTTTCCTTTCTCATATCCTTTTCCTTTGTATATTTTCCTCAATCTGTTTTTTTTTTTTAAATATGGCACCATTAGAGTTTTTGCCATTACAAACGTTATTATTCTTCATGTTCCTTTACAATGCCCTGGCCTATCTCACCTTTGGGAAGATAATGGAAAAAAAAATGAATTTGATAATCAATATGTATTAATCTTATAAATATTTGGCTAGTTTATTTTATGCTAGTCACTTTTCTGACAAGGCCTTTTTAAACATGACTTATAGTCAAAATTTCTCTATGGAGTTTTTTTTTAAAATATGAAAGTAAAGCTAGAAAAGGTATAATTTTGGGGATTTATGTAATTTAAGCAAATTCTTCTAAGAATAACTGGTGCCACGGTTATACATTAGAGAGAGTACAGTACAAAAATCAAGTTATCCTAATTAGGTATCTTTCTCATCATCCTGTAACAGTGTATGTTCTATTCACCTCTTATAAATCTTTGAAATTTCAAAAAGAATAACTTTACTGTTAATATCTTTGAGGAGCACTACTGAATTCTATTAGCTACTAGCTTAAAAGCCATTACAGGCAAGTGTTATAGACTCAGGGTTGCCATAGTCAAGTCCTCGTAAGTAGCTTTTCTTAACTGATTCCCTCCTTGAGTGAAAATGGATACTTGGACAACTGCTTACTAATTGTCAGTGGTAGAAATTTCATGTGCTTTCCACAGTCCCTCTTCTTTTCCCCCCTCTGTCACAGAAACAGAGAAGTTAACACACACAAACTATGGTTCTTTTCTTCTGTCCCTAACTTTCATTCCATGAGTGGACCTTGTATGAACCAAAGTAGAATACTCAGATGACTTCAGCAATAGCTTCTTTTAAAATCTACTGCCACGACAGAATTTGGAGTGGCCATATCTGTTTAAATCAGAAATGATTTCCTAAAGGGTGCAATATTCTTTCAAAGTTAAGTTATTTTAACCAACAATTGAAAAACTGACACAGAGCCACAAATGGGCTCTTCCTGATGTTCAACATCAGTTTCAAGTTGGAAGAAACAACTAACTAAAAATTCATCATCTTGCATTGTTAATCGAGATGTGGCTAATAACTGTTTGAGAATACTGGTAAGAATGTCTTCTCTGGGACCTCAAAATGAATCTCTGCTCCTTGGCTACCTTGACTATAAAATGGGAGATAATATCCTGTTCCCAGGGTTGTGAGCAGGATTAAATGTAATGAGATGTGAAAAACCATGTAAGATTGTAAAGTACTATATGAGTATAAGCAGTTATTGCTGTTGCTGTTATTGTTTCTGGTCAACGTGGGATAGTGGTAGTAGTTTTTTAGGTTGCAGCAATGGTGGTCATGTTAAGACCTTGTCCTTCTTAAATCAGGGTACGGCACATTGGACTGGCTGAAGGCCTAAGGGCAATGTCAGAGCAGAGCAAAGAAATAAAAAGAAAGTGAGTGGGAGAGAAAACAATGTGTCTGAGGCATAGTGAGAGAATTGAAAAAAATCAACAAAAGGGATAAGATATCATTTCTACAAAAAATAGAGCAAGCCTAGTTTATTCAAAGTGGAAAAGAGACCATTAAGGAGCACTTACAAGGCAAAAGGTGCTTAAGTGTGATGTTTCACCAAACAATCACAACTATCCCATGAGGTACGTTTTATTAGAACCATTTTGCAGATGAGAAAACTGATGACCAGATAGGTCAAAATCATCATACAACTGTCTATTAGAAGCCAAGATAAGAAAATGGAAAATGGAAATCCATTGAAGAAGAAAGTAAAATAAGTGGGAGCTGGGGTACAGAGGGAAAGCATGTGTTATCTGAAGGCCCCTGAATTCATTTCCCCTTCTCCATACTGTACTAGCCCAACAAGGATGCAAATATAGGACAAATCTGATACCCTCTGTGTATATATGATAGCTTTTACAATTGGACAAGGATCTCTGCAGATTCTGATGGATGTTTAAAGGGGCTGGTTCTGCCCAAGAAGGAGCTAAGTACAATTTCATGTTTGGTATAGGAATCTCTGGCTGCACTTTAGTGCCTATACTATAGGCATCTCTTTAAGTATGTAAACACATAGGTTCAAACTGCTAGAAATGCCATACAAATAGCAGAAATCCAGAAAGTAGGCACATAGTGTATACAAAAAAAGCACAATGTAGAAAAATTATAAACTCAATTCATCTAGGGCTTCCTGTATGACAGGTATTGTAATTGTAGTAAGTGCTTTATATGCAATGATTCATTCACTCCTTGCAACAATCCTATGAGGTTGTGCTTCTATTTTTCTATTTTACAGAAGACAAAAGTTAGGCACTTGGGAATTACATAATCTATCTAAGATCACACAGCGAGTAAGTGGAGGATCTGGAAGCTGAATCCAGTGACCATGTACTTAATCAAGATAGAGATTGCACTGGTCTCATGTGATAAGGAATATATTTTTTCTTTTTAATATTTAACATGTTCAAACAAAACATTATTTCAATTCAAACCAAAACAATCGCTTGGCAAGTAAGAGGTATGAAAAGGACAGGAAAACTATTAAAGCATTTTGAGATTATGAATAAAATTAGAATACTGACTAGGTACTAGATGATATTAAAGGATTATAGTTATTTTTGTAAGTGTTTTAATAATATTATTGTTATGTAAAAATACATCTTTTTAAAAGAAATTAATCAAGAAGTGTTTGGGAGTAACATGTCATGATATACTGGATTTGCTTTGAAATAGTTTATGAGGAAGAAAAAAAGCAAGACAGTGAAAGAGGAGAAAAGAGAGAAAGCATAAAAACAAGACGGGAAAATGCTGATGGTCATTCGAGTCTGGGAGATGGATGTATGTCAGTTTATTGTGCTATTTCCTTTACTTGGTATATAGTTAAACTTTTTTCATAATGAAAATTCAAAAAAAGAAACAGTTCACTTAAGTTCCCAGAAGCCCAATAGCAATGCCAACATCCATATGTGACAAATGAATGTGGTAAGTGCAGAGGAACGGTAATAGCACTGAGCAATTTACATGGACGTGTCATTTCAACCCACAAAATTGCCCTGTTTACTTTTCATGTGTTAGTGCTTTCTGGGAAAAAAAAATGTAGAAAGGAAATAATATCATCTAAGTCTGTTTGTTTACTAGGAATAACACTTGTGTAATTGTTTTAATGTGTTGTAGCTCAACATTTATTTTTAGCATTCTTTGCTTTATTGGCTAATTCAAAACATAAACACTTCCTGGCTTGAGCAAAATCAGCATGTCACTTCCACACAGAGGAAAGTCATAATCACTTGTACTGCTCATTTGAACTTTGTGAGAAGACACATTTTCACTTTTCAAGTAGGAGGCAAATATATTTGCAAAGATTTCCCCATTTAATTGCAGTCCAAACTTAAAAAAAATCTTTTCCCCAACGCACTCATAGATCAAGTTTTATGAGAAAGAGATAAATGAAAACTAGACATTTGATAAAAGCCCTTTCTGTTTTGAGTAGTGTATTTCTAGCTATATCACATAGATTAATCAATATTTTGGCCAATTGTTTTTATTTTCTATACCTGTAAATGTTTATCTTTCAATGTTTGATCCAGTGATTTCTAAAATATTTTTGAAAGATTAAAATAAGTTGCATCTACAGGTCCATGGTCTCTTCTCTGAAACCCTTGAGGTCAGATGTTTCTTGGAATTGTGAATATTTCAGGTTTTAGGACAGTACAACTTTGCATATAGTCAATAGCAATGGTTTCCAACTTTTTGGCACCAGGAAACGGTTTTGTGGAAGACAATTTTTCCATGGACATTGGGCTGTTGGGTAGGGTGGAGGTGGGGCAGGGGGATGGTTTTGGGATGAAACTGTTCCACCTCAGACCATCAGGCATTAGATTCTCTTAGGAGTGCACAACCTAGATCCCTCACATGCGTAGTTCACAATACAATTCCCACTCCTATGAGAATCTAATGCGGCTGCTGATATGACAGGAGGTGGAGCTCAGGAGGTAAAGCTCACTCACCCACTGCTCACCTCCTGCTGTGCGGTATGGCCCAGTTCCTAACAGCGCACAGACCATACCAGTCTGTGGCCTGGGGGTTGGGGTTCCCTGTTCTATACCACATAGCGTCCTCAGTGGCATGTAGAGAGCAATGTGTAGTCAAATGCATCTTATTTATACACTAAAAGTATAAATATCCACACTAAGTGGCATCATTAAAGATTCTAAGGAGCCTCACATCAGTTTAGGTCAGACTTGGCTACCTGGTGAAGGTTTTTCGATGCCTGAAGAAGGACTTTGGGTTTGTAGTACCATGGATGTTTCAGGATTGCAGAAGGGAACTGTGGAACTGAATGCTTGGGTAAGAGCATCAGCTGGAGGGTTGGACAGACCCATATCAAAATCTCACCTGTGACTCTTACTAGTTGTGTGACTCTCTAGACCTCATTTTCCTCACTTATGAAATGGAAAAATACCTTTTAAATAGGATTGTTGTGAAGATAATTTTCACAAAGCGCTTAGCCAAATGCCTGGCCCAGTATAAGAAGTTAAAAAGCAGAAGCTGTTATAATATTATTAGTCTTATTAAAGATAAAAAAGGTGTAAAACGTATTTTGTATTCTTTTACGTTTGCCTCCAGGTCTTTTTATCTCTGTGTTATTTGCTGGATGGGGTGTGCATCTGAATTTAAGCTATTAGAGAAATTAAGCTCTAGGATGATGATTGTGGACCTCTTTTCTGTGCGGGAAATGCACCAGAGGGGAGAAGAAAAGACACATACACAATACCTTTAAGGATAAACAACCTTTATCACAGGTAAATGGCAATGCAGATATAATAAGCAAATGATATAATAAGCAAATGATATAGTAAGCAAATTGATATAATAAGCAAATTGATATAATAAGCAAATTGCATTGGGAAGGGGAGAAGGGAAAAGAGATATACACACACACACACACACTCTCACCAGACTAAGATAAATATATATATATACACTTATATATATATAAAAAATATATATATATTTACACTCACCAGACTATGGAGGATTTATCACCAGACCGGGAAGCAATAGCCTGGGCTCCCGAGTCGGCCACTCATCCGTGAATAGATGAGGAGAGGTCTCATGAAGCTTCGGCGTGGTCGGGGCCCCTAGCTCTCTTCGTAACGAGTTGTTTGGCATGAGACCCAGTCATGAGAGCCCTTCATGACTGGTCTTAAGCAACACAAAAATGTCAACTTGTTTTTGTGATTGCCTGTTGTTTTTCAATAACTAACATATAGGAATAGATTGAAATAGAGATTTCTCCGAAACAGTGCTGGATGAATGCCTCAAGGGGCTCACACAACCTCTTCCGGGAATTGGTGACCATTGTTTGTGTCCACGTTCAACTGAGTTCAAATTTAATATTTAACTTTTCCTCTACAACCTCTGATTCTGATGAGTTTTGCCCAAACTAAGTTTAACATCAACTAGGTGATCTTCTGGGGCCACAGAGCCTCTGGATGGGTTGAACATGAGAGATTCTGTAACCTGTTCTCACCGCCATTCCCAACCCCTGCAAATGAAGCAGTCTATTCATTAAAAATCATGCAAGTGATAGTGCATGCTCGTTGTATCAAAATGTGAGAGTCTCCTGCTGCATTTTCTCCCATCCCCAATTTAAGTTGTCAAAGACAACCTTTCACATTTTTCCTACTTTTGTTTCTTCTACTGGTAATTTCCATATCTCTAGATAATTTGCCTTTGTTTCTGACTCCTCAATATGAAAAATAAGAATTAAATAATTATACTTCTTTTCCTTTCTCTCATATCTTTCTTCTAAAGTGTCATCATTTTGAGTTCTTCTGTTGGTTGCTTTTATAACTCTGAAAATAGTATACATAAATCTTTATTATTTGTCCAATAACTTCTTGTCATAAGATGAAAATAGTAGCTCTTATATATTTCCCTTAACTTTTCCTGTTCCCTATCATACCTTCATTGAATACTTTTTAAACTTTTATATGGAGGTAGTGTTAACATTATCTGCTGCATCTACAACTAAGATTTTTATACTTTGCAGTTTAGGGTAAAACTTGAAAACCAATAAACAGAGTTTACGTTACTCTGCAACATAAGAAGGTTCGCTTCTGGGCCAAATCTGGGCCACTCAGAGGAGAATGTTGTGAGCTTCAAGTTTAAATGGAGTCTCTCCTGTTAATTCTACCCTTTCTTAAAATCATGCCATGTTTTATTTTCTTCATATTTAGCCTATGACAATCTTGTAAGGTATTTGTTTATTTGTGTTTCCTAAAGATTTTAATTGCCTTTATTTTCACCTTGCATTATATGCTCTTGTTTTTCCATGCTCTCAGCAGTTGCATTTAGTCTAAAGAGTCTTTCTAGTCCTTAATTTACAAATAAAGTTTAAATTACACATATAACACATGATTACACTATATGTTTGTAAATTTCAAACATTATAGATAAGAGTAAAGCACTTTTGACCACCAGCCCAATCTGAGACCACATTCCATTCTTGTATAATTTGAAAACTTGCTAAATATATAGTTTTTCTATATTGAGTCGAAATTCTTTCCATCCCTAAAATTTGCTAATTTTCACTGCTTAATATACCATCCACTATATAATTTAATATCTTTCTTGATGGTTTTCATATCTGATCTTCAGAGATGCTGCCTACTAGAAATTTCCCATTGGAGTTAGCTAAAGCAATCTCAAATGTAACATGGGCAAGACTGAAATCCTGATTCTCTAGCTCTAGTCTTTTCCCGAAAAACCTTTCCCAACATTTCCTAATTCAATGATTAGTTGTTATTATTTACCCAATTGCCTGTGATGAAAGTTTTATCCCTTGTATCCAGTGTGTCACCAAATACTAGTGATTTTATATCAGAAAAATGTCTTTAATATTCACTTTTCTCCACTATGCTTTTCAGCCTAAGCCATGTTGATATAAGATCTCAGCTGGTTTAATGCAAGAGTCTGTACCAAAGAGTCTTTGCATGTGCTGTTGTCTATGTCTGGAATGCTTTCCTTTCTATCTTTGGTTAACTCTTCCTTTGGCTCTTAACACAACTATCGCTTCTTTATAGAAGCCATCTCATCTCACACTCTCAAGTATCCATCAGGTTTCTGCTTTCAGAAACTATGTCTCATATTTCTGTACTCATATTTCAATTTGTAATTAAATTCTGTCTTCCTTGCTGGATTTAAGCTCCATCAGAGTAGGCACTCTTCCTGAATTGGCACATATTTAACATCTGGGACTGTGACAACCGGCCCCTCAGTTTCAGTGTTTCAGCCCCATTTACAATAACAGTCTTTACTTCCATTTATCCTATTTCCAAGCCCCTTGTGCTCACTATAACCTGACTTTACTGAGTACATTGCCACCTCCTAGAATTAATATTCTGAAATTCCCTTCTGAAACCATTACCTATGCATTTACCTTTTTCATTTCTCCTAGAATGTTTTCTCTGTGTTCAATGCAACATCCTGTTGCAAAACTGGTTTCACTCTTCTAGCTATTTCATCTTTTAGCGAGTGTCATTTGCCTCTCTATCCAGTGTGGATTCCAGAACTTATCCTATCAACATTATTCTTTCTTAAAAGTTAGCTTTCTGTATCTTTTTGCAATTTCTTATCCCATGTTTTGCCAACTCCCAAAGTGGGTAAATAAGTTATTTTAGAAAGTGGGGACACAGGTTAAATAGATACATTTCTTAAAAAATAACTTAGTTTCAAATATTAAAGAAATAGGATCATTATTTAAAAGATCTTCCTACAAAAAAAAATCAGGCTCAGATATTTTTTACCCAATGAGTTCTGCCAAACATTCAAGAAACAGAACTACAATCTTACAAGAAATCTTTCAGAGAACTAAACGAGTCAGAATAATGACTAACTTATTTAATGTAGCTAATATAACCTTGACACAAAAACCAGACAAGGATGATATAAGAAAGTTTACAGACCAATATAACTTATAAATATTGCTGCAAATATATCAAACAAAATACTAGCAATCCAAATAAATAATGTATAAGAATGAAAAAAAACATGACCAAATTATTTTTTTTCCCCAGAAATACTACTGTGCCTCAAAAATGTGAAAATCTGTTAGTGTAAATTTTCTCTTTAATGAATTTAAATAGAAAAAACCATATGTTCACTTTGGATGCATAAAAGAGATTTGACAAAATTTAATGCACATTTATTACCAAAAATATCTCTAGCAACTAGAAAAAGAAGATGTGGCAGGGTTTGCTGTTTTTCTCTTATATCTTTTTATTCTTTCTCTTTGTAATAACACAACACCTTATTAGATGCTAGGCATTTAGTTGCTCAGGGTAAGAACTGAGCTTCCCTTGAAGATAGCTGTGACTATGATGAAGGCCTTTTTAATGGGACATAATTTGGAGTTGTCTGTGGAATTGCAGAGTTGTACCTTTATAAAGAGGGAGCATGACTGTCTCTTCCTCTGGTTGAAGAAGGGACCTGATGTTGAGCTATCTCAGACTCTGTGGAAGAGGAAACACCTTAGGAATGGTGGAAAAAGTAGAAAGAAGCTAGATTCCTGATGACTGTATACAAAGTGACTTCCTTAATAGCTTAGACTTTAATGTGACAGAGAAATGAACTTCTGTCTATATAAGATATTTTAAAAGTTAGATCTCTGTTACAGCAGGCAAAACTTAAAAAATAATAGGCTGGAATCTCCTTAACTCAACAAAGTATATTTTAAAAGTTTGTACAAAAACATCGTATTCAATGACAGAGTTTCTTTAAGATCAGTAGTGACCAGTATAATCACATACAATTAACATTTAACTGACAGAGCAATAAGGCAAAAACAAAAAATAGATTCTATAACAACCAGAAAGACCAAAAAAAGCTGAGTGATATGGATTAGGTCTCTACCTTTATCAGATACTCGAAACAATCTGAAGAAAAAATATTAGAATCAATAAAAGAGTTAATTAAGTTTACAGAGTACACAAGTAATATACAAATATTAAAGCAAATAGAGCTAGAAAATATAAAAAAGTATAATTACAAACAAAAAATACTTTGAGAATAAAAATTACTAAATATGAGAGCTGTATAGATAAAATAATAAAATAATAAAACTTCATTGAAAGATATTAATTATAAGCTAAATAAAATGACAGAGATTCTCATGGATAAGAATACTAAATAAAAGTCAATTATCTCCTAGTTTATATAAGCATATTTATATGTGGACATGTATATGTTTATATATGTGTATATATATACACACATACATATATATTTTTATATATATCTTCAATGCAATTGCAATAAAAATCCTGGTAGGATTTTCTAGTGGTACTTTAAAAGGCAATTAAAAAATTACATGGAAGTGCAAAAGACCAAGAATAACAAAAACACTCTTGAAAAACAATATTAGTAGAGTTTCCTAACTAGATATCAAAATTTTTCATATAAAGTTACAGAAAATATAGCATAGGGATAAAATAAGCTACCAGTGAAATAGAATAGAGAGCCTAGAAACAATCACAGATATAGCTGAAATTCTGATTTATAATGAAGGTGTGATTATAGATTATGCAGAAAGGATATGTTTACTCAGAATACAGTATATTACTAAAACAACTGGTTTTCTCTATGGAACAAAAAGAAACACAAACAAGAATCCCTACTTTATCCTACATAGTAAAACCATTCTGAAATGCATTAAGACCTTGAATGAAAAAAAAAAATCAAAACTTTCAGAAGAAAATGTGGGCTAACAATTGGTTAGTGGAGTGGTCCTTAAAAAAAGAGAAAAAGCACAAAACATAAAACAAAAGATTAATAAATTTGACTATATCAACCTTAAATTTCTGTTCATCAAAAGAGGCCATAACAAGAGTAAAAAGAGAGATTGCAACCTGGTAGAAAATATTTGAAACAGGTATTCTTAATAAAAAAATTCACATACCAAATACATAAAATGGCTACAAATTTATTGAGTAAATGCAACTGCCCAAAATAAACATTAATTAGGGTTGAACAAAAAAGAGGAAATAGGACTGAACAAAAAACAGAAAGAGGAAATTAGGATTGAACAAAAGAGGCCATCTTGAATGGCCAAAACAAGAGAAAATATATTAAACAAATGTGTATTCAAGAGAATGCAAACTAAAAGTGCGCTAGATTGGATAATGCTAATTATTCGAGAAGCTGTGGGCAAATGATAATTGTTAGTTTGGTGGACCAGTTTGGTTAAAAACAGAAAAATTCACAATAAAGTTGAATGTCCACATATCTTACCACAAAGTCATTCCACTCTTGTGTATATTTTAAGAGAAATTCTTGCACATGTGCCAGGGACTTGCATAATATCATGAATATCAGCATTTTCCCAATAGCAAAAAATAGAGAAAAAATTCAAGTATTCACTAACAGGATAATGGGTAAATTAATTTTAGTGCTTCAATTGAAAGGAAAACTATATATCAGTAAAAATAAATGACTTATTACTTTAAGAATCAACCTGAATGAATTGCAAAATCATTAGAGTATTAAAAGAAATTTTCAGAAGAATATGTGATTTATGATTCTGCCTATATAAACTTTCAAATTAGGCAAAACAAACAAAATTGTCATTTAGAGATGTGTGTATGGCTGCATGGCAAAGGTAGAAAGAAAAGCAAGGTGCCAATTAACTCATGATTCAGTTATTGGTTATGTTTGGTGAATGGAAGTGCACGTGCTCAAGGAGGTGCATAAAGGGATTCAAAGACATTAGTCAGGTTGTAATTTTTAGACTTGGAAGCTGATACGAGTGTGTTTGCTTTTAACAATTTACATATGTTAAATACACTCCTCTGAATGATGTGTTACACAATTAAAAAGTAGAGGTTAAAGAAGAATATCTCTTCATTGCTTTTACTCCTTGTCCCTCCAATTCATTTTGCAAAGCATCACATTCTGGCTCATGATTCCCACTATCTTCCTGAAACTGTTGCCTCTGGGATGACCAATAACTTTCTTATCAGTAGATGCAAATATATCTCACTTGAATAAGAAATCACAATTTCTTGCAACATTCCCTTCTATTAGTGTCTCTGGAAAGCCACTCTCCCATTTCTTCTTTGCATTTAAAGAAAAAAAATAAGTAAAAATCACATATGAAGATTACATTAACTTGAAGTGCTAAAAAAATTATTTGCCATATTTTGCAAATTGTATTTGAGTTGCAAATATTTATTAAGCCCACACTATATACAGAGGATGGAAAATTCAGAAAACAATCTCCATTCTCAGATCTGTTCTTTGGCCCATCATGTATGGTATTAGTATGTTGTTGCATTGCTATAGAGAAATACCTGAGACTGGATAATTTATAAAGAAAAGATGTTTAATTGGCTCATGGTTCTGCAGGCTTTACAGGAAGCATGGTGCTGGCATCTGCTGGGCTTTTGGTCAAGCCTCAGGGCATTTTCAATCATGGTGGAAGGTGAAGAGGAAACAGGTACATCACATGGTGTAAGCAGGAGCCAGAAAGAGAGCACACATGAGAGAGAGAGAGAGAAAGAGAGAGAGAGAGAGTGGGAAGGTGCCACACACTTTTCAATGACCACATCTCTCAAGAACTCACTTGCTATAGTGAAGACTGCACCAAGACATTAGGGATCTGCTCCCATGATCCAAACACCTCCCACCAGGCCCCACCTCTAATATTGAGGATTACAATTCAACATGATATTTGGGCAGGGACAAATAGCCAAAGTATATCAGGTATTATTTAGCAAAAATTAATAGTAGTCATATTATAAAGGCAATTGCATGTGATATAGGAGTTAAAGAGAAACTACTAGGGCAGATAATGAGGGTATGGGAGTCCTCGGTAAGGTTTTCCTTTTTAGTGAAAAGCAGCCCCCAAATCATTTTCTAACAAAGAACAGCCTGTAAAATTGAGCTGCAGACACAGACAAGCAAGCTGGAAGCCTGCACCCATGAATGCCAACAGAAAAAAAACTACCTGGGACTAGACATGTTCACAATGACTTCCTTCCCTTTGTCAGCTATGTGTATGGTAAGGAGCAGACAAGATGGTGAAAAGCCCATTTGCACAATAAGATTAGGGCAGGGCGACCAGCCTTCCTGGAACGCTATGTAAACACCACATCACACCTGGTCGAAACAATCTGTGGGCCCTATGTAAATCCGAAACCGCCTCCTCAAGCCTGCCTATAAAATCTGCCGTGGTCCACCCAGGCCATCTTTTCCCTTTTGGGTTCCTCGCTCTCGCAAGAGAAAGAGCTGCCCTCCTCTCTCCTTTCTTCTGCCTGTTTAACTTTTTGCTCCTTAATCCACTCCATGTATGTGTGTCTGTGTCCTTAATCTTCTCAATGCAGGAGACAATGAATCCCAGGTATTTACCCCAGACAACAATGCCACTTCAAATGTATCACTTTTAATGTGAAAATTACTACTGTGTTTGCATAACACAGTTTTGAGTTTCAAATTAGCAAGCATTCAGAATTAGAGTTTTCCTTAAATGGGTAAACACCTAATCTCTTTTCTGAGGCCTACTAGATTTATATTTTGGTTTTTATAAATATGTATGGGAAGTTTATATTAAAGATTTTGTAATTGTTGACCCTTTCATTTAATTAAACATTTGAAAGAGTGCATTTTTTCCACATTCATAAGTGATCATACGGATTTCCTCAAATTTTCCAGAGGAGAAAAAATAACTATATTTGGGTGGAGCTAGAACATGGAATGGAAAGTTTCAGTCCAAAAGGCATTTTTTTCCGTCAAGTTATGAACATGTGAACATGGAATTATAATTGAAACCATTTTGTATACTTCACCATCAAATTCATACTGAAAATAGTGTTTTACTATTTAAGCAACAGATATAGAAAACTCTCACTGGTCCACAGAATTTATTAGATGACTGCAATGGCACCACTGCATTAATCATGCTGGAGTGCTCAATGGGGTCAATGGCATGATATTAAGGATGTTAGATATATGTAGAAGAACTAAATAAAACCTGTAGATAAATCTATGTTTTATAATGAACCAAAAATTTTTGAGATGGTTTAATGCAACACAATTAAGTTTAGTTAGTGCTAGCTTCTAGAGCTGGGAGATTAAAACAAAACTTGCCTTTAGCTTCCTATGCTTTTTCTTTTTTATTGTTCACTTTCCAATGATGATTTAAATGAGCACTGAGCAGATCAAAACCAAATATCTGAAGATCACATTTTGGAAGAGCCTACAGGTAATTAATTTAACCCAAATCAGCCCAATTTACAGTGAACATAAACTAGAAGAGGTATGAGACACTGATTTTGTGGAGTCCCTGTGCCCAGTGCTACTCTCTCTGTTTCAAGTTTGGCAAAAAAGTGGTTTACATTTGTCATGCCTACTTGCTGTCTTCTTATTGACTTCTCAAACCACTGCACTAAAATTGTTCTTGAAAAGATTACTCCTAATTTCATTTTGAGTTTTCAGTTAACTTAATTGACTTACCTGTAATATTTGCATTATTGATCAAATACTCTTTGAAATTCTCTCTGCCTCTGGCTTCCCCTAACGTCAAAGAGAAATCCTTCTCAGCTTCTTTGCCTCATTTCATTTTGCCTGTTCCTCCATTCCCACAATTTCCCATTTTGTTCTTTTCCTACCTGTCTCACAAATGGTGGCGTCCCAGGGCTCCCTCCTTAGCTCCCTTATAGTTTCACTATTTACATTCTTCATGATAACCATCTACTTTTTAGTTTTAAATACCAGCAGTGGTTTTCTGCTCCTCCCATTTAACAGACAGCCAAAATACTCTTGTGCAGTGCCAGTCACATCCCTGAGACACCGTGGTTAAAGTGAAGAATGCAGTAAATGGTTTTGGCTGTATTGGGCACCTGGTCACCAGGGCTGCTTTTAATTCTGGCAAAGTAGATATTGTCACCGTCAATGATTCCTTCATTGACCTCAACTACATGGTCTACATGTTCCAGTATGATTTCACCCATGGCAAGTTTCATGGCACTATCAAGGCTAGGAACAGGAAGTTTGTCATCAATGGAAATCCCATCATTATCTTCCAGGAGTGAGATCCCATCAAAATCAAATGGGCTGATACTGACGCTCATTATGTTGTGGAGTCCATCAGCATTTTCACTACCATGGAGAAAGATGGGGCTCATGGGATGGGGAGTCAAAAGAGTCATCATCTCTGCTCCCTTTGCTGATTCCCCCTATTCATGATGGTCATAAAGAATGACAATTATAAAAGATGATCAGCAACGCCACCTGCACCACCAACTGAGTAGCCCCCTAGCCAAGGTCATCCAGGACAACCTTGGAAATCATGGAGGGACTCATGACCACAGTCCATGATATCAGTGTCACGTCACCCAGAAGACCATGGATGCCCCTTCAGGGAAACTGGTGTGATGGCCATGGAGCTCTCCGGAACATCTCCCTACATCTACTGGTGCTGCTAAAGTTGTGGGCAAGGTCATCCCTGAGCTGAACAAGAAGCTCACTGGCATGGCCTTCCATGTCCCCACAGCCAACATGCTGGTATGAGAACCGACCTGCTGTCTGGAGAAACCTGTCAAATATGATGACACCAAGAAGGTGGTGAAGCAGGCATCAGAGGGCCTCCTCAAGGACATCCTGGGCTATACTGAGCACCAGGTTGTCTCCTACTTTAACAGTGACACCCATTCTTCCACCTTTGATGTTGAGGCTGCCATTGCCCTCAATGACCACTTTGTCAAGCTCGTGTCCTGGTATTACAGTGCAGTTAGCTATAGCAACAGAGTGGTGGATTTCATGGACCACATGGCCTCTGAGGAGTCAGACCCCCAGACCATCAACACCAGCAAGAGCACGAGAGGAAGAGAGAGGCCCTCACCTGCTAGAGAGTTCCTGCCACACTCAGTCCCCCACCACGCTGAGAATCTCCCCTCCTGACAGTTTCCATGCAGACCCCCTGAAGAGGGAGGGACCCAGGGATCCCCAACTTGTCATGTGCCATCAATAAAGTCTCCTGTACTCAGCCCAAAATATTAAATAATGGATAGATAAATAAATATATACATAAATAAAAAATAAATACCAGTAATATTCTGGAGACTTCCAAATTGGAATTTCCTTTCAAAGCTGTATCTCTTTAAAGCTGCATCTCTAGCTCCTTAAAAGGCATCTCCACTTGGGTAGTATATCAATCAGGGTCCAGTTAGGAGATAGAACCACACCAGTAGTTTAGATAGGAAACTTTGAATGTACAGAATTAACTAGCAAAAGATGATTAATTACTAAAATGAGGAAAAAGATGGCTGTAGAGGTAGAGAAATAGTAAATGCTGAAAGCTACAACCTCTAGGGCTATATAACCATGAAAAACTGAGGAACTAAGATTTTAAAAGAGCTGCCCTTTCCACCTCTCTCCAAGACTGAAGTCCAGATGTCTTGGGAGAAGATGCGGCTGCCAGAGGAACATGCAGTGGTAGAAAACTTGCCAGAAGGCACAAGGCTGGAGGTGGCCTGAGAGGGTTTCTGAGGTGAATGTCCCTGGCCTTCCACATGCTGATTTACTGGCTGCCATATCCGAAGAAAAGCCACACTGAAATAGGAAGGGAGGGCCCTTCTGCTTTTATGGCCTTGCAGTATCCCTCCAGGGCTCTCTGTTGATGAAACCAAACATTGAGCCAGCTAGCAAAAGAGAAATGTTTACAGGGTCTGGCCAGTATCTCAGAGCAAGAAGGGTGGATTTGGGGGCTCAGAGGTGATAAACTGAGAACTGACACAAATGGTCCACTTATACCTCCAACTCGCTAAAAATGAGCAAGTTGAACAACTCGCTTTCCTCTGGTTCTTCTCTTACTCAGTGGTATCACCATCTCCCTAGCTGCACGAACTGGAAATCTGTAAGGCATCCTAGATAATTCACTTTTACTCAGATACATATGGTCAATCAGCAGAGCCCGGCTATGAAAAGTGTGCAGAGCCATGACAGAGGCATTGTCATTCCAGCTGGCTGTGGAGTTACTTAAGAGTTGACCTGATTCCACACAAACAGTGTCTCCCAAAGGCAGTCACTATACGTCCAGGACCTTTGTCTCTGTGGTGGAAATTGAGCTGTTACTCATGATTCTCTCCTTTTGCTCTGCAGTTTGGAGCCTTGGGGAACATCTTTCATATGTTTTCTTCCTTGGAACTCTTTGGAAGTGGCCAATCAGACCTGATGATCAGAGATATGCATTTTTTTTTCTTTGCTGCTTCTGTTTTGTGTAAGCTAGTCAAAAATTATGTGAATGCAACAACACAGGGAAATAGTCAATAGTACAGATGCCTACTTATGTCTTATTTATAGTTTATTTTTAAAACCAGTGGTTTTTACCACGAAAATAGAATCTTTTTAGTAATCTGTAATAGGAACAGTTTTTGCTTTGAAATATACTTGTGATACAAAATGTATACAGAAAAAAATCGTTTTAACTATTTGATGTATTCCTCATCCAAATTTCATAAGAATTATTTTAAATGTTCTCTAAATATTTCTGATTTCTTCTAGAGTATGTATCTTCAATATTGTATATTAATATACAGATGATATACATATGCTTCTCTAATCATGCATAGCGTATATATAGAAACATATACAAACGTAGTGATTGACAGATTATATTTAAATTAATATAAAGAAATTCTAGTATTTAGTTCCATCCTGATGGACTGTCTTGTGTGTCACTTAAGGTTTATGTATCAAGCATTGGTGACAACTCTATTCATCTTTGTATGAACAGGGCAAACAGGAAATCAGATGTCTGTGTGTTCTGTGAGGAAGTACCATAGTTTCAAAACAGTGACTAGTTTGTGTTCTGTGCAGGTTCTTATTTAATAAGAATATGCCTTCTAGCCCTCACTCACCTTACCGTACACTAATTTGATGGGTTTCTACTCCTGTCAGGGGGCAGAATGGTAAAATGGAGAGAATTGCTGAAGTTTTGTAGTATTGCAATTGCAGATTTGTCATTAACCGATTTAGTGCCCTTGTGACTTTGTACAAGCTACCTGATCTCTTTTAGACTTGTTTTTCTGGAAATAGAAGGGTTTCAAGCCAGAAGGATCAGGCTTGGGAGCCTGTAAAGCATATCTTTTCTCTGACCCATGTGTAAAGTACAGTCAGATTTATTATAAGCTGGTGCGCTTAAGAGGTATCAAGAACTCCTTGATTGGTTCTGTAGTATTGAACTTTGAGACTTACCAGAAGATAGAACTGAAGCTATCAGAAAGTGGAGTTTCTGCATAAGGCACCGTATCAATGCCAGATCATCACCAACAATATTCCAGAAAGGTGGTCATCCAATTTCCACCTCTTGGGAGGGAAAATTCACTTGTTTTTAAAGAGATTATCTCCAGTAAGAAAAGTTTTAAATGAAACTATGTATTTAATACCCGAAAACCAATAAATTATATACAAATGTGTAATAAAATAATTTACCTTTATATATATACATGGTGACCCTTAGAAAATCTGAAGGCAACTATCATACTCCCTTTTGTCTCTTACCTTTAACAGAAACATATTCAATTCTTTAAATAAGTTTTCACATGCAATGACTTCCGGCTCCCTTGCTTACTGATTTGTTATTCTCTGAATATTCTGGAATTAGTTTCAAAGTCACTAGTTCCCAAAATGTGTCCCCAGAGCTGGTTTTCTGAGCAGGCCCCAGCTCCTGCTGAGCACTGCCTCATACTGGGGGGGTAGCTCATTCCTACTCCCTCTTACCCACTCACTCCAAGTGGTCTTTTCAAAAGCAGGCAAAGCTTCAGACTTTTTGGATGAAACTCCATTCTTCATTTGTTTCTAGATAGCTGGCTGAAAGACTGAAACCTGACCAGGGCACGTATTTTTGGATTTTACTTCCACTGTGTCTTTCTCCTTGACCTGAATCTTTGAACGCTAAATTTTGTTAGGTTTCTTGAATACTAAAACTCTAATTTTCCCTGATATACTGGATTCTGATCTCATTTTTGCCCACAGGACTCCCAATGCTATTCTTTCTGCCTGCCTGCATCCCAGGCCTAATTTTTCCAGAATTTCTTGTCTTGTGGTTAATCTTGAGTCTGACACAAAAGTCTCTTCTTCCCTTCAATTCCTCCAGCTCTGAATGTCTGCACAATTCATTTCACATTTATCAAAAGTAGACTTGTGTCATCAGTTACCCTTAAAAGCACATGTCTTGTCTTCCCAGTTGGATTAATCATATTCTGTAGTTGGAACTAGAGTTTTTGACATTTTGATAGTCAATACAATGCTTAATGTAAATCCTTGAACAAATTAATTTCTTAATAATACTCAATAAGTAATTGTTGAGCTAAAGCGATGGCCAAACATGACTTCTCCTCTAATGTACTTTGGAAAATGATTAGGTTTTTGGACCAGTCATTAGATTTGTACTTTGAAGAATTTGTTTACTTCCTCTTCTCTGACTTTTAAAATTGTGTAACATACTGGGTATTCCTTTTAGGTTTTGTTGCCAGGAAAGTTATAATGAAGTTCACCTACTGTGTTGGCTCCATGCTTCCCTTACTGTTCTCAATTCTAACTTCCAGTTTTCATTTCTATTATATTAATTGTATATTATGCCTTTCTCTCATTTTTTAGTAAGGCATTTTAAATCCTTTCTGAGAAGGAAGGGTATTACAAATACATTTGTACAAGGCTTTTACTAATAGAAATAAAACTTTTTTAAACTATTTTTTTTTTTTGCGTTTTGACATTTAGGAAGTAAAAAAAGAACCAATCTGAAGAAGATATAAGAGGCAGAGTAAGTTTAGATCCCTACCCATTGAAGAAATATTTATCATTTTGCAAACAAGCTGATTGTAATTTTTCTTGAAATGTAATGTAAGGTGAATTAAATAATTGGAACTTCAGATGGAAAAGAGACTAAGAGATTCATATGTTTCAAATGCTACTACTAACTTACTCAGAACAGAGCCATCTGGACAGAATCCATGTTGATATGTGAAAGAAAGGCAAGTAATTTCCTTGAGATATACCTCCATGAAATATCTTTCAAAATAGACACAATATGAGTTTGGGGTACAGTAAGAAAGACTGAACTGAAATCGATGTTTAACAGCTCTAAGGGACATGGAGTAACTATAAAGCAATGAGAAGTTTTGTGTGTTGCTCATTTTTACTATTTTTGATTCCTATTCCATACTACCCTAATGTCGTGACAAGGTGAAAATGGCAAGTTTCCTATAATCAGTGCTAGATATTAGAATGTATTCCAAATTCCATAAGAATTATTTTATACTACCTAGTTTAGTGCTTTAGCTTAATGTTATTGCTAGTTGATTCAACCAATGGTTACATACAGGAGACACAAATGCATAAGGCCTAGCAATTGATTTCAAGAGCTTACCTCCTAACAGGAGAGCATATAGACTGGAATTAATCTAATTATATCAGTTGTATTTCATCTCGCCTCTTCAAATATATGATGTGTGGCTGCAGAGAAGTATGATGTCATCTTATACTTTGACACTTCCCTGTTGTGTCAGGTAGCAGTAACAACCCTCATAAAAATAAGCAGGATTTTTACAAGGTGGTATGATATAACTAAACTTTTGAGATGACCCTACCATACATCACTGAGTGTATAAATCCACAAAAGAGATAACAACCTTAAAGAAATTTAAAAAGAATAAAAAGGTATTAAGTTCTAGTATCAGTTGGCATACAGATGATTCTCAAAGTGATTGGCACAGTGTTATCCAAACAGCTGGTGTTTCACAAGTACTCGATGTTTGATTGATTGATGTAGAGCAGCAACTAAACCACTGGAACAATGAAATCAGGGTCTCTAGACCACATCAGTTTATAAATCAGCTCATGTGTACATTGCAGAAGTACTCTTTTTTTGCTAGGTGTCTTTTGTTATAGGGTTGTCATCCATGAACCTTGCAATGGGCAAAGAAAAGACATTGCCATTTCTCCCCTATGCTAACAATATTTTATTTGGCACAGAAGCCTTCAGAAATGAAGACCCAGTGATCCAGGAAAAATCATATTTTTATAGACAGTCATGCAGTAACGTGACGGTAAAACCAAAAGGTATTATTTAATGGTAACAACCTTGTAGTGGGGGGAGCTTAGTAATGCCTGTTCTTTCAGATTCTTCTTGGCCTTCTCTGGTTATAGGGCAGAACCTTTCTGGAATGAGGGTCTTATGACCTTCTCTTGGGGGATAGGTCAGAGAACTATTTCATGGCCTGCTTCAGGGGAGAAAGATGGGAGAAAGTCAGAGAGTGACTTTTGGGCTTTCATTGTTTTCTCAATTTCCTTTAGCTTAAAATACTCAGTATGCCAAGGTGGTATATTTTGGGGTATTGTGTTCTGAGCCCCAACATGAGATATCAGGATGGTGGTGATGAAGGAAAAATGATGTACGAATGAGGATTACAACAGAGGTGGAGTCTGGATCTGGTCTAAGATAAGATTAGCAGGGTTCCCAGATCTGAAAGACAATTACTTGGCGTTTGGAAGTCAGTCAGATATTAAGCAGGTAAGAAATGGTAATCTCAGGACTCCACTATCCAGGAAAGGATTCTTCATGACATTTAGAGGACTGAGAAATGAAAGATCAAAGATAATGACCAAGGTCAGACAAATGTTCACCCTCTGGGAGAAATTTTAGTCAAAAAGGTTAAATGACCTACCAGATGGAAGTATATCAATTTCTGAGGAACCAAGGAGATCTCAAGTCAGGTTTCCAGTACTTAGCAGTCTCGTAGAGGAAATAAGTCAGTATTAAAAACTGTAGCCCATGATAATGTTCAAAAGAAGGATATAATCAAAGTACTGTAGACCAACAAAGACAGAATGTAAGGGAAAAAATACTAAGTAAACAGACATTATGTACTAAAAGCATGGTAGCTATTAAAAATGTGCAGGAGGAAGATACCATGTCAGTCAGAAGTTTAGAAAAGGCTTCGTCATTAATGTCTTGAAAGTAGGTGATCAGAGAATGAAATCTGAAGCCAGATGATCTGGATTCTAGTCTTATCATTGAAACACTGTGATTATTTTTTTTTTTTGGGCAATTGCTTAAATAGTTTAAACTTGGGATTTCTATTATGAAAACTTAGGATAGTAATAGCTATATAACCTTACAGAATGATGGTGAGAACAAAATGAGCTGAACTGTAAAGTTACTTGAAGGTGGTACAATCTTCTAAGTTATCATTTATAATAAATAAATATAATTCTGTAGAAATAAATGCTCAATAAAGTTTAGGTATTTGAAAAAAATGGAAAATTGAAAATGAATCCTGTTGCATTACTGCTGTCATGTCATAATACTGTGACATATTTCCTTCTAATGGTAAAAGATCCATTCTACATTGCTTTATTCTTGGAAAATAGTCTAGTTATCAGAATAACAACCTATTTTATAGTGGAATATTTCTTAAGTAATTTTCTTGAAATATAATTTTTGAAATACCAGTTGGTATTTAACTGACATTCATATTGTTGAATATGTCAAATCCAACTTGATTTAGTATAAATATTAAACAAGATTTTGGGTTCTCTTCAGAGCTAGCAAGGAATCCTTAAAAATCAGGCATTGTTGGGCTTAGGAAAAACCAAAATGTCGATGATTTGCTTTGATGAAGGATTATTTATTGGTCATATGTATAGTTTTAGATTTCTCTTACAGATTTAATCTTTGTAGCATTAATTGATAGTTTTCAGGAGGGTTTGTCACATAGTGAGAATAAAGATAATACAGTCTTGGTCTCTTTCTGCTTCAGAGTTAAACCTACTGTACAAACTGAGGAAACAGATCTTTTTGTGGACTACTCAAAACTGGCGTCCTTCTAGGTCATCTGATAAATGGGTTATCCCCAAGCATGGCTTATGCTCTCTCCAGAGTCCAAAAGATTCTACCAAATATTGTGCTTCTCTTTTTGTCTTTTCTTTGAGGAGTTATTCTGGCATGCCCCAAATCAATGTATCCCTAGAAAATTCACAGAAGTGTCAGGCCCCTGAATCTTGTGGGATTTTACTCCAGTTGTTTTGTATGTATATGTCTTATTAGGTGCATTATGGGTCCTTGTCAATTTCTGGACTTGTCACCAGGTGCAAATTAATATGCTGTCATTAATAGAGTAGACTGGTATGAGTCAGGATAATTAAGATTCTTGTGGGCTACATTATAAATGACAGCAAGATTGTTGACCTACTCCTGAGTTAAAATGGTGAAGGTATACTGCTGTCTTTGCCCTGTAAAAGTGAATTGCTGTGATCTTCCCTATGGGTGGTTATCATGAAGAAATCATTTGCCAACGTAATAAACACATACCATCTGCCAGAGACTGTGTTAATTTATTTCAGTAAAGATACCCACCTGACACAGCAGCTTCGATTATGGAGATTGCCTGCTTAAGTGTCTGCTAATCATCCTACAGCCCTTCTGGGGTTTGCATTCAATGGAGATACGACAAAGATCATCAACATTATGTCTTTCAATATATTATGAAATATACACATGGTGTATATTATGTATATTATATACCATATACACATGGTGGCTCCAAATTTTGTAATTCTTTTAGGTGTATTGCTTCTTAGTGTGGAGGATGTGGTAGTTCAGGAGCTTCTGTTGCCATTTCTTCCTGCCATTACTTCACAGGTTAGGAAACCAGCTAAAGTTCTATGTCATACTAAGTGTATTTATCTCAATTATATAAAGGGAACTGGGGAAATGACCTTATTGGGAGTGTATGGGGGTGGTTTTTGGACCTTTGGATGATGTGCAATAGATTTTGGTTAAAACACAACTTGTCATTTGGATTCCATAAACTCTCATTTAAAGAAGGATGGCATTGCATTTGAAATCTCTTGATATCGTGTTCTCTTGTACCTCATATCTAATAGTTCTAAAAAGAAATCTGTGAATTTCCCTTGTCCCAGTTCATGCTAAGGAGTAATTACAGATCTCAATGAGAAAAGATGGAAATAATATACACTGTGTATCTTTGTGGAGATATTTCAAGGTCCTTCCTTAAGGAATTCAGCCTCTACTTCAAAGAATAGGCTATTCTTGGAAACACTTAGATCTTGAAATGGTGTATAGGTCATTCTTTTCTATTGTGGTGGATGACTTCAGTCATTTTTTTTTTTTTTTGCCAGATTTTGATATTTTTGATTATATAAATCAAGTGAAAACTTAGTTTGCTTTTCCCACAAGAGTCAGTGAGGAGAAAGAAAGTATTTTCAAAAAATGATACTGGGAAAATTGAATATCCACATTAAAAGAATGAAGCTGAATTCCAAGCTCACACTATACATATAAAAATTAGCTCCTGAATGGTATTGCCTAGGTTTTCTTCTAGGGTTTTTATGGTTTTAGGTCTAACATTTAAGTCTCTAATCCATCTTGAATTAATTTTCATATAAGATGTAGGGAAGGGATCCAGTTTCAGCTTTCTATATATGGCTAGCCAGTTTTCCCAGCACCATTTATTAAATAGGGAATCCTTTCCCCATTTCTTGTTTTTGTCAGGTTTGTCAAAGATCAGATGGTTGTAGATGTGTGGTATTATTTCTGAGGGCTCTGTTCTGTTCCATTGGTCTATATCTCTGTTTTGGTACCAGTACCATGCTGTTTTGGTTACTGTAGCCTTGTAGTATAGTTTGAAGTCAGGTAGCGTGATGCCTCTAGCTTTGTTCTTTTGGCTTAGGATTGTCTTGGCAATGCAGGCTCTTTTTTGGTTCCATATGAACTTTAAAGTAGCTTTCTCCAGTTCTGTGAAGAACATCATTGGTAGCTTCATGGGGATGGCACTGAATCTATAAATTACCTTGGGCAGTATGGCCATTTTCATGATATTGATTCTTCCTATCCATGGGCATGTTTGTTCTTCCATTTGTTTGTGTCCTCTTTTATTTCATTGAGCAGTGGTTTGTAGTTCTCCTTGAAGAGGTCCTTCACATTCCTCATAAGTTGGATTCCTAGGTATTTTATACCATTTGAAGCAATTGTGAATGGGAGTTCACTCATTATTTGGCTCTCTGTTTGTCTGTTTTTGGTGTATAAGAATGCTTGTGATTTTTGCACGTTGATTTTGTATCCTGAGACTTTGCTGAAGTTGCTTATCAGCTTAAGGAGATTTTGGGCTGAGACAATGGGGTTTTTTAAATATACAGTCATGTCATCTGCAAACAGGGACAATTTGACTTCCTCTTTTCCTAACTGAATACCGTTTATTTCTTTCTCCTGCCTGATTGCCCTGGCCAGAACTTCCAATGCTATGTTGGATAGGATTGGTGAGAGAGGGCATCCCTGTCTTGTGCTAGTTTTAAAAGGGAATGCTTCCAGTTTTTGCCCATTCAGTATGATATTGGCTGTGGGTTTGTAATAAATAGCTCTTATTATTCTGAGATACGTTCCATCAATACCGAATTTATTGAGAGTTTTTAGCATGAAGGGCTGTTGAATTTTGTAAAAGGCCTTTCTGCATCTATTGAGATAATCATGTGTTTTTTGTCTTTAGTTCTGTTTATATGCTGGATTATGTTTGTTGACTTGCATATGTTGAACCAGCCTTGCATCCCAGGGATGAAGCCCACTTGATCATGGCGGATAAGCTTTTTGATGTGCTGCTGGTTTCAGTTTGCCAATATTTTATGGAGTATTTTTGCTTCCATGTTCATCAGGGATATTGGTCTAAAATTCTCTTTTTTTGTTATGTCTTTGCCAGGCTTTTGTATCAGGATGGGCAAGGACTTCATGTCTAAAACACCAAAAGCAATGGCAACAAAAAACAAAATTGACAAATGGGATCTTATTAAACTAAAGAGCTTCTGCACAGCAAAAGAAACTACCATCAGAGTGAACAGGCAACTTACAGAATGGGAGAAAATTTTTGCAATCTACTCATCTGACAAAGGGCTAATATCTACAACCAGAAAGCACTCAAACAAATTTACAAGAAAAAAACAAACAGCCATCAAAAAGTGGGCAAAGGATATGGACAGACAATTCTCAAAAGAAGGCATTTATGCAGCCAACAGACACATGAAAAAATGCTCATCATCACTCGCCATCAGAGAAATGCAAATCAAAACCACGATGAGATACCATCTCACAGCAGTTAGAATGGTGATCATTAAAAAGTCAGGAAACAACAGGTACTGGAGAGAATGTGGAGAAATAGGAACACTTTTACACTGTTGCTGGGACTGTAAACTAGTTCAATCATTGTGGAAGACAGTGTGGCGATTCCTTAAGGATCTAGAACTAGAAATACCATTTGACCTGGCCATCCCATTACTGGGTATATATCCAAAGGATTATAAATCATGCTGCTATAAAGACACATGCACACGTATGTTTATTGCGGCACTATTCACAATAGCAAAGACTTAGAACCAACCCAAATGTCCATCAGTGACAGACTGGATTAAGAAAATGTGACATATTATGCAGTCATAAAAAAGGATGAGTTCATGTCCTTTGTAGGGACATGGATGCAGCTGGAAACCATCATTCTCCGAAAACTATCACAAGAACAGAAAACCAAAAGCTGTGTGTTCTCACTCAGAGGTGGGAATTAAACAGTGAGAACACTTGGACACAGGGTGGGGAACATCACGTACTGTGGCCTGTCGTTGGGTGGCGGGAGAGGGGAGGGATAGCATTAGGAAGTATACCTAATGTAAATGATGAGTTAACGGGTGCAGCACACCAGCATGGCACATGTATACATATGTAACCTGCACTTTGTGCACATGTACCCTAGAACTTAAAGTATAATAAAAAATTTAAAAAAATTATCTCAAACTGTATCATATATTTACATGTAAGTGTTAAAACTATTAAACTCTTGGAAGGAAATGCAGGAGTAAATCTTTATGATCTTGAATCAGGCACTGGTTTCATAGATACAACACCAAAACCATAAACAACAAAAGAAAAAATAGATAAATTGGACTTAATCAAAGTAAAACATTTTGTGCTAAAATGACACCATCAAAAAACTAAAAAGATAACTGACAGAATGAAGAAAAATATTTGCCAATCATATAGCTGATAGGAGACTTGTATTTAGAATATATAGGAACTCTTACAGCTCAATAACCAAAAGACAGACTAACTTTTAAAATAGGCAAAGGATTTGAATCGACGTTTCTTTAAAGAAAAAGTATGAATAATTTATATGCACATGGAAAGATAATTAGCATCATTAATCATCAAGAAGTGCAAATCAAAACCACAATGAGATACAACTTCACACACACTAGGACAACTGCAATAACTAAGAAAGACACTATCAAGTGTTGGTGGAGTTGTGGAGAAATTGGAACGCTTGTCCATTGCTGGGAGATTGTCAAATGGGACAGCTACTTTGTAAAACACTTTGGCACTTCCTCAAAATGTTAAACATAGAGTAACATTATTCCAACGATTCTACTTCCAAGTTTATTCACAAGATAATTGAAGGCATACGCCACTCAAAAGCTTGTACACAAATGCTCATTGCAGCATTAGGCATAATAGCCAAAAGTGGAAGCTACTGATAAATAGATAGACAAAATATCCTTACAATTGAATATTATTTAACAATCAAAAGGAATGAAGTAATGACATGTACTGTAACATGGATGAACCTTAAAAACATTATGCTAAGTGAAGGGAGTCAGTCACGAAACATCACGTATTGTATGATTCCATTTATTCACAGAATATTCACAGAGATAAAAGGTAGATTAATGATTGCCAGGAGATTGGGGAAAAGGGGGAATGGGGAGCAACTGCTAACTGGTATGGGGTTTCTTTTAGGGTGTATGAAATATTCTAAAATCACATGGTAGTGATGTTTGCACAACTCTGAATATACCAAAAAGTGCTGAATTGTACACTTTTAAGTATGAATTTCAAGGTATGTTAATATTTGTCTCAATAAAACAGTTATCTTAATAATGTAGTTTGCTCTCCATCTAAGAATATCATCATCTCTTAGTCACCATCATAGATTGTATGTCAAAACATTCTGACTGGCATTCCCATGTTGCTACTCATGCAGTAAGTCAGCCCATCTTGCCTCTGATAGTTAAGTACCGCTATTTTGTCCCTGCATTCCAAGATCCCACCAACCCCATTGATATTAGGGAGTCCAAATACATGTAGCAACCCCCACTATAACCGTTGAGTAACAAAATAAATCTAGAATGGAATTTATCAGAGATACTTCTGTCCTTTTCAAAGGATCACAGTAGTCACCGGTTCTCATGGAGGCTGTCTTGCGGAAAAGAGGTGGAGGTTCTTGAACCATATGCAGTAAATTTATTTTAACATCTCTCCTTCCCTATGCCCTCTAATCTTTTCTTTGATTATGCCAAAGATGCTCTATCAATCTAATTTCATTGCCGTAGGTCATAAACAAGTGAGGACTCCAAAGAACTGCCCCAGCAAACCATTAGGAACCCTTCTATGTGCTCTTGACAAACTATTAAATCACGAGTGAAGCGTTAGTGTTCATTAGTAAATTCTCTCCTATCCAGTCATATATTCTGAGTCCCCTGATTCTAGTCTACATTGTTAAGATCCACTCCCACAAGTTTCTCCAGTTTCTGCCAGGATATATTTGCCAGGTTCTGCTATTCCTTCTGTTGTAGGATACTTCCCTTGAAACTTGGACTTATCCAATCAGGCTATGATAAGACCTGACTCCACTTTCAGCCAAAGGACAAAGAGGAACAAACAAGTTTTGTGGAGAATGAGACAAATTGTTGCTCTCATGCTGTTTTGCTTATTTCTTAATAAAAAGTTCACCTACTTCAGCTACTCGGGAGGCTGAGGCAGGAGAATAGCCTGAACCCAGAAGGCAGAGCTTGCAGCGAGCTGAGATCACGCCACTGCACTCCAGCCTGGGTGACAGAGCAAGAGTCTATCTCAAAATAATAATAATGATAATAATAATAATAAAAAGTTCATCTACTTAATATAAACTTATAGCATGCTTATATTTTATGCCACATTGTAAAAATATCAGCTTGGTAATATTTCTGATATATACTTCTGGTCTTCAAGAATTTTTTGCAAAGGTAACTATAGAAAAGTTTTCACAAAACAAACCTTATCCTTAAAATAGTAGTCTCTTCCTAATTAAACAGGTAATCACTGTTTGGTGAAAGAATATACTTACAAAACAAATTAATAAAATTACTTTGTCTGGTCCTTCGGTGAAAATTTATCCAGTGATTATATTCCTATTGATCAAGCAAAGGATGAAAGCAAAGATACTCATCTGAGAATGTATTCACCTGAGTTCCCCCAGAAGGGGACCCTCGCAGGAGGAATTAAGTAACTTATTTGGGACCTGTGTTCCCAGGTAGCACTAGTGGGGGAGTGGAGAAGTGAGACAGGAAAGAAGACACTGACTCAGAGTACATTAATGAGCAGTTACTGCTGTGGGCAATTGGCACTTAACCCTTCTACGGATCTCCAGGAGATGATATGTGTATGGAACCCTTCAGAATGATCTCACTCAAGAAGCAAGGTGGCTGAGGCCTGTCCTCTAACTGCTGACTGTCACTGTCTGAAGTCTGCCTCTGAGAGTGTTGACTTCCTAGCTCTGGCCATCTCAGCTTACCCCCAAAATGCCCTCAGGTGGAGAGTCGCAGTTTCTTACAGTTGGACACCACTGACCTAAATGAAGACAGTAAGTGAGTACCAGGGAATGTGGGCAGGATCTCAATAAACTTCAGTTGAACAAATAAACATGTCCCACGTCCTTTAGCATTTGGCTCTCATGGTCATGAATTTAGTGATATTTGGTGATCTCTTAAAAGTGAAGAATTAAGAAGTAAGTTGAAAGATCATTTAACATAAGAACGCTTCCCCCACCAGACTGTAAGTACCATGAGAGTAAGTAATTTGTTTCTTTTGATTACCATGATATCCTCAGTATCTAGTAGAATACCCAATTACTATTTGTTTGATGACATTATAATGTCTATTTTCTAACATTATTGAAAAGAAAGCTTTCTCTTTCTTTTTTTGATTTTTTAATATTATGGTTCAGAGATCTCTACTAATCAGTTAACCAGAGCCTGGTAAACAGTAGGAACTTAGTAAATATTAGTAGAATGAATAAATGAACTGAAGACAGTCATTATTACTGTTATATTTTTAGTCATCCTATATTCATTTCAATTAATACTAATATTTAACTATTAAAATTATTAATCTGTTATGTTTTAATACAAGCTAGAGTGCTTGGTGTGCTGAAGATAGAATTGTTTTATAAGTGATACATGAGTCTATTTAATCTGTGTACATTTTCTATTAGTTCTAGTATATGTAGGATTTCACATTACCTGGTTTGTGTCTACATTAAGAAACGTTTTGACTTTTGAAATATAAACACACACACATAAGCACGAACACATGAACACACACACATACAAACACACACATACACAATTAATCGCTCTCATTATCCTTTCCAAGGAGATATAGGATATTCTATTTGGTTTAGAATAATTTATATTTGGCACTGGACTATATAAAATAATTTATTTTACAAAATTTTTTTAAAAGATATTTTTCTTAGGTTCTTGGAATAGGTCTGCCTGCCCTTGAACATGTGTCAATTGAAAGTGGAGGACAACCTGACTCCGAAAAGTTTTGGTACAGCAGAAACCAACCTGGAGTTATAAATGAACTTCAAATGATCCATAAAATACAAAGTCAGCTCTATATTTCCTCTATTTTGTACCTATCATTAGCGCATTTGGTGTCTTCTTGGTGTTAATTATTTTTTCCATCTACTTTGGCCTAGATTGTATGTGTCTGGCTAATTCTTATTCATTCTATAGATACTCTCTAAAAGGCTCCATTCTCCAGGATGCCTTCCCTGAATCCTTGTTCACTAAGTAAAATTTAGGTGCTTCTGCTTCTTATTTCCCTACAGTAAACTCAGTACTTTCCCTCCAGCAGTACTGAGTAAGCTCAGCGGGAGCAGGGGCCATGTCTACTTTGTGAAACCCTTGCACCTGTGCAGAGTCTGCATGATGCAGGTGCTCAAAATCTCAAAATGCTCGAAGGACTGGAGGAATAAGTCATCTGTGATCTTTGCCTTCAACCCCATTTTTTACCCCATTCCACCTTACCTTGCTCTCCCAAACTGAACATATTTTAGTTCCTCAATCATGCCATGTGATGTCTCTCTCCCAAGCCTGGTACCTGCTGTTCCCTGAGAGCAACTCTCTTCTTCCTCTTCATCGCGCTCAGTCTGGCTTATCCTTCAAATGTCAGCTTACAGCCACCTTCCTCTGGGAAGCCTCTCTCTCCATCTACCACTCTTGAGTTGGGCACTACATTCCTGGCCCTGCAGCGCTACCCATATGTTCCATAGATGCTTGTTGAAATACGTCTTCCCTGTTCCCACAGACTCACTGAGTTTGTGCACCTTCAATTTTTCTGGAATTAATAAATGAGTGACCTAGTGTTCTGATGAACAACTTGTGGAAAACACTTAACAGATAGAGGTCTCACAGTATCTGTTTTTTGCCTTCTGGCTTCTTGGAGTGTTGCGGGAAGTCAGGGACCCCGAACGGAGGGAACGGCTGAAGCCTTGGCAGAAGAACATAAATTGTGAAGATTTCATGGACTTTTATTAGTTCCCCAAATTAATACTTTTATAATTTCTTACACCTGTCTTTACTGTAATCTCTGAACATAAATTGTGAAGATTTCATGGACACTTATCACTTCCCCAATCAATACCCTTGTGTTTTCCTATGCTTATCTTTACTTTAGTCTCTTAATCCCGTCATCTTCTTCATAAGCTGAGTAGGATGAATGTCGCCTCAGGACCCTGTGATTGTATCAACTGCACAAGTTGCTTGTAGAGCGTGTGTGTTTGAACAATATGAAATCTGCACATCTTAAAAAAAGAACAGGATAACAGCGATGTTCAGGGAACAAGAGAGGTAACTTTGAACTGGCCACCGGTGAGCTGGACGGAACAGAGCTATATTTCTCCTCTTTCATAAGAAAATAGGAGAAATATCGCTGAATTCTTTTTCTCAGCAAGGAACATCCTTGAGAAAGAGAATGAGCCCTGAGGGTAGGTCTATAGACGGCCCCTTTCAGGCATCCCATCTTTTATGGTTGAAGCCGAAGGGATGAAATAAGCCCCGGTCTCCTGTAGCGATCCCAGGCTTATCAGGTGGAGGAAAATTCCTGCCTAATAAATTGTGGTCAGACAGGTTGTCTGCTCTCAAACCCTGTTTCCTGATAAGATGTTATCAATGACAATGCGTGCCCGAAACTTTGTTGTGCCCAGACCGTTTATTCCCCGAAGAAGACCACCAGAGTCCAGAGTTGAAGCTAAGCATCAAGGATCTTTATTACAGGTTCGAACCTGGAACTCTCACTCGTTCGTGAAACGAGACGGGCAGGAGAGCTCTCCCACTGAGCTCCGAACAGTGTTATATAGTCTAAGAAAAGTGGTCATTGAATCATTATACAGATCAGATGTATGATTGGCTGGTATTTAAACAAGGCGATTTGGCTAGTTATGATTGGTTCCCGCCATTTTGGGCATTTCAGTTCAACATTTGAGACGGAAGAGCAGTTTCTACACAAAGGCAGTTAATCATATTGCGTCAGGTTGCACAACCAGTTTATGGCAGCATGGGTGTATCTTACTTAAACACGTCTTGTGACCTAACCCCCAGGAAGAAAAACAGGTACTTACAGAACTTTCGAAACGTCTGGTATGTGCAGAGATAAGAAAGCAGAAGCAGAACAAAGGGTGTAACCATAGGGAGCAAGGGAGCAAGGGGGTAGGTAAGTCTTTGTGTTTTTGTGTCCTTTCAACTTCACTAGCAATTTTAATTTCACCTCATCCGGTGGTCCTGTGATCTCGCCCTGCCTCCATTTGCTTTGTGATATTTGATTACTTTGTGAAGTATGTGATCTCTGTGACCTACACCCTATTCGTGCACTCCCTCCCCTTTTGAAAATCGCTGACAAAAATTGGTTTTACAGCTCGGGGAGCATCACCGTTACTGCCGACTTGTGATGTCTCCCCGGACACCCAGCTTTAAATTTCTCTCTCTTGTGCTCTTTCCCTTTATTTCTCAACTCAGCGGAGGCACTTAGGAAACAGAAAAGAACCCACGTTAAACATCGGGAGTGATTTCTCCTGATACTGGAGAAACAAAACTTAAAATGAATTGAAATTCAATTCAAATGGCTAATGTCATGCACGTCAGTGTGAAGAGACCACCAAACAGGCTTTGTGTGAGCAACATGGCTGTTTATTTCACCTGGGTGCAGGCAGGCTGAGTCCGAAAAGAGTCAGGGAAGGGAATTAAGGGTGGGGCCATTTTATAGGATTTGGGTAGGTAAAGGAAAATCAGTCAAAGCGGGGATGTTCTCTGGCGGGCAGGAGTGGGGGTCACAAGGTGCTCAGTGGGGGAGGTTTTTGAGTCAGGCTGAGCCAGGAAAAGGAATTTCACAAGATAATATTATCGCTTAAGGCAAGGACCGGCCATTTTCACTTCTTTTGTGGTGGAATGTCATCGGTTAAGGCAAGGCAGGGCATTTGCACTTCTTTTGTGATTCTTCAGTTACTTCAGGCCATTTGGGCTACACCTGCAAGTCACGGGGGATGCGAAGGCTTGGCTTGGGCTCAGAGGCCTGACAGTTAATGAGCCTGCTTTTCCCTTCAGAGTGTGAGGCATCAAATTATTTTATTTCATTTTTCATTATTTTATTTTAAGTTCTGAGATACTTGTGCAGGTTGTGTAGGTCTGTACACAGGTAAACATGTGCCATGGTGGTTTGCTGCAACTATCATCCTATCACTTAGGTATTAAGCCTAGTATGGATTAGCTATTTATCCTGATGCTTTTCCTCCCCCCGCCCATCCCAACAGGTCCCAATGTGTGTTGTTCCCCTCCCTGTGTCCATGTGTTCACATTGTTCAGCTCCCACTTACAAGTGAGAACATGCAGTGCTTGGTTTTACGTTCCTGCATAAGTTTGCTGAGGGTAATAGCTTTGAGCTCCATCCACGTCCCTGCAAAGGACATGATCTTCTTCCTTTTATGGCTGCATAGTATTCCATAGTGTATATGTGCCACATTTTCTTTATCCAGTCTATCATTATGGGCAGTTGGTTTGATTACATGTCTTTACTATTGTGAATAGTGTTACAATGAACATAAATGTGCATGTATCTTTATAATAGAATGATTTATATTCCTTTGAGTATATACTCAGTAACAGGATTGCTAGGTCACATTGTATTTCTGGTTCTAGGTCTTTGAGGAATCACCACTCTGTCTTCCTCAATGGTTGAACTAATTTATATTCCCACCAACAGTGTACAAGCATTCCTATTTCATCATAGCTTCACCAGCATCTGTTGTTTCTTGACTTTTTAATAATCGCCATTCTAAGTGGTGTGAGGTGGTATCTCATTGTGGTTTTCATGTGCATTTCTCTGATAATCAGTGATGTTGACCTTTTTTTTTCATATGTTTGTTGGCTGCATAAATGTCTTCTTTTGAGAAGTGTCTGTTCATGTCCTTTGCCCATTTTTAAATTTTTTTTTTTTTCTTGTAAATGTGTTTAAGTTCCCTATAGATTCTGGACATTAGACCTTGGTCAGATGGAGAGATTGCAAAAATTTTCTCCCATTCTGTAGGTTGTCTGTTTACTCCACTGATAGTTTCTTTAGCTTAATTAGATCACATTTTTCAATTTTTGCTTTTGTTGCAATTACTTTTGATGTTTTTGTGATGAAATCTTTGCCTGTGCCTATGTCCTGAATGATATTGCCTAGATTTTCTTCTAGGGTTTTTATAGTTTTGGGTTTTACATTTAAGTCTTTAATCTATCTTGAGTTAATTTTTGCATAAGATGCAAGGAAAGAGTCCAGTTTCTGTTTTCTGCTTATGGCTAGCCAATTCTCCCAGCACCATTTATTAATTAGGAAATCCTTTCCCCATTGAATGTTTTTGTCAGGATTGTTGAAGATCAGATGGTTGTAGATGTGCGGTCTTATTTCTGAGTTTTCTGTTCTGTTCCATTGGTCTATGTGTCTGTTTTTGTACCAGTACCATGCTGTTTTGATTACTGTAGCCTTGCAGTATAGTTTTAAGTTGGGTAGTGTGAGAGGCATTAAATTATTAAGAAAAAGTCCCTGAACTTTTTTGATTGTGTATCTCATTTGTAAAAAAAACCTTGAGCAAATATATTTGTATATGTATGTGTATATAAAAACACAAATATGCATGCAAAATAAGCTACAATAAACAATACAAAATAAGATGAATTATCAAAATGAAAGGACACAAAGACACAAAAATGCGTACCCGCTCCCCCGCTACACCCTATTGCTAAACCCTTTTGTTCTGCTCTCTAATCTCTGCTTGTACCAGAGATTTCGTAAGTTCTGTAAGTACCTGTTTTTCTTTCTGAGGCCAGGTCACAAGACGTGTTCAAGTAAGATACACCCGTGCTGCCATAAACCGGTTGTGCAACCTGACGCAATATAATTAACTGCCTTTGTGTAAAACTGCTCTCCCGCCTCAAGGGTTGAACCGAAATATCAGAAATGGCAGGAACCAATCATAGTTAGCCAAATCGCCTTGTTCAAACACTAGCCAATCATACATCTGATTTGTATAATAATTCTATGCCCACTCTTCTTAGACTATATAACACTGTTCAGAGCTCAGTGGGGGAGCTCTCCTGCCCGTCTCGTTTCACGAGCGAGTGAGAGTTCCAGGTTCGAACCTGTAATAAAGATCCTTGCTGCTTAGCTTTGACTCTGGACTCTGGTGGTCTTCTTTGGGGAATAAACGGTCTGGGCATAACAAATGGGGGCTCGTCTGGGATTTCCCCCAAGCCCACCAGACCCCCAAGTCAATGGATCTTAATCTGTAGGTAAGCCGGCTTTGTCACTGTCTCTGTCTTTGTCTCTGTCTGTCTCCCTGAAATTTCGCGAAATCCGTAATCTGCAATCTGTATTGGTCTGTTCTGTAAGTGGCATGGTCTTGGCGGACGTGCTAAAAGACAGCCACTTGGGACTGGTGGGAGACGTCCCCCAGTGCCCATCTGGGGGCCTCCATCCTTGGTTGCCCCGTCTGACTCAGGTCGGAAGTCCGACACGTGCTTGCGAAGGCTCATCATTTATCACTGTCTGTCCGTTATTGTTAAGTGTAAGTCCAAAACGAAACATAAAACCTTTTCTTCCCCTTCCAGGACCGGACCTGTTGGATACTCCCCTCTGCTTCACACTCATTTTTGTCCCTCCTTCTCTTTGTAGGAGCAGTCCAAAGATGGGCAACAACCAGAGCACGCCGCTCTCACTCCTTGTTACTAATTTCAAAGATGTGAAGGCTCGGGGGCATAACTTAAGTGTAGAACTAAAGAAGGGAAAGCTAGTTACTTTCTGCCATTTGGAGTGGCCCTCTTTCGGTGTCGGGTGGCCCTCCGAAGGAACTTTCTGTCTCTCTATTATTACTAAGGTAAAAATTAAGATTTTCCTGCCAGGGCAGTCAGGACACCCTGATCAAATTCCTTATATTCTAGTGTGGCAGGATCTTGTGGAAAACCCACCGCCCTGGGTAACTCCATTCATCCCTGAGCCCTACAAGGTCCTAGTAACGTGACCTACAAGACAAAGGACTCCCTCTGCTCCCTTGGCCCCTGTGCTGCCAGACAGCCAAGACCCCCTAATGTTAGAACCCACACTTCCCCCACCATATCTGCACCTTATCCCGCAGGACCCAGTCCCCCAGGGTGGTGCTTCCGTAGAGGGGAACCGAGAAGTGGAAGCAGCCGAGAGCGAAAGTAACCCGGGGGGGCCGGCCGGCCGAATGCAAGGCCGCGTACAGCGGGACCAAGCTTCCCGACTCCCTGACTCCACTGTAGCCCTGCCTCTCAGAGAAATAGGATCGCTCGATGATACCGGGCTCTCCCGTCTCATGTATTGGCCTTTTTCCACTAGTGATTTATACAATTGGAAGTCCCAAAATGCTCGGTTCTCAGATAATCCCAAAGATCTAACCTCGTTGTTAGACAGTGCCATGTTTACTCACCAGCCGACCTGGGATGACTGTCAACAGCTCCTCCGAATCCTGTTCACAATGGAGGAGCGAGAAAGAATCCAAGTTGAGGCCAGAAAGTTGGTTCCAGGAGATGACAGCCAGCCAACTGCAAATCCTCAACTCATTAACGCGGCTTTTCCTTTGACCCGGCCCAGATAGGACTACAACACGGCAGAAGGTAGGGGATGACTGCTCATTTATCGCCAGACTCTAATGGCGGGTCTCCGGGCTGCAGCTCGCAAACCCACCAATTTGGCTAAAGTATATTCTGTGTTACAAGGTAAGACAGAAAGCCCCACTGTATATTTAGAGAGGTTAATGGAAGCCTTCAGACAGTTTACCCCTATGGACCCGGAAGCACCGGAAAATCAGGCAGCGGTAGTAATGTCCTTTGTAAACCACGCAGCACCAGATATTAAAAGAAAACTCCAGAAATTAGAGGGTTTAGAGGGAAAGCAGATTCAGGACCTCCTTCAGTTAGCCCAGCGAGTTTATAATAATAGGGATACTCCAGAAGAAAAACAGTTCAAGGCAACCAAAGGAATGACTAAAGTCTTAGTAGCAGCTTTCCCCCAGGCAGGGAATGGCCAAAGCAGGAAGCAGAAAAAGCAAGGCTCTAGGCAAGGATTAGAAAAGGATCAGTGTGCTTATTGCAAGGAACATGGTCACTGGATTAAAGACTGCCCAAAGAAACGGGGACCAGCTAACCCTACCTCCGTACTCGTTACCCAGGACTTTGACTAGGGAGGACGGGGTTCGGACTCCCTCCCCGAACCCAAGGTCACTTTGCAAGTGGAGGGGTCCCCAGTTCGTTTCTTGGTCGATACTGGGGTGAAACGCTCAGTCCTAACCAAACCAATTGGAAAAATGTCTAAGAAAACATCCTGGGTGCACGGGGCCACAGGCATCAAAAAATACCCCTGGACAACCCAGAGGACTGTAGACTTAGGAACAGGAAAAGTCTCCCATTCCTTCCTAGTCATCCCAGAGAGCCCCTGCCCTCCACTAGGGAGGGACTTGCTGACAAAGATGGGGGCCCAAATCCACTTTGAGCCAGAAGGGCCCAAGATAACTGATTCCCAAAACAGGCCAATATCTATCCTGACTGTCACCTTAGAAGATGAGTACAGACTCCATCAGGAGCAAAAGCCCCCCGATCAGGAAATTGACTCTTGGCTCCAGCATTTCCCTGAAGCGTGGGCAGAAACTGGGGGCTTGGGGCTAGCTAAGCATCGACCTGCCATATTTGTGGAAGTTAAGCCAGGGACGGACCCGGTTCGGGTTCGGCAATATCCTATGCCCCTGGAGGCAAGAGAAGGAATTACGCCCCATATCCGCCGACTCCTAGACCAGGGAGTCCTACGGGCTTGCCACTCATCCTGGAATACTCCACTGTTACCTATCCGTAAACCCAACAGTATGGACTACAGGCCAGTACAGGATTTAAGAGAAGTTAATAAAAGGGTCATAGACATACATCCCACTGTGCCCAATCCATACACCCTTCTGAGTGCCTTACATCCCGAAAAACAGTGGTATACTGTTCTTGATCTAAAAGATGCTTTCTTCAGCCTTCCTCTGGCTCCCAAAAGTCAAGAACTCTGCATTTCAATGGACGGATCCTGAGAGGGGCATCAACGGTCAGCTAACATGGACCAGGCTGCCACAAGGGTTCAAGAACTCGCCAACCCTGTTCGATGAAGCCCTTCATGAAGATCTGGGTGAGTACCGGCGGCAACACCCTGAAATAACTCTTTTGCAATATGTTGATGATCTCTTAATAGCGGCCAGGTCCCTGGAAACTTGGGTTCAAGGGACTGAGGACCTCTTGAAGACTCTGGGGGAGCTAGGCTACCGAGCCTTAGCAACAAAGGCTCAGATCTGCAAGTCGGAGGTAACTTATCTAGGGTACCTATTAGAAGGGGGGCAATGCTGGCTAACCAAAGCCCGAAAGGAAACAGTCCTACGCATCCCTAGACCCCAGTCGACACGGCAAGTGAGAGAATTCCTGGGGTCGGCAGGGTTCTGTAGGTTATGGATACCCGGATTTGCTGAGTTAGCCAAGCCCCTATACCAGGCAACAAAGGAACGGCAGCCCTTCAATTGGACAGAGGAGGCTGAGCTGGCCTTTCAACAAATCAAAACTGCCTTGTTATCAGTCCCCGCGCTGGGGCTCCCCGATGTCTCCAAACCCTTCCACCTATACGTGGATGAAAGTAAGGGTGTTGCGAAAGCCGTGTTAACACAGTACCTAGGCCCCTGGCAGAGGCCAGTTGCCTATTTGTCAAAAAAATTAGATTCAGTGGCTGCTGGCTGGCCACCCTGCCTCCGGATAATCGCGGCGACCGCCCTAATGGTCCGAGATGCTGATAAACTTATCATGGGGCAAGAGTTGTGCGTTATAACCCCGCATGCCATTGAAGGTGTCCTCCAGCAGCCGCCGGACCGATGGATGAGTAACACCCGGCTCACCCACTATCAAGGACTGCTGTTAAACCCCCTCAGAATAACTTTTCTGCCCCCAACCTCTTTAAACCCTGCTTCACTGCTGCCAAATCCAGACTTGGACGCCCCGTCCCATGAGTGCACTGAGATACTGGCTCAGGTGCATGGGGTGCGAGAGGACCTGCAAGATCGTCCGCTCCCCGACACAGAACTCATCTGGTTCACTGATGGCAGCAGCTATGTCCACCAAGGCCAGCGGTATGCAGGAGCGGCTGTAACGTCAGAGACTGAGGTAATCTGGGCGGAACCCTTGCCTCCAGGGACATCGGCCCAAAGAGCCGAACTGATAGCACTCACACAGGCCCTCACCCTAGGGGCAGAGAAAAAACTAACAGTATACATGGATAGCCGCTATGCTTTCGCTACTGCGCACATACATGGGGCCATCTACAGAGAGAGGGGACTATTAACAGCTGAAGGCAAAGAAATAAAAAACAAGCAAGAGATCCTAGCTCTATTAACTGCTTTATGGAAACCAAAGAAATTGGCTATCGTACATTGCCCTGGGCATCAGAAACCAACTACGCCAATTGCTTGAGGCAATTTCTTAGCCGACCAAACTGCAAGGAGTATAGCAAAAGCTCCCAGTCAGCTCCTCGCGCTCCAGCTCCCTGATCCTGGCCCGTGAAATTTGCCATGTTTTCCCGACTATACCGAACAGGATCGTGAATGGATGGACACGCTTCCCCTAAAACAGGTTCAAAATGGGTGGTGGACTGATGTAAATGACCAAACCATCCTACCAGAAAAATTAGGACGGCAGGTGTTAGAACATATCCACCGGACAACCCACCTGGGTGCCCGGCGAATGATAGACTTAATCAGGCATGCCAAGTTCAGAATCAGGCACATAGCTGAACTGGCCAGCGATGTCACAACAAATTGCAAAGCCTGCCAACTGAACAACGCTTGCCCCCAAACCCAGACCGCCGCAGGAATTAGGTATAGAGGAACTAGGCCTGGCGTCTATTGGGAAATCGACTTTACTGAAATAAAGCCTGGAAAATATGGGTATCAGTACTTACTTGTCTTTGTAGATACTTTTTCAGGATGGACAGAAGCGTTCCCAACTAAAAGAGAAACTGCTCAGATTGTAGCAAAGAAAATTTTAGAAGAAATCCTCCCCAGGTATGGCTTTCCCGTCCAGATAGGGTCAGACAATGGACCAGCCTTTGTTGCTAAGGTAAGTCAGGATTTGGCTTCCATTCTTGGGGCAAATTGGAAATTACATTGTGCTTATAGGCCCCAAAGCTCAGGACAGGTAGAAAGGATGAATCGGACTCTAAAGGAGACCTTAACTAAATTGACCATGGAGACTGGCACTAATTGGGTAGTACTTCTCCCCTACGCTCTGTTTCAGGCCCGAAATACCCCTTACAGACTGGGCCTCACACCATATGAAATCATGTATGGTAGACCCCCACCCCTGGTCCCCAGTCTAAAAGATGACTTACTCAAACCTGAAACTGAAAATGTCTCTGAGCTCTTGTTCTCCTTACAAGCCTTACAGAAAATTCACCAGGAAATTTGGCCCAGACTACGAGAACTGTACGAAGTAGGACCTCCGCCGACGCCCCATCCGTACCAGCCGGGAGACTGGGTCCTAGTCAAGCGCCACCGGCAAGAAAGTCTTCAACCCCGGTGGAAAGGACCACTGTAAGTACTCCTGACTACTCCCACCACTCTCAAGGTAGAAGGCATTGCTTCGTGGATCCACTACACACACGTCAAACCAGTAGACCCAACATCCGACCTTCTCGGGCCATCTGGAGCACCGGTTACATGGACTGTAGACAAAGCTAAGAACAATCCCTTAAAGCTAACCCTGCGCCGTCATCCCCATAGCCGTAACCATGTCTAGCTTACCTATGCTTTTATGCCTTATGCATCTGACTCTCCTCACTACTGCACCGTCTAATCCCTATGTCTGGAGGTTCTGGCTCTATGAGAACAAAACTCACCCCGGGGAAACCCCCCAGGCGGGTAAACTGCTAGCTAGTGCAGACTGCCCCCCCTCCGGGTACAATACTCCAATTTACCTCAATTTCACTAAGTTCCAGATTGCCCAACCGGAGATACCCATGATCTGTTTTGAATATGATCAGACTGAATATAATTGTAAAAATTATTGGTGGCACCAGAGTGCAGGCTGCCCGTACCACTATTGTAAAATGCACTCAGCCAGGGTATGGGACGAATACCCGAGAAAGTCTAACCTCCTCAAGACTCGCTACCCGACAGGGACTCCCAACATATACACTTGGGTAATAACAGATCCAGAGCACTCCCGGTGGACATCGCCCCAACATGGGGCAGTCTACTACGATTCCAGAAGTAGCTGGCCTAGAAGCCACCTGTACCTGTGGCGGAGTCTAGTCCAGATTCAACCCTTAATCCATACACAAATCCACAGACAAGAAGCCAAGCTATCACAAGACTTGCAGCCCTTCTCCCGGCTAACCCTATTACAGGAAGGGCTAGCATTCGCCAACCTCACCGGTTTAGGCGACCTGTCCTCTTGCTTTATGTGTGCAACCCTAGGAAGACCACCATTAACCGCTGTTCCCCTATCCTCCCCTCCCACAAACTATACGACAGATTTTAATTCATCAACAGTCACAATACCCGATGTGGCCCTGTACCGTGACCCATACCAAGAAAAATATCCCTACTGTTATTCGGCATTTAGCAACAGCCTCTGCAACCAATCGGCTACATACCCTAATAGCCCCATATATGCTCCCCCGGTGTGTTCTTCTGGTGTAATATAACTCTGTTAAAAACTCTGTCCAAAAGCATCTCTGACGGACAGCTGTATATCCCTGTTACACTAGTTCCCCGACTGACCCTGCTAACCCCGGCAGAGTTCATAGGCTGGGCAGGGACTGCCCCAACTGAAACTGCGCGACATAGACGAGCAGTTTTTCTACCACTAATTGCCAGAATATCCTTAACCACCTCTGTCGTTGCAGCGGGGTTAGCAGGAGGGGCCCTACAACACTCCATGATAGAAAATGACAAGCTGTTACAACAATTCTCTGTGGCTATGGAAGACTCCGCCTATTCCCTAGCCTCCCTTCAGCGGCAGCTCACCTCCCTAGCACAGGTCACTCTTCAAAACCGCAGAGCCTTAGACTTACTCACGGCTGAGAAAGGAGGTACCTGTATGTTCCTCAGAGAAGAATGCTGTTTCTATATAAATGAGTCGGGGTTAGTTGAGGAAAGGGTCCAACGCCTACATAAACTAAGCTTAGAAATGAAAAAGCAACAATTTACTACAGCAGCTAACAATTGGTGGAACTCTTCAATGTTTTCCCTTCTGACACCCCTTTTAGGCCCCCTAATGTCTTTACTGCTTCTATTCACTATAGACCCCTGTGTGGTAAATAAAATTTTACAATTTGTCAGAGAAAGATTTAATACCATCCAACTAATGGTCCTCCGTAGCCATCACCAGCCTCTCCTGCACCCAGAAGGTGAGACTACATTATAAAACTCTAGAAATCCAAGATTGGACGTCCAGTTACTTATGAGAGGGGGAAATGAAAGGACACAAAGACACAAAAATGCGTACCCGCCCCCCGCTACACCCTATTGCTAAACCCTTTTGTTCTGCTCTCTAATCTCTGCACGTACCAGAGATTTCGTAAGTTCTGTAAGTACCTGTTTTTCTTTCTGAGGCCAGGTCACAAGACGTGTTTAAGTAAGATACACCCATGCTGCCATAAACCGGTTGTGCAACCTGACGCAATATAATTAACTGCCTTTGTGTAAAACTGCTCTCCCGCCTCAAGGGTTGAACCGAAATATCAGAAATGGCAGGAACCAATCATAGTTAGCCAAATCGCCTTGTTCAAACACTAGCCAATCATGCATCTGATTTGTATAATAATTCTATGCCCACTCTTCTTAGACTATATAACACTGTTCGGAGCTCAGCGGAGGAGCTCTCCTGCCCGTCTCGTTTCACGAGCAAGTGAGAGTTCCAGGTTCGAACCTGTAATAAAGATCCTGCTGCTTAGCTTTGACTCTGGACTCTGGTGGTCTTCTTCGGGGAATAAACGGTCTGGGCATAACAAAAATAAATGTAAATAGAAGTTACCATTTTTCTTCACACTCCACCTTCAACACATGCTTTAGAAATCTTTTATATAGGTTTAAGAGCATCAACACAACCTGGGCTCTAAACATGATTCAGAAGGAGTGAGTTGGGGCATAAACTCCAGGCCTCAAGTGTGGTAGGTGTAAAATGGAAATAGTTACTATTTGTGGTTTTGCAATAATTAAAGAAGGTATTGTATGCAAAGATATCTAGTAGCACACTGAGCATCTATTAGGTATTAAATGTTATTCGACTTAAAATATTCCTTCTCATGAATTATTACTAAATGTTTAAGATATTCTATGTATTTCCAATATAACATGTATACATATATACTGCTGCTCTCTTTTTCAATTATTGAAATATTAAATCATGTATTGAATTATGTCTATTTTTATTAAAATTTATTCTGTTATAAAAGGGTAATGGGTATCATGGTGCTACTTTGACATAAGATTTATTTTATCTCTTTTGATATAAACTGCAAAAATATACTACAATATATACATCTCATACACCTAGAGGTATAAAAATACTCACGGGAGTGTATTCTATTATTAGGTTGGGGCAAAAGAAATTGTGGTCAAAAGTAATGGCAAAAACCGCAATTACTTTTGCACCAGCCTAATAGCATATACAGATATCTGCCATTTTAAAAAGAACATGACAGTGGAAAATCACTTTGGTAAAGTTGTAATAATGTTTCTTTTTTGGCGAAAAGATGATCTACAAAACTCCCTCAGAGCTAATGAAAAGCTAGACTATGTTGATGGGACCTATTTATAAATTTGAATATTCCATGGAAAGTTGTATATAAATAAAGTAGAATATTTCAAGTCATAAATTCAGTTTAATTGTAACTTGCTCATGTGAAGTTTTTTAAAAACACAGTACAATATCTGTGTGTCTGTATGTAGAAGATACAGGGCATAGCTCATTTCTTTTTTGATTAAAGAGAAATTTTCATTTGAATGTCATAACACTGCTACCTTGTGTTTTATGGTCCTAATACTATCATTCATTACTGAAGAAAAACATAAATTGGATTAAAAAATGGAAGTCTCTCTATGAAAGATTGTAGGAAAAAATTCGCAGAAATGTGGAACAGAATGGAGACCAGGAGCACTTTACTCATTTACCATTTTTTCAACTAATACATTTTTAACAAAATGTCAACATGTGCTGGGCACTGTTCTGGGCCCTGGAGGTATAGTAACCAACAACATGTATAAAGTCATAGATCTCACATGGAATGGGAACTGGTTTGAAACAGAGAGTAAACAATATTCAGACAAACACATTAGAAAGCATAATATAGTGAAATGTGCTTTGCAGAAAACTATATCGTGTAAATGGATACAGAACGATGGGTGAGCAGTGAAGCTCTTATTAGAGATAGGTTGGTCAGGGAGTGCTTCTTTGATGAGAAGACATTTGAGCTAAGGCTTACCTCAGGCAGAGGAAAGAGCAAGTGTAAGGCCCTAAGCTGAGTGGGCCGATATATTGAAAGAAGAGCCAAGAGATCTGTGTAACTGAGTTGAATAAATGAGGGGAAGAGTGGTAGGTAAAGTATTTTGTAATGTATTCAGGGCCTAGATCCTGTCAGGCCTTGTTATTCATGGTGAGGACTTTCAATTTTACTTTAAAGGGGGTGGGAAGCACCTAGGTGATTCTGAGCAAGGTCAGGATGGAATAAGGTGCACATTTTAGAAAGATTGCTCTATGTGTTGTGTGACACAAACAGAGAGGGGAGGAGGAGGGCGAGAGAGAAAGCAAGGATACAAGTAGGAAGCTATTAAAATATTTTGGGTCAGCAATGATGATGGTGTGGCCTGAGAAGGTGGGCATGGTAGGAAGTCTCTGGAGCCATGTCCATATATCCCAAGTCTGGATGTATTTTAGTGGCAGCCATCAAAATTTGCTGAGGGATTGGAATAGAAGTGCAAGAGAAAGAAAAGTCAAACATGCCTCCAATATAATTGGCCTGAACAGCTGGAGGAAAGGAGGAGTCATTTACTGAAATGGAGAGCACAGGGTTTGGGGAGGAAAGATAAAAAGTCTGGTTTTGGATATATTAATATGAGATGCCAATTAAACAAAAAGTGGACCTGCCACTAAGATAGTTGTATACATATGTCAGGGCTGGAGATGGGAATTTAGAAACGATCCTGATTAGTTGGTGTTTAAAGTTAGGAGATTGGAAGACATCACAGGATTTTCTTTTTTTGTCACTGTTTTTATTCTGGTAAGCATTAAATAATATGTTCTTCAATTTCCAATGAGGCACTCTACTATCACATAGGAAAATTCCAAGTGACAAAAAGTATGTATGTCAGGAGCTAATTTTATTCCAAGAGCTAAGGATTCTTTTGAAAATTTAGTAGATGTAAGATAATTATTTAAAGGGCTTCAGATATTTTAGATGCAATTAGATTTCAAAATAAGCCTTTTCTAAAGGCTCATTTTTAACTTTAAGAATTGAAAGTAGAAAGCCTTAAAATTAGTTCCATTTAAAAAATGAAAATGAAAGTGTACCATTTTCCAAGAATGTGAAAGGAATCTGAAAAGTATTCATGATTTGCAAAGGGTGTAAAACAGTGAATGGTGAAATCTGAATTTGAAGCCAGGTCTCTCTTTTTCAGGACCCATATTTTTATGCCATACCACATCCATGGCAGTTACTATGTTCAGGAAATAAAGAGAATGTGATATCTTCTACTCTTCTCATTTGTTTTTTTTGGAGAAAAAGTATAAAACTTGTTTTTAAATCACCAAGGTATATAGAATTCAATTCCATTGTTTTAAAAGTTGATATTCTGTTTCACATAACAGTCTGAACCATATACCTGTACTTACTTTTTATGATTATATATTTTAAAAGTTCTATTGATTTTCCTGATTATGAAATGAAACACAACCATCGTAAAATTCACTTACTACAAAAATATAAGGAGGAGAAAAAAACTAAAGACTCCACCCAAAAACTATTTGAACTGATAAACGAATTCAGTAACATTACAGGATACAAAATCGACATACAAAAATCAGTAGTATTTCTATATGCCAACACTGAACAATCTGAAAAAGACATAAAAACGTAATCCCATTTACAATAGCCACACATGAAATTAAATACCTAGGAATTAACCAAACAAGTAAAAGGTCTCTATAATGAAAACTGTAAAACACTGATGAAAGAATTTTACAGGACACAAAAATTGAAAAAATATTTCATGTTCATGGATTGGAAGAATCAATATTGTTAAAACATCCATACTACCCAAAGCAATCTATAGATTCAATCCCTATCAAAATACCAATGCCCTTCTTCTCAGAAATAGAAAAAACAATCTTAAAATTTATATAAAACCACAAAAGACCTAGAATAACCAAAGCTATCCTAGACAAAACAGAACTGGAGGAATCACATCACCTGACTTCAAATTATGCTACTGAGCTATCCTAACCAAAACAGCATGGTACTGGCATAGAAACAGACACACAGACCAATGGAACAGAATAGAGAACCTATAAACAAATCCACACACCTACAGGAACTCATTTTCAACAAAGGTGCTAAGAACATACACTGGGGAAAGACAATTTCTTCAATAAATAGTGCTGGGAAAACTGGACAGCCATATGCAGAAGGAGGAACTTAGACCCTTATTTCTCACCATATACAAAAATCAAATCAAAATGAATTAAAGACTTAAACTTTAGACCTCAAACTATGAAGCTACTACAAGAAAACACACGGGAAAAATCTCCAGGACATTAGTCTGGGCAAAAATTTCCTGAACTCCCCACAAGCACAGGCAACTAAAGCAAAAAATGGACAAATGGGACCACATCAAGTTAAAAAGCTTCTACACAGTAAAGGAAACAACCAACAAAGTGAAGATAAGTTTCTTTTCACTTTGTTGGTAATGGGAGAAAATATTTGCAAACTGCTCATCTGACAAGGGATTAATAACCAGAATATATAAGGAACTTAATCAACTATATGGGGAAAATCTAATAATCCAATCAAAAAGTGGGCAAAAGATTTGCATAGACATTTCTCAAAGGAAGTCATACAAATGGCAAACAGGCTTAAGAAAAATGCTCAACATCATTGATCATCAGAGAAAAGCAAATAAAACTACCATAAGATGTCATCTTACCCCAGTTAAATTATCTTATATCCAAAAGACAGACAATAGGAAATGCTGGTGAGGATATGGAGAAAAGGGAACCCTTGTACACTGTTGATGGGAATGTAAACTAGTACAACCACTGTGGTGAACAGTTGGAGGTTCTTCAAAAAACTAAAAATATAGTTGCCATATGATCCAGCAATCTCACTGCTCTGTGTATGCTAAAAAGAAAGGATATCAGTTTATCAAAGAGATATCTGCACTCCCCATTTGTTGCAGCACTGTTCACAAAAGCCAAGATTTGCTAGCAACCTAAGTGTCCATCAACAGATGAATGGATAAAGAAAATGTGATACATATACAAAATGGAGTACTATTCAGCCACAAAAAAGAATGAGATTCAGTCATTTGCAACAACATGGATGGAACTTCAGATCATTATGTTAAGTGAAATAAGCCAGGCACAGAAAGACAAACATCATATGTTTTCACTTATTGGTGGGATCTAAAAATAAAAAAAATTTAACTAATGGACATAGATGATAGAAAGATGGTTACCAGAGGCTGAGAAAGGTAGTGGATTTGGTGGGGTGGGGAGGAGGTGGGGTTGGTTAATTGGTCAAAAAAAAAAAAAAAAAAAAAAAAAAGAAAAAATGAGGAAGACCTACTTACTATTTGATAGCACAATAAGGCTACTACAGTCAATAATAACTTAATTGTACATTTTAAAATAGCTAAAATAGTATGATTGGGTTGTTGATAACACAAAGGATAAATGCTTGAGAGAATGGATACCTCATTTTCCATAATGTGATTATTATGCATTGCATGCCTATTTGGAAACATCTCATGTACTCCGTAAATATATACACCTACTATGTACCCACACAAATAAAAAGTAATATATATATGTGTGTGTGTGTGTGCGCGCGCGTGTGTGTGTGTATTTAAGGAGGAAAGTTCTATCACTTCTATCATAGAGATAATCACAATGAAAATTTTGAAGATTATATTTCAAGATTTTTTTTCTGTGCATGTACATGCACATACAGATACATACATACTCAAACTTTTTTTTTTTTAACAAAGATGGAAATACAGCAAAATGACAAAGCCATGATGGATTACGGACATTTTCCCAAGCTAATAAGTAAGATCTATTTTCTTTATTATATTAGCTGCAGAGTATTACATTGGCAGGAAAATCATTTATTTAGCAAATCTCCTATTGATGGATGTTTTAACGATTTCTAATTTTTCCCATTATAATCATTGTTGTGGACAACCATATTAAAGGATATTCTATACAATAAAAATTGTGATGTCAAGTGACAAATTATCCTTCAGAAACATTGTACCAATCTATATTCTTGTTGGTAGAATATAAGAGTGCCCATTTCTCCAAATTCTTGCCAGCATTTTATTTTATGGTAGTTACTCACGTGATCAGTGAAAAATATGTTTATTTCTTTACATATTATTTTTCAGTTGGTTGTGGTAAATTAGGATTTATTCCTTGACCACGTTATAGTATTTGCTCATATTTTCATTGTGGTGGTGATTTTCCTAGTTTGTTTGCATTACTATGAGTATTTTACATAGAAAACATATCAATCTTTGACTTTAATAAGTTATAAATATCACTCCATGCTACCCAGTTTGTCTTTTGTCTCTTATTTCATATACATACATTTTCACAACAAAGTTTTAAAATTTGGTATACATCAATCTATTCTTTATACATTTTATGACTTAATGCCATATTAAACACTGTTTCATGCACACACACATGCATGAAAAGTATATATAACTCACAAAATTAGTCCAAGTCTTATAATTTTAGCTCATTATTTTAGCAGTGTAAATACTGTGTGGCATTTTACATTTTTTAAAGTGCTTGCTTAGGTAGTATCTTGTTTTATCCTTGCAACAACTCTGAGAAATAGGCAGAGAATAGCCATTCATTTTTCTCATTTCATTGATGAAGAAGTTGAGATACAGAAGCATAAGAAACAAGTCTGAGATTATACAGTTAGTGAGTGCTGAGACCAGGAAAAGAACATCAACTGCAACTTTGGAACTCTTCCCAAACCAATTAAAGTCTTGTTAATTAATTGTTTATGTGTATAAGACTCCTAGTCAAGGTACATGTCTTCTGGTCCTATTTTCTCCTTTTAGCATTTAGTAAGAATTGGAGGTACCCGGTGGCTACTCGCAAAACGCTTTGTGATAGATGCCCTACATCAGTGAGGACAAAGGTTTCCCCTTGAGTGATTACCACAATTGATTGGTAATGGCTGCCCAGGGGACTATGAGAATGGTTCTGAGGTTGCATCTGGGCTCAGTTGGAAAGAATGTGTTGATTGGATGAGTGACATTTTCATTTAGGCATGGGAAGACCACATATTTATGCTAACGAAGAGAATAATCATGTGTACAATTTGTTTTTTGCTTTTGAATTCCTTATCTGATTTTTTAAAAGCAGTTTCTCTTTCTAGTGCTTTTTAATTTATGGCATAAATTTATTCTAGTCTAAGAAACTTGTATGAGATTCATCCTTATTTCAAAACTAATTTTGTGAGTTATGTATACTTTTCATGCACTTGTGTGTGTTATAAAATAAATCTCTTGAAAGTCTTTGGCCTCTTATTCACTGCTGCATTCCCACTGCCTGCATATATTAGGTGTTCAATCAGTATTTATTGAATGAGTGAAAGTCTAAGTTATTTTCACATCTTTTTTGAAGCCATGGTTCCTTTATGTGTTGCTTTTCATTGATCAGAAACCTAAATCTATTCTTGTCTGGGGATTGCATAGGCTCTGAAACTATTAGAATCAAAGAAGTTGAACAGGACATTTAATTTCAGTGAATTATTAGAGTTGCCTCACAGAGCCCTGTAATTATACAGATCAAAATTGTAAAATGATTTATCTAGCTATTAATTAGATTAAAGCATATTTATTAGAACCATGGAGTCCTAGTCTTTGAGGGAACCTGAGAGTTGATTCATTTGCTACTCTCTCCAACAATATGAGCTCTTTGGGGGTTGTAATGCTGGTCTCTGTATCACCAATGCCCAGCACATCGCCTGGTACCTTTCTGGGAGGGGACTTCTTCAGTTCAGTCTCATTTTGCTTAAAAAATGGAGGAACCAATGGCAAATCAATTGGTCAGAGCCACCTTTTATTACATGCTTGAGTTAAAGAGCATTACAACCCAGCACTCACTGATAACTTCTCTCCTTTTTTTAAAAATTGCCTTCCTGTCTCTTTCCTAGGGTGATCACAGTCAAAGATGAAAGTTCCTCATTTTTTGTTCTCCTATTCTTTGTAGCTAGACGGCTGAGTGGATTCAAGGCCCCTCCTGTAACATGGCCATCTCTTTTTTGCTGAAGGAAACTAATGCATGATGAACCCTTAATTTGGATTAGAAATAGGGGTGAGAGTGGAAAATAAAATGTCCCAGCTTAGGCTAAGCTTGAGACTTGATCACTTTTGACTAAAGTACATTAAACAATCAATACATTGATGTTTTGATACTTGTTCTTCTATTCCTTGGGTATAGGGCTATTGATATGAAATCCTTTAGGGAGGAGAGATGAGTAGCACAGAATTATTGGGGCATTCCACTGTCATTGGCTTTATTTCCTTTAAACAGCAATAAAATTTGGCTTAGAATCTATTATGGATCATTGTATCCACTCCATAAATGCCTGTTGAACCAATCAGTACTTCCTGTCCAGCTTACAACCTAATGTTTGTCTTCCATCTAAAGCATCTCTCTCAAATAATTGGTCTCTGCTTGAATTATAAAATACCAACTACCTTAATAGGACTAAAATTTTAAATTAGAACATCAGTTTGGTACTATATTTATTTTAGGGAAAAATTTGATCATTGTAGAGACAGATGGTAGAGTTTGCACCTTTTTTAAAAAAATGCAAACAGGAGCTTTTAGAAGTCTGCTGCTAAAATCACATAAGAATGGAAATTAAGGAAGCAAAGCTGGGATCTAGGAGACGCATTGTAGATATTTTACAATTCTGCACAACGACAACTGAACTTGTCAATCATCTTCAGTAGCAAGTCTATAAATTTTGTAAATGAAGAGCCATATAATCTCTAAATTAAGAAAGAAAAGAAAAAACATCTAGCTGCTGAAAATACACCTAGCACACAAGGATGAATGAAAGTAAGTATAAGCAAATGAAGTGAGAGTCACTGGGCTGAAAATGTGGCTTAATATACTTCCCTGAGGAAAAATGTAAATGTCTAACTCTATCGAAAACAGCATCTATTGATTTTGGAGCCAGCATTTTATAATAAAAGAGAGGACTAAAATGAAAATCAAGAAATTCCCAGAGTAGAAAATTTCAAATTCTCTTATCCCATAATTCCATCTTTTTCTCCAATTTGAATCTTATAATTTAGGGCTTCCTATAATTCTTGTGACTCATTGAATTACTCTACCAAAAATGGTTAGAGATTTCCATTCTTTTGAAATAAAGATAGTGATGGCATGATTTCTATTGTTAGAGAAACAGGGAAAAAGGAAGGAAATGAGTACTGACTGGGCAGGATCCGGGATTGGATTTCATGTCCTGGAAAAGAAGTGCTTATCAACAATGGGTGTTAGCGAGGGATGGTACCAAAACACAGGTGTTTGTGTTCTGCTTCATTGCCCTGAGCTTCCCTCAAAACACTTTCCCTATAATTAGGATGACTGTATAATTTATTGTTGACACAGAGACACTTTTAAGAGTGGGCAGGGAAGTCGAGGCGGGTGGATCACGAGGTTAGGAGTTCAAGACCAGCCTGGCCAGCATGGTGAAATCCCATCTCTACTAAAAACACAAAAATTAGCTGGGCGTGGTGGCCGCGTGCCACTGCTGAGGCAGGAGAATCGCTTGAACCCGGGAGGCGGAGAATGCAGTGAGCCGAGATCGCGCCACTGCACTCCAGCCTGGGCGACAGAGTGAGACTCCATCTAAAATAAATAAATAAATAAATAAATAAATAAATAAATAAATAAAATTAAAAAAAGGTGAGAGGGAGTGCTGTGAGTAATCATGCCAGAACAATGGTATCAATCCGACTTTCCTCGGGAAACAGGCATGAATGCCACTCTACCTCTTGGTCCTGGTAGCTGTGAGTGCAAACTCCTGTGATTAGCATCTGGAGATGCTAATGTCTCTTGCAGATACCATGAGAATCTGATCAGTATTCTCAATCGTGCACTCGCTCCCAAAAGGGTGAATATCCCATCTTTGTTTCCTTTGTTCCTCTCATAGCACAGAACCTAAGGAGGCTGGCCAGAGCTGCTCCCTCTTAAGAGAAACTCCTCACGCCTGTAATCCCAGCACTTTGGGAGGCCGAAGCAGGTGGATCACTAGGTCAGGAAATCGAGACCATCCTGGCCAACATGGTGAAACCGCGTCTCTACTAAAAATACAAAATTAGTTGGCCGTGGTGGTGTGCACTTGTAGTCCCTGCTACTCGGGAGGCTGAGGCAGGAGAATCGCTTGAACCCCGGGGCCGAGGTCAGGGTGAGCTGAGATTGCGCCACTGCACTTCAGCCTGGCAACAGAGTGAGACATAGTCTAAAAAAAAAAAAAAAAAAAAAAAAGAGAGAGAGAGAGAGAAACCCCAACCATCTCCTTTTCCTTTATATTCTTCGGCTCTTTCTGCCTCTGTAAATGCTCTAGATTAGAGTGGTCATGTAAAGGAGTAGCTCTCCCAGTCTTGGGCTGAGGGCTGTCTCTGCAAACTATTCTCTTTTTGCTGACACATGTGTTCTAGACAGGGTTTTACTCACCAGAGGTCCAAGGGGGAGTCCTGAGTTCAGGGGTATAGTCCAAATACCCTATTCTTTCTTCTGGACTGATGTAAGTAAGCCTGAGCCTGTGCAAAAATAATTTTCCACATGGGTCAGGTTAGTCTACCAAGGTCCTGCACTGAGATTTGAGCTTGAAGTTCCAATTGGTGATAAATTATTTCTTTGTTCAGTTTATACATAAGATAGATAAACACATGGGGAAACTTTCCATTTTTGCTTCTTTACATTTTTCCACTTTAGCCTTCCTGATGCTCATAGTTTGATTTTCTGTAAAGTTCTGCTCTTTCCCTGCCTAGGATCTTTTGGCAACATCAGGAGTTTTTGGAATTGTTTAACTGGTCTGCATCACTTTCTCAGTAGCCTGTGATTCTCCAGTTGGGTGCAATTCACAAATATTTCAAAGACCAGGGAAATTCTTTTTCCTTACGTTCAGATACCAACCTTTTTCCACTCAGTCAGATGTCTTTGGCTCTGTTTCTTTACTGGTAGATTGAATATAATTTCCAGCCTCTTATGGAGGACTCTTTTTTCCATCCTATTTATTATTCCCTATAGCCTCTCCCCATACATGCTTTTGGTTTTGCTGTTTATTCTTTTATACTATTCTTTTTTGTAAAAATGTGAAATATATTTCTAGAAGTCTATGTAAATATACACGTAAGTACCTTTTAAAGGATAATAATTTAAAAAGCCAAATAATGTATACTGATGACCCAAGTCAAAAATAGAATATCACGGCTACTTTACGAATTCTCCATATGCTCTTTCCCATTTCTATCTTCATCCTAGGCATTGCTTTGATTTTTGCTTTAATAATTCTCTTGCTTTTTGAAATAGTTTTACTAATTTTGTATTATGTGTCTATAAGCTATATATTAAATTTTACCTTTGAACTTTCTATAATTGAAAATTCTATCAGTTAGCTTGTGCTATAAAACAAACCACTCCAAAAATGTATTGGTTTAAAATTATAATTATTTGCTTATAATTTTTTTTTTTTTTGAGACGGAGTCTCTCTCTGTCGCCCAGGCTGGAGTGCAGTGGTGCCATCTCAGCTTACTGCAAGCTCTGCCTCCTGGGTTCATGTCATTCTCCTACCTTAGCCTCCTGAGTAGCTGGGACTACAGGTGCCCGCCACCACACCCAGCTAATTTTTTATATTTTTAGTAGAGATAGGGTTTCACTGTGTTAGCCAGGATGGTCTCCTGACCTCGTGATCCACCCGCCTCAGCCTCCCAAAGTGCTGGGTTTATAGGCATGAGCCGCCGTGCCCGGCCATGCTCATATTTTTTTAGGTCAACAGTTTGGCCTGAGTTCAGCAAGAAAGGCTCATCTCTGCTCCAAGGGTTTATTAGATACACTCATGCATTAACGGTTAGCTACTCCACAGAGTATCTATAGTGACCATATATTGTAAGCAGCAGGGGTGACCGCTACCTTAAGCCCAAAGGCATTCTTTATCCAGCAGGGTATCCCAGGCTGATTCATCTGGTAGTGGTTTCCAGGTTCCCAAGACCAGCAAGATAGCAAGCCCCAAACTGTAAGCTTATGTATCCTATTTGCTAATGATTCCTTGACCAAAGTAAATTACATGCCTAAACTCCCATTCAAATGATGGAAAAATAAACTCCACATTTTCATGGGAAAAGTAACAAAACCACATTGCAAAGGGATATGCATTCTGGAATGAGAGGAATCTGTGGCCGACTTTGAAATCTATCACTGTTTGATTTATCAGTTACAGAGAGAGTTGTACTAAAATTGCCCTCACAATGTAGATTTTTCTTTTTTCCTTTGTAATTCTGTAAAATTTTGCTTTATGTATCTTGAAGATATATTATTTTATGCATACAAGTTTAGAATTTGAATATTTTCCTGGAGAATTATACCTTTTATTATTACAAACTAGGTTTTTCTTTCTACCTTTTGGTTTTCAGACTTTCCTTTTTATAAGGATGTCCAGCTGTCTGAAGAACTCCTAATAGAATGTTCTTAGGGAAGGTCTAAATCCCTTCTGAAGGTAAATTTTTTAGTTTTACTTATCAGAAAATATATTTTAGGCCGGGTGTGGTGGCTCACGCCCATAATCTCAGCCCTTTGGGTGTCCAAGACAGGCAGGTCACTTCAGGTTAGGAGTTTGAGACCAGCCTGGCCAAACTACCTGTCTCTACTAAAAATACAAAAGTTAGCTGGGTGTGGTGTTGCATGCCTGTAATACCAGCTACTCAGGAGGCTGAGACAGGAGGATTGCTTGAACCCGGGAGGCAGAGGTTCAGTTACAGTGAGCTGAGATAACGCCATTGTACTACAGCCTGGGTGACAGAGCGAGATTCTATCTCAAAAAAAAAAAAAAAAAAAGAAAAAAGAAAATATTTTTTATTTCACCCTTGTTATTTGTAGGTATTTTTGCTGGATATAATAGATTGACAATTATTTTCTCTCAACACTGAAAATGCTACACCATCTTCCAACTTCTGCTGCTCTTTTTGATATGTAATTGGCAGTCTTATTTGCCTTCTTTTCTCAGGGTTGCTTTTTACTCCTTCTTACTTTTTTGGTGTTCTAAACTTTCAATATAATATGACCAAATAGGAATTCTTTGTATTTTGCCTGTGCAGGATTTAGCGTATTATTAAATCTATTGAATTGGTGACTTTCGTTACTTTGTAGCAATAATTTTTTCAAATATTGCCTCTGTCTTATTATTTATTTTCTCTTCTTCTAAAATTTTCATTAGATGTACATTTGAATTGCTCACGATTATTTACTTCTTCCTATGGTGTCATTCATAATTTAAGAATTTACCTCAATGAGCTCTAGGCACTAAAAATCAAACAAAAGACTAATTGGTCAGTGTTCCTATGTTTGAAACACTTACTGTAATCTCTTTGAAGTCATTTGTGTGTTATTTAACTGTGCATCATTTTCTCCCCTTCTGCTTTTCTCTGCTCCAGAGTACTGAGAAGTTTGTCTTGGAACTCTTAGGTATGCTACTTGAGTTAATAAAAGGGATATTTAGTTGTTAATCATTCAAATCAAGCCTCCACATACTGACACCTAAGAACCACCTTTTGAAACTAAGGATAATAGTGTGTGTGTGTGTGTATGTGCGCGTTTGTGTGTATGGAAGCATATATGAATGATTTACTTGTACAAATATTTTTCATTAGAGAAAATACATTCCACCATGCAGCTAGGGAAGTGGAGGAAGATGACAAGTTGGGAAGGAATAACTGAGATTTCTTTCTGTAACTCTCCCTCCTGTCTCCCCATAGAAGTGTCTTCTTTGTTTGAGAGAGAGAGAAGTTTGACTTGCATATCAACTGCATTAATCAGAGGGTGGGGCCAAAGTGGGTGACTTTGTCAGTTCTTTCTTAGCTTTCTGTCAATCTATTGGAAAGACCTGCATTCAAACATTTCTGCATTTCTGTATCATGAAATGAGTAAGCCAAGTCAGATCTTTATTGTCTCAGTTATAACTTCCTCACTTGTGACTTAATGTTTGAGTCAGAATAGTGTGAATCCTGAATTCCAAAACTTGAGTGGAAAGAGGCAGCACTGCTGTAGTGTTCAGTCTAGTTGTTCCCAGAGATCCCTAAATAAAGCTGATAATTTGTTCAATTTTGCTCAATTCTGTGGATTTTTTTTTTCTACTGACTAGAGACCAAGAAAGAAATATGGTGATAGAATTCCAACATTGTATTGTACCTTGGAATTTTCATAGATTGTGTAGAAAAAAATACTCATGAGAAATAAAGGCTTGGTAGTATTTACTGTAATTGATTACAATAAATGCAATGAATTGGAAAATATTGAAATACATTTTAATGGCAAAATATGTCTCTTTACTGTTCTGTAAAAATTGGTGATTAGGAGAAAACATAATGAAACAGAAAGACAATGAATTCAAATGGCTTTGGTTAGCCTATATTCTAATTCTTTTCTTTTGATTTGTTTTTTAGTTTGCTGTTAACTGATTTTGAAGTTTTGATGATTCTTGTAGGGCAAGGATAAAATTTAGTAGAAGTTCTTGTATTCTTGAAATTACTGCACAAGATTTACTGAAATCCATGTCTTCAATGTTCTATTCAATGTCTCAAACTCTTTTTCTGAAGAAAACTCTTACAATTTTTATAGGTATAATAAAAACCATCACCAAACTCAGCAAACAACATTCAAAGAAGATACCATTAATGAATAAGTGAAGAGAAAATGCTTGTAGATAAAGTGGCTTGATGTCCAGGATGGGAAAACACTGGTAAAAATTACCCTGCTTAAAAGAGGAAACCATGTTCTTGAAGTTGTATTACTCATCAATGAAATGTATAGCTCTGATAACAAATATGAAATATCGTGAGTCTGCCATGTAACACACCCATAGACATACTGTGAACAAAGGAAAGGTAAGAGGGGTCTTAAGGAGATTTATTTTGGAAGATACACCAAAACAACAATAACTCCAATACCAACAAACACCAAAAAAACAAACAAACCAAAACTCCATGAAATTCACCTAGAATTTTGAATTCATTTTCCTGACTAGTCTGTACTATTTAATTTGTGCAATATGGAAAGTGTGACTTAAAGAGGCTAAATAGTTAGTCAGAGTTGACTCAGCTAGTTGGCTAGGAGAGACCAAATCCAAGTCAAGGATTCCTTGTGCTTGAAAACAAATTCTTTCAATTAGGATATCCCCATCATAGTTAATGGCTATCTTCTCAACAATTCAGTGGCTATTCATGATATGTGAAAAAATATGGGATAAGATTTATATTCAATGCTGTGATCTGAATGTGCCCCCAAATTCACATATTGAAACTTAAGCACTAGTACAACAATATTAAGAGGTTGGGCCTTTAAGATATGGTTAAGTAATGAGAGTACAACACTCATGAATAATATGAGTGACCTTATGAATGGATTGAAGGGAGTGCCTTAGTCCCTTTTGCCCTTCTGCCTTCTGATGTGTGAGAACTCAGCAATAAGGCACCATCTTAGAAGCACAGAGCCTACACCAGACACCAATTTCGCCAGTGTCTAGATCTTCAATTTCCCAGCTTCCAGAACTGTAAGAAATAAATGTCTGTTATTTGTAAATTACCTAGTCTCAAGTATTTTGTTATAGCAGCACAAATGGACTTAGACATTGGTCAATTATGTGGTATGTTAACAAAAATGGGGTAAGTGATCAACATTTGCACATGAGTAAGTACACAAATACTTAGTTGTCTAGCTCTTAGGATTTTTAAAAGCTATTACGTGAAAAAAGAAAGTACAAAATATAGTGACATCATTCTGTAATATTAAATTCACTTGCTCTTCTGGATGATGTTTTTGATTTTTAATCAAACTAGATCTGTCTCAGAATTAAATAACCAACTCAGTTTATTTGGGAAATTAAGCTACGACTTCTCTAGATCTAAAACGCAGTCTTTCTGTGTGTCTGTGATTCCTTTGGCCATTATTCTCAGATGATTTTTTTTCTTATGACAACATAAGTGCTAGTGATGAATGCAATTGACATCATAATACAATGGCCTTACAACAACAACAAAAAACCCAACAAGCAATAAAAGTTAGGATAGATTGAATACAAATTGCTATTTGGTATAATATTTAATGCTTTTTCTGCACTGAAGTTTTCAAAGAGAACAGCATATACTCTGTGTCGTTAAGGCTAACAAAATAAAAACACTAGCTTTCTGTACACCTTCAAATAATACAGTGTAAGTTATGTATGCTGTTGCCTTGATAGTTTTATTTCACATTCCTAAACTTCCCTTGAGCAAAGCTCTTAAAAATCATATCTAGCAGTAGAAAAGTTGGAGGCTTTAAAAACAACATCAAAGAAGACAAAACTTGCTTAAAGTCTTATTGTGTGTTTTCCAGACATCACCTCTTTGCCCATAACTCAGAAGTGAATGTTCTATTTCTAAAGTTATTCTTAATTATTTTCTGCTTCCCTAATTCTTTTTAAAATGCAAACTGACACACATACGAACCCCACCCTCCACAACCCCCGCCCACAGAAATTCACAAACATTGAAAATACTAATGGGCTCCACATAGGAGAGAAGACTTAATTGTTTTTTAATAATAGAATAAAATTAAGAAGATTCAAAAGTAGCTTATATTATATATATGAAGTTCCCAAGAGAAATAAAATAGATCCAAAATGAGCTGTTCATAGAAATTGTTTCCATACATTAGAGGCTAGCGTGAACAGCTGTCTAGATTTTAAATTTTTCTGAAATACCAAACTCATTTTGGTAAAAAAGTCAAAGTATAATTTTAAGATTATGGTATCTGAAATGAATAAAAGGTAAATTACATTTCTGTATAGTCATATCGATGTTAAGTAAACATAAATTGGCTAAACAATTACATAAACTGTGAGTATTCACGTTACAAAAAGTGTGACCTCATTTTGCAAAATCATTAACTGCTTCCCTTAATACACGTCAGTCTTGGATAACAAGTCAGTAACTGCTTTGCAAAAATGAAATGGAGGAAAGGCAGAAATTCTGAAAACTATACCTTTATGAGCTGTTGCTAAATAAAATCATTTGGGAATGAAACTAACGTTATAACTTTTAGGCAATAAAAGGTAAGTTTTATTAATAGGTTTCACATGTTTTCAGAAATATATCTTTCAATAAATTCTTTTTTACTTTTCCCCTGCTGTTGAATCCAATGTTTTACAGAGTTTTTGTCTCTTCTTGTTTGAGTGTAGTTCTATGACATTCCTGAGAAAATACCCTACTTCAGACCCGAGATTCTTTATACTACCTTGTAACCATTTTTCTTCTCACAAGAAGCCAACGAATGAATGATTGGTGACTACACATAAAGAAACAAAAGGAAGGAGACTACATGGAATCTGATCATCCTTTGTTAAATGTTCTCTTTGGAAATCTTATTTTGTTTTCATTTTTTTAATTAAAAAATAAGATAAAACTTGCCCATCAGTGTCTTAAAATAATTCAAAACACAGTCAAACACATGAAACACAGATTGCCACAAAGGATCATAAGTTCTATTGGGAGATTAATATCATACTTCTGTTGCATATAATGGTCACATGGGCATACTTTACAAATCCTTGGTTGCTTCTGAAGCAGTCCCTCTGGTGTCTGGCCACTATTCAGAAGGCTATCCTGCTATGGATTATGAGACCACTCAGGTAGTCGAAAAGATCCTTCTCCCAACAGAAGGCAGCAGCTGTGTAGGATTTAATTATCTGAGTATCCTTGTACTATACCTGATAGGGAGTAAAGGCAGAATAAAAACTTTTGGCCAGTCTTTGCATCTAGGTATTCTGAAATTTTTCTCTTGCTGTAATTAAAAGACTCAAAGTACCTTAAATGTGGTGGTTCTTAAGGCAAGTATATATTGATTTTTCTAATCTGGTAAATAGTAATGACAATGTGTTATATCACAAAAGAGAAAACAATCAAAGTTATTTAGATGCAACTGTATTTTACATGTAATTCACATTTTTAACGCTTTTCTGTCAAGAGTATAACACAAAAATTCCTGGGATAGATGTTCAAAGAGAGAAATTATATAACCAAAATTAAAGGTATTAGGCTCGTGCAAAAGTAATTGGGGATTTTGCTATTACTCACTATGAGGCCTTATATTTTACGTATAGTGGTGGTAGGAAAATAACAAAACTATTGGATCCACCTTTTTCCCTCCAGAGGCTACTACTTACATTTTTATCATTATTTTTACATTTGTCTAGCTTCCAATTTTCCATATTTCATAAAGGTAACTTCTTCTCTAGGAACAGCTAATGGATGTCTTGGAGCATCTATTGAGAGGGAGAAAAAAGAGAAAAGCAATATTCACTTTGAAAGTTGCAACTTTGAAAGGTGCTGCATTACTATGCTTTGTAATCCTTACTTCTCTTTCTTAGGTAGAAATGGTTATCATTTTAAGACTGGACTTATACTGGGAGGTTAAAGTAAAATAAGCCAAAATTTTTCTATGAGAAAAAAAATTAGCTGATGATAAAACCATTTCCAAAAGCAAAATGTGGAAATATGAATGTAATTTATTCACACACGTAAAATATTCCAATATGTATCATGTTAGTACCTCTTCTGCTTCTTGCATGTTAGTTGACTTGATCTATCAGCTATTGTCAATTCAGAGGGACAGATTCTCATCCTGACATCCAGAGTCTTTATATCACAGAAAAAATTTACAAAACATGCTGCAAGATAAGCAGATTGAGAAATCAACTCTCTTATTTTCCCTATTGAAGGCTGATTGTAAATTTATCATAAAAGACTGACTGGCATTTTTCCCTTCCTGTCTCTCCTGGTGGTCAGCCAGGCATTTGTATTGTAGGACTTAGGCCAATGTTTCTCCAAGTGTGGTCCTAGAACCACCTGCTTCAGATTTGTCCAGGACCTCTCCTGTCAATTTCTCGCTTCCACTCAAAACTGACTAGATAAGACATGTATGCTAAAAGGGCACTCCCAGTGATTGTCATGTACAGCATGTTTTGAGACCAACTAATCAATGATCACTTCCCTTTTTCCTTTGCATCGACTTCAGTTTTAGACATACAGCCTTTGTTGGGGAAGTTAAGCTCAATGAAAGATGGAGTAAAAGTGGCTCCAAAAGAGAGAAAATGAGAGGAGAGAGGTTGATGCTTGGAAAGAAGAAGAGAATGGACTAAGGAGGGATCCATCCCACTAGGCTGGGTTAATGGGAAACGGCTTCCATGGATGACAGAGACCAGCACAGTTCCTCAGAAGGCACTGATGGGTGTGGCTTATGGATACTGGAGGGCTGATGTGGCCAAGCTGGCAGACTGTGCAGACTCCTTCTGTGAGGGGCATCTCTCTAGTTTGCCCTGAGTAGCAGTGTCCGACAGATGTTCAATAGTGGCACCATGTGTAGCAGAAAGAAAAGCCACAAATAGGGAAACCACCACACACCAAAGACCACGCTGAACTTCAATTTCCTGAAATCACATGAGGCTTCATCATTTTGCATAATCTAGTGGATTAACATAGCGGGTGAAGCAATGAGTGTGAACACTTAATGCTCAAATACAGACTGGAATTAGAAATACTCTAAAGACAGTGGACAGTTCTTACATTCATGTTACATTCAAGGCACATGGAGCCAATTTATATCATTAAAACATGTAAAATTTAAACATTAATTGAATGTTGAAATTATATCTTAGAGGGTAACTAAAAATTGTTCATGTATTCTTCTATTTCTATTCTATTTCTATTTCTTCTATTTCTATTTAATCTATCTTCTATGCTTTCTTATTTAAATACATATGAAATACTTAAAATAAAACATTCACTTTATGAAAGTAACTGAAAGAATTTCTATGGTGGATGTAGAAAGAAGGGCATCTATTTTTACTTAGAGAGATCATGTGAGCAACAGAAACTATTAATGTAAATTCAAGAGAAATTCTTTTTGGTTGAATTTCAGTAGTATTTAATGTCTTTGGGAAAAGCATCAGGTTGTCTATTAGGCATTTGCCCATCTCTTAGATTATTGATTCAAGTGTTTATGTTTTGAGGAGTAAATAATATAATCGTATAATAACATGATTAAAATATTCTTTAGCTTTAGTTTTCTTCGTTCTTGTATACGTATAATCAGATGGAAATTGAGCTATTTCCATTATACTAATAAAATCATTAAACATTTTCCCTCTATTATCTGGACAGTTGGAAATAATTTTAAAAAGCATTATCTTGAACTCTAGTCACTGTTTAAATTCCCCAGTTTGTGTCTGAAAAATTGTAACTCGAGTGTTTTAACACAGCTTTTGGCCTATTTTTTTTTTAATAGAAAGGCAATCTGAATCATGGTATTGTAGGCAAGTCTAAGCTTTTTTTTTTCTTTTTTTCCTTTTTTCTGTGAGTATTGTGGAAAGCTTCAATTAAATCCTTGGGTATGAATGGAAACCTTTGGTTAGAAAAAATATTTTTAACTGGTTAGGATGTCATTTTTTTTTTTCCTGTGAGTACTGTGGAAAGCTTGAATTAAATCCTTGAATATAAATGGAAGATTTTGGTTGGGAAGAATATTTCTAACTGGTTAGGGTGTCAATTTAGAGTTATCAATGCACTAGAAATAGGTGGCCATTTTAGAAATATCAGTGCACTGTTTATCCTGGCACTATCACTAATTAATGATGCAGCTCTGAAATAAGGCACTTCATGTCTTTGTGACTTAGTTTTCCCATCCGTAAGTTGGACATAAGAGTCTTTTTTTATGCCTACCTGGCATGATCATTATGCTTATAAGTTGAGCTTCTCTCTGAGGGTTTAGTGCTTCCTGGAATGAAGACTCCTTGGATACCGGCAGTGAGAAGAGGAAGGAAAGTCAATGAATGAATGTAGAACCCACAGGGACTTAGACACCAAGAGGATCAGGAGTCAGGGAATAGAGAAGATATGGGCTCAAATTATACAGAACTTGCTGTAGAAAGAGATCCAAGGACAATAGCAGTAGGTGATAGAATCACAGACACGTAGGAGTTTAGGCATCAGAAGTTCCAAATATTCTGTCCTTGGCTTTAGTAAGGGACATTTTCAGCGTCAACTATCAGGTACAAATGGGAGATTTCAGGGATGGAATGACAGGAAGAAACTGAGAAGTTGGGGGTGGAGGGTAAGAAGAAAGAGGGGGAAAGAAATGCACAAGGGAAGAAAACAGATATTTCTGGTATTCCCATTTTGTTTTTTGCAAGGGCTGCAGAATGACAGGAGGAAGAGAAGGAAGAAGGAGGAAAGAAGGCATGCATGGCTTCTGTGTATGAAGACCCTTTCAGGGAATGTTCTGACTCAAGAATCTGCTGAACATTTACTTATAAGGAACAATGCATCAAGAGAATATGTAATGGAGGACTGATTACATATTCAGTTTGGATGAGTGAAAGAAATATATTTGCTGTAATCCAAATTCTGGAGCCAGGAACAAATGCATTTTAGATCAGCAGAGAAGCTAATCTTAATTTTAACTTCAATTTAAGAAAAAGAAGATGAGAATTGCCAGACCTTTCTTGTTTGAAGACCTCATCATCTGTCACCTCCACTGGTATCATGTTTTCTCTTCCTGCTGCTAGTCACCTTTTATAATTTATACTGGACATTGCTGTCAGTTTTCTTTTCTTTTCTTTTTTTTTTGAGACGGAGTCTTGCTGTGTCTCCCAGACTGGAGTGCAGTGGCGCGATCTCAGCTCACTGCAAGCTCCACCTCCCGGGTTCACTCCATTCTCCTGCCTCAGCCTCCTGAGTAGCTGGGACTACAGGTGCCCGCCACCACGCCCAGCTAATTTTTTGTATTTTTAGTAGAGACAGCATTTCACCATGTTAGCCAGGATGGTCTCGATCTCCTGACCTCATGATCCACCCTCCTCGGCCTCCCAAAGTGCTGGGATTACAGGCATGAGCCACCACGCCCGGCCTGCTGCTATCAGTTTTCTTAAAACATACACACACACACACACACACACACACACACACACACACACACACTACTGACCATTGCTTAAAAGTGTTTATTACCTATAGAATAAAGTCCAAATTCTCTGATGTAACATTGGTACTTTTGGGCCTGTGACACCTGCCTGCCTTTCTAACCTCATCTCTTCCAACCCCCTTAATTACAGAAAGTTAAGTCTATTACCAATTTCCTCTCCCCACAGAATTTCTGGAACACTTGAGAACAGATCTGTCCTGAATGCCTCCTGCAGACACAATACCATCCAGTCCTAGGTTTCTGGTCTCCATGGGTCTGGGAACTACTGTTTAGTCCACTCCAGGATCATCTTCTATGGTCTTCAAATTAGTTTTACTTGGACTTCAGCTGCTGTTACATCTGAAGCTGTGAAAGGTTAGCGGAGATGTTACCCTGTTTGCAAGTTAACTAGTCATCCTACCATAGTATCTGTATCTATATCTATCTAGATCTATGTCCATATATCTATACCTATATATCATATATCAAGATCTCAAGATCAGGAAACGAGCAGCTTTTATTCACAGAGCAGCTTTCATCAGTTTCTCAAGGCCTAGTTCTTCATGGGGTAGTGCAGTGAGTGCTAGAGGTACCTGCATATTCAGAGGTTTGCATCACAGAGGAGGAAGCCCCAAATTATGAAACTCAGAGTTTATACAGGTGTCACTGACATATCTGTCCATCCTCCCCTCTAGGTGCTTACATGGAGTGAGAGGAAGGGAGGGTGGAAGAGATTTTTATTCTTAAATGTAAACAAATTCTCTCTAGAGAGAGGAGGAAAAAGTCTCTACTTCACCACCCCAGAATGTAAACAAATAGCGCCAGGGAGATGAATCTCTACATCTCCCCAGAGAGATCTATCTCCCCAGAGATATCTATCCCCAGCTATCCCCAGGTGCCAGTGCTCTTTGCTCAGAAAACCTTGACTGCAGAAACATGAAACAATTTATGGAGCTGCCCTTCCTCACACCATTTCATCTCACTACATCATTATACCTTCTCTCATCTCCCTTGGTGAAAGAAGAGACAAGGCTATAACACTTAGGAGCATTTTAATGGATGTTTGGGGGTAGTGGAAGGGAAGCACAACACAGAAAATAATTTATAATTAGTTTCAGGGATGACCACTTTCAGGACTCACAGAACCCACCCAGAAATAGGTCCACCCTCTGGGGATGCCTTCAGATGGTCTCCCTGCCTACATCGCTGGGACAGAGTGGTTAAGCCCATGTGACCTCCTCTAGATAAGACTGTCCTGGAGCAGAATTACCGTGCTTGGAAAGCCTGGCATACATACAGGGAAAGTTGAACTGCACAGTGGAGCATAATGGAGAATCACACCTCAATTTCAGCTCAATATATGACGAGAGTCACCTTGTACACCAGGGAGGGACCTCAATAAATGCCTCAATAAATGGTTCTGGGACAGTTTTTTATATTGAGGGAAACGAAAATGTGTCCTTCACATTGTAAGCAACATTTAGTTTGAGATAGGTTAACTATATAAGTGTGAAAGGTAAAATATGTCCTCTATTTTGTAATTATTTATTAGGTCTGCCTCAATGCTATACTGTGTTTCCTGCTGCAATGCATGTACTCATTACATAATGTGTGGAAATATGATGTGAGATTCAGGGCAGACGTCTTTCCATTTCTAGAGCTCTTTTTAAAAAAGCAACACTTTAATATTTTTCTACTGCCTCAAATTTTAAATTTGTGATATTTCATATATAATTCCATAAGAATTTAAGATTAAAAAAGTCAAGGATATGAAAAGAGTTGAAATAGAAAGTAAATATGCAAAATTTCAGGGAGAAGGTAGAATTGTAATTTTTTTCTAAAGAACTAAAACATTTTCATGAATAATTTTAGAATATTTAATAAAATATTTAAGATAAGGCATTCTATATAACTTTCCAGCTTTTGTAACCCTACGTTGCTTCTAAGTACTACAAATTAGGATTTAGCAAGGCATGTTGGCTCATGCCTGTTATCTCAGTACTTTGGGAGGCCGAGGCAGGAGGATCGCTTGAGCCCATGAGATTGAGACCAGCCTAGGCAAAATGTTGAGACTCTATATCTTTTTTTTTTTTTTTTAATTAGCCAGTCATGTTAGCATGCACTGTGGTCCTACCTACTTGGGAGGTTGAAGCCGGAGGATTGCTTTAGCCCAGGAGTTCAAGGCTGTGGTGAGCTATGATCACACTAGCTTGGGTGGCAGTGTGAGACCCTGTCTTTAAAAAAAACACAAAAGGAATATGTGGTATTCAATAAGTACTTATTGAGTGAATTGAATGAATACATGGTAAACAATTTTGGATACCAGCAAATTTAAATTCCTATTTATCAAGTAATAATTATTTATTGGTCCTGAGGTAGAAAATGAGGGCAATGGTACCAAACCTAATTAGCAGCTTATTGCATTACAAAACAATACTATATTTAAAAAGATGTTGGGATGTGTAGTGGGTGTTTTTTATTACTTTGCCTACTCAAACTCTTTCCCAGCACCTTGGCGGATGGGGAGGGGGCAGTGTTGGCAAAGATCTTCTCCCTCTAAAGGAGCTGTAAACGTTCCTTAGCAGCTTGCTCAGTCTGCCTTACAGTTAGAATACAGGCACATTGCCCAGTCTCCACCACTCAGCAACCCTCATGTCAGGCTGTCTCAGCAGCCAGGATGGTATGAGGCAAGCAGTTGGGCAGTTCTCACCGTGGTCATGGCAGAGACAGTGACAGCAGTAAGGTCAGGCTCCTGAATGTGGAAGGGCATGTAGCTATGGAAACAGGGGCAGCAACATGAAGAGGGTACTGAATTAGTGATGGTGGGATGTTCCCTCTCCTGAGGGGATCCTACTCACAATCCACCCCATGACGGTTTTGTCCTAGGGCCTCCAAAAGATAATCACATCTGAACATTGTCCAAAATAAGTATATTTTCCAAACTCTGTGTTACTCTCTTTTGAACAATATCATGTGTGCAATATTTTATTTCCAGTTCCTTTTTACAGTTTCTTGTCTGCTAGCAGTAAATATCATCTTTCTTGAGTCTTCAGTCTTTGTTCATAAATTTCCTATCAGCAAGTGCTTGAATTTCTGTACACACACACACACACACACACACACACACACAGAGCCCTCCACAAAAACAATAATGCAAAAACATGGGGTAGTTCCTATCCTCAAGAAACATTTATCTTAACAAACTGACTATATCTTCAGAGGCATAGCTCTGCTAGAAACACCTGTGCTCAGGATGGATGCTGTGTTGTTAAACAGTGGCAGTTTTTTTTTTTTTCCCCACCAAAATGAAGGAGCAATTTGCCTCAAAGACTAATTCAATTTTCCATCTGTCAGGAGACAACAATACTTGCTTTTTTTTTTTTTTTTTTTTTTTTTTTTAGAGGAGTCTCACTCTGTCGCCCAGGCTGGAGTGCAGTGGCGTGATCTCCACTCTCGGCAAGCTCCGCCTCCAGGGTTCACGCCATTCTCCTGCCTCAGCCTCCCGAGAAGCTGGGACTACAGGCGCCTGCCACCACGCCCAACTATTTTTTTTTTTGTATTTTTTTTTTGTTTGTTTTAGTAGAGTCAGGGTTTCACCGTGTTAGCCAGGATGGTCTCGATATCCTGACCTCGTGATCTGCCCGCCTCAGCCTCCCAAAGTGCTGGGATTACAGGCGTGAGCCACCGCGCTCCGCCAAGTACTTGCAGTTTTAAAATGACAGTTTTTTTCAGTTTCAGGCCATAATATTAAAAGAAAAAAAAATCCGACCAAAATTTCTTATAAAATGGGAAGTAGAAAAAGTAAGATGAGTAGGACTTAGGCTGCGTGTAGTAATAAGGTGCTCATATAATGGATATAGATCTCCTTTGGCCATGCAGGCAACCTAACATCCAACATGTTTTATTTTCAGATTATCTCATTAGGTGGCCGCCAGTAAGAAGCTGATCCTTACCTTTCAGTATGGAAATCCAGGAAAGCCAGTTATTTCTTCATCGTATCTATGGCAGCCAGAGCATGTGCACATGATTTCAGCTCCACCATTAGGAGACTCCTGCCTGGGATCTTGCCCCTTAAGCAGCGGATGTGGAGCTGTGAGGCTTAAAAAGATGGCTGTGGCAAGGTGTGCTTAGGGATTACGCCATACAATTGGTTTCCAGAGGCCCTTTGTTTCCTACTTACGTTTCAAACCTGCTCCTCTACATGGTAATTTCATCTATATGTAAAAGAATTGGAGTTCCTGTCTACTGTTTGTAACCAAGAATGCAGGCCAGAGAAAATGGTAAACTTTTTGAGTTATGTGATTAGAAACCCAGAGACAGTGGTTATTGTTAGGCTCTGAGGGGGCCAATAAAGTGTACCTCTGTATTTTTTGCTCAAGTTCCGACCAATATAATTTTACTTATTTATCTAGTTTGTTTCACCCTTAATATTAGCACCATAACTCCATGAACACAAGGATTTTTTATCTATTTTGTTCCAGCTGTGTCATCAGCACATAAGACAGTGCCTGGTTTCAAACAGGCATTCAATAATTATTTGCTGGTGGATGAATGCACACATCAACGAATGGGCAAAGCATATGAAAGCAAAAACATCAACTTCATTACAGATATAAGATTACATCCATGAGCTGGGTAATACACTCAGTTGTGAGCCTCCTTCCTCACGTGATAGAAAGCAGAGCAGTATACATTGTCTCCATAGGCAGACCAGCTGTCAAGAGAAACAGGGAGGAGCAGCACTAACTCTGCTAGTTCATCACTCCCAAATCTACTTACTGATTAGGATAAACAGTGAGTGAGGGGCCTGGCAGAGCCCAGGCGTGTTAGATGGTAAACTTTCCTCACAAAGTAAGTAACGCCAGGAGCTAAGAAAAATGTCCCATGATAACGGGTGGTGATGTCCAGATTTACTGCTGTCCGGGCAAAGCTGAATGCAGTTATGGATCATAATGCTGTTCACATTTAGTAATGGAATAAGGTTTGGACTCCAAGCAGGAGAAAACTCTTTCCACTAATGTGACTTTAAAACTTTCCTTTTACTAAAAGCACAAGGAACAACAAAATATATACATGCAAATTGGACTTCATCAAAATTAAAACCTGTGTGCATTGAAAGACATCGTCAAGAAGGTGAAGAGACAACCCACAGAATGGAAGAAAATACTTGCAGGTAATATGTCTTATAAAGGACTACTGTTCAGAATATGTAAATAACTCTTATAACTCAACAACGAAAAAACAAAATCCAATTAAGAAGTGGGTCAATGACTTTAAATACATTTCTCCAAAGAAGATATTCAAATGGCCAACAAGTACATTAAAAAATGGTTAATATCATTAGCTTTTCAGGAAACGCAAATCAAAACCACAGTGAAGTGTTCCTTCACACCCGTTAGGATGGCTATAATATAATAAAACACACACACACACACGGAAAATAACAAGTGTTGGCAAGGATGTGGAGAAATTGGAACTTCTGCACATTGCTGATGGGAAAGTAAAATGGTTCAGCTGCTGTGGAAAACAGTTTGGTAGTTCCTCAAAAAGCTAAACACAGAGTTACCATTCCACTCCTAGATATATACCTCAAAGAATTTCAAATATACAAATGTACATGGATGTTCATAACAGCATTACTCATAATAGCAAAGAGATAGAAACAGCTCCAAAAGTCCATCAATGGATGAATGGATAAACACATTGTGGTATATACATACAATGGGATACTCTTCAGATATAAAAGAAATGAAATACGGATACATGGTACGACGTGGATGAATCTCAAAACATTATGCTCAGTGAAAGAAGCCAAACATAAAAGTTCGCACATTGGATGATTCCATTTATATAAAATATCCAGAATAGGTAAGTCCATAGAGAAAGAATGCAGATTGGTAGTGTCCGCGACTGGGGTCAGGGGAGAATTGAATGTGACCACTCGTTGCGTACGGGTTTTTCTTTTGGAGTGATGAAAACATTTTGGAACTAGATGGAGGTGCCGATTGTGCAACATTGTGAAGATGTTAAATGTCACTATACTGTTCAGTTTAAAACGATTAATTTTATGTTTTATGAATCTCACCTCCATAAAAATAACAACAAAATCTCTCCCTATTTTTGGCAGGATGCACAGAAGCACATGAATCTCTTGGGAGAAGTCAACTACTAAAGGAAGACAGAAAAGGAACGCAATGCTCAGATTAGAAAGACAGTGCTATAGCACCACACCCCCAAACTCAGATATTCAACAGATATTTATTGAACACCTATTATGTGCCAGGCTTATTCCATGTACTTGGGATACAGCAGTGAAAAGAGCAGGCAAGACCCCTCCCTTGCATGAAATTTATGTTCTAATGGAATGAGACATATAATAAGAGAAAATGTGTTTAGGACAGTCAAAGGTGTTAAGTGCTATAAAGAGCAACAGCAAAAACAACTAAAAACCTAGAGCAGGAGTATTGGGGAGTTTGTGATCTGAAATCGGAGGAAGTCTTCTTAAGCAGGTGGCTTTTGAGCAAAGATTTAAAGGGGATGAGATATTAACTGTGTAGCTATCTGGGGAAAGAGTGTTCCAAAAAGGAGGACTGCACTTGGTATCTTCTATGAACAGCAAGGAGGCTGGAAAGGAATAAGGGAGTGAACAGTGGGAAGGGTGGTCAGAAGGTATCAGGGTGGTTAAAGCCTGTGGTATCCCATAGACCATTATAGGATTTGGACTCTCACTATGGGTCACGTGAAAAGTTCTTGCAGTGGAGTAGAGGAATGGATGACCTGACTTTATGTTTTATAAAGATGAACTCTGGCTGCTAAGTCAGGAACAGACTAACAAGTGACAAAAGCGAAAACAGGGAGACCAGTTAGGTGTCTCCTGCAGTTGCTCTGGTGAGAGATGAGAGTGTGTGGGACCAGGATGGCAAGAGTATAGGTAGGGATGTAGTCAGATTCTGGATGTACGTCGCAGATGGAGCTGAAAGGATTTGGTTGCTGGTTTGGCTATACTGTGTCAGAGAAAGAAAAAGTCAGGGATGATTTGAAAGTGTCGAACTGAAAACTGGAAGGATGAGTGACAGTGAACCAACCAAGGTGGGGTAGGTTTGGGAAGGAAGATCAGGGACAGAATTTCGGACATGTTAGGTGTAAGATGTGTTTTAGGTATCAGATGGAGATGTCATACAGGCTGTTACACATACGAAGGTGAAGCTCAGGAGAGAGGTCTGAGCTTGGATGTATACATTCAGGAGTTGTTGGGATGCAAATGGTATTTAAAGCCACAAGACTGGATGACATCACCAGAGGGCTGAGTATAGATACAGAAGTGAAGAGGACTGAGGACTGAGCCATGGAAATACTCCAACATTAAAAGGACTGACAGGAAAACAGCTTCTGGCAGAAGAAGCAGAGAAGGGGCAACCAGTGAATGGCACGACAGCCAGAGAAGTGGGAGACCTGGAAATTCCAAAGGAAATCACAGATAGGTAGTGTCACAGATAACACAGTGATCCGATGTACCAAACACTGCCGGATATTCAATTAGGCATGGACTGAGAATTGAATACTGGATTTATTAATGTGATGTTATTGAAGACCTTTACAAGACCAGTTTCAACACAGTGGTAGGAACAAAATTCTGCTCAGGTAGGTTTAGGAGAAAGATTGGAGACAATGAGTGTAAATAATTGTTTGGATGAATTTTGCTACAAAGTAGAGGCAGTAGCTGGCAAAAAGAGTGCTTTCAAGAGAAATTATTTGAAGATGGGAAAAATAAGAGTATGTATGTAAAGCACACTAGAAAAGAGTGAAAACAAACTGTGAGATCTTCAAAACAATAGTAGCTAAGTATCTAAGTAAAGATTAAGACTGAGGATTAGTAAGGAGGACTTAAAGGAAGAAGCCATCATCTTAGGACTGATTAGACCATGTGGGACAAGAACAAGGCAGAGACGCTACGGGATCCAGGAAGACCCATTCTACTTCCCTTAACCACATGGGCAAGAAGATGTGGGAAGTTGTTAGCAGAATGCACTGCATAAAAACTGTATATATTCTTCATTTTAGCTGCTAACAATACAGTTTTGGGAGCGATACTAATCATCTCTAAGCCTTGATTTTTTCAGCTGTAAAATGTAGATAATAGTAAGGCACACCTCATGAGTACACTGCACATGCAAAGCTCTTAGAAGAGTGTCAGCACATAGGAAATATTACCTGTTGGTATTATAATAATTTGGTCATTCTCAATCAATTCCTTTCTCATCTTTACAGAATCCTAAGTCACTCTTCTGATTATTGCTTTATGTACTTAGGCCTGATATCCAAAATATCTAACTCCTGATTTATTACCTGCATTGATAAATAAACAGAGTGGCCACTGGCTATGGTTTTGAGGTCCCTGTGGATTCTACATGAATTTAGAACAAAAATTCTGACTTTCAGAGTTGGCAAATCAGGTAAATAACACCCCTATAGAAACAGGTAGTAAGGGTACTTCTTTTTGCCTCATTAACTTAATTATTCAAAAGCAGGGAAATTTAGTAGAAGTGGACATTTAAGGATAATACATTTCCTGTACATCAGTGTGTGTGTGTGCACGTGAGCACGTGTGCACATGCGTGCATGTATGTGTGTTGGGGTAAGGGTGCTGCTTTTCTCTGCCTGCCTCTTCCACCTACCTTCTTCCTTCCTCCTCCACAGGAGGACCTTCTCCTGGAATGCTTATGGTGTGGGGAATGCAGAAATCACCGTGTGAAAAGGTAGGGCATCTACTTGGAAGATGGCCCTATTCCAGCCTCCATCAGGCAAGCGGACATAGTACAGCAGCTCTTTCTCCTTTTCTCCTGGCTTCTGGGCCTAAGTACACTAGCTATTTCTTAAAGGCTTGTACCACTTAACCAATTGGAGGATAATAAAAGGTTAGGTGGCTCACGCCTATAATCCCAGCACTTTGGGAGGACAACGTGGGCGAATCACGAGGTCAAAAGATCGAGATCATCCTGGTCAACATGGTGAAACCCCGTCTCTACTGAAAATACAAAAATTAGCCAGGCATGGTGGTGTGCACCTGTAGTCCCAGCTACTCGGGAGGCTGAGGCAGGAGAATTGCTTGAATCCGGGAGGCGGAGGTTGCAGTGAGCTGAGATCACTTCTCTGCACTCCAGCCTACCAATAGAGCGATACTCTGACTAAAAATAAATAAATAATAATAAAAAAAGAGATTAGGTAGCATTATGATAAAGCTTTTAGACTAGGTGAAGTGTTCTGATTCTGTCTTTGCCTGATCTGAAATGGTATCTTGTTTCTCATTCTTTGTGTTTCATTCTTTAGATGTTTGTTTCGTTCTTAGAGTGTTTTTAGAGAAGAACTCATGGTTATAGGGCAATTGATGAGGCATACTTAGGGCATCTCTAGGTTCTCTAAATTCATTAAAACATCATTCTAACTGCCAACAAATAGGATACACTTTTAAAATAAGAGGAATGATTACAGTAAACGAAGTCTTTCTCCTCTTAAAAAATCACAGAAGTGTCAAAGAACATGTTTCAAAATTGGAGAGAAGTAATCAAGGTGAAGAAAAAGTCACTGCAACTTTAAGGAACGCGGTAGGCATTTCTATAAGCCTATGCAGTCAGTGACGATTATAGACAGAGAAAAAAGTTAAATAATTGTAAATAGGCAGCACCATCAACAGCAAAAGCACAGTAACACACTTCCTAAAATTTTCAAGAAGGGAAGGTGAGAGGTAAGAGTTAGAGACAAAAAACAGGCTGAGTGCAGTGGCTCATGTTTATAATCTCAGCAATTTAGGAGGCTGAAACAAGAGGATCGCTTGAGCTCAGGAGTTTGAGACTGCAGTGAGCTATGATCACGCCACTGCAGTCCAACCTGAGTGACAGAGCAAGACACTGTCTCTAAAAAAATAAATAGAGATGAAAAACACTCTGCTCAATATGGCATTTATACAGACATGATGAAGAACACAATGATTATTGTGTTCATTATTATGGAACGATTAGCGCACACAACAGAGATGATTGAAAGTTACAGATATATATTATAACCACTTTATCCTTTTGCATTTTAGAGTTTTAGAAACAGAGATCTATAGTACTAAATCTTTTAGGAGCCTGACCATGTCTAATCTCGAGTATCTAAATACACATATACTATCACTTGTCTTAGATTAAATTCCCTGGAAAACAGACACTGAGACACCGAGATCTGTGTGCAAGAAGTAGCAGGGAGTGCTCTCAGGAACAGTGCCTGTCGGGGAGTGAGGCAAGCAGGTTGGGACAAAGGAAGAAGTTGAACTTGAAGCAGTTGCCACAGAGGCTTCACCCCATTTTAAAGGGATGGAGCTGGTTTGACCCTATAGCGTTTTCCATAGTTAGGGCACGAGCCAAGGCAAAGCATCTGGGTTTGTGCCCATACAAAGCAGTCACTGTACATGGACTTTCATTGTCAATGAGATATCAACCTGGATGAGGCAGTTCCCTCTGGCTCAGGGCAAGCTCTAAGTGGCCAGCAGACCGTGGAATGGGTGCCTGCAGCCCGAAGCAGAAATGACAGCACCTACCATATCAGTTTCTATAAAATACTTTCTCTTAGGTAGAAGAATATTTCTTGATGTTATGTTTTTCTCCTAAAGAATGATATCTGTTAACATTAGGCAGTGAAACATGTTATACTGAAGGAGATCTTGTTATGGCTATCTGAGAATAGTATAGAGAGGAAGAAAATAAGATTAAACAAATTAAATTACCACTCTCCTTGGGCAGATTATCCTAATAGATATGTCTCTAAATATTCAATAATCTGTTATTTATTTTCCTATACCATTTGTAATAATTTACTATAATATCTGACCCAATGACCTGAAAGATTTCATGCAGCTACTGAATATGCCTAGTTTTCACTAGGCAATGGCTTAGGCTTGACAATTGCAGTGCTAATGTTGGGATTGGTTTCCTTGGGACTCTCAGCCTTATCAATTAAAATGGAGGTGATGTGTGGTCTCTCATGTACACCTGTCATTATGGTTATTCCATAGCTGTGAATAAAATAATATTATATTCTGGAATATTCTGAATATATTTACTTGTCAGTGATAAGAAGTGGGTTGAAGACAAGTAGATTATTAGAACTTATAAGAAATTAAAACAGCTGTTTAATTTTAAATCTGGCACATCTCACAATGGTTTTCTTTCCTCAACAAAATAGGAGAAAATCCCATGGAGGATTGTGGTCCCATGTTAATTTCTGCACAATATTAACATCGTTATTAGTCTGTCCTTCTGGAACTTTCCTCCCTCAGCTCTTAAGATACCAATTCCTTCCCGATTCTCCTTCTCCATTCTGGTGGCTCCTCCAGCCCCTAAGAGGGCTTTTCTTTCCCTCTGCACTTCTTATGCATAGATGTCTCCTGGTTTTGTTTTCACGTCTCTTCTTAACTTATATTACACTGGTCCAGGGTGATGTAATCTATTTTTACAGCTTAAATCTACTGACATTCTGGTGATGTCTAAATATGTTTCACCAAAGTTTCAGACCTATAAATCCAATTACCTTCTGGACATCATCACTGCATGTTCTACTGATATCTCAATGTGAAAAAGGACATACAAATGAATAATATTATAATCCTCCATTATTCTCTACCTTGGTGAATATCATTACCATTTATGTGATAGTCCCAGCTGTTCAAGTAAGAAAACAAAATTAACCTTGACTCTATCTCTCCCTCCACAAAGCTGTTATCTAATCAATCTTCAGACACTGTTGATTCTATCTCCTTATTATCTCTTAAAACAATCCTCTCACTATTTACACTACTACTATTTCAGTTTTACCATTTTCCACTACATTTCTGTACCAACTACCGTTTTTTTCATTGAAAGTGTGCCTTCTTTCCATACTTTTTAAGAAGATGAAAAAAATCTAATTCTCTTTACAGTTGATGGAAAAAATTCATCAAGGAAGAAATAGTTTTTATGGAAATAAGCCTTGGTATGCCTGCTTGGGGGCAGCAGAATCACACCAGGCCAGAGAGGCAGGAACCTGACATCAGAGCACGGATGTGGACATGTTGTTCTGTCTGATAGAGGGGAAGCCTTTCACAGCTCTCAAGGCTATTCCAAGAAGTGTGGAAGTTTCAGTGGTACAACGGGACAAAGGAGAGCAAGGAGCAAGAAATAAGTGAATGGCCAAAGTGAATGGCCAATGGGCATTTTGAAAAAAAAAAAAAATGCTTCCCATTGCCATGCATCATGGGGATATAACCCTTTCTATTAGATTGGTAATGTCAAAAACCACAATTACTTTTCCCTAACCTAATATGTCTTCCCTAAGGAATCTTCAGTGTAGCTTTCAAGACAAAATGATCAAATACATAAAACAAAATAAAACAAAAATCCAAAAAACAAAAGACTTGGTATTAATAAAAAAAAATTTTGTGTGTGTGTTTGAAACTGAAAGAGAAAACTGGACTTCCTTTTAGGACTAATGTTAAAAGAAATCAGAAGCTTCAGAGACTCAGGAGGCCAGGAAACAAAACATCCCTGGAAATTACTAGAATTGCTGCAGGATTTTTTTTAAGCTCCTGTACGTTTGTAGTTGCAATGAACTCCTGTTAACAAAAGACAGACTAACAAAAGAAAAACAGAAATTTATTGACCTGTATATTTCATTTTTACATGGGAGAGCCCCCCCACCCCAAATGAGTAGTTATCAAAGAGATGGCTTTGAATTCCAGCTTATATAGCATCTTCAACAAAATAAGGTTTTAGAGAAGTGGCAAGACAAAGGAAAAAGGCTTTGAGTCTCTACAGCAGCAATTTGGAGGAAGGCAAAAAACTGGCAGATTAAAGGCTGGTTAATAAAGCCTCTTTTTTTTTTTTTTTTTTTAAAGACAGAGTCTCGTTCTGTCCCCAGGCTGGAGTGCAGTGGCGTGATCTCAGCTTACTGCAAGCTCTGCCTCCCGGGTTCACATCATTCTCCTGCCTCAGTCTCCTGAGTAGCTGGAACTACAGGCACCTGTCACCATGCCTGGCTAATTTTTTTATATTTTTAGTAGAGATGGAGTTTCACTATGTTAGCCAGGATGGTCTCGATCTCCTGACCTCGTGATCCACCTGCCTCGTCCTCCCAAAGTGCTGAGATTACAGTTGTGAGCCACTGCGCCCGGCCAGTAAAGTTTCTTAATACAAGCTTCTCTGGTATCATCTCTGGGCTGATAAGGGTCCAAAGCTATCTTAATCGGTTAACTTTTGTTCTCCCTGATAAAAAAGGAGAGGCACAATAGCTTTTGTCTTTATAAGTCTATGCCCTGCTTTGGGGCAAACACAGAAAAGGCAGAGAGCTGTCCTGTATCTGCTTCCTCTTGTCTTCAGCTCAACAACCCTTCAAATTTTGGGGTGGCATATTTTTGTCTCCCACAACTCTTTGGGAGGAGCATGGATTTTGTGGGGCAGAGGAGGTGGTTCAGGGGGATTTCTATTGTGTTGCTAGGCAGAGTCAATGCTGCTGACACCTGAGTTATGCTTTGGTCACATAGAGCCATCGTGCTTTCTAAAGCACAAATACCTCTTTTACAAAAATCTTCATTGAAGTGTCAGGATAGAATCTAAATTTCTTATCATTGAACACATGATCAGCTTTCTGTGCCACTGTCTCTTGTCATTTTCTCCTCAATCTCTAAACTGTCATTAGGTGTAGCTAATGAACGTGTCCCAAGCCTGATTCTCTGTGTACAGATGCCCACCTCCTCTTCTTTGTCTGGATAAGGCCATATTTCGATAAATTTAAAAATGTTTTTCCTATCCTTTCACTCTTCCTGTGCCCTTCCTCCTTTTTTTATTCACCTGATATGTGAAACATTTTCTAATTCATCAAATTGGAAGTAACAAGAAGTGGATTTTCATGTCTTTGAGTAATATTTCATTGTATATGTGTCAAAATATCTGAATGGATATGGAACAAAACACACATGAGTGATGTGAGTTGGAGAAAACAACATTCATTGGGATTCTTGGGGAAAGCACATGTTTGGAGGAAACTCAGTAGGTATGCTTATGTAATTAGGATGGTACCTAAGTAATCAAACTCTAATTATGTATATTTAAAAAGACAATTACAATGCAACGTGGAAGTTATGTTGGAAAGGGTTTGCAGGAGGTCTTAGGGATTATATAAAAAGGACCTTGACCTATTTTTAGAGGCCAGAGAACTCCACTATTTTTGAACCTTAGACCCCTGGATCCACAGGACACTGGAAGTTATCTTCCATATTTGCAGCAGCCAATAGAAATCACTCATTTAGTATAGCAAAGCTGCCCTTGCTAATTAAAATGTCAAGTTTTTTGCTTTAGCCTGGAATTATAATTAGCACACTGTGGAAATATTAGTTATCCCAGGCTGATTAGAAGCTTTGATTGGTAGTTATATCTTTGATGAATAAGACTCAACAAACGAATTAATTTACTTAAATGAAGTTTGGTAAATAGAAAAACCTTTGAAAACATGAGGTCTCTGTGGAAATACAAGAAAAGAGGTGTTTAGTGCCAGGTAAAGCTCAGAAAATCTGTACTTAAGAACCTAGTTTGTACCTTGAGAGCCAGATAAAGAATGGCATTTGTTTATATGATAGTAATTTGCACATTTCAGCTGGACTTTGCCTTTCCCAGAGTGGATTTGGTTCCCTTTCCACATTTGGCTCATTCCAAAGCAGTGAGGCAAAGCTGCACATGCAAATACTTTACCCCCATCTAAATGTCAGCTTCCCCAGTCCTAATCCATAGAATAACCCCGTTTCCATTACACCGAGCAGCAACTCAAGGGAGACCTGTCTGGTTAGCTTGCATTTTGTACTTGATTAACTTGGCAGTACGGTCAACTTGCGAGAGAGTGCGAAAAAGAAGAGACTTATCTGCTTGATTTATCACAGAGGAGACTTATCTGCTTGGTTTATCTGCTTGCCACCACTATTAAGATGGATGAGTGTGTTGGGGCAGTGACTATAGCTTCTGCACCTGGGCCAGCAGTGACAGCCCCACTAATGTTGACATATACATGAACACTCAGTTGTGTCTAGAACGTGACAATTTTTCCACCCAATCCCTTTACTGCAGTTAAAACACATACTTCATAATAAATATAGAAATGTAGAGGAGGATTTGGGGACTTGAAGGTTTTGGAGGTACCATTGAGGGGTCAGCTTTCACTTACCCGTGTGACCTGGGCAAGTCATCTCTCCCAGGCCTGTTTTCTTCTTCTATGAAGTGGAAATTCTAACAGCTATTTTGTTTTAAATTAATTTAGGTAAAGTCCCTTAGAGGTAGATAGATGCTTTCTTAATATGTGAGCCTGTCCTGACTGCGCCTCACTGCCATATTAAATATGCCCACCCCCAACTCTCCTGGCCTCACTCTATCACTGTATCTTCTTCTCATACGCAGATAGCTGCTCATTTCTCTAAGGAGAATGCTTACTTCTTAGACTTCTATTGTGACTACTGTGATAAAGTGTAATTTAAAATTAATATTTACCTGTTTTTCTGTTTCTCTGATTTAAGGAAAACCTGTCTCTTTTATCATCCTCCTGGTGAGTTTCATTTGCTTCTCTGCAGAGTGCAGGTGCAACTTTCATTTGTGACAATGGGAGCTCTTCCTCTGAAATCAATTGAAGGGAACCCCAGCTGGGGAAGAGAAGAGTATCAGGGAAAAAACAAAAGCAGAAACATTTGCTCTGAAAAATATTCCAGGTCCTTTGGCTCTTCCTTGTGCACTCCCTTGTGTGGAATGGCCTTCAGAGTGGGGCCAAAGTGGGAATAATTTCCCAGATCCTTTGGCCTTATGACACTTTGAAATTTTTTGCTATATTTTTCTATATAATAATACATTTCCAGAGCAGATGGTAAAATCTTTAAAATGGTTTCACATCAATTATCTTGACTCTCCTAGCAGCTCTTTGCAAGGAGACATGAAATTCTGAAGCTGAGAGGTAGCTGGAGGTCATTTAGGTTAATATTTTTCTCTTGCAGCACAGGAAGCCTACCCTAGAGACGTTAACAGGTAAAGATCTGGGACCAGAACCACTTTTCCCTAGTTCTGATTCTGTGCCCTTTATTGAACAACACAGCCTTATCATCTGAAACAATTCCTCCCTCCCTCCACTTCCCATTAGGGAAAGGCACATTCTGAGTTCTAGAGTTTGTTCTAAATTTTCTGCAGGCAATGGAACTAAGAGTTTTAAATTTCTTCTACTAAAAAAAAAGGTTTTGATTAAGCAGTTCTTACTCCAGGGTGCTCTGTCTTTTAACTGTGTTCCAGTGGTACTTTACCTAACCCAATTGAACCTTCACTTCCTCATTTGTATCCTGAAGATGGGAAAATTATTTATTACTAGGGGAATGAGGGGAGGGTGGGTTTAGTAAACTGCTACTCATTCCGATTCCCCATGGAGGTTTCTGACCAAGACATTTATACAATAAGGAAAAATAGCCAACATGGGAACTAAGGAGGCGCTCTGTGGGTCAGAGGGGTATGGAGACAGGAGGCAGGAGGCAGTGTATGGAGCTGCCTACCCAAACTTGCTGACCTCAGGGAGCAATTGTAAGGTTTGATTATATTAATGCAGGTAAACTCCTGAGGACATGGTAAGGGCCCACCACAGTTTAGCTATTATTAATACCTTGTGCTCCTTATTTTCTAGAGAATTGGGATAACACTCCAAGATTAATCTCATCATTCAGGGAGTACAAATATTTGATTCACACTGTGAAAGTGAGTGCATAGATAAGACGAAATCTTTTTTTTTTTTTTTTTTTTTTTTTTTGAGAGACGGAGTCTGGCTCTGTCGCCCAGGCTGGAGTGCAGTGGTGCGATCTCTGCTCACTGCAAGCTCTGCCTCCCGGGTTCACACCATTCTCCTGCCTCAGCCTCCCAAGTAGCTGGGACTACAGGCGCCTGCCACCACACCCGGCTAATTTTTTGTATTTTTAGTAGAGACGGGGTTTCACTGTGTTAGCCAGGATGGTCTCGATCTCCTGACCTCGTGATCCGCCCTCCTCAACCTCCCACAGTGCTGGGATTACAGGCGTGAGCCATAGCGCCTGGTCCCAAGATGAAATCTTTACATTTTCTGCCAAAGGTCCAGCTTTGGTGGGAAGAAATGAAATGAAGCTGCAGGAATCTTTTCATTTTTATAGATTGAGACTAAGATAAGTCATCCATCAACATCTACAGTTTTAGCAGATTTAGACTCAATACTAGTTTAGGTTTTTATTCCAGGAACTCTTTGAAAGGGCTTATCTCATGTTCTTCTCAGTGCCTTTGTACTAAAACACCTATTTTGTGTGTCTCTGGTTGATAATCCTAGGTTGCTAGAAAACCCTGCTTCCAATCAGAGCTATTAATACACTGATTTTAAGGTGTTCAAGTACTCTGTTAAGTTTTAGACATTTATTAAAAGATCAGTAGTTTCATGGCTCCACATATTTTCCCGATCTTGCCTTCAAAGCAGCATGGAAAGTAATCTCTAAGAATACATTGTTGGGGCCAGATCACTGAGGTTCAATCAAAGCTCCACCACTTCCTTGCTCAGGAGTCCTTGACCAGTTACTTAATCTATGTTTACTTTAGTTTTCCTATCTGTAAAATGGAGGTAGTAATAGTATAACCTGATAGGATTAAGTGAGTTAACATTTGTGAAGCACTTAGCGGAGTGCCTAATGCTCATAGTAAACATTATGTAACTGTTTACTGCTCCTATTAATTTACATCTAAAAACGGTTAAGATCCTTCTCCATAATTCTCTATGGGAACCAGGTAATTTATACAACATACTATTACCTTAATTCCATGCTCTTTAGCAACGTGGGCTTGAGCCTTTGTATACATCATTGTTGAAAAGATGCTATAAGCTACAAGGAAATAACAAGCAGTTTTGGAAAAGAATAAAATAAAGAATAAGAAAAGAGAAAATAATATAGTTGAAGAGTCGAAGAAGGCCCAAGACCCAGGACTTATTTCATTTTTTTCCTGGAAAGTCCCAGTATCTGCAGGCTATCAGAGGAGCATGACATGTCAGAACTAGATTCTGAGACTAGAAATACCCTGGAGGTCAACACATCTATGTCCAATTGGACTGAACTGAAACCATCCAGGTAACAGTCAAATCTGTTTTCATATTTAGAACAATAGCTTGTCTGTTCTTGTGCTGTATAAAGTTTTACTAACCACTAAATAGTGAGATTCTACATGATGTTTTCTTAAATGCTTTTTATTAGTTTATTCCTATTTGCTCCTCTGTGAAAATAGACTCCTGTTTAGCATCAAAACCATAAATGTTTTTATATTCTTGAGTTCTAATTACTTCACTCACCTTTGGACTAAGAATCTTTATTCCAGCACATGTTTATTTTTAAATGAATAATTATGTTATTCCTCAGAGAGTATTCATTTACTTTGGATTCCAGTCTATCTCAAGAAATGGAACATATCAAATGCTCAAGGTATCAGCGATGTAAAATGTGTTATTGATTAGGCTGTTTATTAATTACCAGAGCCAGGCATGGTAATTAAGTACTTGGTCTTGGGAGTCAGATGTATGAGTTTCAAACCCGACAGTTGAGTGACACTAAATAACTAGGTTGTATGGCTCTGTTTTCTCATGTCACAATAGTGATAAGACCACCTAATGAGAGAAAGGAGAGGCCTCTGTACAATGCCTGGCACAAAGTGAGCATTCCTCGTCAGCAGGCAGGTTAAACACAAACACACCTGTGTCCCTCCCCTGCTGAATCTTCCTTCAATGGCTTCTCATTCCTGTTGGAATTACATCCAAACTCCTTCCTGTGGCCTACAAGCCCCTGTGTACTCTAGACCCTGCTCACTTGCTTTGGTTATTCTAGTCTACTGTGTTTCACTGGATGACTTTCTGTTGCTCCAACAACCACATTGTTTCTTGCCTCAGGAGTTGGCCATTTTCTCTACTTGGAAAACTTTTATTCCTGCTCTTAATGTGATAGGCTGTTTCTCACCTTCAGGTGTTAACATCTCTCTGTTTCCTTCAATGCCTACCTTACAATCTATAATCTGTATTTACTTGTTTACTTGCTTACTGTTTGTCTCTTGCTTCTCTCATGATGATTCATAGAGGCAGGAATCTTCTCTACCTTGTTCATTGTTGTATCTTCAGTACTAAAAAGAGTGTCTTGAACATAATAAGGACTCAGTAATAATTGCAAATAAATATTTTTAGAGTATTTAATACTCAGTAAATAATATTTTAATTTGCTAAATATTGTATTATAATTTCTTACATTAAAATGTCTCATCCTTTGTCATGATATTGTAGGATTACCTACAGAATAATTGGAACACAATAAAATGGCTTTTTGCTCTTGCAACAATTCACAGTGAGACTTATTTCCAAGGCTGTTAAGAAAAGCCAAGGATAGAAACTCTTGGCTGGGCAACTATTTGAGTTAGATTTAAGCAAATCTGAATTTCCAAAGCTCATGAGTAATCTGGTCAGATAAGTTTAACAATGATATTTCTAATGATATCTAGAACCAAGTAGTGCCATAATATTTCTAACAATATTTAGAACCAGGTGATGCCAATAATTTGGCTTGCATAGATACAACTAAGTATTTATGCATTAGCTGAACACTTGGTGGGCTGATTTTATGCTTATTTTTAGCAAGTGTATTTAACTAAAGAGGCAAGTGAATTTCTATGCTGTGTTTAAGGTTTAATTATGGTGCCTAAATACTAGATTATTTTTTAGGGTATGATACAGAGGCAAGAGAATTACAGAGAACTTTAGACTTAAAAGAGCAATGATTTACTTCCAGCATTTCCATTTACAAGCTGCATGAACTAAGATAAGTCACATCATCTCTTGAAGTCTCAGCTTTCTCATCTATAAAAATAGGATACATATCATAAAATTGTTATAGGAATTAAACTGAATAATGGATAGAAATGTTCTTGGCACACGGTAGTTTTCCTTTAGTAAGGTAACAGAGGAAAATTGGTGGGTTTGACTCTGTATTTCTTACTAATGGCAAGTTTTCCTCCTTTATGGTAATGCCTTGCATGTTGTTTTTCATTTGACTAGAAACTACCTCTTGACCAAGGAAATAAAATAAAGCTCAAACACCGTATAGAAACAAAAATAATGTATTAGTTTTTATTGCATCAGCTGTGACCTGTGGAAACTGAATAAAGCCCAGTTAACTTAGGAACTGATGTAATTCTTCCAATAACAAACAAATCTATTAATTAATGCTATGGAGATTTTCTGCTGTAAGAGAATGGAGTAAGCTCTGTACATGAGTTAGGACACTCATGTACAGAGTGTAGGAATTATCCCCTGAGCTTTCATCCCCCTAGGGATTTCAGTATTGTTTTCAAAGCCAAATGATTTGAATGTCTTGATATTTGCCTATAGACATCCCTCTTGTTTTCCCTGCCCTCCTTTAGTGTAGCTTAGGGATTTTCCATTTTTGTGTGCATAAGACTACTGTGCAGAATTGTGTATGTTATTCATTTATACTGTGATTTAGGTAAATACAAGGGATTTTTCAAGGGCAGTTTTGATTATGCACTGTTATGACCTTACCTTCTGAGAGGTAATAATTAACTTACTCAACCCTGATCTTCTAAAAGTTGGCCTTCTATTAAAAAAATTGTCTTCCAGGTCACTGGTGCCAATCTAAAAAAAAAACAAAAAACAAAAAACTGTTCTCCCACGAATTTCCATGCAAACCTGCTTTGGGTTGATGCTTAAGATGATCAATCCTAGTCAACTGCGAGTGGGGACATCCGCCTCCTATTCCTACACTATCATGTTAGGGAGATGCTAGAGTTACCTTCAAACACTGAATGCTTATGATGGAAATACAGTTGCAGCCAAGGGTCTGTCAATTCATATTGCTATTGTATCTTGGCCTTTGAACAACCAGAGAAATGGGATGCTTCTCTAATCATGCAGTGTAAGATTCTTATAGCTCAATGATTGGGTGTCTCTCTCATAGGATCTGATCTATAGGCCCACTAGATTTCTATGTGCAGCCCTAGCAGGTCTGGTAAATGGGATGACTGGATATTTGCACTGCTTTTGTGATACTCATTGACTTAGGGTACACATTTCTTCATAAGACATTGCTGTATTAACTTATCATCATCTGTCCACCTCCATCCCACTAATACCATGATAAATGAAATAGTAAGTATAAATGAATTCTACCCATTTGTAAATTTCACTTTAAAAATTTTGAAGATAGATAAAAAATGTTCTGATATTTCCTTGATCTCTTTTCCAACAGGATTAGAAAGTGGTTAAGGAAGATTTAAGACTGAAATACTAAATCTTGGTTTTTCAGCTTCTAGTGCCTTTCTGTCTATGTTGCTATACTATTAAAATCCAGTCCACCTTATCCCCATCATGTAATTAGGTTTTATTGGATCAAAGTAGTGGTAATAACAACAACAATAATTTGAACGTCATTTTCCAAGTACTTGTTACTAGCACTTCAAAATATTATCTTATTTAATTCTCATAACTACCCCAGAAGAACCTGTTACTATCTGTGTTTTATAAGTGAGTAAATTGAAACTCAGAGAGGGCAGGGAACTTGTCCATGGATACATAGCAAATAGATGATCAGTCTTTGAATTAAACCCAAATCTGTCTGACTCTAAATCCAAAGCTCTAAAAAAAGATGATCACTTTTCTACTCTGTGAGTAAAGCCTTACTCGGATGTGCCATCTCACTCAAATCTCTATGTCTCTTGTCCTCAATATTTTGTGAAGCCTACTTCATATAATGAAGTTTATGTTTTATTTTTTCTTTAAATATTTAAGTCATTGCCTATGTAGTTACTGATCAATTTGTTTTTCCTTAGGAACGTTGTGTCTTCGTACTTCAGTCATACAACAGAATTATCATCAGCAATAAATTTATTTGCAAGTTCACTTACAAAAAAAACAATTTCTCAAAGCATTAATTTAAGATACATTTTTTAAAATATACTTTGAATTCTGGGATACATGTGCAGAATGTGCAGGTTTGCTACATAGTTATACATGTGCCATGGTGGTTTGCTGCAGTCATCAACCCATCATCTACATTAGGTATTTTTCCTAATGCTATCCCTCCTCTAGCCCCCGAACCTGAACAGGTCCCTAATAGGATTGGTTATCTGATTTCTATGCTCGCTATACTTCCGGAGCAGCACACTAGATGTGAAAGCACATTGAGGGAGGCTGGAAGTGGTAGATGACAACTCTTTTATCCTACTCAAAAGTTTATTTCAGTTTTTATATTTTCTTGACAAGTGAGGAAGGTAACAGAAAAAATAACAGAAGCTGACATAAAAATGTAAATTTGGCAAATGAGTAAATAGTTCTGTCAATCATAGGGTACCCTAGGGTGTGATTATATTGTAGTACATTATAATGTCTGCTGTTTATATTGATGATTTTGAGCCATTCTGTTCCATATAAATGCTCTCTTTAAAACAGTATGCTTTGGTTATAAATTGGATTGAATAGTAAACATTTTTTTGTGATTGTGAGAATAAACCCAAAGCTAGAAATCCATCATTTGGAAAGACATAGTCTCCAACAGGTCCCTGCTTTGCTCTGGTAGAGCGTATCAAACCCCATGAATATCGGAATCTACCAGTTAATTTACTTCCAAAGTATTTTGGAGTAGTTAATGAATATAATGTCAGTTTTCTGTCTTTAGTTGGTTTGACTGCGTATTTCTCTCTTCTCTAGAGTGGGAGTGTATGGATTTGGAGTAGTTCAGGTAAATGTGAATGCCAGCACTGTGGTCTTGGGCAGAATTTTCACCTCCCTCTACTAGAGTGTGGTAGCTACATACATATGTATATATGTATGTGTGTACACACACACACACACACACACATATATATATATTTGCTAAACATGTTTTCACCACTAAGTGTGGGAAGCAAACTCTTCTTTTCTGTAGGAAACTCTTCCTGTGACTTTGTTGAGTCTGTGACACCCTCTGACTGCGTGGGTGGCACGTGACCCAGGCCTTGTCAGAGTATCCCATTCCAGTGATCGGTCCAGGTATGAGTATATGATCAAACCAATCCTGAAGACTTTCCTCTAGAATTATCAGGAAAAAGACACTGTTTCACCCCCTGGGTTTTCCAGCTGTAAGAACGATGTTAGCATGGAACTTTAGAGGTCATTTTTGATATATACAGAGAGAGGCTATCTGAGAATAACACCAACACATAGGAAAGAGAGCTGAGAAATGAAGCCATAGAAATATGATGGTAATCTTGAATTTGTGGACTCAGCCAGAACTGAAGGCAGCCCTGTAGACTTCCCAGGTATATGAGCCAACTAAATTAAGTTGGATTTCTGGGATTTGCACCCCCAAAATTCCTTATTTATATATTCCCTAACCTTCGGTTTTCTAATTTATAAAATGAGGATGGGTTAATTATGCCATTGAGTAAGATTTTGATAAAACTAAATTGTATGTGTAAACTACACAGTCCACAATAAATGAACTCTGAATTCAACAGCTAACAAGCTCTCAGATTTTCTCCGTAACAGACCCTCTCACTTCGGCTCCTCTGCCTGGCTCCCAGCTGATAGCTGTGGTTCTTGCTTTTCCTGGATGGCCCACTTGACTGTGGGCTGTTTTTCCCTAGCAGAGTTGGTCAGGGAGCCTCCTCCTGCTCTTGGCAGGCACACGTTCTTAAGAAGAAATGGTCTCTGTCCTGCTGTGCACTGAAATTGTGAAAGATCTCACCTAGGGAAGACAGCAACTCTCTCAAGAATTCCTAAGAAGACCACGTTTAAAGCACCGATGAGCTGATTTTGGTCCTGGTTCAGGAACATCTGGAGGAGCAGCTGTGGATGACAAGAACGTGTTTATCTCTTTTGAAAAGAAAAGTGGTGGACAGGCAAGGTCCTTAGGGAGTGCCGCCCGACAAAATAGAGGTCTGTTCCTATCATCCAAATTTGAGGTGGAAAATAATTGAGTATAAATACAGCTTGTTTTTAAATCAAATAGCCTAAAGCTTAATGAATTGGGAAGGTAGAAAAAGAGAACTGAAATTATTCAAGCCATTTGCCTTTGTGCCTCCCACCCACTGCTAATATTATAATAGTAAGGATCTATAAAGTCTATCAGCATTGATCTCAACATTTTCTCCACTGGCAAAACCTAAGTTTCTTCCTTATTTTACGAAGATTAATTCCCTTGGAGTTTTATTTGGGAGATGGTATTATTGATGACTTGAAAAAGTCCCCCAAATTTACTATACCTCTTATAAGTAGGTTTTTTTTTCTTTCTTTTGGCAAGATTGAAAAGACTGGACAATGACTTTTTCACAAATGATTTCAGTAGCTTGGGCCACAACCTTATAAATTTATGATCATGGCTTTTAAAAGAATCTTGGTTTTTTTTTTTTTTTTAAATGCCTGTCCTTGTGTTTCCTAAAACTACTAAAAATAAAGTTAAGTATTTATGATACTTGGAAAAAAAAGGAGACAAGTTGCAATTTTATAGTCTAAACTCTGACTGTAATAGCCATGCATTTTTATTCTTGCAGTCAAGTCACCGAGGGCTTTTGTCCCCTCATCGTAAACAGATGAAGCTTCAATAAAATAAACAGGAATTGGAATCTGGTAATAAATAAACTGTAGCCATGTTATATTAATTATTACTACTCATTTTCTAATATTCCTTTGTGGGGAGACTTTACAAAAAATCAATTCTAGAGTACTTATCAATGGTAGTGGAAAGGAGAAATTCAGTTTATTTTTAAGAGGGAGAAAAATCCTTGCAAAACATATGGGTTTAGCTTTATAGGAAACAGTTTCTAGACAAACATAGATGAATGATTTAACAGCAGCAGGGCATCCATTTATGTAAATACTGAACTGTGGGACTCAAAAAAAACAAACTCAAAGAAAAACATTATTAATCAGCTTGAGTTTTTCCCCCCCATCAACATTCTGAAAGAACAAACAGAACAACATTAAGGAACACTTGCAACAAGAACAGCAAGCAAGACACAGTTTAGTGTTGCCCTGGATAAAACTTTCCAGAGTTTCAGGAACCTTCTCTTAGCTGTTCTTCATTTTCATGCATAATCTATGTGAAAATAGTCAAATACCAAAATATTCTAATGTCCTAATTGTTTTCCCTTTAAAATACTGCCTATTTAACTTCTTGTTGACCCAACAATTATGCTGCACTCCTTTATTAAATAAAAATAGGTTTTATTTATTTTTATTTATTTATTTTTTGTTATACTTTAAGTTCTAGGGTACATACGCACAACGTGCAGGTTTGTTACGTATGTATACTTGTGCCATGTTGGTGTGCTGCACCCATTAACTTGTCATTTACATTAGGTATATCTCCTAACGCCATCCCTCTCCCCTACCCCTCCCCACAATAGGCCCTGATGTGTGATGTTCCCCTTCCTATGTTCAAGTGATCTCATTGTTCAATTCCCACCTATGAGTGAGAACATGCGGTGTTTGGTTTTCTGTTCTTGTGAGAGTTTGCTGAGAATGATGGTTTCCAGCTGCACCTGTGTCCCTACAAAGGACATGAACTCATCCCTTTTTATGGCTGCATAGTATTCCATGGTGTATATGTGCCACATTTTCTTAATCCAGTCTGTCACTGATGGAAATTTGGGTTGATTCCAAGTCTTTACTATTGTGAATAATGCTGCAATAAACATACATGTGCATGTGTCTTTACAGCAGCATGATTTATAATCCTTTGGGTATATACCCAGTAATGGGATGGCTGGGTCAAATGGTATTTCTAGTTCTAGATCCTTGAGGAATCGTCACACTGTTTTCCACAATGGTTGAACTAGTTTACAGTCCCAGCAACAGTGTAAAAGTGTTCCCATTTCTCCACATCCTCTCTAGCACCTGTTGTTTCCTGACTTTTTAATGATTGCCATTTGAACTGGTGTGAGATGGTATCTCATTGTGGTTTTGATTTGCATTTCTCTGATGGCGAGTGATGATGAGCATTTTTTCATGTGTCTGTTGGCCATATAAATGTCTTCTTTTGAGAAGTGTCTGTTCATATCCTTTGCTCACTTTTTGATGGGTTTGTTTGTTTTTTTCTTGTACATTTGTTTGAGTTGTTTGTAGTTTCTAGATATTAGCCCTCTGTCAGATGAGTAGATTGTAAAAATTTTCTCCCATTCTGTAGGTTGCCTGTTCACTCTGATGGTAGTTTCTTTTGCTGTGCAGAAGCTCTTTAGTTTAATTAGATTCCATTTGTCAATTATGGCTTTTGTTGCCATTGCTTTTGGTGTTTTAGACATGAAGTCCTTGCCCATGCCAATGTCCTGAATGGTATTACCTAGATTTTCTTCTAGGGCTTTTATGGTTTTAGGTCTAACATTTAAGTCTCTAATCCATCTTGAATTAATTTTCATATAAGGAGTAAGGAAAGGATCCAGTTTCAGCTTTCTACTTATGGCTAGCCAATTTTCCCAGCACCATTTATTAAATATGGAATCATTTCCCCATTTCTTGTTTTTGTCAGGTTTGTCAAAGATCAGATGGCAATAGATGTGTGGTATTATTTCTGAGGGCTCTGTTCTATTCCATTGGTCTATATCTCTGTTTTGGTAGCAGTACCCTGCTGTTTTGGTTAGTGTAGACTTGTAGTATAGTTTGAAGTCAGGTAGTGGGATGCCTCCAGCTTTATTCTTTTGGCTTAGTATTGTCTTGGCAATGAGGACTCTTTTTTGGTTCCATATGAACTTTAAAGCAGTTTTTTTCCAATTCTGTGGAGAAAGTCATTGGTAGCTTAATGGGGATTGCATTGAATCTACAAATTACCTTGGGCAGTATGGCCATTTTCACAATATTGATTCTTCCTATCCGTGAGCATGGTATATTCTTCCATTTGTTTGTGTCCTCTTTTATTTCATTGAGCAGTGGTTTGTAGTTCTCCTTGAAGAGGTCCTTTACATCCCTCATAAGTTGGATTCCTAGGTATTTTATTCTCTTTGAAGCAGTTGTGAATGGGAGTTCATTCATGATTTGGCTCTCTGTCTGTTATTGGTGTATAAGAATGCTTGTGATTTTTGCACATTGATTTTGCATCCTGAGACTTTGCTGAAGTTGCTTATCAGCTTAAGGAGATTTTGGGCTGAGACGATGGAGTTTTCTAAATATACAATCATGTCATCTGCAAACAGGGACAATTTGACTTCTTCTTTTCCTAACTGAACAGACTTTATCTCTTTCTCTTGCCTGACTGCCCTAGCCAGAACTTTCAACACTATGTTGAATAGGAGTGGTGAGAGAGGACATCCCTGTCTTTTTTTTTGTTGTTGTTGAGACGGAGTCTTGCTCTGTCGCCCGGGCTGGAGTGCAGTGGCCAGATCTCAGCTCACTGTAAGCTCCGCCTCCCAGGTTTTTGCCATTCTCCTGCCTCAGCCTCCTGTATAGCTGGGGCTACAGGCACCCGCCACCTTGCCCAGCTAGTTTTTTGTATTTTTTAGTAGAGGTGGGGTTTCACTGTGTTAGCCAGGATGGTCTCGATCTCCTGACCTCGTGATCCGCCCATCTCGGCCTCCCAAAGTGCTGGGATTACAGGGTTGAGCCACCGCGCCCGGCCTGGACATACCTGTCTTGTGCCAGTTTTCAAAGCGAATGCTTCCAGTTTTTGCCCATTCAGTATGATATTGGCTGTGGGTTTGTCATAAATAGCTCTTATTATTTTGAGATACGTTCCATCAATACCGAATTTATTGAGAGTTTTTAGCATGAAGGGCTGTTGAATTTTGTCAAAGGCCTTATCTGCATCTATTGAGATAATCATGTGGTTTTTGTCTTTTGTTCTGTTTATATGCTGGATTACGTTTATTGATTTGCAGGTGTTGAACCAGCCTTGCATCCCAGGGATGAAACCCACTTGATCATGGTGGATAAGCTTTCTGATATGCTGCTGGATTCTGTTTGCCAGTATTTTATTGAGGATTTTTGCATCGATGTTCATCAGGGATATTAGTCTAAAATTCTCTTTTTTTGTTGTGTGTCTGCCAGGCTTTGGTATCAGGATGATGTTGGCCTCATAAAATGTGTTTGGGAGGATTCCCTCTTTTCTATTGATTGGAATAGTTTCAGAAGGAATGGTACCAGCTCCTCCTTGTACCTCTGGTAGAATTCGGTTGTGAGTCTGTCTGGTCCTGGACTTTTTTTGGTTGGTAGGCTATTAATTATTGCCTCAATTTCAGAGTCTGCTATTGGTCTATTCAGGGATTCAACTTCTTCCTAGTTTAATCTTGGGAGAGTGTATGTGTCCAGGAAATTATCCATGTCTTCTAGGTTTTCTAGTTTATTTGCATAGAGGCGTTTATAGTATTCTCTGATGGTAGTTTGTATTTCTGTGGTGTCGGTGGTGATATCCCCTTTATCATTTTTTATTGGGCTTATTTGATTCTTCTCTCTTTTCTTCTTTATTAGTCTTGCTAGTGGTCTATCAATTTTGTTGATCTTTTCAAAAAAACAGTTCCTAGATTCATTGATTTTTTGAAGGGTTTTTTGCATTTCTATCTCCTTCAGTTCTGCTCTGATCTTAGTTATTTCTTGCCTTCTGCTAGCTTTTGAATGTGTTTGCTCTTGCTTCTCTGGTTCTTTTAATTGTGATGCTAGGGTGCCAATTTTAGATTTTTCCTGCTATTGCTTGTGGGCATTTAGTGCTATAAATGTCCCTCTACACACTTGTTTAAATGTGTCCTAGATATTCTGGTATGTTGTATCTTTGTTCTCATTGGTTTCAAAGAACATCTTTATTTCTGCCTTTATTTTGTTATGTACCCAGTAGTCATTCAGGAGCAGGTTGCTCAGTTTCCATGTAATTGAGTGGTTTTGATTGAGTTTCTTAGTCCTGAGTTCTAGTTTGATTGCACTGTGGTCTGAGAGACAGTTTGTTATAATTTCTGTTCTTTTACATTTGCTGAGGAGTGCTTTACTTCCAACTATGTGGTCAGTTTTGGAATAAGTGTGATGTGGTGCTGAGAAGAATGTCTATTCTGTTGATTTGGGGCAGAGAGTTCTGTAGATTTCTGTATGTTGAACCAGCCTTGCATCCCAGGGATGAAACCCACTTGATCATGGTGGATAAGCTTTTTGATGTGCTGCTGGATTTGGTTTGCCAGTATTTTATTGAGGATTTTTGCATCAATGTTCATCAGGGATATTGGTCTAAAATTCTCTTTTTTTGTTGTGTCTCTGCCAGGCTTTGATATCAGGATGATGTTGGGCTCATAAAATGAGGCCTGTAGATGTCTATTAGGTCTGCTTGGTGCAGAGTTGAGTTCAATTCCTGGATATCCTTGTTAACTTTCTGTCTCGTTGATCTGTCTAATGTTGACAGTGGGGTGTTAAAGTCTCCCATTATTATTGTATTGGAGTCTAATTCTCTTTGTAAGTCTCTAAGGACTTGCTTTATGAATCTGGGTGCTCCTGTATTGGGTGCATATATATTTAGGATAGTTAGCTCTTCTTGTTGAATTGATCCCTTTGCCATTATGTAATGACCTTCTTTGTCTCTTTTGATCTTTGATGGTTTAAAGTCTGTTTTATCAGAGACTAGGATTGCAACTCCTGCCTTTTTTTGTTTTCCATTTGCTTGGTAGATCTTCCTCCATCCCTTCATTTTGAGCCTATGTGTGTCTTTGCATGTGAGATCAGTCTCCTGAATACAGCAAACTGATAGATCTTGACTCTTTATCCAATTTGCCAGTCTGTGTCTTTTAATTGGACCATTTAGTCCATTTACATTTAAGGTTAATATTGTTATGTGTGAACCTGATCCTGTCATTATGATATTAGCTGGCTATTTTGCTTGTTAGTTGACGCAGTTTCTTCCTAGCATTGATGGACTTTACATTTTGGCATGTTTTTGCAATGGCTGGTACTTGTTGTTCCTTTCAATGTTTAGTGCTTCCTTCAGGATCTCTTGCAGGGCAGGCCTGGTGGTGACAAAATCTCTAAGCATTTACTTGTCTGTAAAGGATTTTATTTCTCCTTCATTTATGAAACTTAGTTTGGCTGGGTTTGAAATTCTGGGTTGAAAATTATTTTGTTAAAGAATGTTGAATATTGGCCCCCACTCTCTTCTGGCTTGTAGAGTTTCCGCCGAGAGATCTGCTGTTATTCTGATGGGCTTCCCTTTGTGGGTAACCCAACCTTTCTCTCTGGCTGCCCTTAACATTTTTTCCTTCATTTCAACTGTGGTGAATCTGACAATTGTGTGTCTTGGAGTTGCTCTTCTCGAGGAGTATCTTTGTGGCGTTCTCTATATTTCCTGAATTTGAATGTTGGCCTGCCTTGCTAGGTTGCGGAAGTTCTCCTGGATAATATCCTGCAGAGTGTTTTCCAACTTGGTTCCATTCTCCCCGTCACTTCAGGCACACAGATCAGACGTAGATTTGGTCTTTTCACATAATCTCATATTTCTTGGAGGCTTTGTTCATTTCTTTTTACTCTTTTTTCCCTAAACTTCTCTTCTCACTTCATTTCATTCATTTGATCTTCAATCGCTGATACTCTTTCTTCCAGTTGATCGAGTCGGTTACTGAAGCTTGTGCATTTGTCACGTAGTTATCATGTCACGGTTTTCATCTCTGTCAGTTCGTTTATGGACTTCTCTGCCTTGGTTATTCTAGTTATCCATTCTTCCATTCTTTTTTCAAGGTTTTTAGTTTCTTTGCACTGGGCATGTAGTTACTCCTTTAGCTCTGAGAAGTTTGATTGACTGAAGCCTTCTTCTCTCAACTCCTTGGAGTCATTCTCTGTCCAGCTTTGTTCCGTTGCTGACAATGAGCTGTGTTCCTTTCGAGGGGGAGATGCACTCTGATTTTTTGATATTCCAGCTTTTCTGCACTGCTTTTCCCCTATCTTTGTTGTTTTATCTGCCTTTGGTCTTTAATGATGGTGACATACTGATGGGGTTTTGGTGTGGGTGTCCTTTCTGTTTGTTAGTTTTCCTTCTAACAGTCAGGACCCTCAGCTGCAGGTCTGTTGGAGTTTGCTTGAGGTCCACTCCAGACCCTGTTTGCCTGGGTATCAGCAGCGGAGGCTGCAGAAGATAGAATATTGCTGAACAGCAAGTGTTGCTGTCTGATTCTTGTTCTGGAAGCTTTGTCTCAGAGGTGTACCCAGTCATGCAAGGTGTGAGGTGTTAATCTGCACCTAGTGGGGGATGTCTCCCAGTTAGGCTACTCATGGGTCAGGGACCCACTTTAGCAGGCAGTCTGTCTGTTCTCAGGTCTCAACCTCCGTGCTGGGCAAACCACTGTTCTCTTCAAAGCTGTCAGACAGGTACATTTACCTCTGCCAAGGTTTCTGCTGCTTTTTGCTTAGCCATGCCCTGTCCCCAGAGGTCAAAAGTAGGTTTTAAAAATATACCTAATTTAGAGTATAGTTTACACACCAATGTTTAAAGTGTCTTTTTTTTTTTTTTTTTTTTTTTTGTAGAAAGATAACATAAAGAGTCTTAGCTAAAGATGTTATTAACGAAAGATGCAAAGTGAAGTGCAGATTTAAGATGCTTTTCTGAATAACCTAGGCCTGAAAAACTTTCACCTAAAATAGGCAGGACATTGGAAGAGAACAGTTTTTGTTCCTTGATTTATCACTGTAATTTTCTTCACCGAATGCTTAGTGTAAGTCCAAATCTGTGTAAAAGTAGCTATCCAGAGAGTCACGTGACACTCTGGCACCCATTGGAAAATGTTCAGCACGTCACACCTTACCATGCAGAGGGGAGGACCACATGGCTGAATCTCTCTTCAGCCATTCATTTTTGTAATCTTTTTCTTTAGATAGCTTTGCATACATGAATCGAAATTCATGGCAGAGTTGAGATGAAGCAGGGAATGAAAACAAAAGTGTCTACATTCTCCTAAATAATATTACTGATCATGCAGCTAATGTACTTAGATTATTAGGTACCAATGTTAATTTGTATCTCTATTTGAATGTCTCTTGCATGTCTTTGATAGTATTGAATGTTGTATTTAACTGTAGTTTTCATTGCCAAAGATGCTTTTTGCTTTATTCTTATAAACAACTAGGTATAAGTGCATTTTAAAAGTTCAGTAAATTGTAATAGGTAATTTCTCAAACATGCTTAATGTGCACTTATAAAAATGTAACCCATATAGATAAAAATTTCAATACAAATAGTTACATTAAAAATAGCTTCTTAATGAGACTCTCACTTTTAGTGTTTAGTAAATTTTCTACATTAGAGATTCATATGACTTAACATTGCTAACAACAGATAATCTTAAGTGTGTGAGTATACCCATGTGTGTTGTAGACCTCTTTAGAAAAACTAAGCATTCTAATTGGCTTAGTTTATGTTATTTTTATGATTGCTTTTGCATTGACTCTTCACAACATTTAATAAACAATCATTTATCTGCCACTAGTAATCCTAGTAATAGGCATTTTTAGCTATTTGAGAATTTATTATTAATGGGGTTTTATAAACTATTACAGAGGAATTCTTTGGAGAATGTGATTACTTATCTGTTTTTTTTCTTATATGACAAAAAATAATTAGCAACTTTTCACAGTCAAATAGCTAGCTTTTTAAAAGCATTTAAGTCGTTACAGTTTATGTGCAGCTTAAAATATCATCTAAACAACATTATAATTAACAGTGGAACATTTAAAAAATCACTCTATTTACTTGCAATCTTCTCTTTCAATAAACGAAGCTTTTTATTTTTCTGAACTTTATTCTAATCCTATCTATATTTTTATAACATTTTAAACAGTTTGAATTATAAAACACGAATTTATAAGGTATATAAATATATACACCTGTTATACATGATATATATGTATACACATATATATATGCATTGTATTTTTAAATAATTTTTTATTTTATTTATTTATTTATTTTTTAGTAGAGGCAGGGTTTCACCATGTTGGCCAGGCTGGTCTTGGGTCTCGAGTTCCTGACCTCATGATCCTCCCACCTCGGCCTGCCAATTTTTTATTATTTTTGTAGAGATAGGTTTTCCCTTTGTTGCCCAGACTGGTCCCAAACTCCTGGGCTCAAGTGATCACCCCACTTCGGACTCTCAAAGTGCTGGGATTATAGGTGTGAGCATCCGCACCTGGCCTATGTTATATTTAAAGTACACTCCTATTGTTCTTACTGTGGGTTGTTGAGTTTCAGCTTTGGTTTTTTGCAGTGCTTTAGTCTGTGCTTTTTGGATATCTACATTTATACACGGAAAATAAATGTGGGTTTTGGGACATTAACATTTTTGTTTTAAACTAGAAAACATCTGAAAACAAAATAACCCTTTTTGTTACTTCACCTTAAATTCTACATTTTCTGATCACAAGGATGAAATGTGGTTTGACAAACAGAAAGTTGGATGATAACAAGTATTGTAATTTTTGTTCTTATGAACTTCTGCCGGTAACTGAATATAGCCCTGAATATGAACTTATATCTATACTATTCCTATCCTGGCTGTTCTGGTACACACTGAAGAATTTAATCATGTCAGCTGTCTGTTTCTTGAGTTTTCATTTGCAGGAAATCAAACAAAGGAGAGAACATTAAACAGAGACATGCTCTAATCCTGACATTAATTAGCTGTGGAGCCCAAACATGCAATTAATTAGTAGCTCGTTTTTGCCTCTACTAATAACTTTCTGCATGTTCGTTATGCATTAAGCACTGTGGCAAATACTTTACCTATGTTTTCTTCTTTAATTCTCCTAGTGAGCCTTCAGTGTAAGTCCCATTTTGCAGATGAAGAAACAAATTTCCCAGAGATTGAGCCGTTGCCCAAAGACACCTAATTTTATGAAGCTCTGCAGTAGAACCATGGTTTGAGTCCAGGCATTCTGACTCTGTAGCAGAAACATGTATCCGCTAAATTACCTTTTACTCAAGAATTAAAAGTTTGATAAACTCTCAACTGTTGGCCGGACTCAGTGGCTCATGCCTGTAATCCCGGCACTTTGGGAGGCCAAGGCAGGTGGATCACCTGAGGTCAGGAGTTTAAGATCAGCCTGGCCAACATGGTGAAGCCCTGTCTCTACTAAAAAAATAAAAATTAGCCGGGCGTGGTGGTGCATGCCTGTAGTCCCAGCTGCTCAGGAGGCTGAAGCGGAGAGTTGCTTGAACTCGGGAGGCAAAGGTTGCAGTGAGCCGAGATCATGCCACTGCACTCCAGCCTAGGCGACAGATTAGACTCCATCCCAAAACAAAAACAAACAAACAAACAAACAGTAATAAAAAAGACCTCTCAACTATTGAAAAGATCTTATTTCTGTCATTGTCCAGGTCCTGATGTCCAACATCAGGACCATTAGTCTGGTAAGTGTATTCCTGAGCCTATGATAGAGGTGTCTCATTTCTTTTGACATTATGATTTTGTGCATACAGTATATTGCATGATTTTTCATAAAACATACTGATATGTCTTGTATATCAGACCCATGATATGGTCCTTCACCATCTGCTTAAGAGATTAGATTTCTTTCTTGCAGGACCCTGGGTATATTTGGAGACAACTGAATTCAAATATTGTTCAGTTTTCTTTGTGTAGATGACTCAGAGATTTAGGAAATAAAAGAGAAGATAACACAGAGGCTGCTCTTTTTATGTTATTACCAAAGCACTATGGCTACATACTTAGCATTTGCTACAAATGATAGAGCTGGCCTAATATAGCAGAGGTTCCAGGGCCTGTGTTATATGGCATGTCCAGTACCAGGAGTGACAGCAAGGTACATGTAGACCATTCCTCCCTGAGTGAGCTGATAATAGTCAAATCATTATTTGCAGCTAATCTAGAGTCCAGAGCCATCTAAGGAAACATTATTATCTGAGTCTGTCATGGCATCAGTAAAACAAAGCAATAATTTATCTCTAACTACTGAGAAGGTGGAAATGCAATATAACAATAACTAGTCCTACATAGGACATAGTTACATATTACAAAAGAGTTTACTCTCCATGGATAAGGTCCTGCTTTCTTTCTTTCTTTCTTTCTTTCTTTCTTTCTTTCTTTCTTTCTTTCTTTCTTTCTTTCTTTCTTTCTTTCTTTCTCTCTCTCTCTCTCTCTCTCTCTCTCTCTCTCTCTCTCTCTCTCTCTCTCTCTCTCTCTCTTCTTTCTTTCTTTCTTTCTTTCTTTCTTTCTTTCTTTCTTTCTTTCTTTCTTTCTTTCTTTCTTTCTTTTCCTCCCTCCCTCCCTCCCTCCATCCCTCCCTCTCTTCCTTCCTTCCTTCCTTCTTTTTTTGAGACAGAGTCTCACTCTGTCTCCCAGGCTGGACTACAGTGGCACAATCTCGGCTCACTGCAATCTCCAGCTCCCAGGTTCAAGCGATTCTCCAGCCTCAGCCTCCTGAATAGCTGGGATTACAGGCACTTGCCACCACAATGTCCAGCTAATTTTTGTATTTTTTGGTAGAGATAGGGTTTCGCCATGTCGGCCAGGCTGGCCTAGAAGTCCTGACCTCAGCTGATCCACCCATCTCGGCCTCCTAGAGTGTTGGGAATACACGTGTGAGCCTCCGCACCCGGCTGGATAAAGTTCTTTTTAACTAAGGACTAAAATTGGCAAAATGTGTTAGTATTGCCTGGGAAAATTGTGCTTCATATTTCTTATCTATATTGTGCTCCTTCTTTGAGATATTGTGCTAGTAAGTTTGTCTTTTGTGGCTGAAAGACAGGTGACATCCAATTCTATCAAAGCTAATGAACTCCCCGGAGACAACAAAATCAACTGGAAAAGCTTTCAAAATTATGTGTCAATTGTCTTTCTCAAAGTGGAAGTTTTTCAAAAAATAACTAATGAAAGTATGTTCAAGAGGTGTTCACTGGCTAGAAATAGAATAAATTTAACTAGAAATAACAATATATATTTCTTAAAATATCCTCACGATATGCTGCATTTAGGTATTATTAACTTCCATTGTGATTAATCTCTCTGCTTGGTTCTGTTTACACAACTTAAACGTGTGTCTACCTGAGGGATCATGATAATTATCCCGGAACCATCTGCCCTTTTGTGTCTTCATCGTCAGACAATGGTATGCCTTTTAAGTTATTTAATTTCTAACTAATGAGAAAATTTAAAGCATTTTAAGTCATTTAATTTCTAACTAATGAGAAAATTTGAAAACTAACATAGATTGTATAGTACATTTTATAATTCAAATAACAGTATATATAATTATGGAACATATTTTTCAATAATGTCTCAAGAATGTGAACACCCAGGGCAAAAGAAAATCAGATAAAAACATTAATCTCTTGTGAAGAGACCTTGCTAAGAAACAATCTAAGAATTTATTATGTGATTCATGAAAGATTTACTGTGAATTGTCAATTTGACTTACTATGTACAGGGAACATGGCACTGGGTTACACAGGAGGAGGTTAGGAGGCACTAGACATTAAGATTATAAGAAATACTGTAGGCCAGGTGTGTTGACTCACGCCTGTAATCCCAGAACTTCGGGAGGCCAAGGCAGGTGGATCACGAGGTCGGGAGTTCAAGACCAGGCTGGCCAACACGGTGAAACCCCGTCTCTACTAAAAATACAAAAGTTAGCTGGGCGTGGTGGCAATCGCCTGTAGTCCCAGCTACTTGGGAGGCTGAGGCAGAAGAATCACTTGAACCCGGGAGGCAGAGGTTTCAGTGAGCTGAGATCCTGCCACTGCACTCCAGCCTGGGTGACAGAGCGAGACTCTGTCTCAAAAAAAAAAAAAAAAAAAAAAAGGACTTGCTCACAAGTAGCTTATCATTTTAGGGTCAGCAATTGAAATATTGGCAAAACACAAAGAAACATTGTTTCACATGTAAAGCTGAAATCACAAACTATTAACTGTGGCATTTACTTCACAATAGTGTTGCATTAACTTGTGAACAATTTCTTCTTTGGTATCTCTTATGACTGGTAGCAGGGATGTGTGAAACCACATCAAGGTAAGATACTAAAGTTGTCTTAGTAAAGTCTTCAGCTTTAGATAGCTCTTGAACTGGCTTAGGTTGACTGGGAAGCAAACAAGTAGTAAGTAGTTTAATTTACTAGACAGTGTGACTGAAACAAGGACTATATTTTTCTCTTCTCTCTCTCTCTCTCTCTCTTCCTCTGTCACTTTCTCCAATCATTATTACTGAGCCATCCATGTTTTGTTGTATAGAAATATGTTTTATCTAGATCAACATGGATTCCATACAGATATATCCACTGTTAACGTTTCCTTTCTCTTCATTTTCCCTCTAATTTAGACCTAAAACTTTGGCTTAGCTGTAGGAAAATGGGTTTGGCTATAGAAAAGAAAGTGTTTTCATATTCTTCCATGTCCATGTTTGAAAATGAAATCTAGCATATAATATAGTGAAAAATATCCTAGATTGTGTATTGGTGGTATAGGTTCTAATTATGGGTTTCCTTACAAGTAGCCACTAATGAGTAGGATGACTATGGAAAAGTTGCATAACCACCTTTTGGTGTGGGTTTGTAGAATCGAGGTGGTTTAATCAGGTAGCTTCTAAGGCTTCTATCACTGCTGTGATCTGTGCCTCTATGCATTTATTGGGCTAGTCCTCTGATACACTTCACTGACAATTGGACATTGCCTTTGTCCTCAAGGCATATATAATCTAATCACAGTAGGAAGGTAGGATTGATATCACTATGCTATTCAGAAAAAATATACAAATCCAATTGATCTATTTTTATTCTCATCTTGCTTTATTTTCCATGGGCTTTGTAAAGAGCTGTCTCTTTTCTTTTTTTTGAAAACACTCTACTTGTGACTCCCAGGACACCAGAATCTCCTAGCTTTTCTCCTACATCAGTCTCCATCTCATTTCTTTGCTTCCTTCTTTTCATTGCTAAATATTTTTATTCCCTTGTCTTCTATTTTTGTTTGCATACTTTCTCTATATATGATCTTATTGATATTCATGCCTTTAAATGTCATCTATATTCTGCTGATTGCCACATCTATAGGTTTAGATTTTTCCTTTGAGTTCTGGTTTATATTCCACACTACTTACTTGATTGCTTCATTTCATAGAAGCTTTAATTTTAACATAAACTGAACTCTTGATTTCTCTACTCTTTCCACTCTCAGTCCTTTTAGTAAACAGTAAGGCCATTTTTTTTTTCATTTATTCGTTGGAGTCTTAATGGTTTTCCTATCAATTATACAGATCTTCATATTTTAAAAAGACTAACACTTTTCACCTGTCATGTAGGCTGAAAATCTTTTTCCCTAGGCTTTTTTTTTGTGATTTTTATTTTTGTGTTTCAAATTCTAGATTTAAATCATTTATTGAACAACGATTATCCCTCACTTAAGGCAGTAGGATTAATACATAAAAGAAGAAAAAGAGCATTATTAACAATGAAAGTAAAATAGATTTTTAAAATTATTAAGTAGCATATCTTGCTTATTAGCAAAATATTTAAATGAATCCAATGTTGTAGAACACAAAGTGAAACTGATACTTTAAATTCTTCTTGGTAGTTTAAACTTGCTCAACACTGTTAGAAAAAATGTTAGTGTTAGGCATCAAAACTTTAATAGTTACTACCTTTGATTCAGAAATCCTTTCTCTGATAATTTATTTGTAAGAAGAAAATTTTGGAAACACATAATATTTTGTATTAGAAAATCATGATTGCCTTATTTAACATAGGGGAAAAGCTAAAGCAATCTAAATGACTAGCTGTAGAGGAGTGGTTGTTTCTCAGCTTCTATGGAATATTATGTAGTCATTACATCTAATTTTGAAGTCTTTGTGGGAATATTAAAAGTGATTAATTCAGGTGTTGGCACAACCTAAATAAAGTAGTGTAAGAGTTCTCTTGGTTGATCATGGATGACTATGGTGAGGCCTTCACTGTAAGTCCAATATGTGGTGTTATCTTTCAAGTAATCAGAGGTTTGCAGAATTAACAAGGGAGAGGAAGCCACAGAATACAAAGAAATTTGGTATCTATTAAAACCAGAGCATCACAGTTGGGCAGTAACTTTCAAATTGGAGAGGACTGTTTTCCATGCGTGATGGCAGTTTGGTTTAAATTAGAGAGAAAGTAGACCTTAAGTCTCTGTGAAACTCAGTGTTGAAGACAGTGGCCACATTGGCAGTAAAACGTGAACCTGGTCATGGTTGAGTCAACAGTGGTGGATGGCACTCTAGGTTTAATAGAAGGAGTTGATATCCTATTGATGATATTTGCCTCTGCAAAATGTTCCAGTTGTCCTCAGATTGCTGAAGATCCTTGTAATTACTTCCAGCCCAGTCATGCCATCACCATTCAGATACTCCAGTCAATCTAATAAGCCTGGTCCCATGTTTAACAATGCAGAGTTCTGATAGGAAGAGTTCTTACATGAACTCTCTTCTAAATAACCAAAGCAGATGGGTTTAGGATTATCATCTATTTGATCTCCTGCATAAGTTTTGCAATCAAGTAGGAAGTAACTATTTCCCGATTAAGTATTTGAGCAAGTATTTTGGCATTGGCTTAGGCAGGCACTATAAGCTGGCAATCTGGATACTTCAGGATCCAGTTCTGATCTTCACACTCATTACCTGGTGAATTCAGGAAAAATGTACTTAATTTTCTCCCTCTTTTGCTTAATTTTAAAGGATTAAATATAACTACTATGTCTATCTTCAGAAAAAAATATTTGAAGAACGTGTTATTTTAGAGGAGGAAAAGATATCTTTTGTTCTTTCATTTTGGATTAATTGACTGGGTTAATTGGCTGGACCATGTAATAAAGGACAGATTAACAGGAGAAAAGTGTACTCATTTACTTAATGTAAGTTTCCTATAACATGTGAGATTTCATAAGGAGATGAAGACTTAGAGGAAGAGTTAAACCTGAGTAATTTTTTATGGTAGGTTTGATGACAAGTGGAGAGTTGCGGAGGAACAGGGCTGGGTGGAAAGTGTCTGATCTAACGGTAATAAACTGGGGGAAACTCAGCAAAGCCTATTCATTCAGATTCCTCTCTCTGCCCCTGTGTCTTTGGAGATGACTTTTCCTTTAGGATGTTCTTTTCTTCCAGGTATACGGAGGGCACTTTGCACTTGAGATTCTTGTGGTCTGCTTCAGAGGAAGGTTGGAAAATTCTTCCTAGGTTTATGACCTGCTTGATAAAGGGGAGACCTCAGGCAAGGATGCTCAGAGAGACTTTCCTGCTTCTGCCTTTTTCTCAAGTTCCTTCACCATAAAATATTCAATATGCCAAGGTTTCATATTTTGGGGATAGTATGTTCTGAATCACATCAATATTTATCATCCAAATTAATATTTGGCTATAGAAAATATAAAAATTCTGTTTAAATTAAAGCTGCATAGAAAATAGTATCTCTAAAATACCAGTAGTTTCAATAAACTGTCACAAGAAGATAAGAAAAGTTGGTAAAGATTGGCAAAGAAGTGAAACATTCAGAAAGAAATAGAATGAAAGCCATTATTGCTAGAGCTGGGGAAAGAAGATAACGTGAGAGAAGTAGAAAACATAATAGAATGAGATGAAGAAAAAACCTAGCATAAGAAGCCATCTATGAAATTAAACGATACAAAAGTCAGGAAATCTAAGATTTACACTATAGGTATGGCTTTCAGTGGTTATTTGCCCACATTCTTTTATTTGATTTCAAACCAGCCTAATTCAAAATAACTGACATAACATCACAAGATATTTCCTACGATGTTGACTGGCTTTCCTGTAAACATACCTATGGAGCTGAAAAATATAGGAAGTGATAGAAGAAAGGCAAGTGGCTAAGTGGATTGGCTGAATTGCTGACTCGGTGACGTATGAATGAAACAAATAATTATCCAAATGACTGTCTGTAGGATTCAATCCGGAGAGTAATCAGCTCCACTATCTATTTCCTTCCTCTGAATAGTCCCTTCCTGTTTTGTGAGATCTGGTCCAGCTGAGATGAGGCTATTTTATTTTTGTCACTTGGGGTCCTGTTTTTGTGTATACAGTCCAAGTTAAATGGCCTTAAAGAAACTGATGGATTCTGTTCATGAAATACTTTAATAGAAACAGCTGCCATTTACTGAATGTTTATAAAGCACCCATCTTCTATTGTTTTAATCTTCTCGATAGTCCTGGAAGTTAGGTATTATAAATTCATATTAATATTTCACATTTCATAGTTTAAAAGTGGGCTCAAAAAGTTAAGCTATGACTTTTGACAAAGAATCCATGCTCGTTTGGTTCCAAAAACCATGTATTTTTCTTTTTTTTAAACAAGCAGTTTTTCTTATTTTTTTTAATATGTAGGTTTTTTGTTTGTTTTTGTTTTTTTCTTTTCTTGTCTTTTTTTTTTGAGATGGAGTCTCACTCTGCCACCAGGCAGGAGTGCAGTGGCATGATCTTGGCTCACTGCAAGCTCTGTCTCCTGGGTTCAAGCAATTTTTTTGCCTCAGCTTCCCAAGTAGCTGTACAATCGCACACCACCATGCCCAGCTAATTTTTGTATTTCTAGTGGAGACGGGGTTTTACCATGTTGGCCAGAATGGTCTCAATCTCTGACCTCGTGATCTGCCTGCCTTGGCCTCCCTAAGTGTTGGGATTACAGGCGTGAGCCACTGTGCCTGGCCACAGGTTTTTTTCTGGTTTTTTTTTTTTTTTTTTTTTTTTTTTTTTTTTTTTTTTTTTAAAAAAAAGCTTTTCATCCTTTTGGGATTTAGCTTTGCCTGTGCAGATGCAATTTTAGCCTTTTACTAAAGAAAACGGTGAAAAAGAAAGAGTTATTATATATGTATGGCATTTGCAGATTTTAGAACCTCCGATTTAGGAAAGAATTGTAATGATGCCACTCAATATTCCACCTACCTCTGGTAAAAGGAAGATTAGAAGATTGGAAAATTTGACATGACTTTGATGTGTTAAATGCCAAATAGTGCTGCACAGGATGAAAATTCTTTGGAAGACGACCACAAGTATAACTATTTTTGCAGGTGTTTTAGAGCAAAAATCTGTTCACTCAGTGATTCCACATTTTTAGGAAGGACTTAACTAGGAAAAATTTTGTTTTTGCAAGGAAGAAACATGAAAATGCCAGAAATACAGAGGTAATTATTTTGGTCAAGTGTTTATGTCACCAATTATAAAGGCAAAATCAGTTTTTACTTTATGGAATCATTTGTCAAAAAGCTTGGAAATGTGGCATATTGGTAATGGCAGCAAAAGCAATTACATTTTGTTTCTTGATTAATAAGAAAGAAAATGAGTACTATCCATTAATTAACAAAATTACGAAGAGTCTCAATTCAGATATACACTTGTTTGCTTGATGAATGCAAGGTGATTTGAGATTTGTAGAAACCTGTTGCAGTTTGGGTAAGGAAGGCCAGATTAGAAAGATGAATTTAAGCTTTGCTGGTAACACACTCAATGAAATGTAGAAAAAAATTAGGGTTTTCAAGAAGGAAAACTTTGATTTAACAGGACACATGAAGCTACTAGGGAGAAAGGATCCACGTTAGCAATTTTTCACATAGTTTTGGAATATAGCCTTGTATGTGGCTGTAATCCAAATTACAAATCTGTGTCTAACCAGATGACAACTAAGGTCAAGTCTGAATCTTCTAACAGCTTGATCCAGACCTTTAGTGAGACCCTGCCAGCCTTTGAGACTTCCCTCAGCATCTGAGTTGACACAGAGAAGTATTAAATATCCTGGACTGTGTCTGAGAGTCTGCTCCTAAATAAGGCTCATTTCTTTTAAAACCATGGATTAATTTCCATTAAGCATACAAGAGTTCTTTAGAAAGTTTCTTGTGTGGGTGTAGCTCATTTTCATTACTGTGTTTTTCTCCCCGCCACCACTGCATCACTCAGGACAATTCATTAGAAAATCCAACCGAATTTATTTGAAGTAACCAATTAATCCTTTGAGATGCAACAATTAATATGCAAATTGTATCACATTAAGAATCTCAGGAGGAATGAATTAAATTGAAAAATACAGCCCTTCAGAAATTAAGAAAGATACTGTTTCTCCATCTACGGATTTTCAAACTTCATTTGATTTTTCTTCTATGGTTCATTTTATTATCTCCTTGCCTAGAAGTACCAAAACAAATGACCATGCCTGTCTTAAATGCATTACATCAGGATACTAATAGAAGGATATTAAACATGATAGCCATATTGACAAAAGACCTGATGAGGCAAATAACCATATACATAAATATGAATTTGTAACAGAATAATTACATCAAAAAGTAAACAATTTTCATTGCCATTTCCTTCTTAGAAATGTTCACAGGGAAATAAAGGACTAAGGTCATTTTGAGAACATTACTAAACAGACAACCTCTTTACTCATGCAAGTAAATTCTGTGTTACAGTTAGGTTTTAAATGGGTTTCTCTGATGACCACATAATGTCAGGGAGATATGAATATTGCCAATAAAACAACTTTTAAATAGTGTCTAAGACTCACTGAGTGCTTTCTATATACAATTTGCTATTTTAGGCCCTTAGTATGTCATCTGAGCCTCACAATGACTCTGTGAGATTGGGACTGTCATTGCAGTCTTGTAACTGCCCAACGGGCTCTCCTTGCCGGCTGTCTAGACAGAGCCAATATATCAACGCAGGGGAATTGCAATAGAGAAAGAGTAATTCATGCAAAGCGCAGCTGTGTGGAAGACTGGAGTTTTATTATTACTCAAATCAGTCTCCCTGAAAGCTTGGGGATTGGGATTTTAAAAGATAATTTGGTGGGTAGGGGGTCAGAAAGTGGGCAGTGCTGATTGATTGGGTCAGAGATGAAATCATAGGTAGTTGAAGCTGTCCTCTTGGGCTGAGTCAGTTCCTGGGTGGGTTCCACACGACCAGGGAAGCCAGTTTATCAACCTGGATGGTGCCAGTTGATCCATCGAGTGCAGGGTCTGCAAAATATCTCAAGCACTGATCTTAGGCTTTACAATAGCAACATTATCCTGAGGAGCAATTTGGGAGGTTTAGAATCTTACAGCTTCCAGCTGCATGACTCCTAAGCCATAATTTCTAATTTGAGCAAATTTGTTAGACCTGTAAAGGCAGTCTAGTCCCCCAAGCAGGGAGGGGGTTTGTTTTGGGAAAGAGTTGTTATCTTTGTTTCACAGTTAAACTGTAAACTAAGTTCCTCCCAAAGTTAGTTTGGCCTTCACCCAGAAATTAACAAGGACAGCTTGGAGGTTACAGAAGCAAGATGGAATCAGTTAGGTCAGATTTCTTTTACCATCGTAATTTTCTCAGTTATAATTTGTATAAGGATGGTTTCAATCTTACAGGACAGGAACCAGAGGGTAAAGTGCTTTACCTGCGGCTGCCCAGAAAGCTGGGTCAGGATCTCAGCCAGAGCATTTAATGCTAGAGATCATGTTTCTCACCATTGTGCCATCTCTGAGAAATGTACCAGAAAATATCATTGGCAAGTTGTCAAAAAAAATTAAAGAGATAAGCATTGCTGTTGAGATCATTATCATCATGTTTCCTTCTTGCTCTTATTATTCTAAAGGGACAATAAGAAATACGCATTAGGAACTAATGCACAGGTGACTTGTTTTTCTATTGAGCTTGGGAGGCAATGAATGTATCATCTCATTGTTTTACCTCAAATTTTCTCAGTAAGAGATTTCAAGAAGTCAAAATTGTCCTTGTAGTGGAAGTAGGGAATATTGAGGTGGTTACACAATTACTGGTGGTCAATATTTGCAGATAATTGAGTTAATTATCAAAATTCTTTTGGAAAACAGTTACTTTCTATAAAGTACCCAGTATTCAGATTCCCTTTTTCTTTCTGCTTGCCTATGATTCATCATTATCCTGATTATCATCATCTTTGTTTTATTTTTTCAAAAGATTTGAGAAAACTGCCTGCACCCAATACCTTAGGCAAAAGTTAATTTTGGGCTGAAGTATTAATTAATTCAGCGAACCAGTGATTACTAAGCATCTATTCCATGTAAATTGCTGCATTAAATGCCTCGTAATAAGAATTTAAAAATGCTCCAACTTTCAAGTATCTGTAGTTTATTTAGTTGAGCCAATAAATCATATAGACAATTATAATCCAAGGACTTCTGAGAAAAGTACTCTTAAAATCATATCATATAAGATTTTTATAAAATACATAAGATTTTTGTAAAATTTTAGAATTATGTAGGAATTTATAGGTTATTTCTAAGTGAGGATTAGAGATAGATGAGGGAAATCTGAGAAGGATTATGAAGAGGGGGCTTTCAAATTAAGTTTTGTGGGAAGAATAAAGTGTGTATGTGTGTGTGTTGGTGTCAATCTGTTTATTATGTAACAACTTTGCCAAATTTTCTCTGAAAAATAGATTCGTCTTTATTGAGAAAAATACCTCACTAGGCTAGAGAGTCAGTGTAGTAGTGTGAACCACTGGTCTGCTGCTTAGTCACTATGTGATCTTGGGTAAATTACTATCCCTCTGTTTCCTCACCTGTAAAATAGGGAGGATGAAAAATGCCTGTAAATACCCATAAAATAGTGAGGCTCTGCATTATCAGGTTTTTCTGATGATTAAGTGAATTAATTTGGGCAAAGCAATCACAATAAAGCTTGGGACTACATAAATATTTGCTACTGGGATTATTCTTTAAGTGGAATGGCAAATTCTAATCAGTGGTGTGCATTTTGAAAGCTTGGATAATAAGGCAAGAATTATTTTGTATGGTTCATAAATAAGAGGAAGGACATTGTGATCTCCAACAATGGCCAAGGCACAGATATGAAGAAACATAAAGCTTGTTTAATGTAATAGTTGCGTTTTATTTTGTTTGTGGAAAATGTGTTCTAATTTGCATTTTAAGTAATTAAAATATCTTATTTATTCTAAGGTATATTTACAGGTCAGATTAAGATAGATAAGATTTTTGAAGACTCGTGAACATTGAATTATTGTTGAATTCTCTACTTTGTCTTACCAGACTTACATTTTTGATAAGACCACAAGAGCAAACATATCCTTCTCAGTAATTCCTACATGAAGCTGGATAAAGTACTAGAGATAAAACAGTGTGGCACCCACTGAAAATTAATTGGTTCTTCAAGAGGATACTTCTGGAAGAACTCCCTTCAAGAAGATTAAAAACAGTCATTTTCTTCTGCCTCACATGATCATGTAGCAAAGGGACCTTCTTATTCTTGTCTTTATGGAAAATAAAACCTATTCTTAACACTATACAATGATATGGTCTAGTTTATATAGAGAACTTCCCCTCTTTCTTTAGCAGTTGTGCATTACTCTGATTATTTGCATAATGTCAGGGGGATATGACATGCAATATTGTTAACCCAGGTAAAAATGAAAGTCTCTCTTTTCTGATCTCATTGTATTCCCAAAGCTTCTTGATTTATTTGTATAGGGCTGCCCAGATTTTCATAGTAAGAAGCCACTTGAAAATTTGTCTAAATGTGTTCAGGTGCATGCTAATTGATTTTCTTCCTTCTATTGAATTTTGCATAATAGGAGAAACAGCTGGAGCCAGTTTATTAACTAATTAGAAATCTTGGGGTTGGGAGATACTTGGAAAAGAACAGAAGGGGAAACTATCATGATATGAAAGAAGACAAGAGAACTTCCTGACAATGAGATATGATATTTATCCATTTGCCCAATGATTACTTCCTCTAAGAAGCTTGCAGCTAGAAATAGACTGGAAAGTAAATTAAATGTACTTCCTGAAAGATGCTCCAGAATTGTAAACGTGTCTTTCGGTGTTTGATGGTTGATGCTGGCATAATAGACTGGTATTTTATATTTCAGGGTGATTGTTTCAAATGACAATCAACCAACTCCAATACTTTAAGCAAAGAAGGGAAATTATTGACTTATTTAACTTGGAATTTCAAGGGTGTTCTGACTCCAGGCATAGCAGGGACTCAAGTAATGTTGTTTGGGTTCTCTCTGACTCCGTCTCTTAACCCTTTTATGTCTTTTAACCCTTCCTTTTTATGTGGCTTGGATATGATTTTCTGGCTGGCTTTCTTCCATGTGGTAGATAAGATGGCACTGGCAATCCCAGGCTTAAATCCTTATGTCTTGAGATCTAAAGGGAAAAGGAAGCCACTCTCTCTCAAATGCACATATCAATTCTGAGAGTAGACCTTAACTGGGCTTGCTTATGTCCTGTCATATGTGATAAAAGTCTTCCTAGACATTTAACCTCTGTACACATCAATTGTTGACCTTGTAAAAAATGCAAATTCTAAGGCTGGGCACAGTGGCTCATGCCTGTGAGCCACTAGCATTTTGGGATACCACAGCGGACGGATCACCTGAGGTCAAGTGTTCAAGGCTACCCTGGCCAACATGGTGAAATTCCATCTTCTACTAAAAATACAAAAATTAGCCAGTTGTGGTGGCACACCCCTGTAATCCCAACTACTTGGGAGGCTGAGGTACAAGAATCACTTGAACCCAGGAAGCAGAGGTTGCTGTGAGTCCAGATTGCACCACTGCACTCCAGCCTGGGTGATAGAGTGAGACTGTGTCACAAAAAAGAAAAAAAGGAAGTTCTAAATAAGCTATTTTAAAAATATTTTTATATGGATAATTTAACTCCCAAGTCCAGGAACTAATAACATGTGATTGACATCAAAAAAGGAGAAAACCAATAATCAATGAAATAAATAGAAATCAAGAAACTGAAGGAGGCTGTTATCAGATAAAGAAAAGGCACAAGAAATTGGATAATCTAGATACCAGGGTAATAAATTCAAGGCTCATGTAAAACAGTGCTACGATCTGAAAATTTATGTCACTGGCAAATTCATATGTTGAAATCCTCATCCCCAAGGTGATGGCACTTAGGAGCTGGGGCAATCGGGGGTGATTAAGTCATGGGGAGTCCATGAATGGAATTAGTGTCCTTATAAAAGAGGCCCCAGAGATCCCCCTTTGCTTCTTCCATCATGTGAAGTTAGATGGCTGTCTATGAGGAAATGGGTCCTCACTAGACATGGATCTCCTAGTGCCTCGATCTTGGACATTCCAGTCTCCAGAGCTGTGAGAAATAAATGTCTGTTGTTTATGAGCCATCCTGTCTATGGTACTTTGTTACATCAGCCTGATGGATTAAGACAAACAGTGATGGCTCTATTTTCTGTTGAGAATTAACCAAAAGGAAAATGGGTGTTTCAGTTCATTACTCTTAGTTGTACTCAAATGCTAATTATGCTCATTTACATTATGATGCCATATGAATGCACACAATCCCATTTTATTTTCATAAAAATTTTGAGAGAGAAATTATTTTCAATTCTTCCTATCAAATCAGTGTAAGTCACCTAATTCCCTGAGCAAAGAGTGTAGTCTTGCAGAGTTCAGCTCTGAGGACCAGCAATATGGCAGGATCAGGTTCCTAATTTGCTCCCATCTCCTGAGAAAAGCGAGGGAAAGTCTGTGGTTTGATACTCTTGGTACCCCTCAGATGAAGTCGGTGTAAGTAGGTCTTTCTCACTACTCCCCCTCTCCCGCTTTGCCTTGTTCAGTGGTCTGGAGACAGTAGAGTAGACAATGTCTACGTGACAGTGAACAGCATGCTCCTTCCACTCCTTCTCAGAAGAGATTGTGGCTTCTGTCTTAAGAGGGCAGCCCCGCTTGATCTTCTGCCTGTCATTGTTCTCTAGCTCCCTCTTTCAGGTCTTCCTCTATTCCTGTTATCCTTCTTGGAGTGTGATTCTCTGCCCCCATCCCACCTCCACTATCTCTGTTAAAATATTTTGCTTTTTCAGCATAATCTAAAACCCAAGATAGGAGGAAGCCTACTCTGAATTATTATCTCTAGTTCTGACCACCTGGTGGCTGACTCGGAATCGGTAGTGTTTGCTTCATACTACACACAGTATTTCTCATTACAGATGGATCTTTTAGGCACGTTTCTTCTTTATTTTCTACCCGAACATAAATTAAAAGGAAAGTGTAGAGTGTTTCTCATTTTAAAAAAATTTCCACACACTAGATAATTTTAATGTAGAACACATGATAAGGAAGATCTGCCATGAAGCTGTATGAAAAATATTTGAAAAATCAGTTAATGAAGTGGTAATTTTAGTCTGAATGTTTTAAAATGGAATGCCATTAAAAGCACTTTAAATATAATATTTCTGATACAATTTATTTATCATGAAGAAGCACATATTGTGTTTTCATATCTTAAAACCATCAGAGTGACTTTTGATTTTCAGAGAGGTTTAATGTTCCCATTCAGATTTCAACTGTTTCTACAATTTTTGTTTTAATTGAATGATCTTAAAGTGTTTAGAGATTTTACTTCTCGAACAGGCCCTCTCCCAGGATTTCCTCTCAGAAAAGTACATTAAATCTTCCATATTTGAACAGCAGCTTAATCTCTTGAGCTTTCCTCTGGATGTCTGCTTAGCAGAATCTGCTGTAATAAACTTACTTTTCCTTAGGAATTATTCTTTTCAGTCTTTAAATGAAACTTCCACTTCCTTCCAGGATCTTCTTACTACACAATTCATCTGCCTAGACAGGGCCTATTTCTTCCTCTTCTTGATTAAGAGTTGTTTGCAATTTTTACTCAAAAACTTTTCTTGCTATTTATGATAAAATAAATATTAAGTCAAATCTGGAGTGAACTTCCTTGATTGAAATTGTTCTTTGCTGGCATTGAAATGAATGCTTGTGGAGGGAGGAGTGATGGTGAGAGAGGGTGAAAAGGGTCAGCTTCTGTTGAATATCTCTGTAAAGGAACTGTCTTCCATGTGGTTCCCTTAGATCTGGTCTCCTCATTTCAGACTCCTTCTCCCAGGCTCCAGTACGTTCTGCCTCACACTTCCAGTCCCTGCCTGAATGAATGGCCCTCAACCCTTCTTCTGGAGGCAAAGAAATCTGAGGCTTTCTCCATTCTTGTAAATCTTATAATACATATTAGTTTGTTAGGGATGCCATAAGAAAACAGCACCGACTGAGTGGCTTAAACAACAGAAATATATTTCCTCACAATTCTGGAGGCTGGAAGTCTAAGATCAAGGTGTCAGTAGGGTGGATTTCTTCTAAGGCCTCTCTTCTTGGTTTGTAGATGGTCATTTTCTCCCTCTGTTTTTTCACATGATCTTTCCTCTGGGCTTGTCTATGTCCTAATCGCTCCTTTTTATAAGGATGTCAGTTGTACTGGATCCACTTTAATGACCTCATTTAGCCTAAAATTATCTCTTTAGAGATCCTATCTCCACATATCATCACGTTCTGGGGTACTGGGAGTTAGGACTTTAACAAATGAATTGGAGGTGTTGGGGCATAAATCAGCCCACAACACTCTATATCTTAGTTCTTTGAGCTTTAAGAGCCTATTTGTGAGTCGTTGAAAACCAGCACATTTATTGTTTCTCCATCTTTGTCCTTGCTGTAGAAAAAAACTAATTTTCCTTGAGGAAATGATTAATTGGTAAGATTATATATAAAGAAAAGCACACGTGTTACTATTTTAAGACAGTCTTTTACTCTCCTACACTTGTGCTTGGCATTTCCTAAAATTAATGACCTTGATTAAATAGGCACTGACTGTGTCACTGTATGCAAGAGGAAACTGACCTGCAAAGTATAGATCAGGTGCATAAGGTCACTTGGCCATTGGTAGTCATGACAAGAATAGAAGGCAGGAATGTCTGTCCTTAAGACCCAAGCCCTAATTTTAACAGTGACCATCTTCAATTTAAATTGGGCAAAAGTGTTTAAGTGTATTATATGGTATTAATGATTTATATTGCTTATAGTTAATGGAAGAAGAATACCAAAAGAGTAATGTGGTGGCCTGAATTGGCATGGAAATAATTGCTGACATCCATGGTAGAGTCCTCTTGTTGCCATATGGTACTCAATGAAGAAGTAACAAACCTTATATTACTGCTTTTGGTCCTAAGGCTTTTAAGCATAGGGCAAGATGAAAGAGAAAGTTTCTCTTCCTCACACTAAATGGAGCAGAGACTGGGGCATTCTGATTTCTGAGGTTTGTTCCACTTCTTGGAGATGAGTATCACTCACTTTGTACTTCAACGTCCCTTGCCCCTTGTTTATACTCCTTACAAAACAATACCAATAAATGACAGAGCCAGTGGGCATATAAGCTACCGGGATAGGAAAGAATTTCAATGGACGTAGACTTTTTTCCACATTTAAGGATTGTTTTCCTTTCCAGAAAGGAAAATGGCCAATCTAATAATTTTGATGATGATAATCATAATGACAGTGAAATGGTGGAAATTAATTCCATGTGCTATGGTTTGGGCTTTGCATATAATTGCATTAGTGAGCAAAAAATAAAAAAGGTCTTGACAGACCTATTGAAATGGAATAAATTACAAAATTAATCAAATCAATTTGTCATTATTCCTGGCATATTTTATTTTTAGATTTTATTTATAAAAAGATGAATAATTAACTTTATTTATAACAAAGTAAGCTATTCATGTGAACTCCAAGTCCCATAAATTACTTCATCTTTCTTTAAAAGCAATGCAGAAAATATCTGTTGCCACTTTACTATTATCTTATTAGTAGTTAAATTTTAATCAGGAATTTGAAAAGTACACATTAATGCAATGATTTACATACTTGAGCAAAGACTATGGGGAGGAAGGTATAAAATGAAAGTAAAGAAAATTATGAGGGATGAAATGGGAGAGAATGTGGAAATGATTTGAGGCTTGGGATTCTGTACTAGGAGCTCAGTATTTCAAGAGTCTTTTTATTTTTTTGGAGACGGAGTCTCGCTCTGTTCCCCAGATTGGAGTGTAGTGGCACGATCTCGGCGTATGCAGGCTCTGCCTCCTGGGTTCATGCCATTCTCCTGCCTCAGCCTCCCTAGTAGCTGGCACTATAGGCGTCTGCCACCATGCCTGGCCAATTTTTTGTGTTTTTAGTAAAGATGGGGTTTCACCGTGTTAGCCGGGATGGTCTCAATCTCCTGACCTCGTGATCTGCCCGCCTCGGCCTCCCAAAGTGCTGGAATTACAGGCATGAGCCACCCCGCCCGGCCTCAAGATTCTTAAGAAGAACATGAAGGTTTTGGTTTACTTGCCCAACAGTGAAAGAGAAGAGAGCTGTGTAAAAACAGTGTTATGAAGGAATAAGATTTCCTCGCTCCCAACATAGATGAATTAGCTGTGTGTTTAAATTGCAGGTTTTAATTAGTTGTAAAGAATTTCCCAACTTTAAAGTTGCAAAATCCAGGAGAAGGTTAATAAAGATATATCGTTAATTGGCTCATTTAACCATTTAATTAATTTAACTATTATTTGTTAAGTATATATTGTGTATGAGGTACTGTGTGGGCACTGGGTATGCTTCTATTGATAAGATTGAGACTGTCATTGGCTTTATTTATCTTATAGGTTTTCAGAAACTTTTCCATCTTCGTGAATATTCTAATAAATAGACAGAGGTCCCCAATTAAATTGCTACTTCCAAATTCTGAGGCTTTATCTCATTAAATTCAGCAGGGAGTTTTCCCTGTTCTCTGAGGTTTGCTACTATTTTGAAGTGTGGAAAAGGAGAAGCATTTTCTCTAATCCCATCGGCAAGTGTGGACAACATTCCTGTTTTCTCTGCCTTAAAATTTCAGGAAGTTTTAAGAAAGAGTTTATGGAGGCACATTAGAGGTGAGAAAAACATCTCGCTTTCAGTGGTGGTTTAGGTAGAGGGTCCATTTCTTATGTACTGAGTGCTAGTATGCTGAGGAGGGTCACAGGTCTGAAAAAGGGAATAACAGAGTAAAATGCATCAAAGCTCAAGGGAGAGGTAAAGGATCAATGAGGTAGAGGTTCTATGCAGAGGTGCATGGGCGGTGTCTCTGGGTGTGTATGCTGAAAACAGATGGTGTTATGGTTTAAATGTATGTTTCCCCCTGAAAATCATATGCTGGAACCTAAGACCCAATATGAAGTATTAAGAGGAGGGTCTTTAGGAGGTGATTAAGTCTGAAGATTAGTGCCCTTATAAAAAAAGTCAAGGGAACTAGTTATGCCCTTTGACCTTCCACCTTGGCCATTTGAGGACACAGCACCAAAGTGCCCTTCTGAGAGCAGAGAGCAAGTCTTTGTCAGATGCAGAATCTACTGGTGTCTTGATCTGGGGCTTCCCAGCTTCCAGAACTGTGAGCAATAAAGTTCTATTCCTTATAAATTATTCAGTCTCAGGTATTTTGTGATAGCAGCATGAACAGACTAAGACAGATGGGTATATGTTTTTCATTTGCCTGTGGTGTTTGGCCCTTGGCAAGATAGTGATGCATATTTTGAATATCATGTGGCAAGTTGTGCAACATCCTGTCTCTGCAAGAGCTCAAATGTCTCCTGCTGCACCTTCTTCATACTCAGTTGCAGACTGAGTCGAACTCCCATCTCCAAACCCAGGCTTCCTGCTTAGAGAGGAGTGAGCTCTTACCCATGTCTTTTTCGTTAAATAGGCTCCTTCCCCTTCCTTGTCTCTTGTGTCCAAACCCTTACTTGTAATGAGATCCTGGACTTAACACTTGTCTAGTATTTCAGTTCATTGGATCCTAGCTTGCTCCTGGGACTCTTTCCTCCTATCCCCGTTGAACCACTTCCCATAACTGGCCATTATTTCCTGCCATGATGTTCCCCGATGCTCACTGCCTCTCAGCTGTGGGTTTTTTGTATGTCGGAACGACCCCCTGACATCCTACTCTGTCTCACTAATATGGAATGCTGCCTACATTTCAGCCCTTGTTTGGTAAAGAAGGATTTGGGGGATAATTCTTGACTCATCAGCGACCTTCTGTCATTTGTATTCAGCTTGTAATCATGCTAATTCTGGTTCTGTGGCTGTCACAGTCAGTTTAGGCTGCTATTATGAACTACCATAGACTGGGTGGCTTACAATAATAGGCATTTGTTTCTCACTGTTCTGAAGTCTGGGGAGTTCAAGATCAAGATCAAGATGGTGTCTAGTGAGGGCCCTTCCTCATAGACAGCCATCGTCTCACTCTAACCTCACATAGAAGGAATGGGGGTCTCTCTCAGCCTCCTATTCATGAGGGCCCCGGGCCTATGATCTGCTCACCTCCCAAAGCCCCCACCTCCTAATACCATTACACTGGGGGTAAGAATTTCAACATATGAATTTTGGGGGGTCACAAACATTCAGAACATAGAAGTGGGGTTGTAGAAATATTAACTAGGAATAAGGATCACTGTGTATGCAAATCATAAAGTTGGAAGTGATTATATTGATCAGATAACACGTTTGCTAAGATCACCTCTTGGACCATCTAAGATGATAGAGGAAAAGAATACTAGTTGACAAGCTTGAGAATAAATCGGGAGTAACAACCACCTGTCAAGGGAGGGGGCTCCAGAACACTGAGAAGACGAGGACAGTTGGGCACAGGGGCACACAAAGAGCGTGTGATGCTCAGCCCAGACCCAAACTCTGACCCAAATTCTGACCCACGGGCCAGCTGCGGCTCTCAGAGGAATAAGCAAATACTTTGAGAAAACCTCTTGGAATTCTGTGAGGAACAAACCTGCCATTTTCTATTTGTCTAGAGTCCAGTAACTCTGCCCTAGTGGAACCTGTCTTGAAACCCTTGGGGGTTCTCTGGCCTTTTGCAATTCTAAAGCCATGTTGTGCTCCTCATAATTAGAGATAGAAGGAAGAAGCTTTAGCTTTGTTTGTTTTATTATTTTATGTATTATTAATTTTTACTTTTCCATAAGTTATTGGGGTATTGGGTACAGGTGGTATTTGGTTACATGAGTAAGTTCTTTAGTGGTGATTTGTGAGATTTTGGTGCACTCTTCACCCGAGCAGTATAAACTGCCCCATATTTGTAGTCTTTTATCCCTTGCCCCCTCCCACTCTTCTCTCCAAGTCTCCAAAGTCCATTGTCTCATTCTTATGCCTTTGCTTCCTCGTAGTTCAGCTCCCACATATCAGTAAGGACATATGATATTTGGTTTTCCATTCCTGAGTTACATCGTTTAGAATAATAGTCTCCAGTCTCACCCAGGTCACTACAAATGCTGTTAATTCATTCATAAAAGCTTTAGCTTTTTGTTCTTCCCTCTCCTAAATAGCACTGGGGGCTACACTCCCTTTTTTGGAAGAAAGAGAAAGGAATTTTAATTAGAGTTTAAAAACGCAACCCCAACTTGCTGCAATATTGCCTTAGTTTCCTTTCTGAACACTATCCTATGGCTTTCTTATAACAATTTCTTTACTTCTATTTTGGACTCTGATGTATCGGTCTAGTTATTATGTATCAGTCTAGTTATTATGTTTTAGTCATTGAGTAATTCAATTTAAAAACAAAAACATTTGTTAAACAACTATACTAATTGTTGAGGGTAAATAGTAAAATACAATTCAATCTCTAGTTTTAAGGAGGAAAACCAACAGATGAATCACTAAGTGGCATAAAGTGATACAGAGGCTGTGACAAAAGTATGTATAGGATAAAGTGGAGGCAAAAGGGAGAAGGATCAGGTACCATAGTTGCAATGACTTTTGGGTGAATTATGAAAGTCCTGTAAGTCAATTTCAATGCCCGTTTTGTATTGGCTCCAACACTGGTGTCAGGCCAGACTTGCCTCCCTTAACAAAGGCCTTTATCTTCTCTTGGATTTATCATTCTCATTCACAAAACAGCAAAGAAACAATCACTTCCAAAGTGTTCTGTTATCACCAGATTGAGGCTTTAATTAATCAGGTCTTTACAAGTTATTATAATCTTAAGCAAATGTCAGAAAACATCATAGTAGAATGGAAAGTAAATTTCTTTGCTCAGAATTCGTAGAAGATTGAAATCCACAAAGAGGCAACTTAGACCTGGCTTTGGTGAGTACTTAGGTTTCATCAATTTGAGAATGAGGATGTTTCACTGCTTTTAAAAACAGAAACGAAAAACTTACCTGCTCCTTGCGTTTTAAGAAACTGGCATTCAACACGTTTTGGGGGAATTGACAGATGGCTTCATGTTCAACATTTCAGTATTTGTGCCTCTGGAGATGTAGACAGTCCCTGTGGCTTTACTGAAATAGTTTTTCAAGTATCGAATACCTGAAATTGGGAAGTGGGTCATGTTTTTATACATCTAATGCATCTGGTGTCACCATTTTTCCTGACTTTGTCAAAGCTTTTAGAAAGAGAAAACCAAAGTTGTCACAAATAGACAGATGGCTTGCCAGTGACCCCGCAATAAAAAGTTTTAGATCAAGAGCAAATTTATCTTGAATATTTTTATCAGTGCCCATCAATAGCTAAGTTTCTCAAAGGGAGCCACTGTTGGCTGATTTAAAGGGTGTTTGGTAGATAAATATATTATTTGTATTAAAGTGTTATCATCTCATTCCACCTCTATGTGAATTATGTGACAAAGGTTCTATTACCCTTGTTTAGTGAATGATGGATTTAAGAGCAAATGAGATCAGGTAGTTTGTACAATCTCCGACAGCTGGCATGGGGGCAGAACCAGGAATGAATATACTAACTCCATGTGGTTTCCATTCTACCAGTCTATGGTTGTGCCAGGAATATTCTAGGCTCCTTGAAAACAATGATTATTTTTAACATTTATGTTTCATTTTGTGCCAAATACCACTCTGGGAGTGGATGGTTTGATTTCCTCAATTTATGACACTACTTTCTAGGGATTTGTAGGTTACTATACCAAAAAAAGTCAAAATACGAAACTATAAAAACCCACTGTCTAACATCTCGTGTTCTTTGAATAAAGTACTGTTAAGAACTGTGAAGGGCCCGAGATTTCATCCTACTTGTAAGCTATCAAGTTAGTCTATCACAGCTTCCTGGAGGCTGGTAGAAGACACAGATTCCTTAGAACAGTAGCAGTAGCCAAAGCATCAGCATTTCTCATGCTATTTCCCTCAGCCTCAATTCCTACAGAGCGCTGCCAAGAGGGCCAGATAACAACTGCACATGTAACGGGTTGCATTGTAGAAGGGGAACCCTGAACCCAGGATTACCCAAATCTTTTATAGTGGTCAGTAAGCATGCCTGCTCTTTGCTCCAGAGGGAGATACTGTCTTTATCTTCCAAAATTGTTTACTTACAAACAACCTTGAAATGATAGTCCAGAACAAAGGGCAGTTAGGCAGCTTGCAAGGTGTGTACTTGCAACTCAAAGATAATTCATGGAGGATTGTCTGAGAATATAGTCTCAATTCCATACATATTTACATAATCAAGCTGTTCCTTACCTCCTTTAGAGATCCTTCCAGCAGCACTTGCTGTGCTCTGGGCACTCCAGTCCTTGTTTTAGCTATTGAGTTGTGCCATGCTCCATTCCTTCAGACGTCTGCCACAGGGTTTTCTCTGTCCAGAAGCAATCAACCTCCACCCTCGGCTCCTTATTCTTCAGGTCCCAGCTTCAACCTAAGTTCTTTAGGAAAATTTCTGACTTCCCACCAACGCTTGGTGCCTTGAATTATTTGAACTTTTACCTTATATGTAAGCTAACAAGTTACTCTGCTAGTTCATAGATGCTAGCAGAAGACATGAGCCTCCTGGGTCAGATATAACTTTATTACTCACCATACAACAGGCAGCCGAGCTGCATGTTCTCGTCAGTTCCCCTTGTCCCTGAAATCTCATTAGGGTGATGTAGAGCAGCCCAGGTCAATGCTGCACGCAAGTGGGGTTGCATCAAAGTTGAGGAAACTGGAGCTTAAGAAACCCTGATATTCTGGAGGGAAATGCCGGCAAATCTGTCCAATCTTTTCCCTGGAAGGAGACATTGTCTTTACTGTACTAGTCAGGAAATAAATCTTCCCTGTTCTTCAGAAAGAGGCATTATCATTGTCGTCCAAGGCTGTTTATTATACAAACATCCTTAAAAAGAAAGTTTTGAACAAAAGGTGAGACAGGATGTGCGCAAACATAAAAGACCCCCACAAGACAGTCTTCCAACACCTCTCCACTACACTGTCTATATTACAGTAGGTTTACCTTGTAATAAACTTTTACAAAACTGTTTATTTCTTGATAGTGCTTTCTACAATTATATGTAGCAAAGTGTTAATGTAATTATTTGTTTTATTTCTATCTTCCTCACTAGGTTCTAAATTACTTGCCAATAGAGACCATATTTATTTTGTGTCATAAACACAACTCTTTGCAAAGTCTATCTGAGCTGTACCATAGAAGCTTGTTGAATTAGGAGGGAATATGATCGAGGCCTCCCTAATGGCTTAGAACCTCCTTTGGGAGGCCTCCTAGCATTATAATCCCTGCACAATTGCAATGTCTTTACTTCTCTGAATCATCTACCAGATTTGAAGCTTCTCCACAGCAGAGTCATCATTTCTTTCCCAGTGGCTAAAACAATGCCTTGTACAGAGTAGCAGCTTAGTGAATATGTATTTTTATCAATACAGATCTAAAACTCCATAGTTTTATCCAAATTATGGATAAAACTGCACTTATCCAAAAGCAGTCTTAAGACAGTAAACTGCTTTTGCAGCTCATTTCCTAATGTCCTGTAAGAAAAGAGATAAATGAATAAAAATATCTAAAATTATGTCACTTTGATTCGGTGTTTCATGCATACTTAACTGAAAGTGGAAAAGCAGCTAGCTTATTTGGATAGCAGCAACTGTTTGACTTGAGATTATCAAATCAAGTAAATGCGACCAATAGCTTAGTTTTTAAATTTTTTAAATGTATTTGACATTTTTAAATTATTTGTTTTATTTATTACTCCACTGTTTAAAATATTTAGCTCAAACTGTTTTGATTTTAATGTGTGGCATCATAGCTTTGTTGAAAGTGAATGGGCTTCGGATTGGAAACACTAGGATTTCAATTTTGCCTTGGTCATTGTGAATTCAGATAAGCTGTACCTCTTGTTTTCTTCAACTCAAAAATAGGAATATTATACTTGTTTTATTGTGCCAGGAAATGAGCATTTGTCATTTGTTTGGGAAACACAACATCCTTTGGTTTATTCTTTGGGGAAATTCTTTACCTTGTGTTTTGGGGGTGGTGGAGACCTCCTTCCCTTAGAAAGTTGGAGATCACCTTTATACTAAGGTACAGGGATGTAGCAGAGGATCTGCCAGGCAGGTTCACCTACTCCAGTTTTTGACTCTGTAATTAGTGACACAATATAGTCACTAGTGACACAACGTGCTTCCTCTCTGTTCCTCTTTCTGTTGAAGTAGTCAGTAGCCATGATTATGAGGCGTAGGTCTCGGCACAGATGTGACAGGATAGTGTCCAATGCTTGATGGTGGCAGCAACCCTTTCCTCATCAGTCCTGCAGCACAGTTTTGGTGATCATTTCTGGAAACACATTCAGCTTGGTTCTCTACACTCCTGCTGATTCTGAGAGCTACTTGATACCTTGAATTTCGTTTTCTGCCTACTGAGTCCAAGTCAGCTTCTTTTGTAAACCTCGAGTGATACAGTACTCAGCAGATGCATCACTCCAGTTTATGTAGGTCCAATGGGTTTGGCAAGTGAAAGTCAGGCTCATAGGATTAGGTTAAAGCTGGGTTAGGAAGCTTCCCGCAAGCCTGGGGCCTTAAATGGCTAATATTATAAGCATTGCATACAATTATTTGGTTCAGAAAGATGAGAATGGGACAGTCTTCTATGATTCAGGCAAACACATATGTTCTTTCTTTTGACTTTGTTTCTTCTAGCATTTGGTCTGACTTAATGCTGAGAATCAAAGGTACCGTTCATTTGCCAGGGAAGTGTGGACAAAGGATGTCCAGTAAGTATGAAATGCTGCCGTCTGAACAGGAAGGGGCAGCCAGTTTGGGGGACACATCAGTAACTCCACTGAAATGGAAGCACTTAAAAAAGTTCTCAAATTGCCTAATATTTGCACCAAACTATGCATTTTGGAGTGGAAGTGTTTAGGTTCCCTGATCATAAGTATAAAACTTTATGTGCAGAGTTAGCTTTAATTTTGCTTTTAAAGACTTTCTAAATTCTCTAACACTACAAAAAATAATAAACTATAAAAAATCTATACAATTCAGCTTTAGAGAAATTGAGGTGTAAAAATGAGAGACAAGGAGTCTTTTAGAGCCCTGGACTTAGATACATGAGTCTCTGATATCTACTTCCCTAACTCGCCTACTCCCCAGCTCTACGATAGATAGGAGGATGCTTATACCCTCCTTGCCTCAGTTTCCCCATCTGTGAGAGTGGGTAACAATACCTACTTCATAGGGTTGTGAGGATATGATACCTGAGATCATGTTTATGATAAGCCCTGCATGGGGATTGATACAGGAGGTTTTCAAAGAGGGTAAGTTGATTTTTTTTTTTTTTTTGAGAGGGAATTTTGCTCTTGTTGCCCAGCCTGGAGTGCAGTGGCACGATCTCGGCTCACCACAACCTCCACCTCCCAGGTTCAGGTGACTCTCCTGCCTCAGCCTCCCAAGTAGCTGGGATTACAGGCATGCACCACCACGCCCAGATTATTTTGTATTTTTAGTAGAGACAGGGTTTCTGCATGTTGGTCAGGCTCGTCTCAAACTCCTGACCTCAGGTGATCCTCCTTGGCCTCCCAAAGTGCTGGGTTTACAGGCGTGAGCCACTGCGCCCAGCCTAAGTTGATTTTTTTTTTTTTTAATAGACTTTAATTTTCAGTTTACAGTAAAATGGAGATTTAAGTTCACAGTAAAATGGAGGAGAAAGCACATAAAATTCCTGTTTACTTCCTTCCCCACACATGCACAACCCCTCCCAGTGTCAATTTCCAGTGCCAGAGTAGCACATTTGTTACAATTGATGAACCTACATTGACACATCATTATCACCCAATTCCACAGTTCACATTAGGCTTCACTCTTGGTGTTGTAAATTCTATAAGTTTGGACAAATGTATCATGACACATATCCACCATTTTAGTGTCATACAGAGTAGTTTCACTGCCCTAAAAATCCTCTGTGCTCTGCCTGTTCATCCCTCCCTCCCGACTAACTCCTGGTGGCCATTGGCCATTTTATTGTCTCTATTGTTTTGCCTTTTCCAGAAGGTTGTATAGTTGGAATCATATAACATATTGCCTTTTCAGATTAGCTTCTTTCCTCTAGTGATATGCATTTAAGATCCCCCCCCATGTGTATTTATGTCTTGATAGCTCACTTTTAGCACTGAATAATATTCCATTGTCTGGATGTACCATATTTTATTTATCAGTTTACCAACTGAAGAACATACTGGTTGCTTCCAAGTTTTGGCAATTAGAAATAAAGCTGCTATAAATATCGATGTGTAGATTTTGTGTGGACCTAAGTTTTCAACTCACTTGAGTAAGTACCAAGGAGTGAGACTGCTGGATCATATATTAAAAGCTTGCCTACTTTTATGAGAAACTGACAATTTTCCACAATGGTTGTACCATTTTGCATTCCCACTAGCAACGAATGAGAGTTCCTGTTTTTCCACATCCTTACCAGTGTTTGGTATTTTTAGCATTTTCTATTTTAGCCATTCAAATAGGTGTGTGGTGATATCTCATTCATTGTTTTAATTTGCAATTCCCTAATGACACTTGGATGTTAAATATCTTTTCTTATTTGCCATCTGTATGTCTATTTTGATGACATACATGTTCAGAACTTTAGTCCATTTTTTATTTGGATCTTTCATTTTCTTATTGTTGAGTCGTATAAGTTCTCTGTACACTTTGGATAATAGTCCTTTTCCAGATATGTCTTTCGCCAATATTCTCACCCAGTTTGTGGCTTGTCCTCTCATTCTCTTGAGAGGATGAATTGATTTTGATTCTGAAACTATTCTGAAATCATTGATGGTGAGTAATAGAGCAAAGATTTTATATAGTACAAGGGAGAAATGTAAGGTTCTTCAGTATTGCAATTAATGTAGATTTTCAAAAAAATGTTCTTTTTGCTAGTGTATTTTCTCATAATCTTAACAAATGAACAGAAGCCTATTGTTCTAAGTCTTTATTATAAGGGAGCGGAATCCCATAGCTATTCCTGCTATGGGCATAGAGGGACTGGGGCTACAGGGAGACAAGATTCAGATTATAAAGAATTGGGACCACATAGGCCTAAATTTGTTTCTTAGGGGTTGGAGGGAAGGTGGCATGGGAAGTGAGGGTTAGCCTAAAAGGAGGAGCAATCTTATATTTGTGTCTTTGTTTTCTGCTTCTGAGCAGCAACACTACACATGCAGTATGGATCAGCACTCCCTTCCTATCTTCTCTCCCAAAGCGCAGGAACAATTTGCTACTGTCCTACAGCTTGCAATTACTGAATGTAAACCTGTACATGCATCAAGAAGGAATAGCAGTTACAAGTTGAAAGCATTAAAGAGCTGAGCACATTGAAGAGCTGGTATTATCTTGAGAAACCCCTTTGAGTTTGAATGGTTGATAGACGTGCGTGTTACATGAACTGTCTTCGAGAAGGGTATTTGCTTGTGCTTTGTTGTGTGGCCAGAGTTATTCCTAGGGCTTCTCATTGTGTAATGCTGGCATGAAGCCTTTGCTTGACCAGGGCCAGCTCGTAGCTCCTCCTGCCAGGCTGCTATTGTTAGTGCTGTCTCCCAGCATTCTGAGATAGGTTTGTCACAGCAGTGCTTCACTGCACTCTTAAGTTGTTACTTTTTCTTAGTACAGCCTTGCTCATGCTATTTCAGTTTTTTTGACAATCTCTTGTGAAAACTGTTTTGTTGGGGGATGAGATTCTTCATCTTCTGCCTGGAATTCTAATAAAACAAAAGTTGTTGAAGAATAGCAAGGGAAGACTTGCTCCACAGCATCAGGCACAAACCTTCAGGTATCTCATTAGTTCTGAGAGTGGGAATATTTGCTGTTCACAGAGCTTCAACTCATCTAGCATGGATATCTTGGTCTGTTTGGGGCTGCTATTACAGAATACCACAGACTGAATAATTTACAAAGAAAAGAAATGTATTTCCCACCGTTCTGGAGGCTGGGAAGTCCCATATCAAGTGATGGCATCTGGTGAGGGCCTTCTTGCAGTGTCATCTCATGGTGGAAGGCAAGAAGTTGAGAGAGTGAGAGAGGGGCAGCAAGAGGAAGCCAAACTCACTTTTTTAAAATCTCAGTTTTTGTTTATGCTTCCCTTCCTCCCCCCGGCAAGCTCACTTTTATAACAAACCTGCTCTTAGGATAACAACATTAATCCATTCAGGAGGACAGAGCTCTCATGGCCTAATCACTTCTTAAAGGTTCCACCTGTCAACATTGTTGCATGGGGACTAAGTTTCAAACGCTTGAACTTGAGGGAACACATTTAAACCACAGCAGTAGATGTGCCTGGCTCAAGTGGCTTCTCTTGCCTGTGAAGGAGGGGGCTTCCTTGTAGTTATTCTGGAGTTCCTCTGAGTTAGGCACCTCAGAAAGGCTTCAGGTATTCAGATCCCTACTTGAGATTTCTAACTATCTGAATGTTCAGTCAGGGGCAAGGCAGCTACTTGAAGAGCTCATTCAGGGACAGAGATGCTCCTTTCTTATGGCTACACCACTGAGCTGCCCACCTTCTCTTCCCCTCCTGGACTACTTGTATTTCCCCCCTTCAACCAGATTTTCTTGCTTTCATCAGGAGATCTGCTTTCATATAGGATACAACATCTAACTGGGCATTTGAAGCATTTTTATAGGCTGATACTGATTCTCATTTATCTGCAGGTGAAGTTATCCATCTTCTACTTCAAGTTATATTGAGGTTCCCCCAAAGAGACCACTTGAAGTAATGAATAGCTTTGGAATTACGCAGTCCCAGATTTGATTCCCAATTCTGCTTCTTACAAGCTTTGCGAACTTGGGGCTTAATCAGTTTTCCCAAGCCTCAGTTTTAGCATCTCAAAAATGGGGATAATGTCTTCTATTTCACAGGATTGCTTTGAAGATTACATAAAATAATGGTTTGAAATCACTTGACATGTCTCAGGCACCCAAGAAATGTGAGTTCCCTTCTCTTCATGTTTAGAATGATTACAATTTGTCCCCCTTAGGAATGACTCCACCATCTGTTTTCTGTATGTGTCATGCTAGGGGAGATGGTGCTGAATTACATACTGAACAATTTAGCAGTATTGTCCAGTAAAAAACTAATAAGACCTGTTAATTAACTAGATTTTTTTCAGCCCCATGCTTTTGTAGAGCAAGACAAATAAAAGTGATTAGCAAATGATTGTCATATCAGCTGAAATGAAAAGGGAATTTTAAGGCGCACACTGAGAGCTTGTGTTCGGAATAATCTTAGTTGTATGCATAGTATTGTACTGGGGTCACCAGCGAATGTTTTGAGTATTGACTCTGAACACATTTAGATTCCTAATTACCAAATAAACATCACATTCATTATTCACTCTCATATTTGATTGGCCTAGATGATTCTGATGATCAGAGGATTCCAAATTCTTGAACTTCCAGTTAACTAAGGTTTGGTTAAATAAATGTCCAATTAGCACTAGCTACCACTGCTTCACTTAGAGATGAAGATTGGTCGCCAGAAGTGGATAATGACTCTCATATAACTAATTTCAAGGCCACGATAAAAAAAAATCCAGAAGCTTCTAGTAAGAGAGTAACAGCTAATTACACCCAAGATCCCATTAGAAAATTCAGCTTCATTTAAATATCTTTCTGATTTAAATATAAGTGTTAGTAATTTGGCTATAATTTTTAGTAATTTAGTGTTAAAATATAAGAAACAGTAATATAATAGATGACAAGGCAAAACTATGCCTGCATGATCACTGATGCATTGCTATATTATTTCCAATTCAGTGGAGAGTCAATTTATTAAAAAATTATAATACTAAGTCTTATATTTTCTGAGATGGCAGGATTTCATCAGGGTATATCTATAATGATTTTCAAAGGATTGGCAAATTTATCAATAAGAGACCAAAGTTCTGCCTCAAAATTTAGCATATTTAGTAGCAATTAGACTTGTATATGAAATATTAGTAGAAAACGCCTGCTATGATTTGAATGTGTACCTCAAAATTTATGCAATGGCAACTTAATTCCCAGTGTGACAGTGTTGGGATGTGGGGCCTCATGGGAGGTGTTTCGGTCATGAAGGCAGAGCACTCATGAATATGTTAATACCATTATAAAAAGGGTTCTTGGGAGTGCATTTGCTCTTCTTCACCCTTACCTTTCTGCCTTCTATCAGGTCATGAAGGAGCAAGAAGGCCTTTATAAGATGACACCATCTTGTTCTCAGACTTCCCAGTCTCTAGAACTGTGAGTCAGTAAATTTCTGTTCATTATAAATTACTCAATCTCAGGTATTTTATAGCAGCACAAAATGAATTAAGACAACATTCTTTATTACTAAGCCACTGTGGTTCTTTTCTTAGGTTGATTCTAGAAGATGATACTTAATTCTCTATCCTGCCACTTTATAGTTCACTCTTGATTGTACATAGCTGAGCACTGTAATACTAACTTTGGCAGATAAAATATACAACTGACATCAAACTATAGTTTGTTTGGTTGTCACTTACAGAGTTTTCTTTGTACTTTGCAGAGTGCCTTGTGTTAGATGCAGAAGCAAAGAAAGCTGGCTTCAATATTTAAGAACCACGACTGATAATAAAGGATACTATCTAATGGCATAGGGTTCAGAAACAGAGTAGAAACTCGAGAAAGAGTGATTTCCTGTTTCAATACCTTTTATTTCTCACCCCCATCCTTTGGTTCAGATAATAATGTCTATACACCAGGTCAAAGAAAGAAGAACAAGAAGGAGAAAATAATCAGGATGGTACATCCACTGAACAATCAATGTCTAAATAGTGGAGAACTAACTAACAATTATATACATTTTGGCACTGCTAGCCAAATTTTGCCAAGGATATTCTACTAGCCTTTCACATAAAATTACCTTTGCTGCCAACCCTTGAAACCTATAAAAGTCATTTGGGCCTAGGTATCTTGAAAATAACTGGAGATAAGAACATGACTGTACAAGGATGCCTGAATTAATGCAGTCTGAAAACAATCTTGTGACTTGTTTATACATTTGTGCTGAGAAGGCCTGGATCTGGATGTTCTAGAGTTACTGTTCTTGTATTCAAGTAGACTACGGTGAATAAGTTTAATCAAATCTTTCAGATCTCTATCTCTTTTTGGCTCTTAACTATCCAGCTAGAATCTTATTACTAAGGTTTCATCATCCTAATTCAGGCAGACAATGAGTAACCAGAAAGAGAGTCTTCCTGATGAAATCAAACCTGAAAAGCTGCCATCTTGAAAGCTAGCAAATTAAATGTCAGTTGATCAATAGAAAACAAAAAATGTCCATGTCACTGTAACTTTAATCAGAGAATCATAATGATGTTACTTTGGAAGTGAGGCGTCCCTTTTCATGAAATTTTTGACAATGGGAAGTTTTGAACATCTCAGATAAATTGAAAAGAACTTAGACCTGAGTGATGAAAATGATGAAGGAGGTGGAAAAGCTGATTTATGAGGGAAGATGAAAAGATTTTTAACATGGATAGCTTGACTAAGTGGAGAACATAGATCCTTTGATTAATAACTATGCATTCTTGAAGTGCATAAGCACTAAGAAAAAATCAGTGAGATTTTGGGTGTGGAAACATGAATAATGGAATCAATTAGCTACAGGAAAATAGGCTGAATATGAAATATAAAGCATCTATTTCTGGATTTTTTCAGATGTGCCTCCTGAGGCGCTTTCAATGTTAAATATTTTCTAGTAAAATGGATAGGTTCTTAATATTTTTAAGCTTAAATAAAAAAGCAAAAGAAGCAAAAGCTCAGAAGGGTTTTTAAAGGATACATTTTGTTTGCAGCGGCAAGTGATTGGATTTTGAGGTCCAGATCTTTACAAAAGTGTATCCTAAACCTAGTATAATTGGGTGTAAAGCCACAGAAGGGATTCTAGTTTCTCTCTGGAAAGTTTGTCTTGGGGATCTGGGGGAGATTGAGAAAAATCACTGCCAGAGCTTTGCCACTAGTGGTTCAGGCCTGAATGCACTTTGTCCCCTTTTATGAGCCATCTGGTTTCATTTAGAAGTTGGGAAAGTCTAGAATTGAAAAATATTAATGAAATATGTTGGCATGATGATACTAGGATTTGACTGCCAAGACAGAGGCTACAAATGACCTGAGATAGGCCAGGAGGGAATTCAGAAATTCCAGGCAGGGTGGCACAATGACTTAACAGATGTACTTGGATGTCAGTCAACACCACAAACCCAACACACCTTGAAATTCAGGGTGTACATAACTGTTTCATTTCAGACAAGTGCCTAAACTTTCCAAGCCTCAGTTTCTCTTTCTGTAAAGTGGTGCAGCTCTAGGGTTGTTGTGAGGATTATATTCAAGATTGTATGTAGTGAGCTCAGTGCAGCGCCTGATTCATAGTTCACTAAGTCTTTGTAATTATTGTTATGAGCCCTACAGTCTATGTCCTCCTCACTTTGGCCACACATCTTCAATAGGTGAGTGTTAGTCATGGGTCACTGGGGAGGTGGATCTGGGAGAGAAGAGATTCTCATCAGTCTATGAGAAGGCATGGGCTAGTTTACATTTTCTATGTTACAGTAAATCTTCCATGGTTTAAACTAAAATCTGAAAAACCTGACATGCCTCAATTAAAATATTCTAATAGGAATTTAGTTTTATAATATTTCATTATGTATAATTGATGTGCTCATTTTTCTTGTTTTCCTGACTCTTAATTTTCTAGCTTTATTTGTATTCTTTCTGTTACTGATTTTTCAGTTTCTAATTTATATTTTACTATGACTTTGTATTTCCTGGTCTTATAAGTTATCTAAAATCCTTTATGAAACAAGTTAGGATATAAACAAATAAATGAAATATACATAGTTTAAAAACTTGTAAAACATAGTTATACATATTGTTTAAGCATATATGCAGCCAGGAGTGGTGGCTGATGCCTGTAATCCCAGCACTTCGGGAGGCCGAGGTGGGCAGATCATCTGAAGTGAGGAGTTCAAGACCAGCCTGGCTAACATGGTGAAACCCCATCTCTAGTAAAAATACAAAAATTAGCTGGGTGTGGTTGCAGGTGCCTGTTTCCCAGCTACTCAGGAGGCCAAGGCAGGAGAATCACTTGAATCTGGGAGGCAGAGTTTGCATCAAGCCAAGATTTTGCCACTGCATTCCAGCCTGGGTGACAGACCAAGACTTTGTCTCGGTAAAACAAAAAAGAATATATGCTTGTGGCATCAAAGAATAAAGAAATTCATGTCGATGAAAAATAGCACATTCAGGATGCTGATTTCTTCCTGGGGGAAGAAAAGGGAATTTGGGAAAGAGAATCCAGAGGACTTTAGCTATCTTGGTAATGTTTTGAGTGGATATGGGGAAATCAGTGGAGTGTAGGCTTGGATAAAATGACACGATCTTCACTTTGCATGATCCTGGGAGAGTTGGTGTAAAGGTTGACTAACAATACTAATATTATCAATCCAAAGGTGATGAGGACTCTGAAGCACAGTTGGCTTCTGCATGTGTGATTTGTTCTCTGTGCTTCAGCTTGAACTTTCTGATAGTGCTAGTGTTCCTTGCTGGTATGAATATTTTCTGTCATTATTTTATTTTCTGGGAACTCTCTGTACATACAAAGGTTCTATTAACAGCTTTGACATCTAAAGTTGTTAACACCAAATGCTTTACAAAGCACCATCTAATTCAATCACTACTTAAATATCTTTATTTTCTCCTCCTAAATTCTTTGTGGATTCTATTCTCAGAATCAGAGCAGAATCAACTAAATTGAAAGTCTATCCTGTCCAAGAAGGATACTCAGCAGTGATGTCAAGGAATGCATTTTTAGGTATAGGACTTGGCTGAGCTGGCTTGCCTGGGTTAATTGCTGTGAAAGCATGGCTCTGGGTTAGGAAGGCCTAGAGAAGGAGCACTTGGAAATTAGAAATGGAAATTGGAAAATAACAGGAAAAGAGATCAGAAGCATAAGATAGGATCTGTTTGCCAAGCACAGTTGGATACATGGGCAAGGAATTAAGTTTCGTAAACCAATAAAAATCTAAAATGTGAGTCAGATCAGGACATCAGATGAGGAAACTGAAGCTTTGAGAACATAACTTATGTGTCAATGGCCACATAGCTAGTAATTGGTAGAGCTGGTCTCACATATGTATCTGTCTTACACGAGAGCTCCTTCCCTTGATCTCTATGTTATTAATTTATGTACAAATATTCGTTACTTTTATTCAGCTGAGCAAATATGTAAAGTCATTCGTTTTTCTATAAAAACTTCATTTCTATCTCAAGCCCTCATTTCTGATGCAAACATTTTAATTTAGTCATCATCAGGGAATCTCAGTCATGTTTATGTTGGTTGTCTGTCATTTCAGGTTTGAAGTTGTTTGACGGCACCTTTCTTTTCCCTGGAGTTAATGCTGTACTCAGAAGGCTATGCAAATGGTGAAGAGATAGATGTTGATTTCATGATTTGGACTTGTCTTGGTGGCCTGCTGGGGCCCATTCATTTGGCCCTAAGGCTTGTTTCCACCGTAATCGTGCCTGTGACATTTTGACAGCATTTTCAACTGAACCCCTACGGCACGGGCCACCTTGTAGGCCCTGCATCAGCACTCCTGTTGTCATTTCCTGCAACCCACTAGCTTTCTGTCTTTCAGACAATTGCTATGCCCAGTCTCGGGAACCTCAGCAACCTTTGCATGGTTTCCTACTGCTTCTGGGGCTAGGTGCCCCCAGATCGCCCCTTTTCTACTCTGTGATGGCCACATCCTGTTGGCAGAGCCAACTGCTTTCCAAAGACTTCGCCTGAAAGTGGATGCCCTGGTCCTCCTAACTTTAGATACAAACATTTAATTGAGGGGCTGAAGGCATTTTTGGCTCCCCAAGGGACCTGAGCCTGAGGACGCACGGAATTAGGAAACAGCCTCCTTGCCCCCAACCCCTCTCATGAATTGTTAACTCTCACAGCATTCTCTATCTAGACTGGGGTGGGGGTGGAGAATCAGTCTGACAACATCTGCTTCCTAATCCTTTAGTCTTATTTGTGGATCTAAAAACTTTTGAAATTCCTTGCCCAGGTGTTTCTTTGTAAGACTCTCTCTTAGGGCAAAAAGGCCTCTGGGATCCCAGGCTAAGTAGGGGAGGGCCACTTCCGTGAGGGATAGGGACAGAACAGTACAGTTAGTGCTTGCATGTTATTTTCCAATTTAAGTGAAATAATTACACCATGTTAGAGACATACTTTTGGAGGGGGGGGAATTACCAAGAATTCATAATATTTTATAGAAGTTGCTGATGTTGAAAATTTGCCTAAATACTTAGGACATTATAAATTTAGCAAAAGTTACTTAATGTGCTGCTCTGCTATTCAGGAACCTTGACATTTGAGGCAAATAAAAGGGAATAGTTATGTAAGTTATAAAATTAACAAGTACTGTGGCAGTTCATGAAATACCTGAACTAAGTCTGTCTTAGTGCAGGTGCTGGGAATTCAAGGGTAAGAAAAAGTTAGCATTGACAAAGGATGCTGATTATGTAGGCTGGTGCAACGTATACCATCAATCATCCCTGTATGCACAAGAAAAACCCCTGTTACGTGATCCTCAAGAAATTGTCCAGATTCTTTTGTCCTCTTTTAAATGGTCTTATCCTGGACTCTTCTCTCATTTGCACATTCAAGCAGAAACCAAATTCTATCTCCAAATATTTGTCCTGGCTTTTCAATCCACATTAATGCTACCTTAGTTTAGACCTTCATCATCGCTTACTTAGAATATTATAGTGGTCACCTGACTTTTCCTGCTTCACCCAGTCCACCCTCTGCTTATATCAGGTATTCTTTGTAAAATACAAACCTGATATTTACTCCCTCCTTTAGAAACTGTGATCATTCTCTGCCATTTACAGAGTAAAACACCAATCTCTGAGCAGAGTGTGCAAGCAGTTTTCTTTTTGTGTCCAACCTGTGTCAGCATGTAGATATGTATTTATTCATTCAATAGATATTTATTCAATGCTTTATGGAAATATAGACAAATATAAATGGATACAGTTTCAGTCCAGGTGGGAGTGGGGGCATAAGTGAGAAATAGGCGGAAGGGAAAGATATATGGAATAATGCAAAAGATACAGTGGAAATGTTGGACAAATTCTTCCAAGAAAGTTGGGAAAGGCTTATCTTCCCCTACTACTTACTTTCCTTCTCCAATGCATGCTTTAATTCAGCTGCTCCACGCGCATGTTCTTTTACACCTGCTAGACTGTGAACTTCTTGATTAGCAAATTCTTCTTTCTCATCTTTGTATTCCCAGCATTTCCTAACACAGTTCTGGCACATGGTGGCACACAGCAACCCTTGATTGAATTAGAACATTGTACTTGATTTTCCCTGAAATAATCTAAAGTTGGGAGATATATTTGTTATTGAGGGATATTCAATACACAATGTGCATTGTAAATTATGTAACAAATGCATAATAAGTGGCATTTGTTACTGACAAATAATATAGTTGTTATTTCTCCTTAGTGCACTTTTAGATTTTTGCCTTAATAGCTTCTTTCCTTTTGAACCACAGGTGAAAGCTATGTGTAATTTATTTATTCATGCTAATCATCTAGACTCTATACTTAGCATTTCCAAGGTGTGGTCTGATATTTGTAGAGGGGTAAGCTACTTGATGATAAGAACAAACTTAATATAATAGAGCAAATATGGTGGCAAAAGCACTGAGGAGCGGAGTAAAGAAGTCAGATTGGTCATAGAAAGCTTCATGGAGAAGGTAGCTTCAAGGTGGATTTTCAAAGAGGGACAGGTGAAAAATGACAAGTCAAAGCAAGGAGAAAAACGTCCCATGAAAAGCAGTTCATATGCAGAGGTCAGAATTATGCTTAGGGCATGAGAAACAAATTGGTGAGACTATAGGTAGTTAAGAGACTATTTAATATTTATAAATGCTTATATCTGTGCTTGCTTATATTTAGTTTTTAAAGATCTATTTTGTGCTTATAAGGTACTTGGTCCGCAATTTCTTGATTGCCTGGATTAATGGCAGGCGGTAGGAGGAAAAGGAAAAAAAAATTAAAGTTCAGATAGAATCTCTTGGACATTACGTTAAATTAATTTTAAATGCATAATGTTTCTTGTTTTAAAGCAGAATTTTGGTATAAGCTGGTACAGTGAACCATCATTAATGTCTCCTGAACTGCCCTCCTTGCTTCCAGAACAGCATTCCCCTTCGTTTTGAAAGCCTCTCCAATCCCCATTTGTACCTTGTGTTCCTGCTGGAAGATTTGAATATTAGTGATCCCTTGTCTGGACATAGGGATGGACACGGGACCCAAGCTGGATCAGTTCATTCCAGGGTCTTTCCAAAACGGACTAAGAGAAGAGAAGTAATCGCTTTTGGCGATGTGTGAAGCTCTGAGATGAGAAGTGAGGAGCAGTAAACTGACCTATTTCTGAACCTCTAAACAAGGGCAGTCTGAACGAAAGAAGCTGAAACTCCAGAGAGAAGACGTGAGAGATTGCAGAGCATCCTGGTCATGCTCATTCTGAAGGTAATGAGCCCCACCTACTTACTTTAAATCCAGCTGATGCCTGGCGCTATCCACAGCGGACTTCTTGGCCAAAAAATTCTCCCTTTTGCTATGCAAGGTTCAGTTGGATTTCTGTCATTTGCAGCAGAAGCTGACCTGGGTAGTTGAATGACTTAAGATTCACAGAATGATAAAAGGGACTTTATATTGTCAGGAGACTAAAATGAGGGCTAATCAGTTCTTACTTTCTACTATTATCAATGTCTCTGATTCAAAAGAATGCCCAACCATTGTTAAGATGGTCTACATTAGGGCACCAATCCCTCAACTTCTAGAAATGTAGTGTCATTAAGAGTCATTTTCTTGCACTGGGTCTGAATATCAGCTTTCTCAGTGTGGTTAAAAAAAAAGGCTTTAGAGTGTAGAAAAGAGAATCTGTTTCCTGGCAACTCGGGTTCCAATAAGCTCTTGTTGCTTTAGGTGCATCTGACATTCTACAAGGGGACAAAAGGACCCCTGTGGTGGCCAGATTGTTTTCATGTTTTATCTGTTTTCCTTTGGAAAAGGTTGAACCCTCTACTTTGTTTTGTGATGTCTAGGGGTACTGTGTTTATGTGGTTTTTGGCAAGTTTGCTTGACCCTGAATTCCTCAAAGTGTCGTTCTCTGAAGCAACAGAATATGTACTGAAGATTCTTTCAAAAAACAAAAAGCTTTCAGGAGGCCGTTGATTGGCTAAGGGGTAATTATTTGCCAGAATGAATATACTATTACTGAAACATTTTGAAGTAGACACAAAACATTAAAAATAATCCAGCATTAATACATCCATGCAAGAACGCCAGGATGTCTTTCAATGATCTCTTAAGGTTTATATTATCATCATTTGCATCAAACATTGATTTAGTAGGGTCTAATAAAGAACATTTTGCCAAGATTTGGGGACATCAAAATGAATATATTTCTCAACTTCTAGGGGATTACAGTCCTATACAGAAATCAGGACACAGTTTGGTATAACCAGAGCATCCCCAGGCTACACAGGAAAAAAGGTCACAATAACAGTGAAAAGCAAATACCAGAACTAGGAATATTTACTCTAGCTCATCTACTATGGATAGTGGTTTACTATTTCCACCTTGAATTTCTTGCAACTAGTTTAGGAATCCCCAAGAAAGGATCTCACTTGTAATAATCAACATCGACTTTTTGTTTATTTAGTAGAGTCCAAGGGTCTCATCATGCCTCACTGGGCAAGGTCTTCTGGCCAGTTGGAAAACCTAACATGTTCTCTCTTTTGCTTTTGGTTTTTCCTGGATGTCCTGCCAGCATTTATCTGTAATGTCATCCTCTCTTCTTATTTCCATGTATAGGTCAATCTGGCTTCCTAATCAGGCTTCTATGATTCTCTCTCTTTTGATGTCTCATGGATCCCTGCCTCCTGCTTAAGAGAGGAAAATGCTTTCCATGCCCGCTTGTTGTTATGGTTTATTGCCTGGGCTAAAAAGAAGCAGTGCTTTGTATACTCTGTGTGTTACAGAGATCCTAATGGAGCAGCACTTTTATTTATTTACTTTATAAACTCTGAGTCCCCAAACTTTTGAGTAAGTTCTGCTAGTTATTGAACAGCTGGGCCAGGGGACAATGAAAATAACATACTTGAGGTGGCACTTAAAACTACCCTTCTCTCCCACATGGACCCACTGTGCTTGAATGAATCTTTGTTAATAATAAATTACTTTCATAAGCTGTTTATTTTCCTTTTAGGCACATAGGTCTCCTGCTCTCTTACCTCAATGACTCTCTACACATCTATTTATTCAATAAAATTATATCAAGTACCTACTGCATATCAGTTACCATGCTAGGGCTTGGGGATATGGTGGTGATGAAAGAGTCTCAGTTTCTGACATCATGTATTTTAGCAGGAAAGATTACAGCTCCAAATGTCTGCAAATTTAGTGGATAAACAGCTTATGTTGGCTTCTAACCTCTGCTGCAGAATAGACGAACAACAGAAGGTTGCATTTGTTAAAAGCCAAAGAAAGAGGTGTCATAGGATTGTAGAGAAACAATCGATTACTGGAAAGGCTGGACTACATTCCGTGAAGGAGAAGAGAATTGAAACTTGAGGGAAAGAGAAGACTAGATGACTGGAAAGGAATGGCATTCTCAGAAAAATGCATATGGCAGGTCCAAGAAGAGAGACACCGTATAGCACACATGCACGTGGGGAAGGATGCTCAGGACATATGGAGTCACACTGACCTTGATTCACATCTTAGTTTGGTCACCTGTATGGATGCATAACCTTAAGCTAGTTCATTAAATTCTCTGAGCCTCAATTTCCTCATCTGCAAAATAAGGATATCAAGACCTACTTCATGGGTTTTCACAAGGATTCTGAGTACAAAGTCTATAAATAGAAACAAAACACAAATAATAGTGTCTAGCATGTAGCAAGTGCTCAAAACCTTATGGGTATTGCCAGTTTGGTGGAGCAGATGATGCACGTAGGGCAAAAGAAGTATTACTCATTTTGTATTTCTTTTTTCAGAGTTTACCCATTGCTGTTGAGTGGGTGAAAATGACTAAGAAACACTCTCTGCTTTGTTTCCCACAAGAGGAGAAAAAAAATCAGATGAAAAAATAAATAAGGAAAATGGACTATTTTCTTTAACTTCTTTCAACCTCTCATGTATTAAGAACTTGAATTACTGAGGCTGATTCTGTTTGTGCATAGAACAAGACACATCCTGGACAAACTGGAGTCTGGGGGAGGATTTTCTCCCAATGCTCTTTCCTTGCCTAGCAAAGCTGGGGGCACTGAGGAGGGTGGACTATTGTAGATTTTAAGGTGATCTGACCATATCACTGTCATGTCAGAATATCAAGTTTAGTCACTTGAATTTAAGAAGCTATTAATAAATAGGGCTCTATGTTTCTCCTTCCCCTCTTAAAACACCAATTTCTAAACACTCTGCTTTATTTGCTCCAATTTTGTCTTAACCATTTATTTGTAGAAAAATAAATTTTACTGACCAACTGAACTTGCTCAATCCTACTGTTGGCTTCTAATCAGTTTCATTCCAATCACTTTAAACTCAAAATCAATTGTAGTGCCACATAAATGACAACTTCAGAGTGATGACATTTTACACTGAAAGGACAAAACAGATCAACACCTGCATTTCTCTTTAATTTAGATTCTTCATACACATGCTTCAAACAAGTCCTTGTTGAAATCTCATCCAAGTTGCTGTTGGAGATAAGATAAAGTGATATTAGCAGGATCAGAACTGGAAATAATATATCTGGTTCTGTTTAGTTCTTAATGTCTCTTTGCTGAAATAATGCAAACTTATCCCAGAAAAATCTAAGAAAGAAAAGCCCAGAATTATCAGTTGGAGTCAGACACTTGATAGTTGTAATAGAAATAACCAAAGCCAGGAAGAAAGTGAACGTATTCTGTAAAACAAAAGAACAAAAACAAAAAGTAGGATAGAATAATCATTCACGACAGGTGAATAGTCCACAAATAAGACAAATCGTAAAGAATTATTGCAAGGACAATGGTACACCAATATTGGGGAATGTCTTTTCTGAACTAAATGAGATAGAAGCCATTGAGTTGAAAGGATTGATTATAGGAGGAGGAATCAAATGGAATTACGAATTCTGGTGGGTTACTTTTATTTTGAATTACCAGCAGATAGAAGAGCTCAGATGATTTAATTAGCCAAGGCATCACTGAATTTTTATTTCCTGCCATTTATGTTCCTATTATGGCTTCCTAGCCTTGTTTTTTTTTCTGATGTTGAGCACCATTGTATTATAGTAAATTGATTAAGCATCTCATTTCAGCTTTCCAGTGAGAACTTTGAGGGCATGAAACATGTCATGTTGGGTGTTCTGTGCCTGGCTCAAGACTGGGCATGAATTAGGTGTTCTGCAAAAATTGTCATGTGAATGAATAACTGAGTGTCCCTTTGCCTGACCAATCACGCTTTCAGCCCACTTCCTTGAGTACTCTTTAGACATTCTGTTTATTCTTTTATGTCCTCTCAGTGAGTGAATTACCTCTGAAATCCAAGAAACATTCAAAAAAAAAAAAAAAAAAAAGGAAATACAAAGTCACAAGACTTTGATTCCCAAAAGGATTTCTCTACTAACAAAAAGTGTTTCATGTGTGTGAGGAGAGAATCAAAATCAGTCTGGCACCTTAGTGACAATAATTGACAGGCTAACAAGCCGTGCTTTGCCTGATAAATCACAGAGGACTGCGGGTGTTTTTCATACCCTGCCAGTTTTAAGCTTCTATCTGACAGCTGTCTGTCAAGCTGCAGCAAGAACGGGCCCCAGGGAGACCCAGTGCTGCTCCCGAAAGCCCGGCTGGGTATGAAAATTGGCCTTGCTTTCACAATGATACGATCTTTCTTTCTGGGTCTGAAACCTGAGATATTTTCATTATCCCAATTTGTTAGAAAGGTGGGTCTCTGGGATTTAAAGTCAGTTGCAGTGAGAGAAACTTGCCTGTCCTTAAATTCTACTGCCTGGAGACAGCCTACTGAAAGAGATATAGATTTGAGAATCAGAAAGACACTTTTAGGTGTGTGAAAGTAAGCAAATATCAATGCATTCATGAGTCTGTCAATAAGAAGTGTGTATGACACTTGTTTCACAGAATTGTTGTGAGACTGGAGATAACAAGACTGGAGTTTATGAAATGGATCTCATAGAGCAGTGGTTCTCAGCTGGAACAATTTTGTAACACCTCACTCTGGGGGTTTTTGGCAATGTCTAGAGACATTTTTGTCTGTCAGAACTGGAGGTGGGTGCTGCTGGCATCTAGAAGGTAGAGACTAGAGATGCTGCTCAACATCCTACAATGCACAAGTCACTTCCTCATAAGAAAGAGGTGTCCAGCTCAAACGTTAGTAGTGCTGAGGCTGAGAAACCCTGCCGGAGACCACTCCTGCTCTAGCCCTGCGCAGAAGCTCATGGGTTTGATTTCTAGAAAGTTTGCAGCCTCATTCTCTTTAAGTAAAGCCCTCTTTAGAAAGCCACCAGCCAACCAGTACTCCCCATGTAAAAATGATTTGGGCTTTAATCTCTTAAAATTAGGTGGAACTAAAATTTAATTTATATGTTCTATAACAACTCTATTTTAGTGATTCAAAGAGCCATGATATTCCTCAGATCTGAAACCTGTGCTATCTTCTTATGGTCTCACAAAATCCTGCAGAATATCTCCCCATACCAGTGTTCATCCTTGGACACTCTCCATGGTGTGATGTGTAGGGTGTCTCCTCATGTGGGATCTGCTTTCTGGCTCCTGGCTTGCTGTAATTATGGTGTCATTTTGTTGGAAGAATTTACTCACCACCCTCAGTTTACTGGTCTATTATGGGCTGAATTTCTAATCCCCCTGCAATTCATATGTTGGAGTCCTAACCCCTAGTACCTCGGTATTTGGAGCCAGGGTCTTTCAAGACATAATTAAGTTAAAATGAGGCCAGATAGGTGGGCCGTAATTAATATGATTGGTGTCCTTACAAGAAGAGGGGATTAGGACACAAACACAGAGAGAAGACCATGTGGAGACACAGGGAGAAGATCGCCATGTGTAAGCAAAGAAGAGAGGCCTCAGAGGGAACCAACCCCGCTGACAGCTTGATCTCAGACTTCCAGCCTCCAGAACTGAGAGCCAATAGACTACTCTCATTTAACCACCCAGTCTGTGCTACTTGGTTATGGCCACCCTAACAAATTAATACACTGGCCTTCATATTAAGTACACCTAAGTGGAAATAGGTGCGTGTCTCCTGATTTATCCAGTCCTTCTTTTACCTATTCTGCATCCCTTTCTTTTTCTGTTCTTTCTTTCTTGTACTGGCCTGAGCTCTCCTTATACCACACTAGAAATCATGAAGGGAATGTTGAGGGAAGGCTTGTCCTTTCTCCTTCTCTAGGTTTTCATCACTCCTGAAGTACGCAGTGTTTTAATATAGTGGTTCTCAATGTGTGGTCCCTGGGTCAGCAGCATCAGTGTCACCAGGGAATTTATTAGAAATGCAAATTCTCAGGCTCTCCATCAGACTTACTGAATTAGAAACTCTAGGGATAAAGCCCGGAAATGTTCATGTTTAATAAGACTTCCTGGGGATTCTGATGCACACTCAAATTTGAGACTCTACTGTAGAGTGGGGCATTGCTGAAAAGATACATAAAAATGTGGAAGCGACTTTGGAACTGGGTAACAGGCAGAGGTTGGAACAGTTTAGAGGGCTCAGAAGAAGACAGGAAAATGTGGGGGAAATTTGGGACTTCCTAGAGAGTTGTTGAATGGTTTTGACAAAAATGCTGATAAGTGATATGGACCATAAGGTCTAGGATGAGGTGGTCTCAGATGGAGATGAGGAACTTGCTGGGAGCTAGAGCAAAGATGACTTGTTATGTTTTAGCAAAGAGACTGGTGGGATTTTGCCTCTGCCCTAGAGATATGTGGAACTTTGAACTTGAGAGAGACAATTTAGGTATCTGGCAGAAGAAATTTCTAAGCAGCAAAACATTCAAGAGGTGACTTGGGTGCTGTTAAGAGCATTCCGTTTTAAAATGGAAGTAGAGCGTAACAGTTCAGAAAATTTGCAGCCTGACAATGTGATAGAAAATAAAAGTCCATTTTTCTGAGAAGAAATTCAAGTCAGCTGCACAAATATGCATGAGTAACAGGCAGTACAATGTTAATCCCCAAGACAATAGGGAAAATATCTCCAGGGCATGTCAGAAATCTTCCTGGCAGCTCCTCCCATCACAGGCCTGGAGGCCTAGGAGAAAATGGTTGTGTGGGTTGGGCCCAGGATCCCTGTGCTGTGTGCAATCTAGCGACTTGGTGCCCTGCTTCCTAGCCACTCTAGCCATGATTAAAAGGGGCCAAGGTACAGCTCAGACTGTTGCTTCAGAGGGTGGAAGCCCTAAGCCTTGGCGCTTCCACATGGTGTTGAGTCTGACGGTGCACAGAAATCAAGAACTGAGGTTTAGAACCTCCACCTAGATTTCAGAAGATGTATGGATGCCCAGGTAAAAGTTTGCTGCAGGGGTGGGACCCTCATGGAGAATCTCTGCTAGGGCAGTGCAAAAGGGAAATGTGGGGTCAGAGCCCCCGCACAGAGTCCCAACTGGGGCACTGCCTAGTGGAGCTGTGAGAAGAGGTTCACTGTCCTCTACACCCCCAAATGGTAGCTCCACTGACAGCCTGCACTGTCAAAGCCATAGACACTCAATGCCAGCCTGTCAAAGCACCCAGGAGGGGGATTATACCCTGCAAAGCCACAGGGGCAGAGCTGCCCCAAACCATGGGAACTCACCTCTTGCATCAGCATGACCTGAGTGTGAGATCTGGAGTCAAAGAAGATCATTTTGGAACTTTAGAATTTGACAGCCCATTGGATTTCAGACTTGCATGGGCCCTGTAACCCCTTTGTTTTGGCCAGTTTTTCCCATTTGGAATGGTTGTATTTACCAAATACCTGTACCCCCATTTTATCCAGGAAGTAATAGCTTGCTTTTGATTTTACTGACTCATAGGTGGAAGGGACTTGCCTTGTCTCAGATGAGATTTTGGACTGTGGACTTTTGGGTTAATGCTGAAATGAGTTAAGACTTTGAAGGACTGTTGGGAAGGCGTGATTGGTTTTGAAATGTAAGGACATGAGATTTGGAGGGGCCGGGGTGGAATGCAATGGTTTGGCTATGTGTCCCCACCCAAATCTCATCTTGAATTTTACTCCCATAATTCGCATGTGTTGTGGAAAGGACCTGGTAGGAGGCAATTTGAATCATGGAGCAGTTTCCCACATACTATTCTTGTGGTAGTAAATAAGTCTCACGAGATCTGATGGTTATATCAGGGGTTTCCACTTTTGCATCCTCCTCATTTTCTCTTGCCGCTGTCATGTAAGAAGTGCCTTTCATGTCCCGCCATGATTCTGACGTCTCCCCTGCCATGTGGAACTGTAAGTCCAATTAAATCTCTTTTTCTTCCCAGTCTCAGGTATGTCTTTATCAGTAGTGTGAAAATGGACGAAGACACTATCATTAAAAAACAACACAAAGCCCATTTGCTTTGTTTTTAGTACTGAACAGGAACAGTCCTGCCATTCAGGATTCTCACTGACATGTGCTTGGGAAATGAATGATGTTTCTTTCTTCTTCTAGCTGTGTATCCATGGCCTCACTATAAGTAACTAAAATGTACAGGCTCAGGGGACCCTGCTTTCAATTCTCTTCTCTTAATTTACAGAGGAAAGAAGACAGAATTCTTACTCTAGCTAATTGGCACTAGAGATGAATTAAAAAAAATGAGTTGTGACAAACACAAAGCATAAGTAGCATGATACTGTCAGTGGCATTGGGACTTTGGAAGGCTGGTGACAAACAGCTGCAGGATGCCCTGGAGATGAAAGTGCTTTTTCCTGAGCTCACTGGTCGCCTACATAAAGGAGCCTCAGGACCTTCAGAGAAGGAGGTGGGACACATTTCTCCACAAGTGGGACAATAGTTTCTATATTTGAATGTTGACTATTGTCTGATGCAAAAACTCTGGCTGACACTACAAATAATCTACAAATAATTACCAAAAAGACACGAAGATACCTTCATGTAGAAGACTTTGCAGGAAACTGGAAAACCCTGCTGAAACTTCAGTGGAGCAGCAGAATGAGATGGAGTGTGTGTGCATGTGTGTGTGTGTGTGTGTGTGTGTGTGTATGTATATCAGGTTGTCCTTGCAGAAACACAAATTTCTCAGAGCCTTGGAAATAGAAATGGAATCTTCCTAGGTTCTCTTGAGGAGAAATGGATGCCAAGATTTAGGGTATAATCAGAATTTGTTAAAGTATGTTCTCGGCAATTATCTATTTAGTAGATATTTTATGTCTTTTTTTTTCACCCTCCACTTCAAGGTGAGAGTCAATTGTTTGCCATTTTTTAGCTTTACTTTAAATATTTTAAAGAAGACATATGTTTTGTTGATATGATGAAATATAAGCAAAAAAGTGGCATATCTGAAAACCACATTAAGTATGTATAGAGTCATGTTTTCTCCCTGGGAGTTCACCAAATATCTACAAAATGTGTTCACAGAGAAATGAGTTAGATTATCATTTGTGATTGACAATAATTTGTCTCAATTGTGTAAAATCATATCTACCTCAAAGAAGACAATCTACCAAAAATGCCATATTAAGCTCATATGCATAAAAAGCACAAAATCACCCACAAAGTAAGAAGCATAGAGAAATAGAAAATATTATAATGGGTAAAGATATGAGGTACAGAGGATCAGTATTGAACTTCAATATCCAATTTATAGGAATTCCAGAAGAATGGAATAGAGAAAAGCAAAGAGAGAAAATTATTGAGGAAATAATAGAAGACAGTTTCTCAATACTCAAGAATGACATAAATTTTTAATTTGAAAGAGGATCACTGAAAGAGGACCAGGAAAGTAAAACATCACTTAAAACAAAAAGTACCTCATCTTTCTCACTGGCAGCAGCAGTCCTTCAGTTTCTGAAGAATTATTTGAAATTTAAAATGTGATGGCCTGTAAAATAAGAAATCAGGTATGACAAATTAATAAGCAGGTGTCCTTTTCAGACATACAGGCAAGTACTCAGAAAGTTTGTATCCTGGAGACTTCACTGAGAATGTTCTCCAGAAAAACCAAACAAATAACTAAAAAAAAAAAAAAAAAAAAAAAAAAAAAAAAAGTGGGAACAAGAATCAGTGGATCTAACTCAGGGACTCAATGAAAATAAAGTACATTTCTATGATAATGACATTGGGGATTGGCTCTAGATTCCCCACTCCTAAATGTGGGCAGGTATATTCCTTCTCTTAATGTGAGAAAGAGGAACAGTTAGGAAGTGAAACCTCTAGATCTTCAGGGACTTCTTGAGTTCTGTGTTTAGTCAATTTCATAGCAAGCAAATTATACTATCTTAACTCTTGTGCATTTTGTGTAAGTACACACAAATTAATATGGAGTATTTTTCATTTACCATAGAATAATGCAATCCTATATTTTATGCGATTGCATTTTTTTGGACCCCAGTCATTGAGTAATGGTGTGTTTTCTCTGTAGCCCAGAAAAAAAACAGTATGTGCAATACATGTGAAAAACAAATGATTCAACAGTTTTTTAGACTTTTATTTTAGGATCAAGGGTACCTGTGTGGGTTTGTTATATAAATAAACTCGTGTCACAGGCGTTTGTTGTACAGATTATTTCATTTGTTGTACTGATTATTTCGTACCCAATAGATTATTTTTTCTGATCCTCTCCCTCCTCCCAATCTCCACCCTCAGGTGGGCCCTTATCTGTTTTTCCCCTCTTTGTGTCCATGTGTTCTCAAAATGATTCGTATTCTTATTGGCAGCCTATTACTCCCTTACCACTGAAGCATAATTTTGACTTTGCTTCAAGATCACCATACCTTCCTGGTTGTCCTAGTACCTCATAGCCACTCCTTCTCAGACTCCTTTGCTGTTTCCTTCTTGTTGTTTCATTCTCTAAAATGATGGAAGATCCAGGACACAATTCTTATGTTTCTTCTTTTCTCTATCTGTACTCATCACTCTATACTCACTCCCTGGGTGATTTCATCTCATCTCGTGGCTTTTGATACCATCTCAATACAGATTAATCTAAAATTAATATTTTCATTTCAGAATATTCCCCAAATTTCAGTCTTGTTTATCCAACTGTCTGCCTCCTGTTTGTTTGGTGGGCATATTAGATAGCACCCTCTTGACATATCCAAAATGCAACTACAGAAGCTTTCAGTAAATGACAACCTCACTCAGCAAGGCTTTAAAATGTGCAGTCATCCCTGACTCTTTCTTCCACATCTCACATCTAATTCCTTAGCAAATCTTGCTGACTGTACCCTCGAAAACTATCCAGGGTCTGAATATTTCTCAGCATCTTCACTGCTACTACCCTCCAAGCCACTATCATCTCCTGCTGGAATTATCACAGCCTTCTCCTCACAGTCACCCTGTGTGTGCACTTTGCGTCTCATGTTCTATTCACAAGGCAACTGCCAGAGGGATCATCTTAAAAGGCAAACCAGATCATGTTATGCTTAAAACCCTCCACCGGCTTCCTAAGTCACCCAGAGTGTGGCAGCCAAAACCATCTCAATGGCCAGCAAAACTTTACATGATCCCTTGAGGTGACCTCCATTGCCTCTCTGATCTTGCCTATTCCTCCCCCTCTCCTATGTCCATTCCAGTAGACGCCTTGCTTTTCTTCAAGGATGTGAGGGAGGTATGCTCCCAGCTCTGAGGCTTTGTATTTTCTGCCTGGATTCTCTTTCCCTGAGTATTATCACCTCCCTACCTCCTTCCTGTTCTTGCTGAAATATCACCTTCTTGGTGAAGCCTTCCCTGACCACCCATCTTAGTTTTCCTTGCAACCCTATCCCCCTTCCCTCCTTTTTTTTTTTTAAACCTTTGTCAATATTATCACTACCTGAATTACTATATAAATTTACTTATGCATTGGCTTATTGTCTCTTCCTACCCAAACTGAGATGTAGTCTTCCAAAGGCCAGAAGTTTTTGTTTGTTGCTGCACCCTAAGCTTTAGAATGGTTGCTGATACTTAATAGGTGCTCAGTAAATATCTGCTGAATAAATTGTTGGACAAATACATTGGCTTCAAGTAAAATGTTCAAGATAAATGGAATAGATTAAAAGAAATGAATAAAACAAGTGAAGTGCTGAAGAATATTAGGAATATGGTTAAAAAGGCATGTATTTCTTCTCTCAATTTGAAATAACATATAGTTATATCTACACTATGTAGTGAACATTCTTACAAACAAGTAGTATAAAGGAACATGGAAAAATAAAAACAATTTTGTTTCGTGATTTTTTTTTTTTTTAAAGAGACAGGGTCTCACCCTGTCATCCAGGCTGGAGTGTAGTGGCATGATCACAGCTCACTGTAACCTCAACCTCCTGGGCTCAAGTTATCCTCCCATTTTATCATCTCGAGTAACTGGGACCACAAGCTCATGCCACCGTGCCTGGCTCATTTTTTATTTTATTTTACTTTTTTGTAGAGACAGGTTATCATTATGTTGCCTAGGTTGGTCTCAAACTCTTGAGCTCAGGTGATCTTCCTACTTCAGCCCCCTGGGATTATAGATGATGGGAGCCACTGTACCCATCCTCTAGACATTAATTTTTAAACATTGTTTTAAAAGTCAATGAAAATTGGAGTTACTTTTACATGGACCAGAGTTTAGCGGATTCCAAATTGTAAAAGCCACAAACTTAAAGAATCTTTTCTGTGAATTGTACTTTGGCTTTTTTTTTTTTTTCCATCAGTGTGGTGGATTTGGTCTCAAGGAAGATGAGCTTGAACATCACCTGGAAGTTTGCTAGAAATACTAGTTCTCAGACCACACTCCAATCTGCTGTGTCAGAAACTCTGGGAGTGTCTCACTTGCATTTCTTGAACCACTGGCTTGGTGGGTGTGGAGTGTTGTTCTTACTCATCATTGCCTCTTGTAGATATTTTTTTCTCTCTCTCCCCTCATAATGTATACACACACATCATCATCATCATCATCATCACCATCATCGTCATCATTACTGGACCAGTCTTACTACCCATCATGTCTTCTTATTTACCATTATCCATTATCCTCTGCTCCCTATACAAAGTAATATTTTCCCCATCTTAAAACACAAAACAAAAATTCAAAAACAAAAAATTCCCTCTCTTGAACTTCCTTTTCCTTCTACTCACTATCCCATTTCTCCCCTTCCTTTTGCAGCAGAACTCTAAGACAGTCTCCAAAAATTCTCCCTAATTCTCCCTTGTTTTTTTTTTTATTTTGGTGAACCTGCTAAATTAGACTTTTACTGATACTTGTTTCCTAAAACTGCTTTTACCATCACTTCACTTTGTTAAATCCAGTGAGCAATGTTTGCCCTTCATCCTACCTGAACTGCCAGCAGCATCTGATAATTTATCACTCTTTCTCTCATAACTTCACCACACTCTCTCGATTTTTCTTCAATTCAGTCATTTTTGCTAGTTCCTTCTCATGTATTTCAGTACTAAACATGTTATATTTCATTCTATGCCCATTCCTACATGGTTTTGTTTACTACCATGGCTTTAAATACCATCTATATGTTGATGACTCCCAAATTTCTGTCCCTAGACCCTCAACTGGCATGCTGAATTCTAGAGTACAAACAGATACTCAAATAGTTACTCACCATATTCATTCTGATGATTAATAGGCATCCAAAATGGAGCTCCTGTATATTCTAACCCATACCTACTTCTTTATGGTCATTCCTATTTGAGTTGATGGTAACCTCATTCTTCCATGAGCAATGGCCAGAAACCTTGAGTTACCATTGGCTGTTTTTACTCTTTCACACCACATCCAAGCTGACAGCAAACTCTGTTGGCTCTGCATCAAAACACATCCAGAATTTGACCACTTAACATCCTCTCCACTGCAATTACTCTGCTCCATGCCATTATCAATGTCGCCTGAATCATGTAGGAGCCTCCTAGCTGATTTTGCCTCTTCTCTTGGCCCATGGAGTTTATTTAAGACTGATCCTGCTACACCTTAGTTTGATCTCATCAGTCCTCCACTCAAATCCTTCCAGCGATTTCCTCTCTAGCTCACAGTACAAAACAGAGTTCTTATAATGATTTAAAAACTCTTCCATGATGAGCCTATGATCATCTTTTGGATATAAATTCCTACTCACTCTGTTCTTGCCACACTAACTTCTTTGCCATTTGCTTAAACACTCCAGGCATATAGTTTCACTCCAGGTGGTTTTCCCTACACTTGCTGCTCTCTTTGCCTGGAGTGTTTTCCTCCAGGTATTCACACTGAAGTCTTGAAGTCCCTGAAGTTATTACTCAAAGATCACAATTCTGGTGGCATGTTATCTTACATTATAATTCTCTCCCCTGCGGTTTCACTCTCCTTTTCATTTCTTTTCTTTTTAATTTTTTTTTGAGACTGAGTTACTCTGTCGCCTAGGCTGGAGTGCAGTAGTGCAATCTTGGCTCACTGCAACCTCCACCCACCCAGGCTCAAGGGATTCTCCTGCCTCAGCCTCCCAGGTAGCTGAGATTACAGGTGCCTACCACCACGCCTGGCTAATTTTTGCATTTTTAGTAGAGACAGGGTTTCACCATATTGGCCAGGCTGGTCTCGAACTCCTGGTCTCAAGTGATCTGCCTGCTGTAGCCTACCAACGTGCTGGGATTAAAGGTGTGAGCCACCGTGCCCAGCCTACTGCCTTTCATTTATTTTCTTCTTGCCTTACAACTCAGCACTATACAACATTCGGTTCATTTTATCTACTTGTGTTGCTCATTGTCTTTCTTCCTTACTAGAATATAAAATTGAGGAATATGGAAATTGTGCCACTTTTGCTGTATCCCAGCATCTACAGCAGTGCCTGGCACACAGTAGGGACTTCACACGTATTTATTGGAAAACAAAAATGGAAAATGTGAGCTCTTCATTTCAAAAAAAGTATTTCCACTCATGTACAGGTCTAAGGAATAATATAAAATTCTTGTACTTTTAACAAAGAATTTACATGTTTTTGCGATAACTTTGTTAAAGATTATGCCTCCCTCTTGTTTCTTAGCAACATGAGGACTGCAACTGGGTCTGTTTTGCTTACAACTGTCTAGGGTCAGGACTAAGTGAGGGAAGCAAAGTGCTTGCTTTGGGCATAAAAATAAATTTAGGGTTGCCGATGCATAGAAGAAAAGCGCAAAGGACTCTGTAATCAAGATAGGTTATAATTTTAATGAAGGATTTTTAAAAAGTCAAAATTCATGCAGAAATCTGTGATAACATCATACCCAAATTTTGAGTAAAACTGGATCAGTATTACCAATTTCCTTCACCTCAAATCCCAATATGACTCTGTTTGGTGTTGATTGTATCCATTGGCACCTGATAATCATTTGCTGAATGAATAAATAAACCCAGCAAAGGTGCGGTAGCGTAAGAGGATATCTCTTGTGCTTTGACTTTAATAACTAGAGCAAGTGACACTGACTATGGCTCAGGCACTGATCAAAGTGTCATACATATATGACAACTTATGTAAACCCTCCCCAAACCCTATAAATAGTTATTATTATTAGCATCCCCATTTTACAGATACAGAAACTGAGGTCCAGAGAGATAAAACAACTTGTGTGAGTTCATACGCTAGTAAGTGTCAGAGCTAGACTTGGTAGTAGCATTGTCAAGTCTTCTGTGGATAGGAAACCTGACGGGTCTGCAAGACACCAGGAGACATTCCAGGAAAAGGAAATCTAAGCAAATTACTTTTAACATTATACAGCAAGTTTGTACAGACATCAAAATAAATCATGAAAACATAGGAAAAAGCAGATGTCATGATCCAAACACTAGGCTAGAGAAACTAACGTGGAATTATTTTATGAAGAATGTCAAACATATGGAAGAAATTACAAAGTAGGGCCATTATAGTTGTTTTGCTTTGTTTTGTTTTTTAAGTACCATTGGCTTCAAGAGCCAAGGTATAGTACAGAAAAAGAAAAAAAAAAATGAAGGAAAGAGAAATTATCCTATCCTCTGTAGTGGCAGACAGAGGTTGCTCTGATTTTCTTTTTTTCATTATAAACTTTAAACCAAGGGTTCTCAACCCCCTGGGCCATGGACCAATAATGGTCCATTGCCTGTTAAGAACTGGGCCACAAAGCAGAAGGTGAGCAGTGGGTGAGTGAGCTTCATCAATATTTACTCTATATTTACTATATCTATATTTACTATATCTATATTACTATATTTATATCTATATATACTTCATCAATATCTATATTTACAGCTGCTCCCCATCACTTGTGTTACTGCCTGAGCTCTGCCTCCTGTCAGATCAGCTGTGGCGTTAGATTCTCATAAGAGTGTGAGCCTTATTGTAAACTGTGCATGTGAGGGTTCTAGGTTGCACACTCCTTATGAGAATCTAATGCCTGATGATCTGTCATTGTCTCCCATCACCCCCAGATGGGACCGTCTAGTTGCAGGAAAACAAGCTCAGGGCTCCCACTGATTTTACATTATGGTGAGTTGTATAATTCTTTCATTTTATATTACAATGTAATAATACTAGAACTAACGTGCACAATAAATGTAATGTGCTTGAATCAATCCAAAACCATCCCCCCCTCAAATGGTCAGTGGAAAAACAGTCTTCCATAAAACCAGTCCCTGGTGCCAAAAAAGTTGGGGACCTCTGCCTTGAGCTATCTTTCCCAGTGAGAAATTATTTATGGCATCCATAAGAGAATGCAAGCACCTCACTATGCTCTAAATGGTTTTGTATATAAATGGTGAGATCACAGGTGGAGATCACTTGCTAGAGATTATTTACCAGTCTATTCATAGCAAATGCCATTGACTTTAGCCACACTAACTTGGAATTTATGCTACAGAGGTTCTGCTGAGGTTTATTATCCTATAGAAGACTTACCATTCAAAATGTGTAAGCAAGTTTTTAGGAAGTAACATTAGCGTATTTAATCTAATATAATCTCTATACCCTTATCAGAGCATGGCCTCCCTTGCTGTGCATGAAATAGTGAAGTTTTATTGCATTTCTTGAACGTTGGGTGATAACAGATATAAGTCTTACAGAAACACATTAAGGATAAACAAATGTGGGAGGACTTTCCTATTTGAAGTCTATATTTTGAAACAAGTGGCAAAATACTTGAGTAGTCACATCAATTTGAATTCCAGGTCTTCAGCAAAAGCTTTTGATTCCATTTCCTGACCCTTCCCAAACCTTGCCTGCAGATGTATGTTCAACTTGGACCTGAAGCCATAGGCTCACCCTCCTGGTGCCAAAACTATCCACACTGGCAGTTCCACCTATGTATTTGCACTAGAAAAAAATAAGAAAATAAGAAAATAGTAACAAGAATATAAAAGAGAGCATTTCTAACCTTGGTCTCCCAGTGAAAGTTTGTATTTTAATCTAACTTATTTTAACGTGTTAAAATAAAGTCAGATTTTCTTTACTCCCCTTTTATTTTTACATGAATTTCTGGGGCCCTTTGGGAGTCCAAAGTCCACAGTGCTTGGTGGTTTTTACAAGACTCTGTGGGTGCTTACCCACCAGCACCAATTTTTTGCCATGTGTTCTTGGGAAGTGAAAGTCAGATTTGTTGATTTTTGCTAGATACAGGGAATGATTCTTGTCCAGAGTCACTAAAAGCTCCCGTGGAAGTAGACACATTTTAAAGCAATGATTTCAAAAGAGGAACATAGGCCCACAGTGCCGTTCTTCAGTGTAAGATGTAAAGTAACTTAGCATCTCTCAGCAGGAAAGTAAGATCCAGGGAATGCTGAGACCAGGTTTCTTGGATATTTCTTCAACTAAGCGTATGGCTCTAAGAAAAAGCAAGAGATTTATAATAGCGGTTCTGTTAGGCAATATCAAAACAGATTGCAGTCCTAAGTTACAGGCTGTAAGAGGGCTGAGGTAAACTTGCTAAAATCATTCTGCTATAAATTAGTTGTGTGGCCTTGGGCAAGATGTTTCTCTTTTCTGGGACTTGGAGTTTTGAAGGGTTTTTCTTCCCTTTATAATTTTTTTTCACATATGTGTAAGATGAAATTAATAAGTTCGCAGATATAATTTCATTCATCCATTTGCTGAACAAATAAATGTATATTGATCATCTACTTTGGTACCAGGCTATGACCAGGTGCTGATAATTCAGTGACAACTAGGAGCAAGCTAGAGTTTAGAATTTAGTGAGGAAAGACTTACATTAATCAAACATCATTTGAAAGGAAAGTTATAAATGTAATAACTTCAAAGGGGGAAAATGCTTTGGGCTCTGAAAGTATTAATAAAAGGGGAAATTGAGCTAGTCTACCATGGGTGTTAGATTTTGTGCAAGGGATAATTTTGGAAAAATAAAGTGTTTATGATCATATTTTTTTCACTCAAAAATAGTTTTGCTAAATTTCATAGAACAAAATTTATGTTCTTATTTCATAATAGGGAGAACAAATGTTTTAATAGCATATATAAGAACTGAACTTCTTATAGGTAAAAATACAATTTCATTAGGAAAAACCAAGCTCTCAAAGCCTACGTATAGATGAGAGAGAAAATGGGGCACATTTCTTCACAGTACTGAAGATGTAGGATAAGGAGAGGCAATGTCTGGAGGGGAGTGGCCGAGATGACAGATGGTGAAGCAATGTGAGGTGTGCTTGTCTTCTGATCCTTTAGGCATTAGAGCTACTAACTCCCACAAATCAAGGCTGTGTGTCTTTGGGCTTTCACAAAAGTATAGCATTGGATTTGAGGTAAAGTTCAGTAAAATTTCTGTGGGGAAGTGGGTCCAGAAAACATCTGAATTATACCATAATTTAAATTATATGGTCCGGCATGGTGGCTCATGCCTGTAATCTCAGCGCTTTAGGAGGCTGAGGCGGGTGGATCACCAGAGGTCAGGAGTTCGAGACCAGCCTGACCAACATGATGAAACCCCATCTCTATTAAATACAAAAAATTAGCTGGGAGTAGTGCTGCGTGCCTGTAATCCCAGCTACTTGGGAGGCTGAGGCAGGAGAATCACTTGAACCTGGGAGGCGGAGGTTACAGTGAGCCAAGATTGCACCATTGCACTCCAGTCGGGGCAACTAGAGCGAAACTCCATCTCGAACAAAGAAAAATAAATAAATAAAATGCCATATTAAGTAGAAGGGTGATAAAGAGAAAATCGACCCTGGTTTTTAAGTACTGAAATGGTATCTGCTTTCTCTGATGCCTGTATTCCCATCCTCTCGGCTTTACTTCAATGTGGACTTTAACACATCTCAATGACAATAGTATTTTCTCTTACGTGTACATTTCTTTTCACAGGTAGAGGACTGCTCATTTATCAAACATTTGTTTGTACCTAGAAGTGAGCAGATGAACACCTCGGGGCATCCCTGGTGGAATGTGGGAACATATGAATAACTTCCCAAGCTGATCCTCAGGTGAACCATTCTAAGAGGCAATCATACATTTTTCATAAGGCCTCCAGCAAGACCAAGTGTTCTTTACTCATAGCAGTGACTTACTAAAAAATTAGGTTTTCCCTTTTTCATGATTCTTTCCATGCCTTGTCTCCTGCTCCTTGGAATTACTCCTCAAATTGACTATCTACAGACAAGTCCTTATCTCAGGATTTGCTCTGGGGAGAAAGCCAAAGTATGACAAATAATAAAATCTATGCATTATTTGGAAGAAAGCAACCTGGATGCAGCTTTCGATCTTTTGACCTCTGAATTTGTTAAGTCCTTTGGAATTCACAAGGCGATGTCATATTATTATTGCATTTCGTCCTTGAAATTATCCTGAGTAAGAATGATTATTATCCTCACTGTACAGATGGAGAAACTAAGGCTCAAAGTGAGAAAGTGACATGTGACTTGCTCACCGGCACGTGGAATTCGCCCACATAGACCTAAGATTAGGTAATCCATTCAATGCAACCTTGATGACATGCCTATTATGCGCCAGGCCCTGATCTAGCTGCAGACGATCTTTCTTCCCCCTGGACTCTCTCTCTCTATGTCATAGGTTCTCTTCTTTCATTGGGCTGCCCTAGACCAAGTCCAGAAAAAAAGGGACACACTGGGCTCAGAAGGCTCCAGACCCTAGAAGCACTAATTGTTAGGACACTCAGGGTGCCATCTTCCCAGTGATGCTTCTGTCCTCAGAGGGCCAGAGACCCAATTCCTTCTTCCTTTACTTCAGGGGTGGCTTTGCTTTTGCCTTGATTTTACTCTTTAAGGTACTCTCAGGTTGACAGCCTAGGATCAACAATTCTAAAAAGACTCCTCATCAAAAAGGTTGTCTTGGTAGCTTTCCTTTTCTAATTCCTCTGGTTGGTAAGTGTTAAAATGTTGTGAATGAAATTAGATGATGGAATTTATCTCAAGGTGTGTAGATCATAGTTCACTCTTAACTGTTTTGTTTTTGTTTTTGTTTTCTGTTGGGGATGGATTTTCACTCTTGCTGCCCAGGCTGGAGTGCAATGGTGTGATCTCGGCTCACTGCAACCTCTGCCTCCCGGGTTCATGCGATTCTCCTGCCTCAGCCTCCCAAGTAGCTGGGATTACAGGCCTAATTGTTTTGAAGTGTGTTGACTCTACTGTAGGTTATGAATGAATATTAAGTTATTCTTAAACCATAGACAGGGAGCAACCAAGTACAAGTGGTCCAATTCCTAAAAATGATCCATAAATGTGGCATACAATTTAAGTAAACAATCCTGATTTGGATCAATAATACTGAACTGCCAGCCGGCAAACTAATATGTATGCCCTTTTTTAGAAATGAGAAATAAGAAGCATGAAAATCAAATCACTGGCCAGGCATGGTGGCTCATGCCTGTAATCCCAGCACTTTGGAAGGCCAAGGTGGACAGATCACTTGAGGTCAGGAGTTCCAGACCCACCTGAGTAACATTGTGAAACCCTGTCTCTACTAAAAATACAAAAATTAGCCAGGCATGGTGCCATGTGCCTGTAGTCCCAGCTACTCAGGAGGCTGAGGCAGGAGAATAGCTTGAACCCCGGAGGCGGAGGTTGCAGTGAGCCAAGATTATACTACTGCACTCCAGCCTGAGCAACAGAGCAAGACTCTGTCAAAACAAAAAACGAAAAACAAAAAAACAAAAAACAAACAAACAACAACAAAAAAAATATAAACCCAAACTCTGTAGCTTCAGTAGTTCATAAATTCTTCATTTTAATGTCTTACTTCATAACATCACCATACAGTACTTAACACTTTTACATGGTATAAATTTCGTTTACAATAGCAAAGGGAAATAAATGATTGTACATATAAAACATCATGTATCTATACATAACTCTATATATTACATACAAATACATACCTCCCTTTATATAAAAGTACTTAATGTCTAACCATATGTATAGAATTATACACATACATATATACACACAGATGTCTTACCTGGACTCCCTCGAAAATTGAGCTTGAGACGAGAGTTAAGTGCTAATGCTTTATTGGGAAAAGAATTCCAAGATGACTAGAGTAAGGGAAAGGAAAATGAGGCAGAGAAAAGTGGGAGGCAAATACAAGACAGTTTGTTATCATGCTGACCATGACTTCACAAAGATCCAGAGAGAGACACAGTCCTGCCATCGTCAGCCGCATCCCTGCTTGACCTGTGTGGCATTGTTTGTACAAATGGTGTGGCAAAACTGCATCTAAACAGCTATCCAGGGGAAGAAGTGAGATGACACTTGTATGCCATCTCTATTCCATCTTCCGCTTGCTGTGGGTGAAAGTGTGCCTGGAAGTTGTCTCCCCAACACTTAAGAAGTTGCATTACTTTGTCCTTTGGCCGCTTTGGGGAAGGCAGATCCTACTCCATGTGGTGTGTATTTGTGAAATCTAAGTTTGGAAGGGATTGGAGGAACCAGGGACTCCAGAAATGTTGCTTGTTTGGCCTCAGGCATAAAACCATCCAGCAGTCTCAAAGGTAGGTGTCGGGTCAGTGGCTGAGATGGAGGAAGTTGCTGAGGGTCTGAGAAGTAGGTGAGGTCAAGAGAATATATAGGACCATAAGCTGTGTTTGACACAACACAAATGTATGTATCTAGACACAGCAATAACTATAGTATCAACATAATATGTATTTTCAAATATCTGTGTTAATGGTGAAGAAAGAGCTGTATATAAGCTTGTATAGAATAGAACACAAAATATATCAAGCTTTGAAATTTGTGTTTGCTATTACTGAGATCCAAACAAAAGCCTAAATACAGAATAATAAAGATGTATTTAGATGACCTGGTTTAGGAAGCTAACGAAAGCTATCTTTACCTCCCTATTTTTGCCCTTCGGTTAACCACTCGCAGTAAAATCATGCTTTCCTGGAAATAGGCAGGATGGTCTTCCCCAAAATGCCAAGAATAAAATGCCTAGGATGAGATTTCTTCCCAGAGCAGAAGAAATAGATCTTTGGATTTTAAGAGCTTCCTTCCAGGTTGCCTACAGAATAAACAAAAAGAACCAAGGAGTCAACCACGCAAGTGGAGAAGCTGAATCAATAAACTTAAAATCCAGAAAACTGCAACGTAGACAATAGACTTTTAGTATGCAAGAGCAAGAATTGTGAATACTTAATTATAAATATATTTTCCAGATGCTATAGGAAGAGATCTATGTAGGAAAAAGTTTGCATTCTGGAAATGAAAACTGTAAGAGATCAAAAAAAATTGTTAGACCAATACACTTACAAACAGAAATTTAATATGTGAGCAAATGTCAAAAGTAAGTTGATTTTTAAAATAAAGGGCAATTAGGTTTGGGGTGGAGTTCCGGAAGGACCCAAACAAGTTTCATATAGAGAATGGAAGAATGCAAACTCTTGAAATGCAAAAGCTTTGGGGAGATAAAAGTACTTTTAGAAGTCTTTAATTGTGTGTTTGGTACTCAAGAATGCCGCGATCACTGTTTTTATTTATTGATGTCAGTCCTAGAACAGGAATTTGGAGAGCCAGATGGATAGAGGTTGCCCCATGGAAATGAAACCTCTGCAGTCTGGAGTTCCAGACTGGTGGCCTATGGGATAAACCATGCCTACATGTGTTTTTCAAAGTGTTTTAAAAATCAGGAAATACTACATAAAATTTCAGGCTTCTTTAAAAAAACATAAGATCTGGCCATTCTATGTACTCAGTCCTTCAGGGAAACTATTGGCTGGAGTTGAGTAGCCAGAGTGCCCTTAAAACAATGCTCTCCAGTGACCTTATTCTCACCACTCTTTTATATTGAATCAAATCCATTCAATCATTCTTGTCTCCTGTAGGCAATTGATGTTGCTACTGCTCTCTTACCCAAACAACCGTGCTTCTTAAAATTACCCCAGAGAAATGTCATCTTTTAACTGCTTGTTAGTGTCTGTCAACTTTGCTTCCACCATTCTGAGTGGTTTTATTTGGCTCTAATTATATGTTCTTCATTGTGGTCTCTGGCCATATCTCTAACTCAGCTTCTGACACAGGTGCCATAGATTGGTGTTTTGTCTGTGCTTTCTTGGGACACATCCCATCCACTCCAATCTGGGGTTCGGTTTCTCTTTTCTGCCCTGGTACTGAAAGCTAACTCGAGTTTCATATGTTGAGGCATTTGATACTGTCCTGGGTCCATCCAACTGACTGAATATGACTCGCTTCCTACCATCAGCGTGCCTGTGGTTAATTGGTTGCATGAATAGCTCTAACTCTCCATGCCTCCATATATGCCCACATTCTTTGGTAGTGAGTACCTTCCCACACTGACTCTGAGTTTGACCTTGGATCTTGCTTTGGCCAATATGACCTTAACAAATTGACCCAAACAGAGGCTTTGAAATGTACTTGTACATTTTCACTTCCCCTCTTGGCTCTGGTTGCCTTGAAATCATACTTAAGTTAGGTTAAGAACGTGCTTGGGCTTGCCTGTTCAAGGAAAATGAAAGACCTGTACAAATGAGGGACACAAACAGAAGATCTCACCGGTCTCAGCTGAGGCCATGTTATATCAACCTGCAGTCAGCTCAGTTTCATGTTAATGAGTTTGGCCAAGATCAGCAATCATCTACACAAACTGCAGCTCACTGCCCGAATGAGCCCGGATGATACCAGAATTGTCATGTTGACCTGCAGAACAGTGAACAACAATAAATGCCTACTGTTCTAAGCTTTTCCATTTTGGAGTAGGTGTGTTGCATAGCAATGTCTGATACAGTGTCCCAATTAGTGAGATTTTGGTTATGTTTATGACATAATTTTCTCGTGAGAAATAAGCCTATTGGAAGAGCTTGTGCAGTTACACACTTAACAATATGCCAAAAATAATTCTCATTATATTTTGAAGTCACCCAGAAGAAAAAGAACAGAAAATAATTGAAGGTTGCTTTGGGGTAGGTTGTTTAGAGTCTGGAGAATGTAAACATGTCTCATCTAAAAACTGAACATATTCTGGGGATATTTGAACCCAATGTTTGTGTTGTAAGTGGCATTCCAAACCCATTTCCACAAAGGTAGCAGGATTGTGGGCTGGCATACAGAAGGTATTTCCGACAAACCATTGCATGTCCTGTTACTTTGAGGTCTTTATGTAGAAATGCGAATGGAAATAAGTGCATTGGGGGACCTCAGAAGGTTTGGCAGTCCATTTTAGATGCTTATCTGAGCCACACGAGTTAGGAATCTGGGATGGAAATCTCCTAAGAATAACCATTCTCACGAAATTTCCAATCCCTCTTGTTTTTGGCAGAATTTAAAATTCCGTGGAAATGGCTCATGTCACAAGACTTCTGTGTGGTGCTGGCCAGCACCAGGAAGGAGAGCAGCCCAGGAAAGGAAAACCAAACCAATGTGGCTGCATGTTTTCACGCCTTTGAAAAGGTTTGGGTTTGGCTCAAATGAAGAAAAAGCACTTGGGGTTTTTATTTTGTGCCAGCTTTTTCAAATACCATTTACCTGACTCATGAAGCTTTGAACATCAGGAAGAAACAAGGGAGTGAATACATTTTCAATATTCTTGAGGTTCAAGCATACTTGGAACAAGACTCCTTGCTGGGAGAAAGCACAGAATACCGTTGGAGCAAGATGTGTTCATCCCCCACTTGCTGGGGGTCAGAGTGACAATGCAATTTCTCTATCAGTAAACTCATTATGTACCAGTAATAGAGGTGAGATCAAAGTGGACAAGACTTAGTTTTTCCCTTTAGATAGATCACATGAGTAAGAGGGACTAACCTGGATTATCCTGCCATTTTCAGAATTCCTCTGGAATTTTATTGTTTTTTGTTTTTTGTTTGTTTTTGTTTTTGTTTTGTTTTGCTGTTTTTGAGACGGAGTTTTGCTCTTGTTGCCCAGGCTGGAGCGCAGTGGTACAATCTCGGCTCACTGCAACCTCTGCCTCCTGGGTTCAAGAGATTCTCCTGCCTCAGTCCCCCGAGTAACTGTGATTACAGGCCTGCGCCACCATACCTGGCTAATTTTTTTAAAAAAAGTATTTTTAGTAGAGACAGGGTTTTACCTCGTTGGCCATGCTGGTCTCAAACTCCTGACCTCAGGTGATCCACCGACTTCAGCCTTCCAAAGTGCTGGGATTATAAGCTTGAGCCACTGCACCAGGACCCGCTTTGGAATTTTAGAATCTAGTAATGCACATTATTTGTGGTTTTGAGAATAATTTTGCCATTTCACTCATCTCACTATTGCATACGCTAACTCCATAGCCTGTAATGTTCTACCACCTGTTGTCTGCTTGGAAAATGCCAGTTTCTCTCCCAAGCCCAGCTAAGACTCATCCTTAATCTTGTCAAATGTAATGAACTCCTCTCTCATCTTTGCTACTTCCGTACTTTTTACGTATTTATATTATTGCATTTAACACACAACATTGCATTCTTTACACAGTGCCTGGGGCATAGTAGATGTTTATAAATAGAGATGGATTGCGCAATACACCACCATAAAAACTTTTCCCTTTCCGTAACACAGGAGCCCTCAGTCAACATTAGCCTCATCCTTATCTCTCAACCTAATACTAATCTACCATCTGTCATACCCGACATGATTGTTGTCTCAGCAGCTTCCACACACTTTCTCAGTCCTTCAAGTCCCTCTGTCAACCTTCTCATGTACACATATAAAAAGTCAGCAAATGCTCATGGAATAGTACTTTTCCATCAGTTGGTCCAATTCTAAGGTGCTAATTTAAAGCGATCTTAACTTCCGGACTGTAGCACCATTTATAGCGCTGCATTACTTGATGTCTTATATTATGGTAATATTTGGATTTACGATACAGAAACTCTTTCCCATTAAGTTACAACAGGAGAAGGATAATTTGATTTAGTTTCCTTTTCAGGTTGCCAGTGACTGAGTACTTCAGATTATAGTGTGAGATAGTACTGATGAGGCAAAGGTCAGGGGTTCATATCTCTGGTCCAGGTCTTATTATTATTATTTTTCAATTCTCTTTCCATTCCTCTCAATCTCAGCCAAATTTCCCACAAATTAGTACAATTGAGTAAAGGGGTGTCCATAAAAGAAGGCACAGGAAGGGTCTAGTAAAAACCTATTATTGGAAAAAGACAGCTGACAGTTTATGTGCTATTGCTGTGTCTGTGTGCGTGGTGTGTGTGTGTGTGCGCACATGAGTGTGTGCCCATAGGAGAGTAATTTTTTGCATTTGCACAAAAATAAGTGTCTATTTCTCATATGATCTGAAAAGTCTTCATTATTTCAGTCAGATGGAAGGATTATATTACTTGAACACTGGTATTTAATGTACATTATCACATTTATTAGCATATCAAAACCAGATGTTTAAAATTCGGGCTAGAAATTCCATCATACAGATTGTGTTACTACTTCAGGGCTACCCCACTACCTAATGTTCAACTGTATTTTGTTATGGCTTTAATAGAGCAATAATGTGTTTCCACAAGTCTTAGTCTGGTATTAGATGACATGTGGCTAAATTTGGTGGGTTGAGCAGACTGGTAGGGGGTTATACAAACCAGAGCAACAATAAGAAAATATGTGAAAAATTATTGCTAATAGTCAAGGTTTCTCTCTCTATCTGTGTTGCTCTCACTTTTGCTGTCTCTCTTTTTCTCTTCTCTTCTGTCTCTTTTATTCATCTTTCGCTCCTTAATTTAAGATTTGTTGTTGTTTTTACTGTCTCCAAATGTCCCTCAAACTTCTTCCAGAGGCAGAATCTACCTCTAATTACTAACTTTCTTATCTCAGCAAAAGCTATGTAAAACTTTCCTCTTATTTGACTTTTTTACATGGCTTCTATACTGATAAAACAAGCATGCTCAGAAAACTGATAACATTTCTGATTTAAAAAATGATAATCAATGCAATTTAGATAAGGTAAGATAAAAAATAAAAGCCTATGTGGAACGCAGCCAACGATTCATCTGTTTGCATTAATAGGTTCCAGCAATGGTACTACAGGCACGGAAAGCCAAGCCGGTTTGCCACTGCACTTAGCAAGCACATGAGCTTAAAAATAAACTTTGACAATGCAGATCTCTTTGTCCTTTCAGGAATGGAAAACATTATGTACTTCAAAGCATACTAAGCCTGATTTGAAAATATAGTTGGGATATTGTTACTGTAGCAATTGGGAGAGTCTTTAGCCTGCACACAGTACATGGATGCTTCATGTGTAAATGCTTGAGCCACAAACTTGTGAGAATAAGTGACGCTGGCAACTTTGATATGCTCATTCATAAAGAAGAAACTTCTGTCTTTTAAATTCTCTGGAACAACTGGGATATAGTTCCTCATTTTAATCAGGGAATTTCTTCCTGAACCAAACTGTAAAAACAGAGGATTTGAGTAGCATATTTCACTTGCATACAGCAGAGTTTGTTCATTTTGAGTGTTTTTGTACAGGAAACTGATCTACAGGGTAACATTCACACACAAAAGGGAAACAGTATGGGACGATGGCTTGTTAGTACAAGTGACTCTGTTTTGGAAATTACGGACAAGAAACCTTGGAGGAAGAACGGCATTAAAGATCAAAAGCATGATGACTCCTGATGAAAACATCACCAAATGATGAACCCACGAGCAAAAAGGAATTTCTACTGTGAGTATCTTTGCAATAATCAAGTACCTTATTTGTTTTCAAAATTTCTAGATTATGCTGAGTAGATTTCCAAGCAAGTATTTGATGTAAGGAGTCTTCATTATATAAAAGTCTATAATTAAACTCATTGGGTGGTTCCAACAGAGGGTTAGTTTCTGGAATTTTTTCCATGACCTTGCAACACCAAAATAAGTTGCACGTTAACTCGGGCATGTTTTATACAACCGGCATGTTACATCAGGCTTTTATTTGTGATGTATTACTTCTGGCAATGTAAAAATTGATCAACATGTATCTATAAATTCCATTGCATTTAGATTCTGGTAATTTATGTTTACTTTGGTTTCATGTTGTGGTTAGTCCTGTAATCAATTTGTTCATATACAGATTTACACATATTATTTGTAGTTTACTTAGAATATTAGTTATTTCCTGGGGGAATCTCATGTATATAGTGGGAAAGAGGTGGCTTAGAATCTTGGAAATGGGGAAGAAAAGGTACGATAGTTTAAATCTTGAGAACTAAGACCTAAGTTCTTTTTACATTTCCATAGTTTATTTAGCAAGTAGTTTTATTTGAAATTATTTAGATGTCTCTATGTAAGACTTCTCACCTCACAAGAATACTGTTGTGGTCTTAGAAATGTGAATAAAACTCATCAAAAGCATAATCCTATGTACATATTAAATGTAGCAAAGTCCATCTTTAGGGTGCCTGTCATATAGTATGTACTAAATAAATATTTTTTGAATGCTGAATAAATGCTGGTGTTGGGTAATAGGACACTTTTCGTGTTGGTACAGTAATCATTTTACAGCAGGGTTTAATTTTATGAATTTATCTTTGAGTGTGATTAAATGCTATTTAACAAGAATTATATAATAATGGCATTACATTATATCACTTTTTTCCAATAAGGAATTTCCTCAAAAATCAAATTTCTGGTTAATTGCTATTTATGGTTGTTTTTCTCTTGAAATACAGAAGAATTTGTTCCACATATTATTTGGAAGGGTATCACAAAAATTTGTTCCACATATTATTTGGGAACAATTCTATATATATATATATCTGCTTATTTCCAATTAGTATGTCATATCCAGATTCTGGTTTGTGGCATTGGGACTTGGAATCAGCACTTCTGGAGCCCCCTTTGCTGAAGGTTGATGGGTTGGACAAGACACTGACCAAGTCCTCATGGGATGAAGACTACTTTTTAGTTCCAAGGGGCATAAAAATAAACTCAGAGGTGAAGGTGAGTGATCAAAAGGCTCTTGGAGTTAAATTGAGTAGCTTTTGGAGCCAAATTTCTAGAGTGGCAGAAGAGAAACAAAAGGTATGGAGAGAGCTGGAGAGGGTAGGTCAAGCTACAGATGCCATCTCCATCTTATCGTGTGCCAACTAACACTGTTCTAGTACTCTAATTTCTTCTCATGTTACTTAGTATAGACACGTGCTAAACTGAACACATGTCCTTCTGCTACCATAAGTAGGAAACAAAAATGCTGTATATGTGATTTGATTGCATCTGATTAGAAGTAGTAGTGAAATCCTTTGGGTAGAAACTGACCTCAACTTCAACTAAGCAACAGTTATCATTAAGGTAAACTACTTTTGGACAATCATCTATAACATTGGATATAAGCTTAATGTTGGATAAGTTTATATTATATAAATGTATATAACATCACATATAACAATAGATAAATTTAAATTATCCCATTAACAGTTCTGTTCAGTCTATTTACAGGTAAAATAATCCAGGCAAATCTTTCAGATGCAATTCTAATTAAAACAAGGCATTCTATAGGAATAGCTTGGAAGTTCTTTTAAGAATTAGGAAGTTGGTTGATAATCTGCATGAACACTTTTTCAGGCTAAAAGCATCTGGATTTATTATGCAAAATTCTGGGACCTTGATCAAGAAATGACGTAGTATTACAGAAGTCCTAAGTCTTTTTTTTTTTTTTTTAAGGAAAAGGAAGCCATCTGATTATAATTGAAAGCCAAGTAAGGTATGGTAGAATGATTATGATTTTGAGGATTGTCTTCAAAAGGAAAAGTGTAGGTTTAGATCCTCCCACAAGCAGGATCAGGATGTAGTTATTAATGACAAACGATAACTTTAGTTTTTATGGCATGCTATATTTTTTTCTGGTTTCTTGTTTGACATCAAAACATCTATAGCCAGAGCGATCTAAAAATTTGTTGCACCAGGAGGAATGAGTTCCCTGCCACTAGTGAAATGTTGTAGATAAGGAGGCTCAGCAAGGAGGAAAAAGCACGTATTTTGAGTCAAATCAGTGATGGAATTCCAGACCCCCTACTTATAAACAGAGTGACCTTGGGCAAATTACCTAACTACCAAGATTGTGGTTCCCCATATATAAAACAGGATTAATAGTTCTCCCCTCCTCTACTTTTTGTGAAGATTAAATGAGATAATTAATGTCAACTTTTTGGTAGATAGTAAGCATGCGATAAGATGGTTAAACTACATGGGCTTTAGGGACCTTCCTAACTTTGAGGCCCAAGAAATTCTAGCTGCCTAAAGTAACCTAAATTCCTCATTTGTGCTCAATACTATTCAAAGCTGCAACTCAACAGAAATATCTATTCCCCACCTACTGGATTTCTAATAGAAATCTGTAAATCAAATCTACATGTTCAGTAAAAAATGATAAGTCAATCAGAATGCTTTTTTTTTTTTTTTTTTAAAGAAAGTAATGTGTTCTTTTTGCTTTAGATGCTTTAGATGTGTAGGTGATCTAAATCAATTTGATTTGCCATTCTATAGTCCTTGATGATTAAGACCGTGGAAACACCGGATTGGCCATTGCTAATTGATTTTCCCTTTCATCTTTGGTATATAACCATGTCTAATCACCTCAGAAAAGCCACTGTAGCCAACAGTCATTCTCAGAAGAAATTTTTTTTTGAAAGTTTAAGTGCTGAAACTGTTCATCTTTAAAATGTCTCCTATGGTAGCTTTCTATGGTGTCTGCAAAAATCAGTATTAGGTGGAGAGTGTATTTTGATGTTTTAGTTTATTGTGTCAATTTGTTCCAAACACGTATGCAAAGCACTTGGGTAGAACCACCGTTTTTACACTACTACTGAAACTGGCTTAAGCAGCGTGTACACATCACAGATATGAAATAACAATCTAGCTGTTAGATTTGCTATCTGGAAAATTACTATGTATTTGTGAGAGTGTCAGCAGCAGCTATTAAAAAAATAATATCTTGCACAGATATAGTGCCATTTTCTTTACAAAACCATTTACATATGTATATATCATTCATTCTATCTCACTTTGAAGTGGAGAGAGAAGCTATGTTTACTTCATTTGCTGCATAATGTGAATAATAAACCCAGAAATTAAGCAGAGTTGTCCAATGAAAATGGACATGGAGTAATGAGACTTTGCATCTAGTATAATTTGTTTAAGAGTCTTATGGCCATCTCTGATTTTTATCCAGAAATATATGATTCACCTGTTTCTCTAATGCTTTAATAGTAGTCTTAAACTTGAGAACTAATTAACTCTTACTTTATATTGTGTCATCCACAGAGGACCAAGCAATCTGGCACAAAAAAAGATACAGTATACTTGAGTACAGGCCCAATTAGGTACGCAGAAAAACCTGAGTGTCTGGAATTCCCTGTCTTCTCTACTATAAGTATATCCCAGACACTTCAAGAAATGAAGGTATTCATATTTATTCTATTATATTTTTCATTTTACAAAGGAGTCAGTTGCAAAGGTGCTCTTGGCTACCTTTCCTGGCTGCTGAGATAACATGGACTTGGACAACTGTATTTTATGTGTGTGTGTCTCAAATTAACAGTGACAACATCAGCTAAAACAATGCTTCACAGTTCCTCAAAAGCTGATAAACTACCTCTTAATAGGGATAGATTTTGAGGCTTGGAGCACAGTTACATCTGTTGATTTGAGTCTAGTAATCAAATATCTTCCTTGGTATGAATGAGAGTGTCAGCCAGGTGCAAGAGAAAAACATTAGACTATGAAGCAGCAGGTCCAGATATTTCTCACCAGTTAGCCACCAAGTTATTTAGAAGAGAAGTGTTGAATTTTTTTACATGAGTAGCTATGTATTTGCAATATTCTTTTAGTTCAGTTTTTAATTTTCTTTTCATTTAAAAGCTTAACATTACGCATTCTGTACAATGCTTCTGATTGGTGGCATTTCATAAGAATGTAGGCTTAAACAGGAAACCACAGAATAGAGGGCTTAGATGCATTTTGAATTTCATTGAATGAATCTTAGAGAAGACATGTGTGTAGCTCAGACTGTATTATCCTTATTATTCCTCCCTCCTGTGAGAGAAACAGACTCTAAGGTTAAATAAGTGCAGCAGAGCTAATAGAAGTGCGATTACAAGTCATTAAATATCCTGACGCCAAAGTGTTTTGTTTCCATTAGGCTGTTTTTGTTCTTTCGAAACCCGAGGTAAGAGGTCAAGGTGAATTGAACTGCAATGTGTAAAAAGCAACCAGCAACTTTTCATACCTTGGCTTTCAAGAGTTCTGAGTAGTGTGAGCCTGAGTTCTCACTTCTTTTCCTTCACGTTTTTAAGGTTGGCTTTAATTTTGAGAAGGGTATAGGAACCTCACTCCCTCAGGGTAGGATTTTCTGTTCGTAGGACACAGATTTTTGTTTTTTGTTTTTCTGTGTGTGTGTATGTGTGTATACATATATATTTAAGTTACTTTATATTAACTAATATACATTATACGTTACATAATATAAATAGAATAATAAAATATACTTATATATAATATTGTATTAAATATACATTTCAGTTACTTTTAAATTTACATCAAGTAAAATTCACTATTTTTTGTGCGTATAGTTCTATGAGTTTTGATATAGAGTCTTGTAACCACGATCAAGATATAGAACCGTTCCTTCACCCCAAAAATATTCCTTTGTGCTGCCTCTTTGTGGTCAAAACCTCCCCTATCCCAAACTCTTGGGACAATTTATTTGTTTTTTGTCTTTATAGTTTTGCCTTTTCCAGAATTTTAGTATACATGAAATCATACCGTTTACAATCTTTTGAGTCTGATTTCTTTTTTGTTGTTGAGGCAGGGTCTCACACTGGTTGTCCAGGCACTGCCTTGGCTCACTGCATCCTCGACCTCCTGGGCTCAGGTGATTCTCCCATCTCAGCTTCCCGAGTAGCTGGGATTACAGACACGCACTACCACATTGGCTAATTTGTTATATTTTTAGTAGAGATGGGGTTTTGCTATGTTGCCCAGGCTGGTCTCAAATTCCTGGACTCAAGCAATCTACCCACCTTGGCCTCCCAGAGTGCTGGGATTACAGGCCTGAGTCACCATGCCCGTCCTTGAGTCTGAATTTTTTTTTTTTTTGAGATGGAGTCCCACTCTGTTGCCCAGGCTGGAGTGCAGTGGCCTGATCTCGGCTCACTGCAACCTCTGCCTCCTGGGTTAAAGTGATTCTCCTGCTTGAGCCTCCCGAGTAGCTGGGACTACAGGCGCATGCTACCACGCCCAGCTATTTTTTTTGTATTTTTAGTAGAGACAGGTTTCCCATTGTTGGTCAGGAACCTCTTGATCTCCTGACCTCGTGATCCACCCGGCTTGGCCTCCTAAAGTGCTGGGATTACAGGCGTGAGTCACCGCTCCCGGCCTTAAGTCTGATTTTTTTTCACTTAGAGGAATGCATTTACATTCATCTTTGTTGTTGTTGTTGTGTGTATATCAGTAGTTGGTTTCCTTTTATTGCTGAGAATTATTTTGTTGTACCAGAGAAATTCTGGTACAATAAAACACCAGTGAAGAACGTTCAGGCTGTTTCCATTTTTTTTTTTTTTTTTTTTTTTTTTTTTTTTTTTTTTGAGATGGAGTCTCACTCTGTCGCCCAGGCTGGAGTGCAGTGGCGCAATCTCGGCTCACTGCAAGCTCCGCCTCCCGGGTTCGCGCCATTCTCCTGCCTCAGCCTCCCGAGTAGCTGGGACTACAGGCGCCCGCCACTGCGCCCGGCTAATTTTTTCTATTTTTAGTAGAGACGGGGTTTCACCATGGTCTCGATCTCCTGACCTTGTGATCCGCCCGCCTCGGCCCCCCAAAGTGCTGGGATTACAGGCGTGAGCCACCGCGCCCGGCCCCTCCAGTTTGTAATGATTAGGAACAATGCTGTTCTTAACATAATGTGCTCTGAATATAGTTTTTTTGTATAAATGCGAGTTTTCGTTCTTCTAAATACCTAGGAGTGGGATTGAAGATCGTAAGATAAATGTACATATAACTTATAAGAAACTACCAAACTGTTTTCCAGAGTGGCTTGACCATTTTGCATGTCCACCAGCAGGGTGTGAGGGTCCTAGTTACTTCGCATTTTTGCCAGTGCTTGGTATTGATTTTTTTTTTTTTTCTCTTACCCGTTCTAATAGGTGTATAGTGGAATCTCATTGTGGTTTTAACATGTTGAATATCTTTTCATGTGTTATTTGCAATACGATTATCTTCTTTAGTAAAATATCTGTTCAAATCTTTTTTCTTTTTCTCTCTTTTTTTTTTTTTTTTTTTTGAGACAGGGTCTCACTCTGTCACCCAGGTTGGAGTGAAGTGAACAATTGTAGTTCACAGCAGCAGCCTCTAACTCTTGGGCTCAAGTGATCCTCCTGCCTCAGCTTGCCAAGTAGCTGGAACTACTGATGCGCACCACCATTCCCAGCTAATCTTTTAGTTAGTTAGTTTGTTTGTTTGTTTTTTCTGTAGAGTCAGTGTCTGGCTATGTTGCCCAATTTCGTTCATCATTATTATTATTATTTTTTTACTGGACATTTGCTTTCTTACTGTTGGTTTTGAGAGTTCATTTTAAATTAAGGATTTAGGCCCTTTACTAGATTTGTGATTCAGGTATTTTCACTAGGTTGTGTTTTTCATTCCCTTAGCCATCTTTTATGGAGAAAAAGATTTTAGTTTTGATGAAGTACAATTGATCAACTTTTTTCTGTTATGGGGCATACTCTTGGTGTCATAGTTAAGAATTTTTTCCTAATTCAAATTTATGAAAATTTCTTTTGTGTTTTCTTTTTTCAGAATATTTGTCATTTTATGTTTTACATTTAGATCTATGATCCACTTCAAGTTAATTTTGTGTAATTCAAATTTATGAAAAATTTCTTTTGTGTTTTCTTTTTTCAGAATATTTGTAATTTTGTGTTTTACATTTAGATCTGTGGTTCACTTCAAGTTAATTTTGTATAAGATATGAGGTGTGGGTCAAGGTATATATTTTTTTGGCATATGAATGTCTGATTGTATTAACACAATCTGTTGGAAAGATTATCCTTTTTCTATAAAACTGCCTTTGTACTTGTACTAAAAATCAGTTGACCTGTATACCATAATTTAGTACCACTAATACCATATTGTCTTGACTGATATAACTTTAGAGTAGGTCATGAAATCAAGTAGTGTGAATCTTCTAAATTTGTTCTTCTTTAAAAAAAAAGTTTTCTAGGTCATTTATCTTTCCACACAAATTTTAGAATCAACTTGACAGTATTTATGAAAACCCTGCCGGGATTTTAACTGGGATAAGTGTTAAATCTATAGACAAATTTGGAAAAAATTGATATCTAAATGATACTGAGCCTTTCAGAAGATAGTAAGCCTTATTTAGCTCTTCCTTGATTTCTCTTATTTGGCTCTCCTTTGATTTCCCTTTGAAAACCACCAGATTTTGCATACTTTTGTTAGATTAATATCTAGGCATGTCATTTTTAGGGCCATTATAAATGGAACTTTGAAAAATGTCTGTTTCCTATTTTCATTGCTAGTATATACATATATGTGGGATTGATTTTTGCATATTGACATGTGTCTTATAAATTTGCTAAACTCATTTCTTAGTTCTAGAAGGTTTTTGCAATCTATTTAGCTTTTCTATATCAATCATGACATCTATGAATAGGATAATTTTATTTCTTCATTGCCAGTCAGTGTGCCTTTTATTTCTTTTACTTACCTTGTTGAACTGGCTAGGGTTTCAGTACTATGCCAAATAGGAGTTGTGGGAGCAAATGTCTTTGTGTTCTTCCTTATATTGGTGGGAAAAGATGTAGTCTTCATTATTACATGTGTTAGCTATAGTTTTTTAAATAGATACTCTTTATCAGGTTAAGGAAATTCTCTTTTATTCTTAGTTTGCTGAGAGTGTTTATTATAGATGAGTTTCAGTTTTTTCAAATGCTTTTCCTGCCTCATTTAATATGATCATGTGATTTTTTTCTCCTATCATTTGTTAGTATGGTGAATGATATTGATTGAATTTTGAATGTTGAGCCAGGCTTCCATTTCCAGGATTAACCCCACTTAACTGTAAGATGTTTCTCTTTTTTGCCTACTGTTGGATTAAATTTGCTAATACCTTATTGAGAAATTCTACATATATGTAAATGAGAGGCATTCATCTGTAGTTTTCTTTTTCTGTACTGCCTTTCTCCTGCTTGGTGTCAGTGTATTGATGGCCTCAAAAATGTCAAAAATTCTCAATTTAAGGCTCTCAGAATGTACTGATGGTATTGCAGTGTTAAATTTAAATTAACAGAGAGAAATAAATGATCAGCTGTGGAACAATACTGTTCCATCGAAAGGATAGTAGTCTAGAAATATGTAATAAAGGAAAACAAGTGAAACACATAATTGATGAAGTTTAATGAACTGGGTTCAAAAAATTGATTGTTTATCATGATAATCCAAATGTGATGTGAATTAAGAAACCATATCCAGCCAGGAAGACTGCTCATTCCCACCCCGCTGTAATCAGGTTTTACTTATACAAGGAGTCCATCTGGTGATTTTTCCATGAACTGATAAGGGTGTGATCCTTTGGCGTTTCCATCTATCCTGAGCAGCATAATAGGTAAGTTCCATAGAGAGATGAATTTTCCACTGTTGGTGGAAACCCATATTTATCTTTCTGTCCAGTTGAAAATACAGCCGTAAGTTGTTTTAATGATATTATGATGTCAAATATAAGAATATTAGCTAAAGGGAGAGAGCTCTAAACTCCAAAATTATAGTAAGATAGGCTAGTATTGTAGAAGTTAGCCCCTTTCATCCAGGCACAATGTGAGAGGTCAGGAAAGCATATCATACTGGTTATGAAGGTGAACTCTGCCCTTCAATTGTCTGGTTTGAACTTGTGAGCTGGCTGACATCAGGTAAGTCACTAAACATTATATTAAACATTTTAAACGTAACTATTTTAAAGCTCCTTTCCAGTTTCTCTCTTACCTCTAGTGTCTCAGATGTGAATTCTCTGTTTTTTGGGGGTCTGGGTCTTTGGAATTTCTTTTCTATATCAGACTCCCTCATGTTATATCCTTCAATTCCTCACTTTGCTAGGAAAAATTTCCTCTCTAGTCTGTTGTGTGCACTGGCTGTGGTTACCTCTCTATGGAGTGATTTTTGATAACCCCAGATCATATCTGATGGAATTAGCAGGTTCTAAGCCATTTTTCATGTCAGCTTTTTAGCTTGAGATGTCTGAACCACATAAAATTGAGGCTTCCACATAAACCATACAGGCTCTGGGGTCTTTGGCAGGTAACTCTGTATCCATTCATGACCTGAGATGGATAATTAATTTCTAGATGAGCCCATGGTTAGCGGGTGGAAATTTTTTCTTCTCTGTTAAAAATCTCAGTGACAGAGACATGTGCTCCCGGCATCATTTTGCCCATGGAGCATCAATTCTTTCTGATCACCTTTGACTCCCTCTCAGTTGACAGCACTTGTAGATTCTTTGTTGTGCTAGAGCTGAAAAAGTTACAAAAAGGATCTTTAATGTATTGAAGGGTTAGCAGAAACTAGATGAGATCCAAGGGGAACAAGTAAAAGCAAAGAAAAATAACTGTGAACTGAAACGATAATACTGAGCAAACGTAAAATTGAGGGTTAGCTTGGAGGCAAATACCAATACCACTGCAGAGATCATGAGCTTGGTCTCTGTCTCAATTGGAAATCTCTCCCTTAAGTAAAAGCCTTGGAAGGAAGCTAAGGTGGTTTCAGATCAGTAATCCCTCTAGCCTCTTTCTAGAGAAAAGCATTTCCAGGTTAGGCTCCCACAATCAAGTGAAACTAAGTTTCACTATCAAAATGTGTATGTATAATCAAAACTTACTGAATACCCAAGGCAACAAGCCGCATGACTGAAAGTCAATAAAAATAACGAACAACAAATTAGGGATCTAGCAACTAAAATATAATAGTTGAAATACAAAACTCAATTAATAGGTTGAACACTAAAGAGAGGATTAATGAATTGGAAAGTATGTCTAAAGAAACTATTCAGAGCATGGAGCATATGGAGACCAAAAAAATGAAAAATACAAGAGTTAAGAGATATAGAGGATGCAATAAGAACGCATAAGCAATCTTGAGCAAAAAGAGCAAAACTGGAGGCATCACACTCCGTGATTTCAGAATCTACTATAAAGCTGTAGTAATTATAAAACGGCATGGTACTGGCATAAAAAGAGACACATACACCAGTGGAACAGAATACAAAGTCTAGAAATAAATCTACCAATTTATGGTCAACTGATTTTTAACAGATGCCAAGAACACACAACAAGCAAAGGGCCAGTTACTTTAATAAATGATGTTGGGAAAACGGAATATTCACATACAGAAGGATAAAATTAGACCCTCATCTCACATAATATATAACAATTAACTCAAATGGATTAAAGATTTAAATATAAGAACTGAAATTGTAAAATCCCTGGAATAAAAGATGGGAAAACTCCATGACACTGGTCTGGACAATGTTTTGTATATGAACCCCAAAGCACAGGCAAATGAAAGCAAAAACAGACAAAGGGAATTACATCAAACCAAAAGCTTCTGAACAGCAAAGGAAACAGTTAACAGAATGAAGAGGTAATGTAAGGAAGAGAAGAAAATATTTGCAAACCATGCACTAATAAGGGATTAATATTCAAAATATGTAAGGAACTCAAAGAACTCAATAGCAAGAAAACAAATAACCCAATTAACAAATAGGCAAAGGATCTGGGTAGACATTTCTCAAAAGAAGACATACAGACAGGTATATAAAAATATGCTTAACACCACTAATCATTAGGGAAATGCAAATTAAAACCACAATGAGATATCACCTTGCGCTATCAGAATGGCTATTATCAAAATAGATGAAAAATAACAAGTGTTGGTGAAGATGTGAAGAAAAGGGAACTCTTACACACTGTTGGAGGGAATGTGTATAAGTACAGCCCTTTCAGAAACAGTATTGTGGCTCCTCAAAAATATAAAAATAGAGCTATCATATGATCCAGCAACCCCACTGCTGGGTGTATGCCCCAAAGAAAGAAAATCATTTTATCAAAGAGCTGCATTCCCATGTTTATTGCAGCATTATTCATAATCTTGATGGATGGATCGAGACCATCCATCCCATCTCTACTAAAAATACAAAAAAGTAGCTGGGCGTGGTGGTGGGAGCCTGTAGTCCCAGCTACTCGGGAGGCTGAGGCGGCAGAATGGCATGAACCCAGGAGGCGGAGCTTGCAGTGAGCTGAGATCGTGCCACTGCACTCCAGCCTGGGCAACAGAGCGAGACTCTGTCTCAAAAAAATAAAAAAATAAACATAATGAGAACTTCCTGGAAAGTTTCCTGCAAGTAAGGGTCATGATCAAATTCGCGTTCTTAAAAGATTACCCTGCCTGCTAAGTGGCCAGTGGATTGAGGGGGTCAAGAGCAGAATCATAGAGAGGGAGAGCTCAGGGCCACTGCAGGTGAGAGATGAAGCTGTCCAGACCTGGTAAACACATGTGGGGTGCAATTCTCTCTCAACATGGAAAAAACAAAACCCATCCAAGAAAGACCCTTTGCTCTCTGGAGTAACTTCATAACTTGCCATGTCCTACATATCTGATAAAATGAGCCCACTTGTCCTTATTCCACTGTTATCAATAACTGGTTTTCTCCAACAGAAGCTAGACTCTACGTAATGTTTATACTTAAAATAAAAAATTGGTAGGTCCTCTTCAAAGAACAGCTTTCTAGTAGAGTGATATCACTTTGCTTTTAAAGTCTTCTGAGCAGATAAAATTGCTTACTATTATACTTTGTTTTTACCTTTTCTGATGCAAGCTATAGACCTTCAAAAAAAGCATGTTGCAATAGAGATTTTGTGTTTCTTACTGAGTTCACACATCAAGAAAAAAACCTGTTTGTATGTAAAAAGGAGTTATTCTCCCCTAGAGAAACACCGATGAACAGGGCCAATAATCAGCTGAGACACCCGATACGACTATATCAGTTGTTCATGACAATGTCAGTTAATGGCTAGTGTCCATTAGTTGTACCATCTGTTCCGAATGGTTAGTGTCTATGTGTTCATGGTTGTTAAATATTTAAAACTCATCCTGTTCATGAATATTGGATCATATTTACTATTTTCATTTGGAATACATTTCAATTCATTCACCTTCTATGTGATTGGAATTAGAGGGAGAGAATAGACAACATTCAGAAGTGCCACATATAATCCCTTTTTTGGAGAGGCAAGGAAAGATTGTTAAAGAGATTTATTGTAGACATGTTATAGATCGTCTCCTCTTGCATTCTCTGGTTTTTGGTATGCTTGGTTATTCTCCATGAAGAAACATTCTAGCTGCCTTGCCGCTCTTATGCTTTTCCTCCTTTCTTTGGCACAAAATTATTGTTCTGTTTTTAAAAAGGAGACTAAAAGTTTTCAAAAATTTCAAGTTGTATTTTAGATATAGAGGGTACATGAGCAGGGGGACCACAATATATACATTGTATTTAATTTTACCATATTGTATTTAAGAGAAAAAAAGAATAAACAAGATAATTTATTTCACCCCGAGTCATTATAGATCTATTCATCAAAGTTCATAGCATTAATTATCCCTTTTTTCCCTTGTTGAGTGACTGTCCATTTTCTACCATTTCTGCCAAACCTTTGGTAACTCATTAGGTTTCTTTCAGAGGTGTGGTGCTTTGGATGTTTTCAAACGTTCTTTAAGGATGGCTTTGTGCTGTGAACTCTGTTAATAATGCTTTGGACCAAATCTATTGAATAAATGTATCAAGCTTAAAAATATTATTAATAATCAAAGATAAAGTCTGGCTACAAAGATGTTTAGACTTCTTCAGTGACTTCTAAATTTGCGATAACCCTTATTTTCTTGTGGGTCTCATATACTGTCTCAGAAGCAAACTTCGAAAGAGGAATCCCAAAAATATGTTGAGCCTCAGTATATTTCTTTCTTTATTTTTTGACACAGGGTCTGACTCTGTAGCTTAGGTTGGAGTGCAGTGGCACAATCTTGGCTCATTGCAACCTCTGCCTCCTGGGTTCAAGCGATTATTGTGCCTCAGCCTCTTGAGTAGCTGGGACTACAGATATGCGCCTCCATGTCCAGCTAATTTTTTATATTTTAGTAGGCACGAGATTTCAGCATGTTGCCCAGGTTGGTTTTGAACTCCTGAGCTCAGGCAATCCACCCACCGCATCCTCTCAGTGTTAGGATTACAGGAGTGAGACACTATGCTGGGCCAAACCTCAATGCCTTTAGATCTCAATGGTTTTCCAGTGTGACAACTGAAAAACGATGCTTGGTTGGTTGTGTAAATTATAGAGTTTGCTTTATACTTTATGCTACGTTCTCACCATATACTGTCATATACATTATCGTGATCAAAGATTCTTCAAGTAAAATGTCGTACATAGGATATCACCTTTCAATTTCATTTTATAAATCTCCTGGTCTGCCTACCTCTAATCTTCTAGTATAATAATAAAAAAATTCAGTCTTGGTGGGAAGACGATAATTTCAATTATTTTAAATGATTAATAGTTTTTAAATCACACAGAGTTTATATTTTCAATGATGGATGAGAGTTGGATATTAGATATTAAGAACATATTTTTTAACTTTACAGTAATTTTCATCTATGTTTAGACAGTGAAAAATTATGCTTCAGGTAGTCATGTTAAGTACCTGCAATTCTCAGCTTACAAATGCAACTGTTTAAGAAATATGATTTCATTTTCCTACAAGTGAACTTAAGTTATATTTCAAGTTCCCCGTTTCATCTGGTTGAAATCCAGTCTTGGTTAATGTGATAGTTGATTTCAGGTGTCAGCTTGACTGGGTTAAGTGTTACCCAGATAGCGTTCTTAAAAGATTATCCTGCCTGCTAAGTGGTCAATGGATTGAGGGGGTCAAGAGCAGAATCATAGAGAGGGAGAGCTCAGGGCCACTGCAGGTGAAAGATGAAGCTGGCTAGACGTGGCAAACACTTGTAGGGTGCAATTCTCTCTCAACATGGAAAAAAGAAACCCATCCAAAAAAGACCCTTTGCTCTCTGGTGCTTTACCAGATAGCTGGTAAAGCACTATCTCTGGACACATCTGTAAGGGTGTTTCCAGAAGAGGTTGGCATCTGAATCAGTGGGCTGAGTAAGGAAGATCTGCCCTTACCCAAGGTAGGCAGGCACCATTCTATTTGTTGAGGTCCTTGCTAGAACAAAAAGGCAGAGGAAAGATGGATTTGCCCTCTCTTCTGGAACTGGGACAACCATCTTTATCTGCCCTTGAATATCAGAATTCTAGGGTCTTAGACCTTTGGGTTCTGACACTTATACCAGCAGCACTCAGTTTCTTAGGCCTCAGCCTCAGGCTGAGACTTGCAGCATTGGCTCCACTGGTTTTCAGGCTTTTGAACTCAACTGTATTATACCACCAATTTCCTTGCTTCTCTAGCTTGCAGATGACACACTGTGGGACTTGGCCTCCATAATCACGTGAGCCAATTGCCATAATAAATCCCCTCCTATCATCTATCTATCTATGTATCTATCTCTCTCTCTCTCTCTCTCTCTCTCATATCTATCTATCTACCTATCATCTCTCTATCTAATCCATCTATCTATCCTCTTGTTTCTCTTTCTTTGGAGCACCCTAATACAGTCAATTTGGAGTTTCTTCCATTGTTTCAAGGTCTTTTTCAAGTCAATTCAGGATCTTCCCAAATCCAACGTTTTCTTCTGGGTTGTAGAGCTTTAAGAGGCCCAAGAGCTTGGTGTGGCTGTTTTGACATCTGCCTTGGAAGTATTTGCTGTGACATCACTTGTTTTTGAGTCCTCCACAGGTTGTAACCATGTCTTCCTTGCCCTATGTATCAGATCTCTTCAAATCTGCTTGGCAATTTATGAGCTTCTCTTGTGAGACAAGAGACATGTGTGGCTCTTCTCTTGTGCCATTCTAGGTCCACAGGGGATTTTCAAAGTTGTCTCAGCCTTTTTTTGGCTGAATACCTTATGGAGCCATTACTATTCAAATGCTATCATGCCAAGGAGGGCATGGGATATTTTTTTTTAAATGCATTCCCTTACTAAGTTCCAGGTCACGGCCTCCATTCAAATCCCTAAACTTGTCTGAAGATGTGCAACCTTCCTTCTGCCTAACTTGGCTTAGGGTTTGGGGAAGGTACATGGCCCTTTCCCAAAAACCCAGGAACATCTAATCTGCCTCTCCCTGATTTTTCTCTTCTTTTACAGCCCAGATAATCTTTATCTTATCTAAAAGGGAAAAGAAAAAAACAAACCCTGGATTTCACCACTTTAATGTTTATGCAAGGACTTTGAGTTTTAAAGTGAAAGTCAGTGATTTACTCCTTCCTTTTTCTTTCCTTCCCAGAGTGGGTGAATCTAAAAGAGACTTTATTAGTGGGGTTAGAATCACATGCGTAAAAAAGAATTACTAGAAATGAAAAGAAACAATTCAGTGATACAATATGAACAGTATGAACAGTATGCCTGTTGACACATGGATTTCCACAGCCTGCAGATTTTGAAACTGAAGTAGGTGGCCCTGAAATACGAGCTTTTTGTTTTAATGGAGCTATTGCTACTGTAAAACAACTGTATAAATCCTTTCCAAAAAAATCCCTTCTTGCATTTTAGGAACTTTCTCTAAGGCTTATTATATTTTTTTTGTATCTTTTTTCCTGTATGGTGAGAGAAGGAAATTTATTCTTGGAAATACATAAGCTCTTTGGGCTCCGGTGAGCCCTCTACTACAAAGGTATCTTCCTGTGCACTCTTCTTGACAAAGAGAACCCTGCCATATAATCCAGCTGTGCATAACTGAATGTGCCAGTTCAGTAATCCTTTAATGAATCACCTTTTAAAATCTGCCCCTCAGCCATAAGTATGTCACTTCAACATCATTTTATACTGTGAATTGAGTTACATTAAAGCAGTTAAAGCATGGAAAGAGGCAAGAGTATTTTACATTAAATTACTGGATAACAATCATAATCAACAGTTGAGTGCCCTAGTTAGTGAGCCTGACCATGTTATAAACTGATTTGGCACTGAAGACTCTTCTAGCTAAAGTCCAGCAACCACGTGAACGTCTTTGCATAAGCACCAAATTCCTGAATTTGTTTTGATATATATTCTTATCAATAATGGCAATGATGCAGAACAATTGCACAATTTTAAAAATAAAATTTTTGGTTTGCAAAACATTTGGCTTATCAGGTGAAGAAATTTGCATGAGAGGTGGCTCAAAGCTATGTTGGTTTAGATACAGCTTTTATCTGAGACGTGTCCAACCTAAATCCTACATTGTGCTCTATTTTATTTGTTTTACTTTGTCTCCCCTCCACTTCACCTTGCTCCCTTTAATGCTCTTGTCATTAGGACACAAAAGAGGAGAAGGATGAAATCTGCATACCTAGCTCTAAGGATTTTCCTAAACATTGCCAGGAAAATCCAGCAGGGTGCAGAAGTAAAGCTGCTGCCAAGGAGTAGGCAGGAGAAAGGAAACGTGGGCTTTACGGATGGGGCATTTATTTTGCTTCTGGCAGAGTAGGGTGGCATGAACTTCCTAAGGCAGGTATAGGGATCTGAGTGGAGCAAGTGCTTCTGCACTGACACCTGATACCCTGTGGACTCACTGGAACTACCAGATGTTCCGTAGGCATCTGTGGAACAAGGGTGACAAGAGACACATGGAATAAAACAATCTTTGAATGGGGTCAGTATTTGGTCAAGGACTTCCAGGCTGGAGTCAAGGCTAGGAGCATCCTAGGTGCCAAGGTTGCATCCGTATAAGCCTCTCACAGGGTTAGTGCACAGTTTTAAGAGGTCCAGTTTTGCAGAAGCCCAGTTCACTTATGCAGTGAATAATATGTTTCTAATCCTAGCATTCAAGGCTGTGTAAGTTTATGCCGTCTTTCCGACTTCTAATGTTGCTTTCATACAGAAACACTTGCTCTAGCCCAGGTTATTGAAGGAGTAGGCTTAAAGCGACCATCCTGGCTAACACCGTGAAATCCTGTCTCTACTAAAAATACAAAAACTTAGCCGGGCGTGGTGGCAGGCACCTGTAGTCCCAGCTACTTGGGAGGCTGAGTCAGGAGAATGGCGCCAACCCCGGAGGCGGAGCTTGCAGTGAGCCGATATCGCACCACTGCACTCCAGCCTGGGCGACAGGACAAGACTCCGTCTAAAAAATATATATATATATGTGTGTGTGTATATATATATATATATATGTCTTGCAATATTTTGCCATAGTTTTTTCCTCATGTTATTGTTCTGACATCTCAAAATCTTACCTATGTACTAAGTGCCACCTCCTTTATAAAGTTTTTCATGCCTGAAATTCCCATTGAACAAATGTTGCTTAAATATCAAAGAGCCCTAAATGAGAAAAACAAAACAAAACATCTCAGCAATTAATTTTTATACACTGTGTAGGAGACAGTACTTATCTGTCTTACCTGGGTACTTATCAAACATGTTTTAGTGGTATATAAAACCAAAACCAATTGCCCCACTCTTGTCTTTATATCCATCTCCACCCACCAGAACTAACAAATTTAATAGCCTATGGACTAAACTACATCTTTCTCTTGCTCAAACATATGTCTATAAAACATATGTTCATTACATATCCACAGGAGGTTTTTTTTTTTTTAACTGAAATAAAGCTGTATTATACATATTATGTTACAATTTGTGAATTTAGCCTTATAATATCTCTTGGACATAAATTCGTTAAAAGCTGAGCTACCGGATGGTTAAGTACCAAGGTTTTAGGGTCATAGTGCCTGGGTTCAGATCCAAACCCCGGAGCTAAATAATCATGTAACTCTTCATAAATTTACTTATTTAACCTCTTAGTTTTCTCATTGGTTAAATGAGGATAATATTTTGAATATTATTGTGGGATTATGGTGACGGTTAACTAAGTTTAGACATATAAAGTACTCTAGAAGAGCACACTCAATAAAGGTGCTATACATTGCTCCTTCAGGTCAGAAAATATGCATACACACAGACTTTTACACTTTTATGTAAGTGATACTATTATAAGGCTTTCTTTACAGTATAACGTTTTCTTTCCTTTTTCTGTTTGCTTATTTTTGCCTTATTCCCTGTCTTCACTCTCCTATATTTACCTCTGCCATGCCATTTACTTTAAGTAATATAAATATTGATAACTGTAAACCCCCTTAACTAGTGTGGCCTAATATGTATTATTCTGTATTATTTCAAATGATTACCTAAATTTATGTCACATGATATACTTATGTGCATACATATACACATATATGTGGGTATGTTTTTGTCATTATTTGCACTACAGAAATAAACCATATTGTACACAATTTTTCATGCATCTTACTTTTTTTCTGAATCAGTAATAACTTTTGGAAATCCATTAGGTCCGAAAGTGTAGCTGAATAATATTCTGTGCTGTGGATTACCATGGTTTATTCCTTTGTGTGCATATTTTTGCCACTACAAAGAGTGCTGCAATAAACATCTGGATTCACATGTCCTTACTTACTGGCAGCTGTATTTCTATGGAATATATACCAAGGAGTAGGATTGCTTGGTCAAAAGGTTTATGTATTTTTACATTTTAATAAATGTTGCCCAATTGCTTTCTTAAAAAGCTGTACCAATTTACATTTTTAGCAGCAATATAGAAAATGCTTTGTTCCACAAATCCCTACCAACAGCGTTATCACTATTTAAAATTTGTGTTGGCCTCATAGGGTTAAAGTGATCATTTATTATTACTTCCGTTTCTGTTTCCCTGTTAGTGAATTTAAAATATATATACACATATTTTTTGACCCTTTGGATTTGCTCAACTGTGAATAGCTTATTTATATCTATTGCTCATTTTTTCCCGTCAGGTGGTTGTTTGTTTCTTATCAATTTTTAAAGCTCTCTTCATGTAATTATAACTTTTAAACTCTTATCTGTCATCTGCATTGCAAACATGTTTCCTAAATCTACCATTTGTTTACTGTCTTTGTTAGTAGTATCTTCTGCTACACAAGTTTTTTATTAGCTTCTTTCCTAGTCTTCCCCAGAAATCCTAGTAAAACACTAATATCATATTTATATTTAACCCTTTAATCCATTTGATTTTTTGTAAATAACATGAGATAGGCTTATTAATGTTTTTTAGAATGAATACTCGGTTTGGGGACAAATTTTGTAAATAGGTCGCCTTTTTTTCTCCCTGAAAATGAATAACCACTGGACCAATATTCAATTCTAATGTATACACTCTGTCTTTTCTGGATTATCCCTCTGTTCCACTGATTTACTTTTTCATATGTCTGCCTTCCCTATATTGTTTTGATTTCAGTAGCTTTATAGTATATCCTGATACCTCATTAGGTAAATATCCCCTTATTTTAATTTTAGTTTATTCATAGGCATTTTCATTCCATATGGACTTTAAATTTTTATGCAATTCAAGTTGAAATGAAGCGTAACTGAATCATGGGATTCTACTGAGAATGGCATCATGTGTATGTGTGTGTGTATGTGTAAACAAACATATACATACATCCTTATCTTAGGAAGACTAATTTTTTATGTTAACTTATTCCATTTGAAAACAGGGCATGTAATTTTATGTTTTCAGAACATTTTTCATTCTTACAACAGGATTTATAGCGTTCATGAGCTCTATCCCTTGCTTATTCTATTTAGTTTACATTATCATTTTCAAGGCATTTTTTTTCTCCTTTTTATTTTTCCAAGTATGTTATTAGGAAGGAAAAATTTATTAAGTCTACTTTCCTTGTTCATACACAGCCATTCTATCAAATATTCTTATCAGTACTAGTAGTTATTTTCTCTTTGTAAATCTCTTGGATTTTTAAGTACATAATCATATCAGCAAAACAGAGATAATTTTATTTTATTTTATTTTTATTTCTTTATTTTTTTATTATACTTTAAGTTCTAGGGTACATGTGCACAACATGCAGGTTTGTTACATATGTATACATGTGCCATGTTGGTGTGCTGCACCCATTAACTCGTCATTTACATTAGGTATATCTCCTAATGCTATCCCTCCCTCCTACCCCCTCCCCACAATAGGACCCAGTGTGTGATGCTCCCCTTCCTGTGTCCAAGAGATCTCATTGTTCAATTCCCACCTATGAGTGAGAACATGTGGTATTTGGTTTTCTGTTCTTGCGATAGTTTGCTGAGAATGATGGTTTCCAACTGCATCCATGTCCCTACAAAGGACACGAACTCATCCATTTTTATGGCTACATAGTATTCCATGGTGTGTATGTGCCATATTTTCTTAATCCAGTCTGTCACTGATGGAAATTTGGGTCGATTCCAAGTCTTTGCTATTGTGGATAGTGCCACAATAAACATACGTGTGCATGTGTCTTTATAGCAACATGACTTATAATCCTTTGGGTATATACCCAGTAATAGGATGGCTGGGTCGAATGGTATTTCTAGTTCTAGATCCTTGAGGAATCGCCACACTGTCTTCCATGATGGTTGAACTAGTTTACAGTCCCAGCAACAGTGTAAAAGTGTTCCTATTTCTCCACATCCTCCCCAGCACCTGTTGTTTCCTGACTTTTTAATGATTGCCATTCGAACTGGTGTGAGATGGTATTTCATTGTGGTTTTGATTTGCATTTCTCTGATGGCAAATGATGATGAGCATTTTTTTCATGTGTCTGTTGGCCGTATACATATCTTCTTTTGAGAAGTGTCTGTTCATTTCCTTTGCCCACTATTTGATGGGGTTGTTTGTTTTTTTCTTGTAAATTTGATTGAGTTCTTTATAGGTTCTGGATATTAGCCGTTTGTCAGATGAGTAGATTGCAAAAATTTTCTCCCATTCTGTAGGTTGCCTGTTCACTCTGATGGTAGTTTCTTTTGCAGTGCAGAAGCTCTTTAGTTTAATTAGATTCCATTTGTCAATTTTGGCTTTTGTTGTCTTTGCTTTTGGTGTTTTGGACATGAAGTCCCTGCCCATGCCTATGTCCTGAATGGTATTACCTAGGTTTTCTTCTAGGGTTTTTATGGTTTTAGGTCTAACATTTAAGTCTCTAATCCATCTTGAATTAATTTTCATATAAGGAGTAAGGAAAGGATCCAGTTTCAGCTTTCTACTTATGGCTAGCCAATTTTCCCAGCACCATTTATTAAATAGGGAATCCTTTCCCCATTTCTTCTTTTTCTCAGGTTTGTCAAAGATCAGATGGCTGTAGATGTGTGGTGTTATTTCTGAGGGCTCTGTTCTGTTCCATTGGTCTATATCTCTGTTTTGGTAGCAGTACCATGCTGTTTTGGTTACTGTAACCTTGTAGTATAGTTTGAAGTCAGGTAGCATGATGTCTCCAGCTTTGTTCTTTTGGTTTAGGATTGTCTTGGCAATGCAGGGTCTTTTTTGGTTCCATATGAACTTTAAAGCAGTTTTTTCCAATTCTGTGAAGAAAGTCATTGGTAGCTTAATGGGGATGGCATTGAATCTATACATTACCTTGGGCAGTATGGCCATTTTTACATATTGATTCTTCCTATCCATGAGCATGGTATATTCTTCCATTTGTTTGTGTCCTCTTTTATTTCACTGAGCAGTGGTTTGTAGGTCTCCTTGAAGAGGTCCTTTACATCCCTCATGAGTTGGATTCCTAGGTATTTTATTCTCTTTGAAGCAGTTGTGAATGGGAGTTCATTCATGATTTGGCTCTCTGCTTGTCTGTTACTGGTGTATAAGAATGCTTGTGATTTTTGCACATTGATTTTGTATGCTGAGTCTTTGCTGAAGTTGCTTATCAACTTAAGGAGATTTTGGGCTTAGACAATAGGATTTTCTAAATATACAATCATGTCATCTGCAAACAGGGACAGTTTGACTTCTTCTTTCCCTAACTGAATACCTTTTATTTCTTTCTCTTGCCTGATTGCCTTAGCCAGAACTTCCAACACTATGTTGAATAGGAGTGATGAGAGAGGGCATCCCTGTCTTGTGCCAGTTTTCAAAGGGAATACTTCCAGTTTTTGCCTATTCAGTATGATATTGGCTGTGGGTTTGTCATAAATAGCTCTTATTATTTTGAGATATGTTCCATCAATACCAAATTTATTGAGAGTTTTTAGCATGAAGGGCTGTTGAGTTTTGTCAAAGGCCTTTTCTGCATCTATTGAGATAATCATGTGGTTTTTGTCTTTGGTTCTGTTTATATGCTGGATTTCATTTATTGATTTGCGTATGTTGAACCAGCCTTGCATCCCAGGGATGAAGCCCACTTGATCATGGTGGATAAGCTTTTTGATGTGCTGCTGGATTTGGTTTGCCAGTATTTTAATGAGGATTTTTGCACCGATGTTCATCAGGAATATTTGTCTAAAGTTCTCTTTATTTGTTGTATCTCTGTCACGCTTTGGTATCAGGATGATGCTGGCCTCGTAAAATGAGTTAGGGAGGATCCCCTCTTTTTCTATTGATTGGAATATTTTCAGAAGGAATGGTACCAACTCCTCCTTGTACCTCTGGTAGAATTCTGTTGTGAGTCTGTCTGGTCCTGGACATTTTTTGGTTGGTAGGCTATTAATTATTGCCTCAATTTCAGAGCCTGCTATTGGTCTATTCAGGGATTCAACTTCTTCCTGGTTTATTCTTGGGAGAGTGTAAGTGTCCAGGAAATTATCCATTTCTTCTAGGTTTTCTAGTTTATTTGCATGGAGGTGTTTATAGTATTCTCTCATGGTAGTTTGTATTTCTGTGGGGTCGGTGGTGATATCCCCTTTATCATTTTTTATTGCATCTATTTAATTCTTCCCTCTTTTCTTCTTTATTAATCTTGCTAGCAGTCTGCCAATTTAGTTGATCTTTTCACAAAACCAGCTCCTGGATTCATTGATTTTTTGGAGGGATTTTTGTGTCTCTATCTCCTTCAGTTCTGCTCTGATCTTAGTTATTTCTTGCCTTCTGCTAGCTTTTGAATGTGTTTGCACTTGCTTCTCTAGTTCTTTTAATTGTGATATTAGGGTGTCAATTTTAGATCTTTCCTGCTTTCTCTTGTGGGCATTTAGTGCTATAAATTTCCTTCTACACGCTGCTTTAAATGTGTCCCAGAAATTCTGGTATGTTGTATCTTTCTTCTCATTGGTTTGAAAGAATATCTTTATTTCTACCTTCATTTTGTCATGTACCCAGTAGTCACTCAGGAGCAGGTTGTTCAGTTTCCATGTAGTTGAGTGGTTTTGATTGAGTTTCTTAGTTCTGAGTTCTAGTTTTATTGCACTGTGGTGTGAAAGATAGTTTGTTATAATTTCTGTTCTTTTACATTTGCTGCGGAGTGCTTTACTTCCAACTATGTGGTAAATTTTGGAATAAGTGCGATGTGGTGCTGAGAAGAATGTCTATTCTGTTGATTTGGGGTGGAGAGTTCTGTAGATGTCCATTAGGTCCGCTTGGTGCAGAGTTGAGTTCAATTCCTGGGTATCCTTGTTAATTTTCTGTTTTGTTGATCTGTCTAATGTTGACAGTGGGTTGTTAGAGTCTCCCATTATTATTGTATGGGAGTCTAAGTCTCTTTGTAAGTCTCTAAGGACTTGCTTTATGAATCTGGGTGCTCTGTATTGGGTGCATATATATTTAGGATAGTTAGCTCTTCCTGATGAATTGATCCCTTTACCATTATGTAATGGCCTTCTTTGTCTCTTTTGATCTTTGAAGGTTTAAAGTCTGTTTTATCAGAGACTAGGATTGCAACCTCTGCTTTTTTTTGTTTTCCATTTGCTTGGTAGATTTTCCTCCATCCCTTTATGTTGAGCCTATGTGTGTCTTTGCATGTGAGATGGGTCTCCTGAATACATTAAACTGATGGGTCTTGACTCTTTATCCAATTTGCCAATCTGTGTCTTTTAATTGGACCATTTAGTCCCTTTACATTTAAGGTTAATATTGTTATGTGTGAACTTGATCCTGTCATTTTGATATTAGCTGGTTATTTTGCTTGCTAGTTGATGCAGTTTCTTCCTAGCATCGATGGACTTTACATTTTGACATGTTTTTGCAATGACTGGTACCTGTTGTTCCTTTCCATGTTTAGTGCTTCCTTCAGAATCTCTTGCAGGGCAGGCCTGGTGGTGACAAAATCTCTAAGCATTTGCTTGTCTGTAAAGGATTTTATTTCTCCTTCACTTATGAAATTTAGTTTGGCTGGGTATGAAATTCTGGGTTGAAAATTCTTTTCTTTAAGAATGTTGAATATTGGCCCCCATTCTCTTCTGGCTTGTAGAGTTTCTGCTGAGAGAACTGCTGTTAGTCTGATGGGCTTCCCTTTGTGGGTTACCCGACATTTCTCTCTGGCTGCCCTTAACATTTTTTCCTTCATTTCAACTTTGGTGAATCTGACAATTATGTGTCTTGGAGCTGCTCTTCTCAAGGAGTATCTTCGTGGTGTTCTCTGTATTTCCTGAATTTGAATGTTGGCCCTCCTTACTAGGTTGGGGAAGTTCTCCTGGATGATATCCTGCAGAGTGTTTTCCAACTTGGTTCCATTTTCCCCGTTACTTTCAGGCACATCAATCAGATGTGGATTTCATCTTTTCACATACTTCTTGGAGGCTTTGTTCATTTCTTTTTACTCTTTTTTCTCCATGCTTCTCTTCTCACTTCATTTCATTCATTTGATCTTCAATCGTTGATACTCTTTCTTCCAGTTGATCGAGCCAGTTACTGAAGCTTGTGCATTTGTCACGTAGTTCTCATGTTATGGTTTTCATCTCTATCCGTTCTTTTAAGGTCTTCTCTGCATTGATCATTCTAGTTATCCATTCTTCCATTCTTTTTTCAAGGTTTTTAGTTACTTTGCGCTGGTTACATAGTTCCTCCTTTAGCTTAAGAAGTTTGATCGACTGAAGCCTTCTTCTCTCAATTCATCAAAGTCATTCTCCGTCCAGCTTTGTTCCATTGCTGGCAATGAGCTGCGCTCCTTTGGAGGGGGAGATGCGCTCTGATTTTTTAAATTTCCAGCTTTTCTGCGCTGCTTTTTCTCCATCTTTGTGGTTTTATCTGCCTTTGGTCTTTGATGATGGTGACATACTGATGGGGTTTTGGTGTGGGTGTCATTTCTGTTTGTTAGTTTTCCTTCTAACAGTTAGGACTCTCAGTTGCAGGTCTGTTGGAATTTTCTTGAGGTCCACTCCAGACCCTGTTTGCCTGGGTATCAGCAGCAGAGGCTGCAGAAGATAGAATATTGCTGAACAGCTAGTGTTGCTGTCTGATTCTTGCTCTGGAAGCTTCGTCTCAGGGGTGTACCCTGCCATGTGAGGTGTGACGTGTAGGTCTGCACCTAGTGGGGGATGTCTCCCAGTTAGGCTACTCAGGGGTCAGGGACCCACTTGAGCAGGCAGTCTGTCTGTTCTCAGATCTCAACCTCCGTGCTGGGGGATCCACTGCTCTCTTCAAAGCTATCAGACAGGGGCATTTACCTCTGCCAAGGTTTCTGCTGCTTTTTGTTCAGTTATGCCTTGTCCCCAGAGGAGGAGTCTACAGAGGCCGGCAGGCCTCCTTGAGCTGTGGTGTGCTCCATCCAGTTCGAGCTTCCCGGAGGCTTTGTTTACCTACTTAAGCCTCAGCAATGGCAGGCACCCCTCCCCTAGCCTTGCTGCCACCTTGCAATTAGATCTCTGACTGTTGAGCTAGCAATGAGGGAGGCTCTGTTGGCATGGGACCCTCTGGGCCAGGTGTGGCATTTGCTAAGACCCTTGGTAAAGCGCAGTATTAGGGTGGGAGTTACCCAATTTTCCAGGTGTTGTGTGTCTCAGTTTCTCTTGGCTAGGAAATGGGATCCCCTTCCCCCTTGTGTTTCCCAGGTGAGGCAATGCCTCGCCTTGTTTCAGCTCTCGCTGGTCAGGCTGCACCAGCTGACCAGCACCCATTGTCTGGCACTCCCTAGTGAGATGAACCCGGTACCTCAGTTGAAAATGCAGAAATCACCCGTCTTCTGTGTCGCTCACGCTGGGAGCTGGAGGCTGGAGCTGTTCCTATTTGGCCATCTTGGGTGCAACCCCCAGAGATAATTTTATCTCTTCATTTACAATATTTCTTACAACACATTTCCTCATCTCATTGTTTTCATTGGAGTTTACAAATTAATATTGAATAAATATAGTGATAACAAACTTTCTGTTTGATTCCTGGGTTTTACTGGATTCTTTCTATTGTTTCGATGTTGAGAATACATTGACTTGTGGTTTTCGTAAATATTGGAAATATTTCCATTATTAACTTTTCTGTCTTACCTAAACATTTTTATTGGGATTAGCTGTTAAATATTATCAAATGTCATTCCAACATCTGTTAATGTGATCATATGAGATATTCTTGAATTTGCTGAAATACTAAATTATGTGGATGCTAATTTGAACCTCTTCTTGCACACCCAGAGTAAACCCTACTTGGTCAGTTTGGGGTTTTCTGTTGACATACAGCTGGGTTCTATTTGTTAATATTCTATTTAAAATATTCACATGTACATTCCTACATGTGATTGATCTATTTCAATCATGTTGATACTTAATTTATGCTAGATTTATATAATATTGGGAAGCTTTCCGTATTTTCTGTGGTATAGATAGAATAAATTTCATTTTTTAAAAGGAGGTTTGATAGACCTCATCTATGAGAATATCTGATGGCTCTTACTTGCATTCCAGTCACTTCTGTAGAAATCGGCCAACAAAATTTCTTTGGTTTACATTGATAACTTTGAATTTCACTAAATGTGATCCTTTCCTGCTAGCATTTCAAGTTAAATGCCATAGATATGTTCACAATATATCTTTATACTATTTTAATTCTTTCTGGGGTTGTGTGTGATTGTCTCATTTCTCATTCCTAAAAATATTAATATTTTTTTCTTTTTTTTTTTTGGATCTAGGATTAACATATTTATCTAATTTAATGTTCTTTAAAAATAGCTTGGGCTGGGTGTGATGGCTCCTGCCTGTAATCCCAGCACTTTGGGAGGCTGAGGTGGGTGAATCACCTGAGGTCAAGAGTTTGAGACCAGCCTGGCCAACGAGGTGAAACCCCGGTCTCTACTAAAAATACAAAAATCAGCCACGTGTGGTGGCGGGTCTGTAATCCCAGCTACTCAGGAGGCTGAGGCAGGAGAATCGCTTGGACCTGGGAGGCGGAGGTTGCAGTGAGCTGAGATTATGCCATTGCACTCCAGCCTGGGCAACAAGGGCAAAACTCCATCTCAAAAAAGATAAAAAATAAAAAATAAAAAAAATAAAAGAATAACTTTTGGGATTCTGTCTCAATTTTATTATTTTTTTTGTAACAAAATGCTTGTACTTTTCATCTTAGTATCATCTTTCTTAATTTCCTCTTTCTGCTTTCTCTTGTTTTGTCATTGTCATTTTAATTCTTATGAAGTCTACTAACCTAAATTACTTTTAGTTCTTCCTCTTTAGTACAGAGACATTTAAAAACTATGCATATTTCTTTGAATAAAATTTTCATGTTTGACCTATTATATTCAGTGAAATGCACAAATCACAAATGTATAGTTCAGTTTTGATAAATGCATTTACCATGTGACTTGTACCCCCTTAAGATAAAGAAAATTTTCACCACCTCAAAGAGTTCACCCATGACCTTTTCTAGGAAATCCCTTCCCACTCCTAGGCAACATTGTTCTGATTTCTCTATACCATAGACAGATCTTGCTGAGTTTGAATTTCATATAAATTGAATAATGTAATAATTCATTCAAATATAAGCTATATTTCATTTAGAATAATGTTTTTGAAATTCACTTAGTTTTAAAAACAGGCTCGTTTTTTGTAGAACAGTTTTAAGTTCACAGCAAAATCGACTGAAGTGTACAGAAATTTCCCACATACCCCTTATCCCTGCCACCAGAGTTTATTTAAAATTGACCAACCTACATTGGTACATCATTATCTCCCAGAGTTGATAATTTAAATTAGGGTTCACTTTTGGTGTTGTACATCCTAAGACTTTGAACAAAATCCACCAGCATAGTAATCATACAGAGGAGTTTCATTTTCACTGCCCTAAAAATTCTCTGTATTTCATCTATTCATCCCTCCCTTCCCGACCACATGGCAACCTCCGATCTTTTTCCTATCCCCATAGTTTTGCATTTTTGAGATGTCATATACTTGGAATCACATAGTATATAGTCTATTTGGATTGGTTTCTTTCACTTAGTGATATTTATTTCTGTGTTACTCGTGTCTTTTCATGGCTTGATGGCTCATTTCTCCTTAGTGCTGAATAATATACTGTTATTTAGATATTTATATAAATAACAGAATATACTTAGATATTTAAATATAAATATATCAAAATATATCAAATATATTAAAAATATATAACATGTAAATATAAATATTTGATATATTTAATATATTTGAATATATTTAAATTTCAGTAACAGAATATTATTTTAAAAATTAAATTACTGGCACTTAATACGATTATTAATATAAAACTTAATGTAATATCATTAAGTGAAAGAAGCCAATCTAAATAAACTCCAGACTGTATGATTCCACAGTGTATTTCCATTCACCTCATGAAGGACATCTTGGTTGCTTGCAAGTTTTGACAATAACAAATAAAACCTTTATAAACCTCTGTGTAGGTTTTTGTATGGACATGTTTTTGATTCTTTTGGGTAATAAGAAGGAGCACAATTACTGGATCATATGGTAGGAGTATGTTTAGCTTTGTGAGAAATTGCCAAACTGTCTTCCAAAGTGGCTGTACAGTTTTTCACGCCAGAAATGAGCAAGAGTTCTTATTATTTCACATCCTTGCCAGCATTTGGTGCTGTCAGTGTTCTGGGTTTGGGCCATTCTAAGAGGTAGTATCTTATCATTATCTTAATTTGCATTTTCCTGATGACATGTGATGTGAAGCATCTTTTCATAAGCTTATTTGTCATTTGTATATCTTCTTTGATGAGGTGTCTGTTATGGTCTTTGACCCATTTTTTAATTGGGTTGTTTGTTTTCCCATTGCTGAGTTTTAAGAGTTCTTTTTATATTTTGGAATACAGTCCTTTATCAGATATGTCCATTGCAAATATTTTCTCCCAGCTTGTGGCCTGTCTTTCCCTTCTCTTGACAGTCCCTTTTGCCAAGCGGAAAATTTTAATTGAATAAACTTTATTGTTTATAAATACTTTCTATTATGGATTGTGCCTTTGGAATTGTATCTAAAAAATCATCACCAACGCCACAGCCAGCCTGCTTAGTGTTTTAATGATAATAATAACAAATTTTCTGTTATCTGTATTTTTTTTTTTTTTGAGGCAGAGTTTCACTCTGTGACCCAGGCTGGAGTGTAGTGGTGTGATCATGGATCACTGCAGCCTTGACCTCCCAGGCTCAAGTGATCCTCCCACCTCAGCCTCCCGAGTAGCTGGGACTACATGTGTTCACTACCATATCAAGCTAATTTTTGTATTTTTGTATTTGTTTTTTTTTTTGTAGAGACTGGGTTTTGTCATGTTGCCCAGGCTGACCTCAAACTCCTGGGCTCAAGCGATCTGTCCACCTCGGCCTCCCAAAGTGCTGGGATTATAGGCATGAGTGACTACATCTGGCCTCTTGTGTTATCCTTTACAAGTTTTGTAGTTTTGTGTTTTACATTCAGTTCTGTGATTTTTTGGGTTTTTATGAAGGATGTGAGATCTGTATCCAGATTCATTTTTTTTACATGCGGACACTCAGTGGTCCAGCATCATTTGTTGAAAAGACCTTTTTTTTTTTCTCTCCATTATATTTCCTTTGCTTCATTGTCAAAGAACAGTTGACTGTATTTGTAGGGGTCTGTTTCTGGGCTTTCTTTCCTGTTCCATTGATTGATTTGTCTATTCTTTCTTCACATTGTCTTGATTACTGTAGCTTTATAGTAAGTCTTGAAGTGAGGTATTATCAGTCCTCTGACTTTTTTCCCTGCAATATTATGTTGACTATTCTAGGTCTTTTGCATCGCCATATAAACTTTAGTATCAGTTTCTTGATAGCCACATAATACTTTGCTGGGATTTTGGTCAGAATGGCATTGAATCTATAAATTAAGAAGCTGTGAAGGACTGACATCTTGACAATATCAAGTCTTCCTAGCCATGAACATGAAATATCTTTCCATTTATTTAGCATTTTGATTTCTTTCACAAGTTTTGCCATTTTCTTCCTAGAGATCTCATACCGTGTTTTAGGCTTATACCTAAATATTTTGTGGTGCTAATACAAATAGTACAGGTTGAGTAACCCTAATCTGAAAAGCTGAAATCCAAAATGTTCTAAAATCCAAAACGTTTTAAGCACCAAGATGCTTGCTTCTTAATTTTGGATTAGGGTGCTGAGTTGGCATAATGCAAATTCTACAAAATCTGAAACAATATGAAATTCTAAATATTTCAGTCCAAAGATTTAAAATAAAGGATATTCAACCTGCATTGTGTTTTTAATTTCAAATTCCACTTGTTCATTACTGGTATATAGGACGCCAATTGATTTTTGTGTATTAACTTATATTCTGCAACCTTGCTATGATTGTTCAGTAGTTCCAGGAGTTACTTTGTTAATTCTTTTGGATTCTTTTATTACATTTCTTATTACATTTCTTATTCTACTTCTCAAAATGCTTGTCCTAGAGTTTCCAATATATGTTTACAGTTAATCCAAGTCAACTTTCAAATAACATTATACTACTTCACTGGTAGTGCCAGTACCTTATAATAATATAACATAATTCTAAATTTTCCCTCCTGTTTTTGTATCATTACTGTCAATCATTTCAATTGCACGTAAGCATACACAATCAAGTACAGTATATTGATGCTATTATTATTTTGAACAAACTGTTATCTGTTAGATCAATTAAGGATTTTTTTTTTTTGGACGGGTACAGTGGTTCATGCCTATAATCCTAGCACATTGGGAGGCAGAGGCAGGAGGATCACTTGAGCCCAGGAATTTGAAATCAGCCTGGGCAGCATAGGGAGACCTTGTGTCTACAAAAAATGTTTCAAAATTAGGTGGGTATGGTGGCACATGTCTGTGGTCCCAGCTACTAGGAAGGCGGAGGTGGAGAATCGGTTGGGCTCAGTAGTTCAAGGCTGCAGTGAGCTGTGATCAAGCCACTGTACTCCAGCCTGGGTGATAGAGTGAGATCCTGTCTCAAAACAAAAACAAAAAACAGTAAAAAATTTAAAAATAATTTTACGTTCACTTATTCTTTCACTTAAACTCTGCCTTTCTGTAAGTAGATTCTAGTTTCTGATCCATATCATTTCTCTTCTCTCTATGAAACTTCTTTTAACACTTGCAAGGAAGGCCAACTAACAACAGGTTTCTTCAATTTTTGTTTGTCAGAAAAATATTTCTCTTTTACCTTTGAAGAATAATTTCCCAGGGTATGAAATTGAGGTTGGTGGGGTTTTCTTTCTCTCAGTATTTTAAATATTTCACTCCACTTTCTTCTTGTTTGCATGGTTTTCGAGAAGTTGGATGTAATTATTATTTTTGTTCCTCTGTAGGTAAGGTGTTCTTTCTCCCTCTATCCACTCTAAGAATTTTTTCTTTACCTTAATTTTTTTGTAGTTTGAAAATAATATGCCTAGGTCTAGGTTTTTTTTGACATTTATCTTGAATGGTGTTCTCTGCGATTCCATTAGTTTGAAGAAATTCTCTGTCATTATTGTTTCATATATGTCTCCATTTCCTTTCTTTTTTTATTCTTCCAGTATTCCCATTATATGTAGGTTACACTTTTTGCAGTCGTCCCACAATTCTTGAATTTTCTGTTCTGCTTTTAAGACTTTTTTTTTTAATCTTAACTTTTCGGTTTTCTAGGTTTTTATTAACATACTCTTGAGCTCAGAAATTCCTTCCTCAGACATGTCCAGTCTATTAATAATCCAGTCAAAGGCATTCTTCACTTCTGTTACAGTGGTTTTGATCTCTAGCAGTTTCTTTTCTTTTCTTTCTTTCTTTCTTTTTTTTTTTTTTTTTTTTTGTGGTTCTTTCTAAAAATTTTCATCTCTCTGCTTACATTGTCTCTGTTCTTACATGGTGTCTACTTCATCAATTAGAGTCCTCAGCATATTAGTCATAGTTGTTCAAATTACCAATTTGATCATTTCAGCATCCCTGCAATACTTGAGTTTGATTCTGATGCTTACTCTGTCTCTTTTAACTGTGTTTATTTTTTAATTTGTTTTTTTTTTTTTTTTTTTTTGGCCTTTTGGTATGTGATTTTTTTCTTGAAAGCCAGACATAATGTACTGGGTACAAATAGCTGTTGTAAATAGGCTTTTAGTAATGTGGTGGTAAGGTATGAGGGGAGGAGAAGTATTTTACATTGCCATGATTCCATTTCAGTCTTTTAGTGAGCCTGTGCTTCCAACTGTGACCGTGAACTTCACACCTGCTTCTCAGTACCTCAGTAACTATCCACCCCATTAGGTGGGACAGGATGGCTAGAGGCCTGGAGTTGCTTACCCCTCTTCTTCCATGTGGAAGGATAGAGGGGACTGGAGTTGAATATTTCCCATCCCAGATGAGTTTGACTCTGATAAAACCCCGGCAGATAGGCTCTGGTTAAATAATTTCTCCTGAAGGCAGATCTTCCCTAGTAAGAATAGAGTGCTCTGATATATTTCAATATGATTCCTTATTTACCTTTTCCCTGTCTGAAGCATGAGGGAATTTCTCCCAGTATTCACTGTTGTGAGCCCCAGATACTCACAACAGTATTCACTGTTGTGACTCCCTTTACAAACCTGTGGGGACCTCCAGTAACTGGGCCCCTTTGCAAGTTGTATCTCTTGGGCTTGGCTACACTATGTCTTCAGGAATTCATCAATTACATTTCAGGTTTCCCTACATGGTTTCGTTGGTGGTTTCTGATCCAGTGAGTTGCCCTTCTTTGTATTCTCCTGTTGTTCTCTCCAATTTAGGGGGAATTGGTTTGTTCCATGATCTCAATTCTTTGATGGATCTAAAAAGAGTTGTTGATATTTTTAGTTTGTTCAGCTTTTTACTGGTTAGAATGGAGTAGTGACTTCCAAGTTTCGTATGTGCCAAGAATAGAAACTGGAAGTTCATGTTTTAAAATCGCTCAGTAATTCAATACTTTTCATTGATGAGTGGTATTCTATTGTATCTATATACCAAAATTTGTTTATACTCTCCCCCATTGATGGACATTTATGTTGTTTCCATTTTTTTTTTTTCTAGTGTGAATGCAGTTACTGTTTTGTTCAAGTTTTTTTGTGGCCTTATTTATTGATTTCTCATAATTCAATATGAAGAATGGAGTTGTTGAATCCTAATGTAAGCATATATTTAACTTTATAAATAATTGTCTGTTTTTTTGAAGGTGTTTTTATCATTTTACAGTAACACCAGAGGGCTTGAAAGTTCTGGTTGCTTCACGTGCATGTCAATATTTTGTGCTGTCAGTCTCTGTAGTTCACGTCATTCTAATGTCTAGTTGTTCCAGCACCATTTGTTGAAAAGACATTTCCTTCCTCAACTGAAATTCTTTGATGTCTTTGTTGAAACCAGTCATCTGTCTATGTAAGTTTGTATTTGAACTCTCTATTCTGTTTCATTGATCTATTTTTTATCTTTACATTAATATTTCTTTATCTTTGGACAGAACAAGGGAATGTATGAATGTTTACTAACCCATTTGCATAAAAATATCTACTTTTATGTATCTCCTTATCTGTAATATTTTAAAATATGCATGCATTCATGTTTGTATTGATTATCCCAATCCAGTGTCACGGATTCTAATTGCCCTCACCTATTGCTTATTTATAACATTTTTTCTCTTACAGTGAAAATCCTGGCTTCCATTATCTACAGTTTATTTACTTATTTGTTCAATTCTAGCATACAAATAGTTTCAAATTTGCTAACTCCTACCCCTGTGAGAAACAAATTTCCCAACTCGAGTTAGTGTTTGTGTGCACATAATTTTGTCTTTGTACTTATAGTATCCAGTAAAATCAGTTTCCCAAAGTTAAGTCAAAAACTTTTTTACCTTTCAGTGATGTAATTCAAACATTTGTAAGACTTGTTTGTTACAGTCCACATGCTATCCTGTCAACCCCTGACATCCTGGTTAATTTTTATGTTTGCAGAGTTTACTTTTTGTACTGTACAGTTCATGGAAATTTGACAAGTGCATAGAGTTATGAATCTACCACTTCTGTGCCATACAGAATAGTTCAATCACTCTACAAATTCCTGTATGTAGCTCCTTCGTTGTCTTCTTTTTCATCTCCCAATTCCCAGAAACTACTGATCTGTTCTCCTTTCCTATAGTTTTGCCCTTTTCATAATGTCATATGATTGAATCTTACATATGTATTCTTTTGGTCTGCCTTCTTTCCCCTGGCAAAATATACTTAAGGTTCATCCGCGTTGTTGCACAAATCACCTGAGTAGTAACCCATTGTATAGCTATACCATAGTTTGTTTATGCATTCACTTGTTGAATGAAATCTTGGTTGTTTCCAGTTTTTTGATATTTGAATGAAGCTGCCATAAACATTGGTGGGCACGTTTTTGTATGAACATAAGTTTTCAGTTCACTTGTGAAAATAGAAATGAGATTGCTTGTTTCCATGGTAAATATAGGTTTAAATTTATAAGAAAATATTAAGTTACTTTCGAACCCAGCTGTGCATTTCACATTTCCAACAGCAGTGAATGAGAGTTTCTATTACTCTGCATCTTCATCAGCATTTGGTATTGCGGATTTTGATTAGTTTTCAGGAGTTTTTTTTTTTTTTTAAATATATTCTGGGTATTTGTCCTTTTTCAGATATATGCATAGTAAACACATTTTACTAGTCTGCTGTTTGTCTATTCATTTTCTCACCAATGTCTTTTGATTTGCAGAAGGTTTTAATTTTCATGAATTTCAATTTATAATTTTTTTACGGTTAGTGCTCTCTGTTTACTGTGTAAAAAATCTTTGCCTACTTCAAGTTTATGAAGACACTCTCATGTGTTTTCTTTTTGTTTTTCCAAGAAAATTTATAATTTTAGCTTTTACTTTTAGGTCTGTAATACCCCTCAAACTGATTTTTGTGTGTGTGTGTGTATGGTGAGATAAATGTCATGATTCATTTCTTTTCTATATGGATATCCAGTTGTTCTAGCACTATTTGGTGAAAAGACATTCCCTTCCTTCATTGAAATTCTTTGATGCCTTTGGTGAAACCAGTCATCTATCTATGTGTAATTCTACATTTGAACTTTCTATTCTGTTCCATTGATCTATTTTTCTATCTTTACATCAGCATGGCACCATCTTAACATTCACTTCATAAAAAGTTTTAACATTAGTTTTAAATTCTCCAACTTTGTTCTTTTTTAAAACTTGTTATAGCTATTCTATATATTTTGGATTTTAAAATATATTTTAGAATCAGCTTGTCAATTTCTTCAGTATGCCTGTTTAGATTTTGAATTGACATGTGTTAAATCTGTAGATCAATTTAGGGAGATTATTTATGTCAACAGGTTTGAATCGTCTAATCTTTGAATATGTTATAACTCTTCATTTACTTAAATCTTTAATGCCTATCAACAATGTCTTTTAGTATTCAATGTACAGATTTTACAAACATTTCATTAGATTTTCCCTTGGTATTTTATATATTTTGATGTTTTTGTGTATGGTATTGTTTAGTTAATTTGATTTTCCAATTGTTTGTACTAGTATATAGAAAGTACACAGATTTTATGTTTTGAGCTTGTATCCTGCAACCTTGATATATTCACTTATTTGTTCTAATATTTGCTTTGTAGATGTCTTAGAATGTAGTAAATGATGCCATCTGTAGATTTATTTTACTTCTTCCTTTTCGTTCTTAATGCCTTTTGTTCCTTTTCTTGCCTTATTGTACTTGCTAAAATCCCAGTCCAATATTGAAGTGGTAAGAATGAATATCCTCATCTTGCTCCTGATCTTAGAAGGGCAAAGCATTTATTATTCAATATTTCATCATTAAGTGTGCTATGAGCCATAAGGTTTTGGTGTTTCTTCTTTGTTTCCTTTTTGTAGTCAATTACTTATCTGGTTCAGAAAATTGCTGAGAGCTTTTTCTTTGTAATTATGAATGATTGGTGAAAAGATTTTTCTATATCTATTCCAATGATCATATAATTTTATTTTATCCTTTATTATTTCAGCGAGGTGAGTTATACTGATAGATTTTCAAATGTTAAGCCAATCTTATGCTCCTGAAATAAACTCTGGTTGTGATGGATTGACTCTATTATATATTTCTGGGTTTGAGTTATTAATATTTTGTTAAGGATTTATAGGTCTAAGTTTATTAGGGATATTGATTTCACGTCTCTTTTTTATAACGTCATTGCAAGATTTTGATAAGGGTTATCTTGACCTCATAGAATATGTTAAAATTCCCTTCTCCACTATTTTCTGAAAGAGTTGTATTATTTCTTACTAACTGTTTGACAGAATTCACCAGTGAAGTTACCTGAGCTTAGACTTTTCCTTGTGGGAGGTTTTAAATTGTGAATTTAATTATTTGACAATTAATAATGAATATTAAGATAGTAATTAATATTAAGATTATCTAGTTTTTTCCTATAAGTCTTAATAATTTGTGTTATTGAGAGAATTTGCCAGTTCTATCAAATTGATTGGCATTGCTTTTTAAAATATGCCCTTATTATCTTTTTAAGACTTGTAGAATCTATAATAATCTCCTTTATTCATAATTATGGTTATTTATATTTTCTATTTTTCTTGAGATATACCTTAGGTGGTAGAAGGCAGCTGGTGTATTCAGTGATGCAGGTTGTCAGTCTTCTTCCAAGATACAAGGAAGAAGCTCCTAGCTCTTCAGTCTCCTTATGTTCTCCTAATCTGGGGGCAGGAGCAGAAAATTCAGTCTACCTCTTTATCTTTATTTTTATCTTCAACTCTTTAGAGATTAGAGACCCTGAATCTCATTAGGAACATTGTAGACCCACCAATCCCCTCCAGGGCTTTAAGAAGCTCAGCAAGTAAGCCTCCACTGTAATAGTCCTCCTTCAGTTCCTTGCCTTAGGGCTCATCAGTATTGTCCTCTGAGCTTTAGTCAGGTCCCACAGGAAGGAAGTTCACAACTCTTTTGTTTATATCATCTAGGAATGTCTTACCTGCTGTTTCCAGCAGCTGCTGGGTTTTCAGGAGATAGAGAATTTTGATAAGAGTTGAGAGTGAATGGAGATAGTATGTTCAGGGAATAGCCCCTTCGATTTTCTGGGCTTAAACTTTATTCTTTAAATTTAAATTTGTGAACACTGTCTAGAAAGTTCTGTCTAAAGAGTCACCCAACATTTCCAGCATTGAAGACAAGCTCTGGAATTACTCCTTGTTTTTAATCTATATATCTAACTTTGTCACCAATGAATTTGCAAAGGGTCGTAAAAACAGAACCAATAGATTGTACTTCTAGAACAGGAAATCCTTTTCCTTTGTTCTTTGGTATATTTTAAAGAAGTGTTCTTCATTAATGGTAAATGCGTATGATTATCTGAAATTTTCTCTCAGTTTGATCCTTCTTTAAACATCACTGAAACCACTGAAAAACATTTTATTCCCAGCACTTCTGCTTTTTGGATGCCACTTTATTTGCTTCTATTTCTCCTCTCTCTCTCTTCTATTATAAGGTCATTTACATAAAAATGGAATCTTAAGGTGGTTTATCAATATGTTATGATCATTTTTACCTGCAGCAGAGAATACTCACATTTGGTGTTGCCATGGAAGCAATTATGCTATCAAAAAGAAAAGAATGAAGATTTCAGTTCGGGTAGAATTTAGGTTGGACTGACAATGTCAGAGAAATGAAAAGGTGCCTACTATTTGTACCTGAAGGAAAAGAAGATATGAATTAGATAGTAATTATTCACTTTGTTTTAAGACTATCTATAAGAATGCAAAATCAAATTTGGAAACATTTTGTAAGTCTTGCCTGTATACTAAAGCCATATACTAAAGCTAAGAAGAGAGTGCCATTTGGTGACCTGATTGGTCTTTATCAATTATATTGACTTAAAAAAAAATTACTCCAACTTGAATATACTCCCCTTTTAACAAGCTAATCTTGAAAAACAAAATTAATCTTGAAAGATGAAGGGTAGTTCGATCAGCCTCTTATCACAGAAGTCACTGAGTTATATAATAATTTCCTCAGCACCTCCACTTGGGAGAATCTTTTTTCTAGTTTTGCACTAAACCCCATCTCCAGTTATGTTTCCATTATAGTCCAAACTAGAAAAGAATCATTGCCAAATAACATAGTATTGGATATTGAAGACAAGTAACTTGAAGGTAAGCTATTTTGTAATTTGATAGAGGAACTCAATTGAAATATAAAGGTAATCACACAACTTAGAGAGGAGGAAGGGAAGATAACACTTTATGACTTCAGAATACCATTAACATTATCCTCAGAAACCAAACACATTTTTTAAAATGCACTATTTAAACATTTTTTCTCTTTAAATTGTTTTTCTACAAGTACTTTTCTCAATTTAGACTGTGGATAGCTCAGAACTTGGATCTCTGCCATCGCATACAATTTGCTTTCTAATAAATTTTTATTTACATCCTGGAGAACTCATCTTCCCTGAACATCCTGAAATCTAGGTGCTTGGGACAGAGGAGGGATGAATGAAGGCTTTTTCTATCATTGTTTATTGCCTTCCAGGAGAGTGGAATTTCTACAGTGAATTACAATTAACTGGAGACTGAGCAATCTGGAAGTGCCACTTTACAGAATATTATGGAATGCCATTCTTTGGACATTTTTACAAGTGGGGAGGGATAAGCATGGTATAAGAGAAGGAGCTCTGGATTGAGGTTTTAATGTATTTCAGTTCCTGTGCTAAGTACTTTACATTACATTACAGTGACACCATGGTCACAGGCTTTTGAGCCAGGTAGTCTGGGTTGGATGTGAACTCCCCACTTAGCATTATGGGATGTTAGGTGAGTTATCTCTGCTTTGTACCCTTATCTAATAAGAACATAATTTTCTATCAGCCTTAGAAGTTTGTTGTAAAGCACAGTGTTATATAACATCTGCTCTTACCATTAATTCTTAAAATATGTCCATAAGACAAATAATACTATTGTTTCCACTTTACAGATGACAAAACAGATGACTAGAGAGGTTGCATAACTTGCCCAAGGTCACACTCCTAGTTCAATGGCAAGATGGAATCTGAGCCTAGGCCAGTTGGACTTTAAAGACATTATTCATTAGGATTACACCAGATGTGGCTTAGCTTCTAAGTAACCGGGTGATATTAGGAAAGATAATTATTCCTTCAGAGCCTCAATTTATGTAACGGCGTGACTAATGGGGATCCTGGGGCTTAATAGAAACAGAGTTACTTCCAGTTAATGGAAGTAACTGCTTATGAAGCAGGTTAAGTGGCCATCACTAGAAGTGAAGACTACCTCTGTGAACCGGCATGATGTAGTAGGAAGTGCTTCGTGAGTTTAGATACAGTGTGGCCACTTGCTAGCTATGAGGTCTTGAGCAAACCAGTTCTCACATCTGTAACTGAGACTCAGCCAGCTATCAGCTTTCAATGCCCGAAAGCATCATGCAACAGACATGTCAAATTCTGAAGGCTGTTTGAGATTCAAATCCAACATTTGACAGGAAACCGCTGATTGGGCAACTTCTGTGTCTGGCAAATGTGAAGGAACCATGCTCTGTGTGGAGTACTCTTTAGTCGCTCCCCAGCTTGAGCTAGCCAAGCAAAGAAGGTCTGAATGGGAACTTCAGGCCACAGCGTGGGACTTCAGACCCAAGGCTTCACTGCCTTTTAAACTTTTGCATTCTTATGCTTCACCCTTCTCCTCTTCATCTACCATCTTATTTCTGGCTAAAATAAGGAAAACCATTAGATGTCCAGCATCAGCACTCAATGTGTCAGAAACCAAACTCTTTCTTAGAAGACTATGCCTCATTTCCTTTTTCCTTTTTTTTCTTTTTTTTTTTTTTTTTTTGAGATTAAGTAAGCAGCTCTGCCACTTCTTAGCAATTTATTTAGAGTAAGTAAATTTTCTTCACTAAGCCTCAGTTTTCCTGTCTATAAACTGAGGATAATAGAAGCCGCTTCCAGAAGTTGCAGTAAAAATTAAATATAGTAGTACACATAAAGTTCATAACAGAGTGCCTGGTACACAGTATGTGCTAACCCATAGTTAGCTGGTGAGAGGAGCTCAGAGATATAAAATGAGGTAAAAATCAAGTGTTGGTAAGTCTTGTTTCTTGTGAGCAATTCTGATCCACAGTGATAGGAAAGGACAACTTAACTTTTTCTTAAAATGAGGTTGGGAAACTTTCTGGGATTCATATATCTCTACCTTAATGTGACACTCAAGAAAATCATATGTACTCAGATCTTGATATTAGCTTGCTGAAAATGTTGAATTTTAAACTCATATATTTGTCCTTAAAATATGTGTTGAATTATTTCATTTATATGTGCCTGGATTATGCACAAAATTAAGACATCATTTCTACCATTGATGATTTTCAGGTGAGCCAATGAGATTACAAGCTATATTTTCAGGTGTGTAACTTAAGGAAAGGGCACAACCTGTTACACATAATTTTGTCATAGACCATCAGGTTGGATACTGTATTAGTCCATTTTAATACTGCTATGAAGAAATACCTGAGACTGGGTAATTTACAAAGAAAAAGAGGTTTAATGGACACACAGTTCCAAATGGCCAGGAAGGCCTCACAATCATGGCAAAAGGTGAAGGAGGAGCAAAGTCACGTCTTACATGGTGGCAACCAAGAGAGCATTTGCAGGGGAACTCTCCCTTATAAAACTATCAGATCTCATGATACTTATTAACTATCACAAAAATAACACAGGGAAAACCTGCCCCCATGATTTAGTGACCTCCCACTAGTTCCCTCCCATAACTCGTGGGAATCATGGGAGCCTCAATTCAAGGTGAGATTTGGATGGGGACACAGCCAATCCCTATCAGATGCTATAAGATGTATGCTGAGCAAATGCAGAAAGACGTAGATAGCGCATAAGATCAAGGGCACAAGTACTGAATAAATCATTCAGTTGCATTTTGTAGATGTGGGTTGCCCAAACAGGGTGTTGTCATTGGAGACCCTGGTTAAGAAAACAAGGGGTAGGAAAAGAAACTTGGTAAGGTTCATGGAGGAAGTAGAGTGTCATAGGATAGGTCAGTGATAAAGTCAAAATGGCCTGATGATTTGTGGAAACAAAGAACATATTCTGGTTCAAATAAAACATTGAGAAAGGGCATCAGCAGAAGTAAAATGAGTAGACAAAGGAAGCACTGAATTAATTTGTCTAAGAATAACAGTAGAAGAATAGAAAAAACCAACACTCTGTTTTTAGAATCACGTTTTAAAATTTCAGTCACTGGCACTATTGCTTGATGCTTATCCAAGACACTAAACTTAGCGTCACCTTTTACTTCTCCCTCTTTTATCACATCCTGCCTCTCATTTTACAAACCCTCTTGGGTTGATGTACCTACTTTATTCTCTCATAAAATCATGACTTATCTTGCCATTTCCTAAGTGGGCTTACTTCCAGAAAAACTTTTGCAAATACCTATGTTTTAGCCTAATTAACTTTTTCCAAATTCACAATGGCTCCTACTTACCCACAAGACAAAATGCCAATGTATCCTTTCATTCTAGGCTCTCTTATTGAATTTAATGTTATCTCTTATGATACTGTATAACAAACATTTACTATGTTTATTGCTATGCAACCACTATGTATTCCCTACTCTCCAGGTGCCCATGAGTATGTGATAAACCAGTATGTGCCCTCACAGGTCTAGTAGTCAATATTCAAATCACCTCTTACAATGCAAGTGCCTTCTTGGATAGTTATTAGAGGGAAAAAAAGCAAAAATTAAGAAGTGTTTGAGAAGATGTGGAGAAGCTGGAATGCTTGTGCATTGCTGGTGAAACTGTAAAATATAGCTGCTGTGAAAAACAGTATGGTAGTTCCTCAAAAAATTAAACATAGGATTGACATTGATCCAGCAATTTCATTTCTAGGTATACAGCCAAAAGATTTGAAAGCAAGGACTCAAACAGATATTTGTACACCATGTTCATAACAGCATTATTCACAATAGCCAAAAGGTGAAACCAACCCAAATGTCCATCAGCAGATGGGTGATAAACAAAATGTGGTATATGCATACAATGGAATATTATTAAGCCTTCAAAAGGAAGGAAATTCTGACACGTACTATGACATTGAAGAATCATAAGAACATTATGCTAAGTGAAATAAGTCATTCACCAAAGGACAAATACAACTGCACTTATGTGAGAGACCTTGAGTAGTCAAAATCATAGAGACAGAAAGTAGAATGGTGGTTGTCATGGGTTTGGGAGAGGGAGGAACAGAGTTAATGGTCAACAGGTACAGAGTTTCAGTTGAAGAAGATGAAAAAATTCTGTAGATGTATGATGGTAGATGCTTGCACAACCATCTGAATGTATTTAATGCCATATACTGTACACTTATAATTGGATGAAATGCTAAAATGTTATTTGTTATATATATTTTACCAAAATAAGAAATTTAAAGAAATCTTGGGGTAGTAAACAAAAAGTTAGATTCTTCCCTCAAATTGACTTAGCAACATTAATGACAAATGCAAGAAATCTGTAGATGATGCCAAAAATATTAACACAATAAAAAAGATGAGAGAAAAGATAGATATGTAATAAGTATCTCCAAAAGATATAGAAAATAAGGGGATCAAACAAAGATAACAAATGGAGAAAGGCATGAACCCGAGAGGCGGAGCTTGCAGTGAGCCGAGATCATGCCACTGCACTCCAGCCTGGGCGACAGAGTGAGATGGAGTCTCAAAAAAAAAAAAGAATAATGCAAGAAAATGGAGAAATTTTGCTGAGTTGAAGAAGGACACAAGGTTACAAAAATGTACAGGTCCTTTAAATACAATAACTTAATGAATATGTGAAAGAACCATAAACTTTAATGTGTTTTTTTTCCAAAGTATGTTTAGGAAAATTCTAGTCCTACGTGATAGTCTCAGCAGGGAGAGAAAGGGCAACCACATGTTAAAAGTTTTCGGAAGTATTATAAATATTATACCCTTCTTGGTTTGTACAACACATCAGATCTAGGAATTCCAGTGGTGAAGAAATCTGTTAATCTTTATTTAGCCCAGAATTTCCCTGGTTTAGTTGAACAAAACACCTAGTAATGTCTCAATACTCCCTTTGGGAAGAATGATGTAATTGATGAAAGTACATGGGATTTTTGAATCAGCCCCTGGATTTGCATGTTAGTTCTCTGAGTCTTTCAGTTTTCTCATATCAAATGGGAATAGTAACAATAATACCTATATTATAGGTAGATATTTCCTATTAGGGTGCATATTAGAAGTTGTGGTTGCTTGGCAAAGTAACCCATTAATTGATTTAATTGACAGATTAACCAATTATCACCAGTTATAATACCATGCAGTAAAAAGTGAAATTCTGAAAAAATGGAACTACAAATTGATACCATTTGATGGGAACATATAAAAGTTGGACCATAATTAGGGATCCTGATGGGCTGTGGTGGTTTTCTATAACTAGGTACTTAGGGATAAATTTGTGTGTGTGTGTGCAGCATATGTGTGTTGATGACGAGTTGACAAGAATTTCTTAAAAGATGAACAGAGTTAAAGGCAACTTTGGGATTACCCAAATTGTGAGGCAGCAACTATTCTCATCAATAAAATAACCCTTGGTAGTCCAATATGAAACCCAGTACTGCCGTTGGGGTGTAATTTGTCTCAGTCTTTGTACTACTAATTATGTCCCTGTATGAGCTGCTGGAGGAATCTAATTTCATTTCTGAATGTGACAATTTTCCTTTGCAAACTAAAATTCAAAGAGAACTGTAATCCTGCTTGTGGCTGTTCATCAAAAGATGACCTTGTGAATAATATTTGAGATAATGATTTTTAAGGATTATGCATATCTTGGGTTATTCCTAAATGCATATGAAATGACTCAAAATATCCACATAACCCTTGTTTGCTTTGATAGCATATGAAAAACTTGTCCTTGAATTATTCTAAAAGCCCTCTTTAATTTGTGTAAAATATGGTCTTGAATAATTTTTTTAAATAGAATAATGCCCCTTAATAGTTATTCAAGATGCTTTATGTGTTCACAATAGGTTTTCCTGGGCTCTCACCTATAAATAAATTTTCCATTCTGCTGTCCTTGGATTTGCTGTGCTAACAAATGTGTGACTTCTGTAAAAGTGCTGACGTGTGTTTTATGAATGTGTCCCTTGATGCTAATATCAGTACAGTCAATTTGCAGTAATTACTCTGTTGAAGAATTCACGACTAGCAAAACACAGACACACGTTATATTGTAAAAATACCTCCAGAATGTAACACATAGAATTCTACAGCTTTCTCTTGGTTGAAATACACATATTAATGATTCATGTAATCATGGAAAAATCTGGTATAACAAGAATTGTTCGCAATATGGGAGTGATTTACAAATATTTAGATCTTAAGTTGTATTCAGACTTGTAAATTCTAGGTCATTGCCAGGAAAATAGGCCTAATGGAATTGTCCTCCGGAGTGAATAGAAATATCTGTTACCAAATGGTTTTGATTTGGAAAATATGATTTGAGAAATACAGCAGCTCTACATTTAATAGAGATGGCCATTGACCTAAAAAGGTATGTATCTGGGAAAAGTCCTCAAAGAATATATACATATACACAAATATATATGTATTTTGGTTTTCAATGCTTTATCAGTTTAATATTTTCCAGGTGTTGTGAATATGGTTGGGGACTATATTTGACTAATATCAAGTTTGTTCTTAGTATTTAAGCATATAGAACTTGGGGAGACTTCATTTTCTGATATAAAATACTCATTGTGTTGCCTGTGCTTTCAGCTTTGAAAGCTCACAGGCCAAAAACTACATATAGCATAGTTAGGAGAAGGCTATTGTTAGAATAAACAGATACAGGATTTTGTGGATTATCACCATATTCATAGGTTCAGATAAGTTTTCTCAGCTTTTCAAATCTGTATTACTTTGTGTAAATAAAATATGTCTTCCTCTTATGTAAAATTTAGAAAAACAGAAATAACATGACTTAAAGACTAAGGTAATGGTAAAAAAATTACATCAAAGGATATACTTCTTGACTTTACCGTGGGATATGAGTTTGAGCTTTGGATTTGCTTGCTTGTCACAAGCTTTTGATCCAAAGAAGTATTGAAGTTTGAGCAGATATGGATCACTTTCAGTGTTAAGCTTGTTGTAAAAAGAGAAACTAATATTTCTGAAAATGAAATAGTGACTTTATATATCCCATGTTTCAAGGGTTAAAAATATCTCTATAGTGATGTTCTAGAAATTATCTAAGATGATCAAGTCAAAGTTAATTTCATAACTTCTTAGAGTCTGGAAAAGATTGAAAATCATTAAGAATGTGGCTCCATTTCAAATTCAAAATTGGAAATTTCAGCATCATAATGGGAAACTATTGCCTGATTTTAACTTACAGAAAATTAAATATGATATAATGTTCTCCTTGAAAAGATTTAACACAGAAGATGGACAGCTACATTAGCATAAATTTTCATGATAATAGTGAGTTTTGGACAATACTAATAAAAATAATGTCTTAATTAAATACTTGCCATGTGGCCATTGTGCTAAGCATTTTGCATTAGTTTTAAAAGATACAGAACTTTAACATCTTTGAATTTTCTAATTTAATTCTCAAAACAACTGAATAAAGAGTTAACATTATCTTCATTTTAGAGTTGAGGCATAGTAAGGTTTAGTAACTGAAGTTTCCAGAGATTAAGTAACTTGCCGAAGGTCACACATCAAGCAAATAACAGAATCTAAAGTTGAACCTAGATTTCATTGATTGTTAAGTCATTAATCTTAATCATAACTTCAGAATATACATCAATCCTTTTAAGCAATGTAAGCAATGATATTGATGTTTGCTCCCTCTATTAGTACATTAAAACTTCAAATATCCTAGAAAATTTGCCAAGCCTCTGAAAATTACTTTTTACATGTTAGGTAATTGAACTTTTCCTCTTGTTTTAATAATGCATACACTTCAGTTCTTATCTTGCAGATCTAGTCAATCATATTTTCCCTTAACAATTTTTACATGGAATGAAATATTTCGATACAGATATATTCTATGTCTATAAATAGAACTCTGTGAATAGTGGTTAGATCTGTATCAAGGGAAGTAAATAAGCTGGTGTTTCACATGCTGTGCAGAGTTTGGAAGTCAATGTGTGTGGATGAAAAGGCAGAGAATTCCCTCACAGTATTGTTTTCTTCATGGAATTTTACCAACAATATTGATCAGAAACCCAGAATTTATGGAGCAATGTCAATGAACATTCTGATAATATTATTTCCAATTAAGTTTATTGACTTTAAATAACTTGGACAGGCCTTCAAAGATATTCCTGGGTTTTAATAGTGGCTCCCTTGGCTTAAGAAAACAGTCTTTATTTTTCCCATACTTGAATGAACACATAGCTGCGTACAATCCCTCATCAACAGATACATCACTACTAATTACAAAAAAAAAAAGTTGTATTTTTTTCTTTTATCAATTATGAATTTGGTATTGACTCTAGGTCATCAGTTCAGCACTTAACCATAGAATTGAAGAAGAAATATTGTGAAAATCATTTTTTGTTTTCTCTCTAAGCAAGTAGCATTCAGACTAAAAGCTTTCATGAGAACTCCAGTGGTGTGAGATTAAAAAAAAATGCTTAGTGATTAAAGGGAAAATTTCATGCAAAATTTTCAGAGCCTTTGTGGTTTTCTGAATATATGTCTAACACCAGCTGATTTTACGTGTTGCTGAGAATCATACTTTAGCAACAAACAAACACATAAAACAACAACAAATAAAACAAAACCTCTCTCACATTTCTGTTTTTAAAAAGGCTTATATGAATTTTGACTTAAATTTTATTCAAGTCAAATGGGCCACAAGTGTTTTACACAAATAACATCCAGAATAAATTGTATGCCCTTTTTTGCTAGGAGTATGTCTTACCATTGAGTGCTCAACCAAGAGGACAGTCAGGATTAAAATCCAGCCCTACTAATTCATAAAGCTCTGTTGCGTGCTCGGGCTGCGTCAGCCTGGAAGATTTCATCCCAGCCTGGACATGCATCTGAATTTGCATGTATCAATAGCTTATACTTTGTTTTAATCGCAGAGTGGTATCCCATGATATGATGTACCAAACTGTTTAACCACTCATCCATCAAGAGCATCTGGGGCACTTCCTGTATTTGGTTATTACAAATAAATCCACAATGGACATTGTTTGTAGGTTTTTGTGGGCACGTAAGTTTTCACATCCTTGATGCAGAAGAACACAATTGCTGGGTCTTAGGATCACGTTTTTGTAAGAAACTGTCAGATTATTTTCCATAGTAGGTATAATATTTTACATTCCCATCAGCATTATATGAGTGATCCAGTTTTTTCACATTTTTGTCAGCATTTGGTATTGTCACTAAATTTTATTTTAGCCTATCTGATAGATAGATAGTGATAGCTATCAGATACTGTATTGTGCTTTAATTTGCATTTTCCTAATGGCTGAATGAAGTTAAACATATTTTCATGTGCTTACTTGCCATCTTACATCCACTTCAGTGAACTGTGTTTTTCCTGTCTTTTGCTCATTTTCTAACTAGATTTTGTTTACATTGTTTTGAAAGATCTTTATATATTATAGATACTAGTCCACTGTCAGATATTTGGTTTACAAATATTTCCTCCCAGTCTGTAACTTGTCTTTTTATTCTCTTAACAGGATCTTTCACTGAACAAAAGTTGATAATTTTGATGGGGTCCAATTTATTAATTATTTTCTTTTATGGATTGTGCTTTTTGTGTCAAGTCAAAGAACCCTTTTCATAGCTCTAGGTCTTAGACCTTTTCTCTTATTTTTCTCTAAAAGTTTTACACCTCTACATTTTACTGTGAGGCACATATTTCATTTTGAGTGAATTTTTGAATAAAATATGAGATTTAGATTTAGGTTATTTATTTGTTTATTTTTTTAGCTGATGAAAGTCCACTTGCTTCCCTACCATTTGGTGAAAGTCTTTCCTCTTTCCATGAAGTTACTTTTACATCTTTGTAAAAAATTAGTTGGGGCTATTTGTGTAGATTTATTTGTGGGTTCTCTATTATGTTCTCAGAATCTGTGTGTTTATCCTTCCATCAATATCACATTACTTTAATTACTATAGCTTTACAATAGGTCTTCATATCAGGTAGAGTGATTCCTACCACTTTATTCTTATTTGTCAAGATTGTTTCAGTTATTCTAGAGCTATGCCTTTCCCCGTAAATTTTATAATAAGCTTGTCTATGTCTATAAAAAGCCTTGCTGAGATTTTGATAGGAGTTGTATTAAACCTATAGATCAATATGGGGAGAATTGAGATTTTCGTTATGTTGAGTCTTTTAACCCATGACATTCTACTTTTTGTCTCCTTTGATTTTTTAAATTAACACTGTAATTTTCAGCATATAGATTCTATACATATTTTGTTAAGGGTATATCTAAGTAACTCACTTTATTTGGAGCAATCATAAATGGTACTGTATTTTAATGTCAGTTTCTACATGTTAGTATATAGAAAAATGACTGATTTGGGGGTTTGAATGATTTTTCAAAATGTTCTCCGAACTCAAAGATCTCTTGTAGTGTTATGTTGTAACTATTCATTAGTTGAGTCATTCAACAGACATTTGCTGGGAGATTTCTCTGTTCCAAGAAGTATTATAGGTGATGGGGACAGTACAATAAAAAGAAATAGATAAAGTTGCTGTACTTCGTGCATTCATATTTTAGTAGAAGAATAGGAGGAAAGGGAGGATACAGAGAGAGAAAAAAAGAGAGAGACAGAACAAATAAAAAAAGTTTGATGTACCAGATGGTGATTGATGTCACTGAAAAAAATAGTGCAGATTAAAGGTCCGGCCAATTTATCTTTCAAACTGGGACATTTTTGAGGATGAGAGCTGTCAGTAACCAAATGACATACATAATCAAGAGGTGTAATCTTGGACTATCCCCAGAAAACTGAGATATATGATCATCTTACTTAAGGCCATGTTAAGTGCTCATTGGAGTTGGGGGTTGCTATTGCCAATGTCCTCCAAACAACTCCACTGTAAACAAACTTGTATTTGCACAAAGTTGAGTTTATTAGGTCGTTTCATCATTACAGTATAGGGAACTGTGGGATGTCACAGTAATAGGTTGTTAACAGGGGCTTATTGGATTTGAGTTTGTATGAGGTGAATTTGGGGGATGTTTCAAGGAAGTGTGGTTTTGCTCTTGATTGAGTACTGTCAGAGAGTCAAAGCAATTCTATGGTTGCCTTAATTATCTTTTTAAAGCTTATTTATTTTTATTTTGTAAAGACAGGGTCTTGTTGTTGCCCATGCTGGAGGACAGTGGCCATTCACAGGTGCAATCATTTTATACTGCCACCTCGAACTCCTAGATTCAAGCAATCCTCCTGCTTCAGCCTCCTGAGTAGCTGGGATTACAGATGTGCACCACCATGCATGGATCTTAATATTAATAATTTTATGTGGAAGATGGAAGGAACAAAGTGTACTGAAGCTAAAATTGATAAAGATAAAGCAGTCATTCATATTAGCAGGAAAAAGGAAAATAGTTGAGTGTTTCATTCATTTTTCTCTGCTCAGACACAATTACAGAGCTGTCTTGTTTTTGTCTTGATCCATCATATTACAGAGTAAATTTGTCAAATGTTGTTGTTGTATAAAATTGTTTATATTCAAAAGGGGAATGCCATACCTAGCCATTAGAGCCAGGGCAGCTCCAAGCTGACAGTAGCCAGGAGTTGCTTTTTCTTTCTTATTACTGTCTATAAAGTAATTGATGACAGTCCTTATGACAAGAAGATGCTTGACCAGAAACCTGGAGGACATGAAAGAATGAGTTCTAGGATATCTGGGGCACAACATTCAGGCTTGGGAAGCAGCAGATGCAAGGTTCTGAAATGGGAATGTAGCATGTTTGGGAACAAAAGAAGATCTGCATATGGCTAGAGTGATGTGTGTGGCATGAGAGGGTTAGAAAATCATGTCAGGATGGTAGTAGTTGTCCAGCTGAGGGGGGGTCTTGCAGGTGATTGAAACAGCTTATGCTTTAATTTGAGGTGAGATAAGAAAACTTTGGATTAGTTTGAATAGATTTGGTAATATAAAAACAAGATATTATTTTAAGTAAAGAATATGCTCTCCTGCAAACAGATAACATTTATTATTATTTCTAACATTTAATAATTTATTCATCCAGCAAATATTCATTAAGTACCTACTATGTGCCAGGTGACTGCCCTAGCCCATGGGTATAATATTGCAGTAAATAATATGGATATGATATTTCCTGTCATGGAGCTTGCAGCATAGCAGGCGAGACAGGTGAAAAATGAACAAGAAACATAATTTCAAATAGAGATGATGAATGTAATCACACCAAAAATTAACACGGGGTGAAACCAGTGAAACTAGAGAATCGTGGATGGGAGGAGGTTGGTTCTAGGTGGTGGTAGAGTGAGCACTTTCCAATGTAGCAAGAAACCATTGGAAGTTTTTAAGAAGAGAAAGGACATAACTTGATTGCAGTTTTAAAAATATCACACTGCCTACAGAGCAGAGTATGGACTGATGGGATGCAATGGCAAATGACTGTGGTGGTCCAAGTGAGAGAAGCTGGGGCTTAGATCTAGTTCACATGATGGATTCTGTGGGAGACTTTCAGATTCAGGATAAATTTTGGAATTTCAGCTTTCAGGACTTGCTATTAGATTCAGTGGTTCTCAACAGGGGGTGATTTTCAACCCCAGTGGATATTTGAAAATGTATGCTGACATTTTTTGGTGATAACTGTGGAGGTGCTACTAGCATACAGAGGCCAGAGATGTTGCTAAATATCCTAAAGTGAACAGGAGAGCCCCCTACAACAGGAATTACTAGCCCCCTAAAATGTCAGCAGTGCCAAGGTTGAGAAACCTTGGATTAGAAGTCATGGGAAAGGATTGTAGATTCCTAGGTTTGGGACATCAGCAATGAGAGAATAGTATTTGTTAGTCATTTATTTTTGTGATGAGGAAGAATTGAGGAGGAGCAGTTTTGCATCATGACTATTGGGTAGAATTAAATAGCATATGATAGATGAGCATAATTGTGGATATTTCTCTTGAGTTTTTGCTAGAGTACCAGATTCCTCTTTTTTCTTTTCTGTAAACAGTAGTTATGTCAAAGTTGGATGGTTGGATGCAGGAGATGAACAATAAGTTACTCGTTTTCTCCAAAGTCAGAGGATGCAAACTTCTCATGTTCTTACCTGCAGGTTTTTTTGGTTTCTTTTCTTTTCTTTTTAATTACATTAAATTTAATTTTAAGTTCCAGGATACACGTGCAGGACGTGCAGGTGAGTTCAGCCATTTAACGATGAGATTGTGGCTTCCATCTGTAAAAGGCAGGCAAGATGAACAAATCCATGGAAAGATACGAAAACCAAACTCTCAGAAGAGAATGCTACATGTCTCCTGGAAATTCTCCTGGGATAAGAGTGACAGTGACTGATACATCTTCCCTAGGTATTCTGGGTGGTGGGCAGGGAGATAGCAGAAATGAATTAGTCAGCTGAAAAATGTTTGAGGCCCTAGTGTGAGCTAGGATCTGGGTTTAGCCATCGGGAACTTTGTTGACTAAGAAATGAACAGACAAGTGGGTGATAAGAGATAAGGTGGACAAGGCAAATTAAAGCAGATTGTGGAAGATGTTAAATGTACAAGGTATTGAAAGTTTTTCTGAAGAGAGAATTCCTCTGGAAAAGTGATATTTCTATGCTTGAACTCAAATCACAACTGCAACCGGGAAATTCTAGAAAATGAACAATTGAAAAATAAACGAATGCTTCCTCTCTTTTGTATTGTGTTTCTAGCTTACAAAGGTAGAGCAAAAGCGTTATATAGCTATTCTTGAATGCAGTACAATCCCTGGCTGAGGCAGGCGGATCACTTAAGGCCAGGAGTTCGAGACCAGCCTGGCCAACACGGCAAAACCCTGTCTCTACTAAAAATACAAAAATTAGCTGAGCATGTTGACACATGGCCTGTAATCCCAGCTACTTGAGAGGCTGAGGCAGGAGAACCTCTGGAGCCGGGGAGGTGGAGGTTGCAGTGAGCCAAGACTGTACCCCTGCACTCCAGCCTGGGGGACAGAGCAAGGCTCCATCTCAAAAAAACAAAGTACAATCCCGGACGGTTGTGCTTTGAGTGTATTGAGGATTTTAAAGTTGTGTTTTTTCAGTTAATCAAAATGGATTTTCACCTTAAATAAATGATAACATAGACACCATAAGATACAAGTCTGTAATTTTTGAGCCGCAGCTATATTACTCGAGCTGTGCTGTTTCTGTACGTATTAATTCATGATTAAAGAAACCTATGATTGCCGAGATTTCCCTTAATGCAGAGTTGTCAATGTCAGGTTCTTTGGTGGAGAGGAATTTGGTAGTTAGAAGACTGTTAAAGGGAGTTTTGAGTCTTTCTCCACCAAGTCTGAAAGAGTTACTTACACCAGCTCCTTTTAAATGTTAGCTCTGACTGCAGAAACCCCCAGGCCAATTTGGAAAACTGTTGAGAGTTTTTCAAAGGCTGCTTTGTTTTCAGGACCATCCCTGCACAAGGAACACATAATTCATCACATAAGTATAAAAGGTGCTATATTCTGTTCAGTGTACAGGGAACTTAGCTTCTTCACATATATACCAAATGCATGTTTGAGATTTTTGATTCTCCTGTAGGCTGTACTGCACACCCACCACTGTCCTACTCAGCTTTGCTGGGGACAGGAAAGCACCAACCATGAGTTACTGTGCAGAGGGAAAAGTTTGCAAGCTCTGTGTCAAGGTAGCTGGTGTGTTTTTCTATAAATAATAAGTGATAATGCAAACCAAATAAATCTGTGGAGACAATGAAAATATGACCTGAATGGAGACAAATTTTGAGTTATAAGGGGGAAATATTTAGCATTTTTCTATACAAGTCAATGAAGGCTTGTTCAAAAAGACTTCTCAGTGCATGTGTACTTTAAATTGTTTTTCATTTTTTGTAATGTGTTCTTCCCACAAGGATTGTTTCTACTTGTCTTTACCAAATACTATGAATGTTCATGAAACCATATCATTAAATCACTAATTTGAACGTTGAGCACACAATTCAAGTGTTAAATCACTAATTTGAATAATGAACATAGAATTAAAATTCTGTGGTAATTGGATCAGATGAATTGCTTATTTAAGCACATTATATGAATATCATAACTTATTATTAAATCTAAAATGCATGGAAATTCTGAAAGTTTTGACCTTTTAAATAACTAGTTTGTGTTATTTTAAAAGTATCTATGGTACTTTGTCTCTTAAAATATACTACCAGTATACCTGGGTGCACAGCAAAGAAAGACTTAAGATTTATCACTCTTTGAGTCTGTTTATGGCACCTTTACACAAATGTCTTTTATGTCCCAATCACTGTTTGCAATTAGAAATTCTCACTACATGCTCAGAATGTGTCCCCATTTCACAGAGGCTATACCACATGTCAGTTCTTCATGAATACAAAGTAAGCTATGAAAAAGAACTAACAAAGGAATGTTGCACTGCTCACTCGTTTTAAACAAGATGCAATACGGCATCCCCACAGAACTGCTTCTGTAGCTTCAGGTACATTCTCAGGAGCTCATGTAGGTAACAGGGGAAAGGAACCTGCTTTTTTGGTTACTGGTTGAAAAGCTTTCATTTTATTATGAGGAAGTAAAACAGGCCCCAGGATGCCCTTTACAGCTTCCTATACTCTTTAAGGTCTCACTTTTCTCCGCTTGAATAAAGACAGAAAGTTTCCTACTCTTTCTTCTTTCCATGCTTTCTTCCCACCCTCCATTCATTGCAGTTCAAACCTTTTGCGTCCTGGTTGGATTTCTGTATCTGGTAGGAATGTTTGTTAGGTCTAGCAGAGGAATGCTTGGCACCTGCCATTGACCTTTTGATGTACTTGAGAAATGGCTACAACCAATGAACATGGAAATTTAAATTCAGTGATCATACATGGCATCGTCCTTGATGGATTCCTCCCTTGTGGCACAGTAAACTCCTGGAGATTTATCTGTTATGTACAATGGCTCGTGGGCTGCAAATTCTAAAGTACACATTTAAAGCCTAAGGCCACCTCAAAGATAAATTCATCTGTGTTTCATTTTTAAAAATATGTCATCCGGGAGCGGTGGCTCACACCTGTAATCCCAGCACTTTGGGAGGTCGAGGTGGGCAGATTACCTGAGGTCAGGAATTTGAGACCAGCCTGACCAAGATGGAGAAACCCCGTTTCTACTAAAAATACAAAATTAGCTGGGCATGGTGGCACATGCTTGTAATCCCAGCTATTCAGGAGGCTGAGTCAGGAGTATCGCTCGAACCCAGGAGACAGAGGTTACGGTGGAGCCGAGATCGCACCATTGCACTCCAGCCTGGGCAACAAGAGTGAAACTCCGTCTCAAAAAAAAAAAAGAAAAAGAAAAAAAAATTCATATTACCTGAAGGAGTGACTTATAAAGACACTAAAAATAAAAGAAAACTAGAGGCATAAGGTTATCTAGAGTAGCTTGTTGTATATATGAACTGGGAGGTGGACGTTTCAGGGAGCCAAGATTGTACCACTACACTCCAGGGAACAGAGCGAGAGTCTGTCTAAAAAAAAAAAAAGAAGAGAAATGAGTTAATACAATAATGCCATAGTCATCTAAATGTCTTAATGTATAAAACATTTGTCTCAAAAAAAAAAAAAACAAAACCTTTGTAAAGGATAGTACCCACTCTTTTTTTTTTTTTGATAGTGATGGGGTCTCCTTATGTTGCCCAGACTGGTCTTACACTCCTGGGTTCAAATGATCCTCCTGCCTCAGCCTCCTGAAGTGTTGGGATTACAGGCATGAGCCATCACATTCAGTCATTCACTCTATTTTCAAGGCAGGATGTACATGGGGTAAAAAGTTCAGTCAGGCTGCGGAGACCACAGAACCACATTCAAACCCTGTTTACTATCCCAGAAACTGAGCTGCTTTATAGGTAGAATAGGAATAGTATGAGTATTTATCTAAAATGTTTATTTAAGAACTACATGTGAATGACTTAACATCTATCTAGCTACGAGTGAGTTTGTGTAAGTTTATTAATTTCCCCTTTCATTCTTCTTTAAATGTATACACTGCTACTCCTTTCTTAAACCTGCCCCTAGCCAGTTCCTAGCTGTGTTCATTGTGTTCCCTATTAACCAAAAGTTGGATTAAGCCCATGCTTAGGACAATAGCAAACCAGAGGTACAAGTTTGTTTGTTTGTTTTTTTTGGGGGGGGGAGTGAAGTTGAGATATGCATATTTAAGCATAAAAGAGTCGTAGGATAATCATTTTTTTAAAAAGATGCAAAATGATCTTGTGCTTATAAGCCTGGTTGAGCATGTGACAAATGACCCATAAACGCAGAGGAACTGAACTGGAGGTCAGGGCAGGAGGAGTAGACTCTCTGCAAGCAGCATGGCTTTCAGTGTGACAGCTGAGGCAGGACCCACATGGGTGACAGTGAAATATATGGTTTCTGCCTCAATCTGTCTCTGTACATTAGGAACGGTGATTTTGTGGAGTGGAAGCTACAGTGATCTGCTTTTATCTTGACTCCGCCACTGAAGTTCTTTCTGTTCGAATAGTCTATAGCTTCTATTTTCTGTTTATAATAATAGAAAATTTCATATTAACAATGGCAAGATGGGAGAAACAAAAGTAAGAGAAGAAAGTTGGGACGCTGTGTCAGGGAGAGAAAGGGCAGTGCAGAAAGGAGAAGGGTGCTGTACAGCAGTGGAGGACGGGATGAGAACACTGGCTTCAGAGTCAGACAGACCTGTTTGCACATTTTGGCTCTGCTCCCTGGCCTGGCAACTTTGGGCAAGCTGCTTCATCTCACCAAGCCCAAAGGTACCTATCAAGGGGATTAATCATATCTTCCTTACAGGGGAGTTGCAAGAAATAATTCAGACAATAAATGTGTACCAGTTTAGTGCTCAGTGAAAAATAGTGGCAATGAGGGTGATGGTGAAGGGGATGCTGACAATATGATGATGAGGATGATGAAGGGCAAAAGTGAGAATAATAAAGAGATGGAGAAGCAGCCCTGGGAGTAGGGAGTGGGAAAGTAGACTATGAAGAATGAAACGGGAAAAAGAGAACATGAGAAATGTATTTTTGAATGCTGGTGGACCTAATTGAAGCTTTGCCTCAAGCTCTCTTCAAAGGGTGCCATCTCTTTATCCTTCTCATGGCCATGTGCCTTCACTAGATAAATACTTGCAATTCACCTATTGACTGGTTGGCAGCGGTCCTCACTCCTCATGTTTGTGACCTTTTCCCCCTTCCTCTTTTCCTTTTAGGAGATACAGGATTACATCTTGCACTTGTGTCTTTTAGCAGCAGGAGCTGAGAGCTAATTGACAACGGAATCCAGGGCCGTTAGTTGTGCAGATTGGAGATGGATACATGCTTTTCCTCCTCTATACATCTTTTCAGATAATTCCAAAAGAAAATAAATTATTCCTGATTCCTCTTTCCCTCACCCATAAATAAATTCTAAATCCTGTTATTTTTACTTCCAAATCCCAGCTACTTGGGAGACTGAGGCAGAAGAACCTCTGAAGCCTGGGAGGTGGAGGTTGCAGTGAGCTAAGACCGTACCCCTGCACTACAGCCTGGGCGACAGAGGAAGACTCCATCTCAAAAAAACAAAGTGCAATCCCTGACTGTTGTGTTTTGAGTGTATTGAGGATTTTAAAGCTGTGTTTTCTCAGTTAATCAAAATGGGTTTTCACCTTAAATAAATGATAGCATAGACACCATAAGATACAAGTCTGTAATTTTTGAGCCGCAGCTATATTGTTCGAGCTGTGCTAAATGTATCTGCTTTCTGTTTCTACTACTATCTCACTACCAGAAGGATTTCTATAATGACCTTTGTTTCCATTTTTGCCTCCTTCAATCTTTCTTCAAAGATAAAGTCACCCCCCACTTCCAATTAAACCTTTGCAATGACTTCCCTTTGTACTATGTTTAAAATCAGAACCCTTTCTCCTTGTTTATAAAGCCCTACATAATCGCCCCCCTGACCTTTCCAATTTCATTCCACTTTTCTCCTTTCAATCTACCCTGGAGCCACAGTGAAGATGTTTTTCTCTATGGTTCTTGAACTTGCCAAGTGTTGTTCTTTTCCCCTTTAGGGCCTTTTGAATGCCTGTTTCTTTTCTTTCTTATCTTCATAGCCAGACTCCTTCTTGTCATCCTGATTTTATCTTAGAAGTCACTCTCTGAGGGGCTTTAGATTACCACTCCATGTGAAAGTCACTCAATCTTTTGAGTCACACTCCACTATTTTGTTTCTTTACATGAGCTCTTCTCACTTGTTTTTCTGTTGTGTGTATGTACATATGTGTGTGTGTGTATGTGTGTGTGTGTGTATGTATTTCTCCCTGTCCCTAGAATTTAGCTCCAGGAGAGCAGAGGCTTTGCCCATCTGGTTCACAGAATCTTTCCCCAGTGCCAAGAGATGTGTCCAGCATATAATCTGAACCTAATTATTACTTTAGTGAATGCCACTGAATTAATGATTTAACTTCTGAACACAGAATCCTTGCCAGTATTTGAAATTTATAGGTAATCAACACTATATTTAAGCCAATAAGTCTGAAAGTCTTCCGAGTGCTCCCTTAATTTGGTAAATTAGTAATAAGTAAAATTTGCTAAGTCAATAGTCATAAAAATACCATGATATACTATATAGAGAAAAATATTAACAAGATATTTTCTATTTTCAATGTACACACAGTTCTCCCAAGTCAGCTCAAGGTATCCATCTGCCTTGGGGTGAAATTGGGATTAGAAATATTTGGAGACTGTTGAAAGAGAAAGGATTTTCTAAAATTCTATAGTTCCCATTTAATGGTTCAAAAGGCATGGCCCAACTAGATTACAGAATTTTATTTATGGGCAACAAGAAGAGGAAGTAAAAGAAAAGGCTGTGTTATCTGGGCCTAGACAAGGGGAGAAAGATAGAAAAGAAGAACTGGGAGGTAGAAGGTCAGAACCCAGAAATGCATCCTCTTCTCTCCTCTGGTCTGAACCCCAGGACTTCAGATGTGTGTGTTACACAAGCCTGGGGAACACCCATGGCTGAGGTTCTCTGGCTTCTGTTTCCTTTTAGCCAGGAGACCCTCCAGCAGGGAGGTGCTGAGGCAATGTAGACAGATGGGCGTGGGGCTTCTGATGCAGTTGACGGCAAGTCAGCATGGCCAGGGACATGGAGTGTCCAGGTTGTGGTAGAAAGTAGAGGTACTCTCTCCTCTTATTTGTGATATTTGCTCCCTTCACTTTCCCTGTGGCCCAGATACTGAGGTAAGAGCCAACAGGCCTGCCCTGGACCTGTAGACTTGGCAGAGATTCAGTCTGCAGTGCCAGCCAGAAAGCGCTGAGAGGAGGCTAAATGAGCAGGCAGGACCTCATCCACAACTAATCAGAGAAAAATGAGTCTAGATGTATTGGCCAGAGGAGTCAAGGGGAGATGCTAGCAGCAGGCTCCAGGAAAGACCAAGCTGATACTTCAGAGGCATCAGCTAATGCACAACGAAGGCGTGGTATGACCAATTGTTTCTATCCTCCTACTACCAAGAGATGAGGTAAACATTTTCTTATAGCCTAGACAGTGTCTTTGAAAGGATCAAAAGAAGAAAAGAGTCTGAATGCCAGTGCAAATACTCCCAAAGGACTGAGTAACACGTAGATGCGGGGTATACATTATTGGCTCAAAAATATACTTTTAAACTTAATTGGATCCAGCTTCCTTTTAAGAAATGTTCATGCCATGTAGGAGATGAGGGCTTTGAGGAAGATCAGAGGAGCTGTAGAAAAAAATTATGAATCTATATTTATCTACATGCCTGAGAGCGGTGTGAGTTACTTTTGTATCATCTAGTTCACAGTGTTCACCTGAAACTCATTTTTGTTCTGATGATTTGGGTGTTCATTGAATATAAATTACCTTCTCTATAAAATATGAGACTAGTAACATTAGCACAGAATCTGGTTTCTTAGGTACATCACTATAAAAATATGAAAGAATAAATTTGAGAACACAATGAACTATTTAAGCAAAATATTATGATTGTATAACTAGAAGATTATTTATATATTTTTTAAATTTCTAATTAAGTTTTCTGATTACAGAAGACATGAATGTTAGGAAAACTTGGATCACACAACTGTATATTAATAGAAATATATACCTTCAAAAGTAGTATTTAATGTGTATATAATATACAACAACGTATAGATATTACGATTTTTTGACCATTGCTCTAATGATAAACATAAACTTACTACACCATTTTTCCTATTAGAAATACTTCTGTGTATACGTAAAACTTTGCAATTTTATCTAATCAGTCAGGAAATGGTAACATGTTAACTAGCTTATATGAGAATGAAAGTTCAGTATTAATGGATTTGCCGTTACCACCAAGTATCAACATCAAACAATATGGCCTATGTTTAATTCTCAAAATGTTTTGAAGCATCTGCTTTCAGCTTTCATGTAAAAAAAAAACAAGTTTGTCATTCTTTAAATTTTGAAATTAGTTAGAAGTGTGAGTTTCCCAGTATTTATATGGTTTCTTTCTTTTCCAATTGAGTTTCAATGTTCCTCTTAAAGGAACTTTGGTTTTTTTGGGAGGAAGGGGTTCAGAAATAAGACTATCACATGTTTCTAGGTTTAAAAGTTAAAAGAAAAAAATCTCCAAGCAAAGAACAAGTATTTTAATTGCTTTATTGGCATGGGATTTTTGTGATTCAAAAATCATTTATAAAACTTAAAAAAGAAACTTCTGATAGTCTGTCAAATATGCAAATAGTCTTAAGGATTAAAAGTTAATCAATTCACTAGCAGCAACTCTTGGGGCCTTCATATAAAAATATTTTAGAGTTAATTTTGTAGTTTGGATAATTCAACAGATTTAAAAGGGAAGTAAATTTTTTTTTAAAAAATTCAGAATAAAAGATGATCGTCCTTGTTGCTAGTTTTAATAACAAAGGGTAAGACTGAGATGCCATGGCTCAGGATGCTTCTTAGGAGCAAATTATGTAGGAAATTGTCTAGGGGTAGGAGCAATAAAGAAGGAATAATTAGTGGATTTCATTTGTTTTATTTTTAAAAGGAAATCATCTTGGAATTATAGATTGATTAATTAAACACAGACTGTAAATTCTAAAAATTATTAATAAATTATACAACAGTTTGAAGTAATTTACAATATAATAATAGATGCTAACAGTCTTCAATACAATATTATGATTATAATGGTAACACTCTCCCTTTCTGCTCTAACCAATACATGGCTTTCATTAAATACCAGACAGGTCTCTGACAGAGTTAATTGTCTAAGCCTGTTCAAAAGGCCAAAAATTGCTCTCTGAGAATAAAAAACATTATACTGAAAACCAAAGACAAGATAAGAGTCTGGGCTTTTATTTGAAGAGAGGAGATGAATGCCGGGCAGCAAACAAAGGCAGTCAGTACTGGTTTGAACTTTTTTTTTTAATGTACCACTTTGGATCAGTTTAAACCATTTCAGATATGAAGAAGGCATGTGCTCAGCTCATGAGCGAAACTTGTTTAATCCTATGGCTAGTACTTTAGCTAGTCTACAACATCAGATATTTACACACAGGTGGAACACCCTGGGAAAATGAATATGGTATCAGGCTTCAAAACAGGGCAACCTCTAAGGGGAAGGTGAGATGAACATAGAAACAAGAACTCTACGCCTGAAATGATTTAGATAGTAAGTGATTTAGATACTATCTGAATCATTTCAGGCATAGAGTTCTTGTTTTAGGCTTAGAGTTTTATTCATGATAATTAGATGTGGGATGGGCTAAAGTTAATTTCATCACTATTGAAAGAGAGTTGGCTACAGAACTGTGCAAATAAGACCACAGAAGATTTGTTTAAATTAAAGGCCTGCTTTTAAATTTCTTTGGTATTTTTAATTTTTGCTGATTCCAAACTCATTTATTCACTCTTTAAACATGTATTACAACACGAACTCAACTAGCTGTTGGCTGCCGGTCAGAAATTTTGAAATACAAGAAGGAAAAGATAGAGACCCTGATTTTATAGGAGAATGAACACACCAGAAAACCATGACTACATACAATATAGTGGGATAAGAATAAAAAGGATATACTTGGGTCTAGAAGAAGGATTCCAGAAATGTTCCTGTGAGTGAAGAAAAAACAGGGAAAGCAATGATCAATCTTGTAAGGAATTTTGAAGGTTGAGTGCAAGTTAGCCTGATGGATTTGGATCAAGGAGTGAGAGAATGAAGAATGAGAGAGTGGTCTGTTTGTGGGAATAGTAAGCAATAAACAGTAATAAAGCTGGGAACTAGGGTACTGCAGCAGCAAAGTGGAATACAAAGCTGGAGAAACATGCGATTGAAGAACCTTCTATTTCTTGCCAGTAGCTTGAATTTTATCCCTAAGGTTGTGAGAAGCCACTAGCAGATTTTCAGCTGGATTGTGCTATTGTCAGAGCTGTAGTCTGACCACAGCAAGGAGAAAAGATTAGAAGCAGATACGGTGGTGGCAGGGGCACCAACTTGGAGACTACTGCAGTCACCCAGGTGAACAGGATGAGGTAATAGGTCCATTTTACTCACCTGTCCCCATCCACATCTCCATAAATTCTTGCATTTTGGCTTTTCTACTCAACATATCATGAGTACCTGAAAGCTACTTTCTCCTGCTTGTTCAGGGAGGAACTGTGCTAACAATAATAATACCATTACATTCTCTAAGGAAGACCTCCTTGAAATGCACCTATATCGTCTGAAAGAAGCAATGATCATAAATTAACATACCATGTCAGCTAGTCCTGTCTTGCTCAGACTCCTCTGAAAGAATGGCATGCAGAGCAGGTCACTTGTGATTGGGATGAGAATAGAGGAGAGGTAGAATACATGGTACATTAGCCTTCTTTTCCTTAAAAGAGTGTCACACTGAGGGTCCTGGCATGCATTAGAACCGGAGGGATAGGGTGCCAAATGCAAATGGAAAAAGAAAGCAAAGAAACAGAGCTCCCTTCACAATATTTTCAAAGGGAAACCAAAATTAACAGCTGGTTAGATTTGTAAAGGTCATAGATAAAGTGTCACCAGAGGGGCAAGAGGCATACAGAGCATGTCTGGAAAGATTTTATGGATGAAATCGCTTGAGCAGAGTTCAAACGTAGGAAAAGTACTGTGATGTGTGTATGAGGGGAATGTGTGTGTGACAAGACTGAGGAAAAATAAATCACTGTTAGCTACCAGGTTTTTAGCATTTTTTCATTGTAATAGAAAGAAGCTATGTTGATTCACTTGTGGTGGTGCAAAGAAAATTACAGAAAGGAGATTCCATGTGAAACATTTACACTAAAGTACCGCTTTTTCCTGTAACATCTAAAATATCTTGATAACTGAGGCACAATGTGTCAATTTTGCATTTTCAACAATATTTGTGCTATAATGCTTCAGGGTTGTGTGTGTGTGTGCGTGCGCGTGCACGCGCAGGCACGCGTGTTTGTGTTTGTGTGTGTGCGTGTAATATGAATCCGACTAAAAAAATAGAAATAAAAACAATTGAATTTCTTTTTTTTTTTTTTTAATTTATTATTATTAAACTTCAAGTTGTAGGGTACATGTGCACAATGTGCAGGTTTGCTACATATGTATACTTGTGCCATGTTGGTGTGCTGCACCCATCAACCCATCATTTACATAAGGTATAACTCCCAATGCAATCCCTCCCCCCTCCCCCCTCCCCATGATAGGCCCCGGTGTGTGATGTTCCCCTTCCCGAGTCCAAGTGATCTCATAAAACAATTGAATTTCATGTAATTCAGAAAATTTAGAAACTGCTCAAGTCCTAGACAGGATGTTTGACTGCATCACCTTGGTGATGAGGCTGCAGTATCCAGTGCCTGGATTCCGTATAAGGCACCATTTGCTTCTCAGGGTGATTCCAACAGGCCTGGACTTCCTCAGTATTTTCCAGGGAGCTCACTACTCAGACATAGAACTGATCCATAAAGAAATGCAGGTAACACAGAAAACCACGGCTTGCTATATGCACAGCTGGCACCTGGGTCAGAGAAGAAGAGAATGATACCATCTAAGAGTATGGTTTTCAGAGAGCTGAGAAATAGGGGCCACTCTGTTTTTCTTAAACATCAAGGCCAAGCTTCATTGACAGCACAGTTGTTTTATATTGAAATGTCCAGTCTGAAGTCCGTATCTTGTCATTGTGTTATATTATTACATTCCTTTGCCATTCCAAACAGAAAAGGTTCTAACTTTCTCTTCCTCCCAATTTCTTGCTCTTATATGCCCTCTTTATTTCTTGTGTTTGTGGGATGTCACAGTATTGTATTAAAGTGTTTAGACATTAACTGTGTTTTGTCAAACAGATTCATTTGTTATTTGATTTGGGGAATCTTTGAAAGCAATACAGGATTTAAACATCTTAGGTATTTCAATATAGTGTTTATTTAAAGTAGTTCTAAGTTGGAAAATTAGATGGTATATAATCAAGGCTTTGTTTTCTTACTCTCACATATCTATCTAAATACTTTCAGAAAATATTTTAAAAATGTCTTGTAAACAGAACTTTGAAAATGGAACAAGATTTTTAGGGGCACTCCTAATTTGTAGAAGCCCTGAGATAAATCTTCCAAAACCAGTGCCTGTCATCTGTTTTATCTGTTTTCAAAGTTTGATTTTGTACATGGGTATCTTTAAATATGTATACTTGTGAACCAGAAGTTATGGAGAAACTTATATGCTCTTTAAATTTCCCCAAATGACTTAGACTTGGTCATTAGCCTTACCCAAATATTCAGAAAAATAAAGAAAAGGAGGAAGTGAAGTTAAGCATCAAATTCATGAATTAAGATATGAAATATATTTATTGGATCATTTGGGACCTCAAAACCAAAGTTCTTTCCTTAGCAGTGATTATCTGGTTACTGACTAGAGGTAAATTATGACTTCTTATTGTCTCAGTTTCACATTAAATGAGAATTAGGCGCCCAGGAGCCACATGGTAAAAGGAACTTTGCGAAGGCAAAAGATTTTAGGAACTTGTTCATGTGATTACCTACCAAGTCTCTCTAAGTCACTACTTTGTTTTTACAAATGTTATATATCTTTATTAGATGGCAAAATTTGGACACCTTGCATCAGTAACCCATGCTTTGACTTGGTCTGGCTATTGATAAGATATATGTTTTTGAAAGAAAAGTGGGATGAAAGAAAGCAAGGATATCTCTTCTAAAATTGCAAAGAAAGCCAGAGGTAATGACATGGGTCTTTAGTCCCACCTTCTCAGGAAGCTAAACTGGGAGGATTGCTTGAGCCAGAAGCTTGAGTCCAGCCTGGGCAACATGGTAAGACTCTGCTGGAAGCCATCATTCTCAGCAAACTATCGCAAGAACAGAAAACCAAACACCGTATGTTCTCACTCATAAGTGGGAGCTGAACAATGAGAACACATGGATGCAGGGAGGGGAACATCACACACCAGGGCCTGTCGGGAGGTGGGGTCTAGGGGAGGGACAGCATTAGGAGAAATACCTAATGCAGGTGATGGGTTGATGGGTGCAGCACACCACCATGCCACCTGTATACCTATGTAACAAAACTGCACATTCTGCACATGTACCCCAGAACTTAAAGTGTAATTGAAAAAATATATAACTGATGTTCAATAATTGTCTGTTTGAATAAAAGAATAAGTGCACAAAATAATTGATAAAAACATGATACAAGTATTTAAAAGGCTACCAAATTTACTCCTGTATTCCTGTTTATTTTGGCTACTGAATGTAGCCAAAATCAATATGGATACTGAGAAATACTATTTAATAAAGACATAAATTAGACTGTTAAAAAAAAAATCAAAGAAAGAGAACCCACCTCTTTTCCTTGCCAGTGCTCAAAAGTGAGTGTGAATCTGGTGACTGCGGGGCTGTTTTTGGTGTAGCTCTTTGGGCCAGCCTGCCAGGTGGTTCAAGCCTGCCTGTCATTTCTGATTCCTGGCTCTAAACTCGGGATTTTTTGCTTGCATGCAATAGTCAGTAGAGAGAACTGACCAAGGTAGTCTGAAAGTGTGAAAATGTGTGAAAAAGACTCTTTGCCCCTTTTTCTTTGCCTTGGAATCTTCTTTTATTTTTTATAACTTCAGGCCAAGTAGTAGATTTTGGAGGATAAAGATTTTTACTCTAAATTTGATTACGGAAAATGTATCATTCAGAAAAAGCTCTGCGTGCCTCAACATGAGTCAATTTTGACAACATACATTTTCAATGAAAAAAAGAAAGTTGAAAAGGATTCATATGATGTAATTTTTGTAAATTTTAAAACACATTATATTTTTAAGGTCGCATACATACATCAGAAAAATACATTTATTCCCACAAGAAAGATGAACACCAATTCCAGGAGAGTGGTTTATTTTGTGGAGAGGGGGAAATAAAAAATAAACGGGGTGGGCTGGGCTGAACTGGGACTATGGCTGTAACTGTTTTTCCTCAAAAAAGGAGGAAATCTATCTAAAGCAAATCTGCCAACTGTTAGTACTTTTAATATCCAGGTTGATACTATTTTCAGTTCTTTTTTTGTACTTTGAAATATTTACTAATTAGACATTTACATAATTCATGTATCAAAATATCACATGTATCCCATTAAGTAGGTACAATTATTATTTATCAATTTAAAAAGTTACATGATATATATAATTTTTTTAAAAAGTCTCTGAGGCTGCTGAAATAGTTTGACAATCTACCATGCATTAGACATTGAGAACACAAATATTAGGGTTATGGGCACTCTACCTGAAGGACCTCATTGTCAAGAGGGGAGAGGTATATAGCAAATACTCCCAACAAAACGTGATGATCACAATCGTGTTATATGTAATGGCTTCTAAATAGAATGATTGACTTTATAATGACCCTTTCCTAGAAAACTTTAAGGAAATCTAGGTCAGAGTCATGGCAAAAACATAATCACATTTGTCAAATTTTTAAAAATTTACTTTCTTGGGAGGCCAAGGCGGGTGGATCACCTGAGGTCAGGAGTTCAAGACCAGCCTGGCCAACATGGTGAAACCCTGTCTCTACTAAAAAAAATGTAAAAACTATCTGGGTGTGGTGGTGGGTGCCTGTAATCCCAGCTACTTGGGAGGCTGAGGCAGGAGAATTGCTTGAACCCAGGAAATGGAGGTTGCAGTGAGCCGACACTGTGCCACTGTACTCCAGCCTCAGTGACAGAGTGAGACTCCATCTCAAAAAAAAAAATTACTTTCATATTTAATATTTCAAACTAATTGCAAACAAAATATTGTTAATGAGAGATCCTCAAAATACAACTAGGAAATGCTCCCATGTAATTTATTTCAAGAAATGTTATGTAACTTAGCATATGTTTCTGTATGGTCTCTTCCAAGTCTGTTCTCTTTATGTTTCTTTTCCTTTTTTTTTTTTTTTTTTTTTTTTTTTTTTTAATTTCTTGGAAATGTATCTTCCCAGCTAGACATCCAACTTTTCAGTGAGGGCTGTTTTTCATATATTAATCACCCACTCTCTGGAGCGTTTGGTGTAGTACTCTATAAATGATAATAATAGTTCAATTCCTATGTAATTCCTAGTATGTGTTATGAGAACATAGTAAAGGGGTACTCAACCCCAGACTGAATTTTTGGGGCCACTGTCACCAGATAAGACATGTGGAGTTAAGATCCACATTACCAGAAATACACAGGTACAATATATGAAGAATATAATGCCACATATGAAAATGGTACAGGGAACATCCATCTCTTCAGGTGAAAGAAACACTATAGTTAATTATCAAGAAGGTTGGCAAGGCATTCTGGAATTGAACAATGCACTACTGGGTCTCAGTGGGAAACGTTAAACACTAAACAAGTTTTTTTGTTTTGTTTTTGTTTTTCACTCAAGAAACAAAAATCAAAAAACTTAGCATTCCGTTGTTGGGGTAGATACAAAAATAAACAAACAAAAATATAATTTATTCTATCAATAGCTGCAGTTGGTGGCTTATAGATTTTCACTGGCAATTGTTCAAAATAGAACAGTAAACATTTGACATCTCAGTCTTAATTAAGATGAGCATAAGGTGATACTGGGGTGATAGGGATAAGGGACATGCCTGATAAATCTGTAAAGAAGAGACAGGTATAACATATGAGTCCTAGTAGTATATACATATTATACCTGTTGGCTTAACAGAAAAATCCTTTCCTGGGACCCTTATTGTGTTTATATGTTATTTTCACACTTTGACCCCCTTAGCAACCGACTAATTGGGGTTACAAAAGTTTTACTTTAACCGAAATCCTGTTTGTGGAAAAGTTTTATCAGTGTCCAGAAAACAACATTGATAACAATGAAAGGAAACAAAAATCAAGCAAACCCAAAGCATTTAAAGCAATCATGGTTGCTAAGGAGATGGAAAATAAAGTCAACACAATTTAATGGACAGTTTCAGATAGCAGCAGTGCAAATGTACTCAGGGAAATCTGAGTATGTCCATGGTAAAGAAGGTGGCATCTTCACATCTTTAACAGTGAGGAGAGATGTGTAGACACCCAGTGCAGCCTTGTGAACACCCCTATGTCTCCCTTTCTAACTGAACTGGCTCTCACCTATCTGCCCTTTGTTGGCTGCATCCTGGTAAGGACTTCTCCCACGTCGAGTTGTCTAGCAAAACCTCCCTGCCCTAGGAAGGAGCTGTCTTAGTTGCAGGGTCCTCTCCTTTCTGGAACAGAGGACCTGGAATTTGACTCCCTCTTTCGCAACCTGAATTACCTGATTACTTCCTGAATTGCAATTGCTCATTTGATTCCTAAAAGCCAGCTTCCAGTGTTTTCTGAGCCAAGCCCCAGAGGATAATTGGCCTCCTCCTTTATGTGTTCTCTTCCCAGACCCATCCTCTTTCCCTCTTTCCGCGGTTCAGTGCTGTCAGTGGTAATACTAGTATTAATAGTGACTAATGTTTATTGAGTTCTGAATATATTTGGGTACTATTCTAAACACTTTTTCAAATATTAACTCTTTTGGGTCTCATTAAAAAGTTGGAGTTTATATAATTTTCAACCCTATTTTGCAGCTGAGGAAACCAAGGCACAACTAACAATTGTCTGGGCCCGAATCAAATCTAGGTAGTTCACAGTGTTTATCTGTAAACAATGCTGATATTCATGTGAATCTATGTCGTAATAGAATTACTTGGGATAATGAAGGTCATGGAAGGAACACAATGACTTTCAACGTACCCAAAGTCCCTTGGTGTGAATTAAAGTGCTTTTTGATGATAAAAGTCATGGTTATGATGAAATCCTTCTTGGAGTTCATAAGAACTGATGATTTTGTGTGTATTGGAGTAATGGTGGTTACTTACACCCATTCAAAAAATATTTGAATACTCATCATGTGCACTAAGAAATCAAAGAAGAATTCAGATGAGATGCTGTATTAGTCTGTTCTCATGCTGCTAATAAAGACATACTCGAGACTGGGTAATTTATGTAGGAAAGCGTTAGGCTGGGCTCAGTGGCTCACGCTTGTAATCCCAGCACTTTGGGAGGCCGAGGTAGGCAGATCACGAGGTCAGGAGATCGTAGCCATCCTGGCTAACACGGTGAAACCCCGTCTCTGCTAGAAAAACATACAAGAAGAAATTAGCTGGGCGTGGTGGCAGACGCCTGTAGTCCCAGCTACACGGGAGGGTGAGGCAGGAGAATGGCGTGAACCCGAGAGGCGGAGCTTGTAGTGAGCCGAGATGGCGCCACTGTACTCTAGCGTGGGTGACAGAGCGAGACTCTGTCTCAAAAAAAAAAGAAAAAAGGAAAGAGGTTTAATTGACTTACACTTCCACATGGCTGGGGTGGCCTCACAATCATGACTGAAGGTGAATGAGGAGCAAAGTCACGTCTTACATGGTGACAGGCAACAGAGCTTGTGCAGGAGAGCTCCCCTTTACCATCAGGTTTTGTGAAACGTTTTCACTATCACGAGAACAGCACTGGAAAGATCTGACCCTATGATTCAATTATCTCCCACTGGGTCCCTCCTATGACACATGGGAATTATGGGAGCTACAATTCAAGATGAGATTTGGATAGAGACACAGACAAACCATGTCAGATGCATTCCTTCAGCTGCTCTATCAACTTTCAGTTTAGTAGAGGAAGCCAGACATATAGACAAAAAGACACATGGCATGAAAGATGCTATGAGCATACATCAAGACACATGCAATTACGATCAAATTCATCAGAGATAAAGAAGAGGGAAAGATTCACAGAAGAATATACACAGAATATATGATCAGGCAATTGTCCTAAGCAAATTAAATTGATGAAATCAATTATTAATCTAATTAAATTTTTCTAATTTATTTATTTTCTAATGTATGAAGAAACAGATTACACAGGAACCTGGGGCCAAGCTTAATTTTCCTCATATCTCGTTTTTATTTAAATTATAGTTATCAGAATTCTGAACTAGCGGAGTTTCCATGCTGGTTCCAATTGTTCTCCCAATGGGTGTTTTGACACTCCATAAATATATTTGCATAATTGGCTATGTTAGTTCTCATGTGATTTTGACATGTTTTGTGATTCTGAAGGTCTGAGAGAAGCTTGTGACAACCCTGAACCAACATTTTGTCCTCAGTTATTACCTAATCATGCACATTATCACATTGAGGGGTTATCAGGGATGATAGATTAGAGTGTCTATATTTTGAGTGATGGCTTAGGAAAGGTCAGAAGTGCTTTCTATAATATCAAGCCTTAAAACACTTCAGATGTGATTTCAGAACTGAGACCTGAATCAATATAAGAGCATTCCATGGTAACTAGGCTGCATCTGTTATGCTCCAGTAGCAGGCTGTTGCAGGACTAGAAACACATCCCATCTGAAGCATCTAGTAGTGTTGCAGAAGTCAGCAGGTAATAAGCAGAAGCCTAGGAGATAGCTATAATTATAGCAATTCTGTCAGAAGTGAGTGGTACCACCTTGTAGGAAAATAAATGATTTATTCTTTCAGAGAAGGAGATGAACAGAAGAATCTGCAGCAGGCATAAATTGCATCATCAAAATTTCAGTGCAATGCATGTTTGAGCATAAAATTTTGAGTGGATGAGGAGTTGCTTCTTCTGTAATGTACTGCAGTAACTGGAGCTCCAGGAAGCGGGAATCAATGCCATAGAAGATAGGTCCCAGAAACAGTGATCCAGCAGGGAGGGTAAATGTCAGTGAAACAGGCAAGCAGGCAAGGATTAGGGTAAGGCGAGTGAGACCAACTTGTGCAAGTGCAAGGTTAGATCCTGCCTTTGTCTAGAATTGTAATCTTTGGTTCATCATGAATTTTTTGTATTAATGTTGATTTTTAAAATATTGCATTAAAATGTTATTTATCTTGAGTACTGTGTTTTTTGACACCATTTACATTTTACTCCAGAGGAAAGTATCTCCTTAGTGCTGGCCCTGCATGACTGCAATTTAAGTGAGATATTTTAACACTTACTCTATATGAGTAAATAGAACCATTGCATTTTATTGTCGGTTTGATCTCATAGGATATCTGATGTTACCTGTATTAGTCTGTTCTCATGTTGCTAATAAAGACATACGCGAGAATGGGTAATTTATATAGGAAAGAGGTTTCATTGACTTACAGTTCCACATGGCTGGGGAGGCCTCACAATCATGGCTGAAGGGCTGAAGGTGAATGAGGAGCAAAGCTATGTCTTACATGGTGTCAGGCAAGAGAGCTTGTGCAGAAGCTGCAACCAGGAGAACTTAAGACCATGTTTAGCCTGCAGACACATTTTATTTGCCTTAAACAATGCTTATTTTAAAAATTGAATTAGTTGCCTCTCTTAAAAATTGGAAAATTTCTTCTAAAAACAATGTGGATGTCAGGCTTCTCTTGAAAAGTTGGAAGGTCTAACACACTGGATTTATGTTCTGTCACAACAGGAATCAACTAAAGCTGATGAGAATATTTTCTCCAGTTCTCTGGGCCCACTTCATGTGGGCATATTACCTGTCTGGTGCTGTAGGTGTTGGAAATTCGGAGATTCTGAATTCTGCTTAACTACAGCATCCTTATGATATACCTCCTAAAGATGGTCTTGCATTCATTTAATAAATAATGATTTTTATGCATACTATGTGTAAAATATTGTGCTGAGGAACAAGATGACAAGGTCCCCATCTCTTGGAATTTGTTTTGGTCTTATAGGCAATGTTATGGGCTGAGTTTTGTCCCCCCACCACAATAGATAGAAAAGATATGCTGAAGTCCTAATAGAACGTGACCTTATTATGAAATAAGGTCTTTACAGAGGTAATGAAATTAAAATGAAGTCATTAGAATAGACCTTAATCCAATATGACTTGTGTCCTTTAAAAAGGGGGAAATTCGGACACAGAGACAGATGCACACAAAGGGAAAATGATGTGAAGATACACAGAGAGAAGGTGGCCATGGGACTGGAGTGCTGTGTCTACAAGCCAGGGAATACCAATGATTTCTGGTAAGCCCCAAATCCCCAAAGAAGCAAGGAAGTATTCTTCCTTAGAGCTGCCACAGAGAGCAAGGGTTTGCAGACACCTGAATTTCTGACTTCTACCGCTCAGACCATATGTTTCTATTACTTTAGCTACATGAGTTTTTGGTACTTTGTTAGAGCAGCCCTAGGAAACACAGGAAGTTACTAAATAACAGTTGGAACAAGCACTAATAATTCTTGCAAAGGGGTAATAAATGGAGGGTGCAGAGTGCTGTGAGAGTACATGTTGGGATGCGTTGGTTGATCTTGTTTGGAGGTCGGGGAGCTTTTCTGAGGAAGATGTGTTTTTACTGAGGTCTGAAGGATAAATAGAACTTATTTTTCTGGTAATCAGGGAGACAGGTAGAATCTAGGCTGGAAATACTTGTTTGTGGGGAGGCTCTAAGGAAAGAAGGAAGAGTAAGGTATATTCAAGAAATTGGAATCCAGCCAGTGACTAAACCACAGAGAGAAAATCATGGAGCCTGTAGGGGTGGACCCTATATAGCAGGATGTATTGACTTACTTGCTCTGCTATTTTGGGGAAGTTACTTAACTTCTCTGAGGATAACAACAGTGTTTACCTCACATGGGTCTTATTAGGATTAGATGAGATACTGAGTGAAATGGCTGGACATGGTAAGCCCTTGATAGATGTTACTTAATATTATGATTCCTGTTCTTGTTATTATTATTGACAGGACAGGGATGTTTATGGCCCTGGGATGTCCTTAGTGATGTAGACCTTATCCTGAAGGCAATGGGAAGCTAGTGTAGGATTTTAATGAGAACTTCAACACTTCAAGCCAGATTTTGTTTGTAAAAGTTCCACATGACTGAGTGTGGAAAATGGACTGGAGATCGATGGAGTAGAGGCCTGAGGAGAAGTGACTGAGGTGGTCGTGGTGGCAGTCCTACCTTGATCTCTTTGTATAATTTGGGGAGATCACACAATTGTCTTAACAGATTTTGAAATTCTGCAAAAGATACTTTCTTCTATGTTTAAGGGTTTTCTTCTAGAACAAATATGCCCCAGGGTGATGCATGGATTTTTAATCTCATTCCTTCCATAAACTTAACAAGTGGCCTTGAGAAAGCCTCATATGGCTCATTTAATCATGATGCAAAAAGGTAAAAGGGAAAATTAGATTCTATATATAGGGTGAAGTCAACATCTTTGGTTAATGAATACATTAAAAAATGTCTTTAGGAGATTCCAAATACATAGTCTATTTGCTTTTTTATTCCATTTATGTCTTGTGAATTCATTTTAGAAGGGAAATTGTATTGATTTGCTCTTTATAAAGCCACATTCAGCGCTAACAGAATTTGTGATCTCAGATGAAGGCAAAATGCTGGACTGGCAAATGTTCACAACAAATATAAGTTTTAAATAAAGTACTGGATGTGCTAGGAATTCATTAGATAATTAAAGCCATCAAGAAAACTGAGAATGCTGTGGTTCATTCTGGATTTATGGCTGATTCTTTTAAAAAGCATCACTTTTGATATAATTGCTTTGCCTAGTATTGGCACACTTAAAAAATTATCTGACAAATTCGTTGTTGGTGGAGGATTGTCAGTGGAGGATTTACCTGTGATGCCAGAGGTAGGAAATGTTGAAGTCTAAATGTGATATGCTGCTTTCATTTCCTAGTGATACTTTATGATGTCACTCAGTTTTGAAAGGGAAAAAGAAATCCCACAGCAGAATTTCCTCCTGAAAATGGAGTAAATTCTAATGTTTTCTGAATTTCTTCTGTTATAACAGTATCTTTAAATAAAGATTTATTTTTGTTTTACAATGCCCTTATTCAATATCTTATTCCCTGTTGGTCAAAGTTAAATATTAATGTTAGTTTATTTTAAATAATTAACATATGCTGTATGTACACTGATTAAAGCACTAATCTTTATATGCAAAACATGGGTGTTTTGACCTGCATGAATTTTCAAAACTTTACCTTTCTTCATATATTTGGGTGTATATGTTTGTTTTAATGTAAGCAAATATACAAAGCTGTTAAAAAGATACTGTTGAATGTCATATATGTTAGGAATTTTTATTTTTATCAAATGAACCAGCAAATTTTAATGAATTTTGCAAAGTTTTATGTAAAGTAACATTTAAAACAATTTTCAGGGTGAGGCACTTTAATTTGAAACCCACTCAGGAACTCAATGGTGTTTTACTGAATAGATATGGATACAGTTTCACTAGTGTCATTCTTTCCTTAGTATGTTTACTCCATGATGACAAGGATTTGTTGCATCTTTTTGACCACTATGTCCCCAAATACTGGAAAATTCCTTTCTGCTGCATAGTAGGTACTTGATAAGTACTGGTTTACTGAATGAATAAATATATTTATTGGCATAAATGGCAAAAAATTTGTAGTACTGTTGCAAATAAAAAGAACTTTTGAACTTCACATTTTTAAGCTTGAAAGTGGATACTGCTATGTGCTAGTGTCTGCCACAAATTTCTAGCCACTCGTGTTGGTAGAAGACCTGAGTTGCCATGTAGCCCAAGTTCTCACCACTGCCCAGTTTCTCACAACTGCCAGTTTCTCACCACTGAGCTATCAGGGTAGAATGAATTAGAATCCTGCCTCTCATCCAGTGGTTCTCAAAGTGTGGTCCCTGACCTAGCATCATCAGCAGAATAACTGGGGAACTTGTTATTCATGGCCTACCCCAGACATGATGCATCAGGTACTGTGGGGGTGGGTCCATAATCTGTGCTCTAATGATCCCTTGAGGTAATTCTGATGTACATTCAAGTTTGAGACGTACAACTGTAGACAATGCTTGTATGGACATTGCTAACATTTACCTCTTTGCTCCCTTTTCCATTCTTCCAGTGATGTCCAACTCCCTTCTCATTAACACATTCTAATTTTAGGAATATGAATTCTTCAAAGTGAATAAATTTTGGCCTTTGAAAAATTATCTTCTTAAAATAATTTCTGTATCAGGTCTGAAACTTTATAGTCTGGCTTGGAATTTGACTGTTAGAGGTTATATTAGTTGTAATATAATTGCTGAAATTAAGGTGTTGCCTGAGGTTATCATCCTCTCAAGACTTGACTGGAGAAGGATCTGCTTTCAAGCTCACTTACATGACTGTTGGAAGACATCAGGAAATCCACCTGCAGGCTTACTCACATGAACCTCTCTAGAGGGTTAATTTATGATGGTGAAACTGGCTTCTACCAGAGAAAGAGAACCAAGAGAGAGCTCGAGAGGGCACAAAAGAGAAACCCCAGACTTTTTGTAACCTAATACTGAAAGGGATATTCCATCACTTGTGCCATATTCTATTTATCAGAAGGGAGTCAGTAAATCCAGCCCACACTCGATGGGAGGGGGGAAACACAAGGACCTGAATACTATGAGGCAGGAATCATGGGGGGGGGGGTCAACTTAGGGACCCTCCACAGAGCTGAGTTATTTGTCATTTTCTCGTATTTCTTGTATTGCACTGTTTCAATTAAGGTTCTTGATATCAAGTGTCAGAAATCTCAGCACAAACTGGCTTACACAAAAAGAATATGTATGTGGCTTAATGTGTGGTTTGACATGAAGGATTGATCAAACGTCACCTGGACTTGGTCATCCTGGTTCTGTTTGTTCTGTATTGCTTCACTCTCAGGTAGCTTCTCCTCTCCTCTTAGCATAGTAGCCTCCAAGGCTTTCAGGCTCAAGGTCAGTGGCACAGAGCGAAAGTTGCTTTTCTGTGTGTGTCATAGGCCCATGCCTGAACCAGTTGAGAAGCTGAGAAATTCTGACTGTATTGGTTGAGGCCCAAGACACACACTCCATTCACAATCAGGGATGAGTCTCATATAAAACACAACAGCTACGAGAAGGGTTGGTAAGTGCCTTGGGAATGACATCAGACAGACCTTTCATTGAAGTACTGCCTAAACTGTTGTCTCTCCCTGAGTTTTCAGTCAACTGGAACTTCTAGGAATATGCCCACCCTCTCTGTCAACACCCACTCCCCACATCCAATGGGATGCAGAGCCCTGTTGGTCTACTAGCACCTCTTCAATCCACTCCTAATAATGTCATTATGAAACCCTCACCTGGGCTAAAGCAATAATGTCCAAATTCACTTGTCTACATGCTTACATTCTTTGTTCACCTTATACCTGTTCTGCACATAGCAACCAGGGGGATTTTTAAAAAATGCATTTGATGAGATTTCTTCTGGGGTGAAAATTCATCCACGTTTCATTAATTAAAACCCAGATGCCACCTAACCTGGTTTCTATCTGCCTCTTCAGGTTGATTACTGTCCCCCACCAAGCCTCACACTCTAAACTTTTCAAATTCTCCCAGCTTCTTCCAACTGCAGTCTTCTTACAAGCTCTTCTCTCTGTTGGGGAAGACCTTTCCTTCCAATATGCTTCTCCCTTTCCACCCTTGCTCATCTCATCTTCAGAACCTAATTTTTATATCACTTCTTTAGACCCACCTTCCCTGACCCTCTAGAAGTAAATACTCTTATGTTACCTTGTGCCTTCTTCTTATGGCTTGTCAGAATTTTAAGCACTCAGTAAATATCTGATTAATGTGATTTATTTTTCATCTTCTCATACCTGTGCAGTTGTGTTACTCAGAAGATTAAATAAACAGCAAGATTCATTGCAAGGATGTCCAAATTTTTGTCTTCCTTGGGCCACATTGGAAGAAGAAGAATTGTCTTGGGCCCACGTAAAATACACTAACACTCATGTTAGCTGATGAGCTAAAAAATTCATTTTAAAAAACCTCATAATGTTTTAAGAAAGTTTATGAATTTGTGTTGGGCTGTGGATTGGACAAGATTGTATTATAGAGTTGGAATTCATTGGTGGTCTTGCTTGGTCAGGAGCTCCCCTGGTTCACAAGGTTAGATCAAATGCAGGAGATAATAAAACTCTTTTGAGAACTGTTTTGGGCTGTTCTCCCAATGCTATGAATAAATATCTGAGATTGGGTAATTTATATAAAAAAGAGGTTTAATTAATTCATAGTTCTGCATGGCTGGGGAGGCCTTAGGAAACTCACTGTCATGACAGAAAGCACCTCTTCCAGGGCAGCAGGAGAGAGAATGAGTGCCAGTAGGGGAAATACCAGATGCTTATAAAACCATCAGATCTCGTGAAACTAACTGACTCTCATGGGAACAGCATGGGGAAACTGCCCCCATGATTCATTTACCTCCACCTGTTCCCACCCTTGACATGTGAGGATTATGGGGATTACCACTCAAGGTGAGATTTGGGTGGGGACACAGAGTCAAACCATATCAGGAATGGACATACTGTACACATAAATGCTGTCTCACTTTGATTCTTACAACAATCTCTTGTGAGTTCTGTGTATTATCTCCATTTGATAGATGAGAAAACTGATGTTCAGAAAGAAAAAGTGACTTCTTCAAATTCACATGGCTCAGATATGGTAGAGGCAGAATACCCACAGACGTTTCTTTGACTCCAAAATCCCAGATACGATTGGAATTACAAGAAAAGGCAGTGACATGCTCATTTTTTTAATTTTAATTTTCACTATGACATTTTGAATAGGCCAAGGTCAAAAATCAAAATAAACATAAAAGAGAAGTCCTGTAGATTTCCTGCTGCTAGTTGGAGCAGAACAATAGATCTGAAAGCACCAGAATAAGGGCAATATGGAATTTTGGAGAGCTAAATTTTTTAATTATTTATTTTCCGGTTTCTTATTCATTAAATTAAAGAGGTGTTGAGTAGTCCTGCAGCATGAAAGAAATATATTCCATCTTTTCTTTTTATTATATTTTGATGAGGTTTATATACATTGAGTGAATTAGTCCATTCTTGCATTGTTATAAAGGACTAGCTGAGACTGGGTAATTTACGAAGAAAAGAGGTTGAAGTGATTCACAGTTTTTTAGGCTGTACAGGCAGCATGGTTGGAAAGACCTCAGGAAACTTACAATCATGGCAGGAGGTGAAGGGGAACCAGGCACATCTTATACGACTGGAGCAGGAAGAAGACAGTGAGGGAATGATTTCACTCAGATGTTTATCAAACACATATTTAGTACCAGATGCCAGTCAATGCAGATATGAAAAGTGCTTACACATTTTTAAACAACCAGATCTCATGAGAACTCATTATCAGGAGAACAGCAAGGGGAACGTCTGCCCCCCTGATCCCCGTCACCTTCCACCAGGGCAGTCCTCCAACACTGAGGATTACAATTTGACTTGAGATTTGGGCAGGGACAGAAATCCAAACCATTGTCACTGAGTAATGCAGGAATAAAGCTAAACAGGATAAACCATCCTATTTCCTTGTTCCTCCAGTTGCAATGACATACAAAATAGTCTACTACATTTTTTCCCCTCGTACTTCAAACAGCATGAGTAAGTCTACATTTGGAACAAGAGGGATTTTAACGTGGGCAGATGTGTTTAAAGAAGGGAAATGGGAGGACTGGGTGGTTTGATTATTTCAAATTATTTGTGAGGCTGAGCCTTTGGCTTGTTAGGATGATTCCTGCTAATGTTACAGTCTGAAATTTTATCCTTTTGTCTTAACATCTCTGTAATGTACATCACTTCTCCCCCAACCCCCAAGCACCCTATATGAATGTGGGGCCTAATATGAAAATAATACAAAGGGGAATGTGGAGGAAAACTGCTATGTATGAACTGATAGCAAAAAGCGGAGATGATGGCAATCCATTATTTGGGATTCATGATAAGACCTAAGTCCCATGAGTCTGGAAAAACAGAAGCACTATGCAAGCATATATCAAAACATATTTAATCTATTAAACAGGTATATTTAAACTATTCATCTCCCAGTCTAGTAAGCATTAGCCAGTTTGACAGAACCGGTGCTGGGCGAGATGTGGTTAAATTTGCAGAAAACTCAGAGGGGGGAATAAAAAAGAATCATCAAGTTGCAGAACAAAATGGGAAAAGTGAAAAGAATATTCAAAAAAAATTTGAGGAAATTTCATCTGGAGAACAAAGAACCTATGGGACAGGGTAAAAAATGATTCAGAAGATAGTGAATTCATCTCATTTCTCACGTATGTAGGATATACCCTGGTTCCAAATACCTGGAGGGAGACTGGGTGAATATAAGAAAATGTCAGCTATTTCTTAGGAATAACGATTTCACTCAGATGTTTATCAAACAGGTATTTAGCATCAGATGCTAGTTACTGCAGATATTATGGTGAACAGAGATATGGTTTATGCCCTCACTGAGCATACAATCTAGTTTAAAGAAGCAAAACATAATGTGACAAGTATAAAGATCGATGAAAGACAAGTTGACCTGGGAAGCAAATAGTAAAACACCTGACTGGCCATGATTGCAGGGAAATTTCTGGACAGCATGGAGATTTGGAGGATAACACCTGCGTTGGTTAGTTTTATGTGTCAACTTGACTAGGCTACAGTGTTCAGTTATTTAATCAAACACGAATCTAGAATCTAAGTGTTGCTGTGAAGGTGTTTCGTAAATGTGTTCAGCATCTACAGTCAAACTTCAAAAAGGGATTGCTCTAGGTAATATTGGTGGGCCTATATCACAAGCAATTGTGAGCCAAAAATGAGATTTCCTGGAAAAAAAGAAATTCTGCCTTAAGACTGAAGCATCGACTCTTGCTGGAGTTTCCAGCCTGCCAGAGCTGCCCTGTAGATTTCAGAGGGACTTGCCAGCCCCCATCATCCTGAGCTAAGTCCTTAAAATAAATCTGTTACCCCACACACGTACACATAAAGGTGTGTGTGTGTGTGCGCGCGCGCACATGTTCCATTTCTCTAGAGAACCTTACTGATAAGGTACCTTAGTCATGTAAAGTTGGTGTGTGTGGGGGTGTGCACTCAGGCAAGGTGACTTCCCAGGAATTCTTAGAGTGATAAAGAGTAGCCAGATCAGGAAGCACATTATAGGTGACCTAGAGACTTTGTAAAGATTGTGAGAGGATCAGATGCACATTTTTAAAAGGACATCTGATTGTATTACTTTTGAACACGTAAGTTGAGAAAAATGTGTTTGAATTCCAACAGGAAGGATATTAGGAAGATTTTTTTTTTTTTTTTTTAAATGGGGGAAGAGGTGCTGAATGTATTCTGGAATCTAGAAAAAATTGCATTTTTATCATTGACGGTAACAGTTTTGCAAAAGCTTTTTGTTTTTGTTTTTGTTTTTGTTTCCTACAATTACGTCTGTATTTTTCACTAAGAAGTTCTTGTAACTGGGAAAATACTCCAATCTGGCCGAGTAGCAGTCATGGAAGAAAAACTCTCGCAAACAGCAGTTGCAGTGGGAGGGTGGAGGTCATCAGGGGATTCCCGCTGAGAAAGTGGGAAGGAAGAGAGTTTAGAAACGGATCGAAGTTCCGCTACATCACGTGTGTTGTGAGAGAATTCGCCTATTACGACGACGGCAACGTCTGATCTCCTGGCTTTCTTCCCCTCCTTGGCGGGTTCTGTTCCGTCCCCTTGTCGCCTAGAGTTTGGCTGTCCCTGCGCCGGGGTCTTGGAGTTTGGGCGGGGTCTGGTACCTGCCAAATAGGGATCTTGATGGGGAAGAGGTCTGGGAGCCCTGAGTTCAGGCTGGGGTCGGAGTTCTCTCACCTTGCAGCTCCCACCTGCCACGCTTAGAAACCTACGTCTCCAGCAAAGGGGTCTTGCTCTGAGAGAACCTAACCGGGTTTTCTTCCATTCCCTTTGCATCTCAAGGTGTCTTCGCCCTGGCTCCAGGTGCGTTCCCCATCCTTTTCGGTCCGGGGCGTTCTGCTGATTATAGCGCCCTGCTCAAGTCCAGCACCGCCGGAAGTGAAGTGGGGCGACCTGGTGACTCCTTAACCCTTCCCCAAGGTGGAAGAAGCCAGGGTCTTCATGACCTCCCCTACTCCAGGGATCTCAAGGCGCCAATGGGGACACTTCCCTGTACCAGTCTGGGGTGCCACGAGGGCGAGGAGGACCCCCAAATGCAGGGGTTCAAGGACTTGCGTCCCAAAGCTTGGACCCACACTCGGTCCCACACCCCGAACGCTGGCCGGGAAGGAGATAGGATGAAGCGCAGTGTGATGTGGATGCCAGATAGCGAGAGTGAGGATTTTTTGGGGAGTGGGGATGGGGATTAGTGGAAGGGGCTGAGAGGGGAAGAGGCAGCAGGTGAGCCAAGGGGTTGTGCCCCTAGGAGGAGGGAAGAGGGGGTCTTTAGAAGGGAGCATCTTGCAGGGGCGACGCAGGCAAGGGTAGGGCTAGGAGGAGGTGCGGGGAAGCAAGCCCTGGCGGTGAGACAGGAGGGGGAGGAGGCGAAGAGGAGGGAGTTCCTAAAGGAGGGAAACGAGTCGGCGAGGGGCGACAGGAGCTAGCAGGGAAGGGAGAACAGCGGAGGGCTGCAGAGCTGCGGAGGGCTGCAGAGCTGCGGGCGCCCGGACCGTGCCACACACCCCCCGCGGGGCACGGAGGGCATTGCCGGGGGAGACACACAAAGACATGCGAAGAGGGGTTGAGCAAGGCTCGCGCACAAAGACGCCGGGGCGCACGGCAGCTCGGGCTGCACCCACCGCCCCCGCGCCGCGCCGTGCCGGGGCCGGGCCAGCGAAGAGCCCCGGGCTGAGCGCGTGGCGGCGGCGGCGGCGGCGGCGGGGAGGCGCGGGACCCGGGTCGCCCGCGCTCTCCGGGTGACCCGGGCCCGGCAGCAGGCGCGCGCGGGGGCGGCGGCGCCCAAGCCCAACTTGGCCTCCGCCTCGCCCTCTGCCCAGCCCGCCGGTGTCCCCTCCTTCCCGCGATTTCGTTTCTTCTCACGCTCCCCCCCCCGCCCCCTCCCGCGTCCAGCCCCGCTCTCCCCACCTTGTAAAACAAAGCCGGGGAAAATGCCTGCCCGTGCAGCTCGGAGCGCGCAGCCCGTCTCTGAATAAGAAGTGAGTACAATGGCGTGTTTGTAAAAAAAAGCTTCAAGTCCGTCTTTTTCAAAAAACATTTTGAATGCTGCATGCCTCATGCTTCCCAGCGCCTCGCGGGAGAGACCCGGCTATAGAGCAGGAGGTGAGACCCCCCCCTCCGGTACCCCCACCCTTCTGGCCGCAAGCTCTCCTGCCCCAGCCTGTTCTGGGAGGACTGCAAATGCCCCCTCTCAGCAAGCGGCCGTTTCCCGTCTTCGCTTCGCGTCCAAAGTGTTGGGTCATAATCTGGATTTGGAGGCAAACCCTTGCCAGATCCTCTCCTCGCCGCTTCTCCCCCCTCTCCCGCCGGTGCCCGGGGTTTTTGCATCTGCCTGAGGTATGGGTTTGGAACACCTTGGGGGAGTTTCCCATGGAGAAGGAGGGTCAGCCCTTGGGAGTAGCCGACAGGCAGGACTCATGGTGACCCTGGTCACACTTGTTGCCCATTGCCTGGTGGGACAGGCAGTGGTGCTGAAAAAAGCTTGTTTCCCCTGCTATTCAGTGGTCAGTCACAGCTGGAGCGAAGACATATCTGGGTGAGAACAGAAGACCGGGATTAACAGAAGACTGTGATGAGCTGGGGGAGGGGAGTGGGTAGTGACGGTGTTGAGTGTGTGTGGAAGGGGCAGCTTCTCTCCCTGATCATACATCAAATGGCGTGGAGGTGGAAACCAAGAGGTTCCCTGTATTAAAGAGAAAAGTCTGCTTTTATTTTTTTAAATATTATTTTGGTATTTCATCAGTTTTTGTCCATTCTGTCTGCCAAATGTACATTACATATATTTCTGCTAATTAAAAAATAAGGCAACAGCTTAAAAGAATTAAACTCCTTCTGGAAATGTATTAGGTTAATGCACAGACACACACACACACACACACACACACACACACACACACACACACACATAATATTTTAAAAATACCTGCCCCTTTCTCCCAAAAGCATATAATGGCAATGTGGCAATGTCTTAAAGGAATTTCAGATTGGGATTTGGTGACATCCAGGTAAACAGTCTTAGTGCTTTCTGGTTCAGCAGAGTGGAAACCACTGATGTGAAAAATCACAAATAGGAGAGCACAGAGATCTGAGGAGGAGAGGTTTGGAAAGCTTCGTTTAGAGTGATACTGTGGAACTTCTATGTGATTTTTTGTTGTTTTTATTCCAAAGATGGCTAAATTTTAAATGATGACTTTTGTTTTTCACTCAGACTCACTAAGCAGCTAGGAGGTTGTGGGGAGTCTGCAGATTGTAGTGATTTTAGCTATTATCAGCACTTCTATTTTAACAGTTTTTTAAAAATTATAGTATTTAACACATGTCCAGTGCTAATTTTGAGTGAAGGTGTCTTTATAAATATTTTAAAGGTGCCTACTAGCTGTGGCTTTATTTGGAACAGGTGAATGTATCAGGAGACAAACATGTGCATTCTTCTGTGTAGTAGGTTGAACCTTAGGAAATTGCTGTAATAAACTATATGTACATGGAGTCTCCACTTGGAGCCATGGGTACAGAAACCTCATCACAGCTCTAATTTCATTTCTTCCAAATCAGATCCATTCGGAGCTTTGCTGATTGAGGATCCTGCCTTCTGCCATCATTTTACAACACTACTTAGGTCTAGTGTTTTAAATAGCTTTGTTTGCAAAGCTTCTTTTTGATGGGCAATTAGAGTTGTATTTTATAAATTAAAACTATGGTAGCCTACATTTAACTCACAGTGTTAGGTAAGAGGGCAGGGTAGGCAGCCATGTGAAAATTGGCATTTTTTATTAGCTTCTCATACTGAAGTAATTTCAGGTGGCTGTAGGGTATTTGAGTGCAATTCCTTGGAGATTTCTTATATACTTACCTGAAAGTGTGTTTTAGATAAGATTATCATTTTATAACTTTTATTATATACATGATAGCAAGTTAACTGAAATCTGTAACAATTATGGACTTTAAGTTGATTATTCTGTTTGAGTTGATGGTTTTTAGAAGTCTTATTTTTCAGCCATTCTATTAACCCTTTTTAGTTCAATGTTGTCTTTCAATAAAATGTCCTGTAGTAGGTGGTTTATTTTCCTCTTAGCAAGTAGAAGTCTGGTATCTCTTATATTTTTGAAAAAGAAACCCATTAATGATATTTTTGAACATCTGTGATAAATAATAAATGGATTTATAGTCACCTCAGAGTATATGGCAATTTGTAAGAGAACCATATAAATCCACTCTAATGGAGCAATTAGCTCTGAACAGAGCATGTAGAGAGTCTAAGCTGTGAGCCACGGTTTTTTTTTTTTTTTCCTTGATACTGTTCACATTTGAAAAGGAAGGTACTTGTCTTCTCTTGGTTGTGTCTAGGATTGACACAATGATTAGCAGTAACTTTTATTTGTAAAACAGGTCAGAGATTGAAAAACAAAATACAGAGAATGTTTCATCACGAGCCCACTTTGGAGGATGGGCAAAAAGACAAGATTCGACCGTCGAGTGGTTTATTTACCACCATGTTTTACCAGAAAATGATGAATGATATATTTTGAGCAACAATGTTTGGATCACAAATTCTCTTATAATGCAATTCATTTATTGTAATAAATTAAATAGAGAATGTTCTTTATATTGCTTGCTTGTGGTATAAATTTCTTGAGAATGGGAATAACCGTGATCCGTCTTCCTGAATATTCCAATATCTAGTTAAGTACCATCAACTTTTAGGAGTTCAGTATCTCTTTGTGGACTGGCACAGTGGACAGATGTAAATTTAGAAATTTATTAAGAAGCCCTGAGGCATACTTTCCTTTTTTTGAAGTTTCTTGGTTCGACTCCAGTTTTTTTCCCTTTCATTTGAAACTCTAGTAGCAGAAGAGAGCACAAATCCAGCCCCTTTTCCTTGAACCAATATATGTGGTCCTGAGATCTAGTGACAGCACTCCTGGTTTGGGTTCCAGAGCTTCCACCAGGAGAGCCAGCGGAATTCAGTCAACCTTCTCTGACCCCTTAAAGAAGAAGCCCGACCAAATCCCTTCTCATCTCCTCCAACCTAACCCTCATTCTCTGTTGTTGTCAGTGGCGGCACCTGACTTGCTGGATCCTAAATCTGCCGCTCAGAACTCCAAACCGAGGCTCTCGTTTTCCACGAAACCCACAGTGCTTGCTTCCCGGGTGGAGAGTGACACGACCATTAATGTTATGAAATGGAAGACAGTCTCCACGATATTCCTGGTGGTTGTCCTCTACCTGATCATCGGAGCCACCGTGTTCAAAGCATTGGAGCAGCCTCATGAGATTTCACAGAGGACCACCATTGTGATCCAGAAGCAAACATTCATATCCCAACATTCCTGTGTCAATTCGACAGAGCTGGACGAACTCATTCAGGTAATGGCATGGGAGGAGTTGTTACTCCGTTCCCCCAAATGGGAAAGAAAGTGATAGGAGACAACTTGTAGCCCAGTGTATTACGGGTGTGCTGGTGGGAGCCCTATCCCACCTCGTTTGCCTTAACATATAGCTCTTTCCCTCAGTTTCTTTGTCTCGTTTCCACTTCTCCTGCCTATGCTCTCACTTCTGCCATCTTTTCTTCTCTTCCTCTTTTAGTTCTCTCTCCCAGTGTTCCTTCACATCCTCTTCTGCTTCTGTTCTTCTGTATTTCTTTCCTGTTGTCTTCCTGCTTTCTTTCCCTTTCCCCTGTCTTAGAAGTACCAGTGGACACCCATAGGGTTGCAGTTACCATGCGGAAGGTCCTCATGGTTAGGATGATCGTTGTCAACTGAGAAACACTGCTGTGGCAAAGGAGAGGGAAACAAAATATACAGAAATGTGCTTTAATCTTGGCAGTGGCCATCATAAGATAGAAAAGATGAATTCATGATGTGACCCTCTTGAGATGAGTACCCCTCAGGTCAACAAGTTGTAGCTTACCTCTTTAGCCAAGGTGTAACTTTGACGACTACCTTTTTAAAGTATCTGCAGATAAGTGATTAATTATTGCTTCTCTAACTCCCAGCTAAGATAAATTTACTACTACAAAGAAAAAGAGTTTTTGTATAAAACTAATTTAGTTCTAATTTACCCTATAATAGCGAACAATATCCTTACAGAAAAACATTTTGTTTTAAAAATTAATCCCAATAAGTTTCAGTTAGGCTCTTTAGAGATGGCAGTATTTTGTTTTTTTGTAGATTTCTTTTGCATAAAACAATTCATTGGTCAAATCAGGATCTTAGTCAAGTTGAAAGCTTTAGAATTTTCTCACAAGGAGTGACTTGACTGGTTGTTGAAAATGTTTTAATTGTATACACATTTGTTTTCCTATAGAGCCTACTTTTCTTACCTGATTTAATTCAAATTGGAATGGAAATTATCTGTGAGACATCATCTGAGCATGTTCTTTCTTATTTCATATTTGGTTTTACATTGTTTGAATGAGTTGGAATAGTGGATTGAGGGGAGAAATTATTGTTGACTTTAATCCTGCTTTTTGTTTGAGGACCCTTTCTCTCATTTCCTCTTGCCTTGGATCTCAAGATGCTACCTCTGCCCTTCATAGTCCTCTCAATTTACAGCATATGCATACATGTTCTTATTCAAATTTTATTGAAAGATATCAAAACTAGTGTTCTCTGGCACCTATTTACTTTCTACCACATTCAGAAATTTCAGCATCTGAAAATTTGACTTAAGTTTTGAAAATGCTGTTCATTTATATACTGAATTCTCTAGGATTTTTAGATGATGGTGACCTTTTCAGTATTGACAGTGAAAGTGCCAGCTGACATTATTGTCCCAACTGCCCCCTTCACAGGTCCCACGTAAGATCACTTTCATTTCATTCTCTCTTTGGGCCACATAGTCCTATGTGGTACTAAAAATCTTTGAAGAATCCTCACTTCCCTTGGTTTCTGAAGAAGAGCTCTTGGGTATCTTGGTGGAGGCAGCATGGTGCAGTAGTAAAAGCTTCAACTTTGGGAGCAGACAGGATGTGTGTTGAACTGCAGTTGAGTGTTTTATTGGAAGTGTCATCTTAAACAAGTAGTTTTCCTCTTTAAGCCTTAAATGATCTATCTGGAATGAGGAAAGAGTATCTATCAAGTAGGTTGTTGTGAGGTAAAGAGATAATCCATGTAAAGTGTTTTGGTGCTCAAAAAGTGTTAGATTTGTTTTCTGTGGTTATTGTTTTCGTCTCTTGTCCCTTCATTGGATTGTAGCCTCTGATTCATGTAGTTGCATTCTTATCACCTGGAGTGAGTTGCTTGGTTGGACAGGACAGGAAAAAAAAAAAAAAGACATGACCAGTGTTTCAGGACAACACTGGAAGAAATTTTTTGTGAATTTGAAAATGGTCTCACTATCCAATATTACCCAGATTTGTTAAGAATTCTAAAGATAACTTGAAGGTCATGGCAGGTAGGAGCAATCTGGTGGTGAATACTGACCACTTTTTGCTACATTGTCTTTGAAATGGAAACAAGCAGAAATCAAAATATGACCTAAGATTTTTCTCTATGCTCTGCATGGGCAATCCATTTTAACTTTATTAATTTTCTCTGCTGATTATTTTTGCTTTGTAAAAATCTTTTTTTATGCTGATTCAATATTTTTCAATGCAGAAATTACCTATTATTTACTCTTATACTGTTCACCTTTATAACCCATTGGTTTTAATAATTATTTTTCTTTTTCAACATAATTTATTTTGATAAAAGAAATCTTTACAATGCCATGGCTTCAAGGATCAAGATTAGTGTGTAAACAGGGAGGAAGTTAAATAAGCCAGTAATCATATATTAGAATTACACTTCCTTCATATGATTCTTATAAATTTTCCGATCTTTTTTTCACATTTATTTTCCCATTTAATCATCCCTTAAAACCTCATGAGTGTGTCTATTGGGCAGCAATACCACAACATTAAGGATTAGACAGCATCATTCGGATGAGAGTTCAGGTCTTCAGAATCTTTTGGTCAGGCATTTTTCCTAGGAGTCTTTGCTCTTTTGGAGCTCATCTACTTTCAGTGCTGAGGGCAGAAACAGTTGGAGTAGTTAGCATTTCAGTTCTAGTGTTGTTGAATAAATTCTGCTACATATTATGGAGAGTGAAGACAGAGGAGGAAGTGAGTGGTCTGACAGTGGGCCAATATCAGGTGCAGTTAGTCTAGTCTGGTCTCAGGCACTAGGTTATTAATTACTCCTCTGGTTGGACTATAGCAACTTGATTTCATGCTGTAGTTGTGTCTCAGGGTGAGGTTGGGGAGGTGAGGGAAGATATAGGTAATGGAGCATTAAGGCAGATGACATCAACTGCTTTTGTTGTAGAAACATGTGTGTAGGTACTAAGTGTTGTTTTTGGCACTGGACTTTCAAGACAAGGTTGGGGAGGGGCAAAGATATCAAAACAGATACCTTTGCCAGCCTGACGTGTTTTGAGCATATGATTTTCAACTCCCATTACATTTAAACTTATATGATGTCAGTACAGAAACATATATGGCAAATTGTTTAAGTTTCTTTCTTTTTTCTTTTTGAGACAATGTTTCCCTCTCGTTGCCCAGGAAGGAGTGCAATGGCGTGATCTCAGCTCACTGTCTTCCTCATGGGTTCAAGTGATTCTCCTACCTCAGCCTCCTGAGTAGCTGGGATTGCAGGCATGTGCCACCATACCCAGCTAATTTCATATTTTTAGTAGAAATGGGGTTTCTCCATGTTGGTCAGGCTGGTCTCGAACTCCCAACCTCAGGTGATCTACCTGCCTCAGCCTCCCAAAGTGCTGGGATTGCAGACGTGAGCCACTGCGCCCCACCTGTTTACATTTTAAGAGCCATGGATACCATTAACAATAGCCAAAATTTAATTAGCACTTACTTTGTGCAAGGCATTATTCTAACTGTTTAACTATATTATCTCATATAACTCTCTTAAACAATCCTAAGTGGTAGGTGCCTTATTATCTGCTTTTACCTTATAGGGACACTGAAGCAAGGGGCACTTCAGTCTCCAAGAGTGCGTGGTGGAAGAACTGTCATTCAAATCTTTGGATAAAATCTAGCTCTTAGTGCTGGTATTGACTGCTTTTAAAAATAATTTAGTAAACATTTGATGTAAAGTTTCCTATTATTCCATATGTTAAGGTATAATGGATATTATAGTTCTCTGTACATATAGCATATCTTTCTTTCCAAATTGAAAAGTATATAAACTGGAATCTTAAAATTCTTTCTGGATGACAGGATTATATCAGTATTTTCCCATTTAAATGTGGCAAACCAGTAGAGGATGGTCACATTAGACATATCTGGTCTTCATTTATTTCCATGTGAGCTGAATAAATTATAGGGTCAAAAGATAGAGTGAAATCTATGATCTATATGTTGACAATATAAATATCTTATAGGACACTTGACTTTTTTGTTTTCTAGCTTGAACCCCACTCCTTCTTGAGCTAGATTGGGAAGATATTGTCTGTTTTGGGGTGAAGAAACTCACATGTTTGGACAAGGTCATCTGGTGGCCTCAGGTCTAGATCTTCGAAGTCTTCCTGCTGAAGGGATTATCTTCTCTTTACACTAGGCATCTCATTTTGGTTCATCCAGTGGCATTTATTGAGGACCTCCAATGTGTATACTTCAATGGTGGGTGTTGAGCCATTTAAGATGATGGAAAAAAAATATGACTTCTCTCAAGCTCTCCTTTCTACATGTCAATCAAAGGAGATAGCTATCAACGTAGGCACAATAGCATTACCATAGAAATACTTACAGACTGGAGCTGGAATCCCTAAATATTGGGGCCCTGAGGAAGAAATTAAGCATTTAATGAGAGGAAGGTACAAAAGATGTGAAAGGAAACTTGATTTTAAGGTGCTTCAGAGTGCTCTAGGGGAAGACGAGGGGACTAGTGGACATTCTAAGCAGAATGGGTATGGTATGCTCCAGTGACTGAATATCTGGGTGTGAGGAGCAGGGGCATGAGCAGGTTTAACAAAGTAGACCGCAGAGCATTGTTCCATACCAGGGAGGTGGGCTTTATTCTAGGTCTACTTCTCCACCTGGTGTCAGTTTTGTGGGCACTTGGCTGTGTAGCAGAGGATACTTGGAGCTACAGGATAAATAAACATGCCTTCTCTAGAATACCAGTGATAGTGGCCTGCAAAAAAAACACAAAACATTGTTTTATATTAATTCTATAATCATTCATTCATTCAAAAACATTTGTTGAATGTCTACTGTGTACATTGTCCTAAGTGCTGAAAGACAGTGGAGAATAAAATCAGAAGAAAATTTGTACCATCAGTGAGTTTACATTTGCTGGGGAAGGTAATATGTTTGATAAAGTAAGTTTCAGGAGAAAAAATAAAGCAGTGGAGAGGGCTAGAAAATATTGGATGGTGTTGGTGATTAATTCCAGATATGGTCACTAGGGAGGCTTCACTAATAAGGTGACTTTTAAGTGAAGAGTGAGGGAAATAGCCAAGTAGCTGTCTGGGGAATAACACTTAGGCAGAATACTCATCACATACAGAGGTTCTCGCCGAGGAGAGAGTTTCTGGCATGTAGAAGAACTGCAAGGATGCTGGGATGGAGAGGTAGAAGGTGGTGTCAGGCAGGTAATGGGGGCGAGGTCATGTAGGGCCCTGGAAGTCATCATCATAAGGAGTTTGGCTTTTTGGTGCAGATAAGTATTCAGCTCGGCTTACATTTCAACAGAATTTCCCTGGCTGTGATGTTGAGAATAGACTGCACAAGGCTGTGGGTAGAAACAGGGGAGGCGGGCAGGAAGCTGTTGTAATAATCCTGGTAAGAAATGAGGGAGGCTTGAACTAAGGGGTTGTGAGATGTGATCAGATTCTGGATATATTTTGGAAGGAAAGCCAATGGGGTTTGCTGATTGACCAGAGGTGCAGGGCAAGGGGGAGGAATCAAGGACAACCCCAAGATTTTTGTCTCAGGGAATGAGCAGAATGGGGCTCCCACTTTCCTGAGATGGGGAAGAGTGAAAAAGAGCTGGTTTTGGGCATAATGTCAGGAGCTTAGCTTTGGACATTGCACTAATTGTGTCAGTTAGACATGTTTTAGTTATTGAGGAAAATTTATGGGATGCCACATAGCAGGGCTTACAGATCCACAGTTTATTGCAGGAAAATGATAGACATATAGCAACAGAACCCAAGTAAAGCCATGCATCAGAGGCAAAGGCTGCATGACAGCAAGGGGTCTGCAGAGGCCAGTGCCAGCTCCAGCAATACTTCCTCTGCAAGGCCATACCAGGACACTCCTCTCTTGAATCAAGAACCACTGATGTGTGCATGGAACATTTTGGAACCAAATAGCCTAAAAAGGGGTGTCAGCCAAGGCTTCTTATATCTTGCTGGTCATATAGGGCTATGTTTCCCATGTAACCAGCCCCAGTGACATAGTTCCCCAGAGTCTCACCAAGACCAGGTGCAAATCATCCATTGCACTGTTACTAATAAGCAATGCTGACAAGCTGGTGCCAACTTCCCTGAAACTCCTCAGACCATGGCTATAAAGTGACACTCTTGGTTATCGTGTCTCATGCCTTTACCAAGGGACGGTGCTGTATTTAGGCAAAACAGCTCAGACTGATTTCAGGTCAGCACAGCCATGTGAAATTTGAGTTGATTATTAGGACATCCAAGTGGAGATGTTGAGTAGGAAGCTGCAAATATGAGTTTGGAGTTTGGGGGAGGGGCCAGGCTGAAGATACACATTTGGAAGTCATCATTATATAGAAGCTATTTAAAATCAAGACACTGGATAAAAACATCTGGGGAATGAGTGTAGGTTGAAATGAACAGAGATTCTAATGTGATTCCAGGAGCACTTCAACATGTAGCAATCTGTAAGGACTAGAATCCAAAAGATTTCAAGGATATTTCTCTCATTTTAGGAAACTGCATCACTCTATGCCCCTAGACCTCCAAAGATTTTATTTTATTATTTTCCTTTAAGGGCCACTTAAAAGAAACATTATTTTATATATATATACACACACACACATATATATAAATATATATATATATATTTATATGTAAAAAAATATAAATATATATAAAATATATAAATATATAAATATATTCTTGTGTATACATATACATAAATATCCACATATGTGTGTGTGTGTATATATATATGGTTGGTACAAATGTGGTTTTTGTCATTACTTTCAATGGCAAAAACTGCAATTACTTTTGCACCAACCTAATACAATGATTTGGTGCCTGTCATTCTGATTTGTGTAAGCACTCAGGTATATTAGATATTTGACCTCAGTCTTAAAAGGAGTATAATTGTTTTTTATTTATGGACAGATAACATGCTGTCCAGAAAGCATCTAAAAAGGCTTTCTTTTCTTACCGGTGGTTTTACTCTTCTCATAAAACTTTTTGTACTTAATTATAGATTTTAGGAACATAAAAATAGCCTGCAAAATGTCTAAACATCCCATAAATACTTTATGTCCTTTGGGTTAATCTCTGGAAAACAGCACTTTAAAGCAGTGCCATGTGTAACCTTCTTGGATGTACATTAACCTAGTAGCTTGAATTATTTTACCAGATTAACTAGATGCTACTTAAATGTCAGTGCTCCAAAGGTGAGAGTTCCAAGAGGGAACTGGGCTACCAAATGGGGATATAGAAGTCTTAAAGAAAACCGTGTCAATTTCCAATTTTCGTAGGACTCCCCCACGTGCTACTTTCTTAGAGGAATAAATCATTCTTGCTTTCGCTCTCTGCCCATATGTTCATGCTGGCTTGCAAAATACTTTTTCTTGTATAACTACATCGAGTAGCAATTGAGACATTTTCGTGTACTGTTTGTTAATAATTAGGTTTTTATTATAAAACTTGAAAGTAGTCTGTCAGAAAATTTTATCTTTGAAGAATATATGAAGATTAACAAGTTAATATTGGATACAAAATGAGAAAAATGCCATATGAGTGGTATATATCAATAAAATATCACTCAAACTGATGTGATTGAAAAGGAATATTATTTAAAAATAATGACTAGAATATTATTTGATAGATGGGATGGTTATTTGAGAAGGAGAGAAATGATTCTGCATGTAAATTTTCATATATTTCAAAATATTTTTTGGCAGAAAATTTATTTAGTCTAAGCTGAAAACAAGACTTAAATGTAGAACTCAGTCAAATAGCCAGTATTAGAGTGAGGTTGGACCAGTGTAGTTCTGTCAATATTAATTATAGTAATAGCTCTAAAATACTGAGAGTTGTATATTCCATGTTTGTGTATTTTTATCATATATTTATATATCATTTTACACTTTAAAGTAAATTATATTACTTAATTCTCACATCCCTTAGGCACATATGTAGTAATTCATATTTGTAAAATGGAGAAACCGAGGGACAGACAGATTAAGTGCCTTGCAGTTCAGAAAGAAACAAATGGCACCTTAACCAGATTCTTCTTGATAACTCCATCTCCAGTGCTTTCCTCTTACACAGTTATACAGGAATGTGTACAACACATGTCTAGCCATATTAGATACCCAATAAATATTTAGTTCAAGTCTGCATTCTAGAGGTACTTTGATAAATCTTCTGTCTTGCTTTGTTAGGAAACAGGTTTTTCTTCATGAGCACCATTTTACAGATGAGTAAATTGAAGCACATACTGTGTAACCAAAGACCACTCTGCCTGTTTCAGCTTGAGATGCTGAAAGTGGCACAGCAAACGTTAGAATTGCAGAGCTTCTCTTCAGATGGCTCTAATGCTTCTTTCCACAGTACCAAATGGCCTCTTTAGAAGCGATGCTATTGGGTGGTGTTTTTTTCACCCCAGGCTCCTGTTTTACCCAACCCTACAAACCAAATCAGATTTATGATCTGTGCATCAAGGACATGCTTCCTTAATTTTAAACTACTGCTGGATTGTAAACCCAGTAAACACTGCTTAAGGCGCCTTTGTGCTCTGTGCTGTACTACCAAAGATGAGCAGCTGAAGACACAGCAGGTCTGTAGATGCGAAGGCAGAACATTTACTCATGGTAAACTGAGCACAATTATAAGGACACAAAAGGACAAATAAAATATTTTGCTAAAATCTGTGTGACTGGGCATGCCTCATGCTGGGGCATGACTAGGTGAGGTAAATCAGGGAAGGCAAGAGGGGAGGCAAGGGGAAATAGTTGCAAAGACACACTAAATTAATGTGCTACCTGCGGGATTATAGGACTTTTATCTTTTCTTGCTTGCTAGGATTCACAAAGTAGTAATAGTTTTTTGTTGCACAAAATTCAAGTAATACAGGAAGGTAGAAAGAAGAAAGCAAACCTCTCATTAGACCTATAAGCATATATGGATATACCGAGGCGGGTGTGTGTGAACATACACACATACACATCTTTTCACACAAGATTTTACACATATGGGATCATGTACGCATGCCATTTTGCTACCTCCATTTTTCAATCACCACTGTTAGGGGATGATTTAGTAACATTTTTTTTTCTTACTAAAAATATTTATTTTAAAATTTTTATGAATACACAATAGTGTTACATATTTATAGTGTACATGTGATATTTTGATCCAAGCATACAGTGCACAATGATTAACTCTGGGTGACTGGGGTATTCATAACCTCAAACATTTATGATTTCTCTTTATAGACATCAAAGAATTTTCTAAGTCTTGTTTAAAACTATAGTCTTCAAGGGCTTTGACACAGAGGACTTCATACAGTGGGGTTCTGACTCATGAGTCCCCTCGTGATGGTGGGGAAGGGTAGGGTGGGTCGTAGGGAACCTCACACAGTGACTGTCTGTGGTAAAAGTAGCTCTAAGAATCTTCATGACATGGGCCGTTTTGAATTCACACGTTTTGATAGGCAACACAGACAAACTGATACAACACATTTTTAAAGACATGGAACATGGAGCTAAACCAAAATATTGAGTTCCTTCTAGTAGAAAGCTTCCCTCTCAGATTGATGATGTTTTTGAGATACCTCTGATTTCACAGTGTTCAAAACTGCATTAAGTGGAGCCTGTCAGAGTTGTCCTAGGACTTGCTGTTTTCTTCTCTCAACCCTTCTAATTTTTAAAATTTCTTCAACGATAGTGCTTTGCTTTGTGTTCTTTTGAGGGTGGAACCTGGATCTTTAGTGATAGAAAGGCCAGCATGTGAGTGGGATCTGCCTTTCAGTCCTGCTTCCACATGAACAGCAAGCAGAATAATTAATAGATCAACCAAAAAGCAGGAAGTTTTTACCTAAAATGCATTTGTAAAAATCTATACCTGCAGGTACCAAGAATAGTTCTCTTAGCCGGTGGATAATGGTAAAATTTAACCAATGACATATTAATGTCTGGACTAAAAGTATGATTATGGTAAAAATAATGCTTTGGACAGGCATGTAAGAAGATTCTAGACACATCTGGTAGTATAGAAGGAAAAGTTCTTAAATGGACAGCCATGGTTTTGCTCTCAGGTTAGGACTTACAGACGTGCGCTTCTTTCTTCCTTCCTCTTCCTGCCCCCTTCCATTCTGATACCTTCTCTTCCCCTCTCTTTCTCTTCCCTCCCCCATCCTTACCTTCCTTTTTCCCTTTTAAAAAAAAATTAAATGGCTCTTCTGTTATTGGCTATGGCTTCCTTTTGGGGTGAATGTTAATTAAGAAAAATGGTTTTTTTGGGCATCATTTGAAATTACACAATTTTCTTGCCCTCTGCTACCTTTCTGAGTTCATTCCTTATGGTTTCATGCAGTTGCTTTAATTTTGACAATTTTCTCTAATGGTTAGTAGCAGATAAAGTTTAATGATTACTTTCTAGAAGGTGTCAATTCCTTCATGATATTTAGTTGGGATTGTGAAAGTGACGGTGTGATTCTTTTAAAGTGAAGTCTGGAATTTGAAGATGAACAACACAAGTTTATATTTCCTTGTGGTCCTTTGGTCCAAATGGCTCAATCCTTTAATAAGTAAAATAGAGAGGAATAGAACCTGTGACATTGCAAACGAGACTTCTGGGAAATGAAAGGTGGCTCCTTTCAGCCATGCAACTGGAGTCTGCTCTGAACTCATAGGCATGGTCAATGGTCTCCTTCATGCCTATTTTATCATTTATTAAATATCCACATAGGTTAGGTAATATTCTTACCAGTGAGAGAATGGGATGATATGATCACATCTAGAATTAATTATCATTCAACTCCTTGTTTTTATAATCTATGATCATGTGTATCTTGGGTCTGTCTTCCCAGTAGTTTTGTTTTTTAATCTGTTCCTTGGCAGTTATAGTGTCCCTTGCCTCTTCGAGTTGTCCTTTGCAGACATACATTCTGCTTAGTTAAGACTTTGATAAGTGTCAGTTAGAACTGTGGGCAGTATTCCAGAAGTGGAGAATCATAATTTACCATGGGTGGCTTTTTGTTTTCTTTCTCTCTCTTTTTAAACAAAATTCTGTTATCTCTCTAGTGGTATTGGCATTGTTTAATGATGTCCTTAGGCAAAGAGTCATGGTGACTCTTGAGCCTTCTTCTAGTCACTGGAACCACTATTTGAAAAGGACAGCCTGCTTATTTTCCCCCAAATCCATTAGTTTTCACGTGACAAGGGTGAACTTCAACTCTCATTTATGTGTCTCTTTCCCGTGGCTTGTGAAATTTTAAAAATTTAATTAAACATTGAATATATTTCTTCTTGTTAAAGATTATGGTGATATTTCTGTGATATTTCCCTTTTCAATTTTATATTAAAACATCACAGAACAGATAGCTAGCATTACACTTATGTCTTCAATTATACATTTATTTTATCCACATTTTTTAACTGTTAAAATTCTTTCTTTTAGATCTCTGGCCAAATATACTTATTTGTACGAGGAATCAATTATCTTTTAGTCTTTGTAGATTATCTTCTTTTCCTGACAACTTACATTTTGTGAATTGATTTTTCTCTCTGTCCTAATTTGCCACCTTATAGTAGCTATTTGATTGGTAGAGGTGATTTCTCTGCACATAGCTGTTTTATTTTTCTCTGTGATGACTTAGGAGGGCATGTGTGTTCAAAGATATTATTCTCTATGTGATTTCACTCTGTTTTGCTTTAAGTGTTTCTCAGAAAACTGGGGTTTCTGTTTTCCTTTCATGGATAAAATATATGTATGCATGTATTTATTTAACTTTTATTTTAAGCTCAGGGGTACATGCGCAGGTTTGTTACATAGGTGAACTTGTGTCATGGATGTTTGTTGTACAGATTATTTTATCGCTCAGGTATTAAGCCGGGTACCTGTTATTTTCCTGATTCTATCCCTCAGCCTATCTTCCATCCTCTGATAGGCCCTAGTGTGTGTTATTCTTCTCCATATGACCATGTGTTCTAATCATTTAGCTCCCACTTGTAAGTGAGAATGCGTTATTTCGTTTTCTGTTCCTGCATTAGTTTGCTAAGAATAATGGCCTCTGGCTTTATCCATGTCCCTAAAGAGAACATGATCTCATTCTTTTTTTATGGCTGCATAGTATTCAATGGAGTTTATATAAGAAAACTTAGGATTCTTTTGGATTTATTGTTATACATACATAAGAGAGTTCTAGTTAGTGTATCCTCAGTCTACAGTAATGTTGAGTGAAAGTGCTGATATTTGTGGACTGCTAAGTTAAAAAGTTTGTATTCTTTTTAGAAGTACCTGAGGAATGAAATTTACCAGGAGCTTGTAGAAGTATAATGTGTAATATGTTCTTTGGTGATGTGGCAGTAAAGGAAAGCTTAGGGAAATAAGTAAATATTTATTTAAAAGCAGTACATGTCAGGACAGAGGAAAGGGAGGGGGAGCTCAGTAGACCCCATCACATGACCACACAGATTAAGGTGAAGCACATTTTAAGGAAAAAAGTCTTTAATTCTTTTTTTTTTTTTGAGACGGAGTCTCGCTCTGTCGCCCAGGCTGGAGTGCAGTGGCCGGATCTCAGCTTACTGCAAGCTCTGCCTCCCGGGTTTACGCCATTCTCCTGCCTCAGCCTCCCGAGTAGCTGGGACTACAGGCGCCCGCCACCTCGCCCGGCTAGTTTTTTGCATTTTTTAGTAGAGATGGGGTTTCACCGTGTTAGCCAGGATGGTCTGGATCTCCTAACCTCATGATCCACCCGTCTCGGCCTCCCAAAGTGCTGGGATTACAGGCTTGAGCCACCGCGCCCGGCCTTAATTATTAAATCTTCCATTGTAAGGTCTCAACATATTGGCTATTGTAAAGTTCCTCTTCTACAGTTATGCATCTGTTCTTATTATTTCGCTAACACTTCCTTAGAGGAAGAAGGGAATTCATCAAGAACTCATAATTGCTAAAACAGGACATGTTCCCATTGGGACAATAAAAAATTCTCCTTTCCTGTCACTATTATTTATACGCAATAAAGGGTGATTTGAAAACATTTGATTTCAGTGACAGATACAATAAAATTAACTTCTTTTTCTTTGAACATCGTGTGGTTTCTGCACCAGTGTGCTATGAATAGTACCAGGAAAGCAGATTCTGAGATTTGTGAATAAAGAGGCACAGGTTTGGGTCCATGTGGATATTCTGGGATTAACCTAGAGGGCAGAGGTACCTTATTTATCTTCTAGATGTGGAGGGGATTCCTTAGTAAGGTTTTGTCCTGTTAACCCAGGAGTCACTACACCATGGGTCTGTGGTGTCCTGTGTGTTCCCAACAGGGTAACAGTGTGGTCAGGAAGCCTAAACAGATTTCCAAGCAGGGCAGGCCAAAATAGGTGAGAAAGGAGAAGCATAGTTATTAGATGAGTTTAGAGTTCACATATTTTCTTTTGCATTGGAACTAAATGGAACGTCTTATTTTCCTAAAAATAGCCATAGAGAGGCTTACAAATTATGTTTAGTGGGCACCATTTTTTTTTTTATATAGTAAGATCTCTGATGCCTGGGACCTAGGTATTTCTTAAGCATTGAAGCCAGTGAATGTGATGGAGGTCTTGTTAACCTTTACTTTAAAGCTTAATTTGGTGACTCTGCCTCTTTTAGTTAAAAACAATTTGCAATGTTAATGGCATCACAGTCCATAAAGAAATTTAAACATTGCTGGTTGCAGTTCTGATGTTTCCTATTGTACTAGGAAATGGTTTCTCAGAACACCCAATTTAATCCTGCTTCTCAGAAAGTGAGGCAGGCTTCTGCTGTTTTTCATTTGTCGCAAACCATCAACAAACCATCAAATGCGTAACAAAAACATGGGAGACAATTATTCCCAGTTGTTACTAAGTAAAATTTTGTAAGACAAAGTTACTTGTAATTATTGGACAAAATAATTTATCATTCATATAAAAGAAAAGGATAGTTGATTTGCGGTATAGTTTTGTGAATCTGAATTGGTTTGGACACTTGGACACATACTGTTTATTTTGAATTCTCTTTCTGAATTCCTACTTAGAAACATTTTTACATTTATCTATTTTACTCAGATAGCATATTAGCTGTTATAGAGGCCTGAGTTAAGATAGTTGGTGTGATGATCTACACATATAAAGCAAGAAATAGTTAAAATTCATGTTCGTTCATTTATCCATTCTATGTTTCTGTTTTTTGAAAGGCATAGTTCTATGCATAGGTTATAATCAACATTTAACTAAACTGAGAGTTTTGTTCTCAGGGAGCTGCTATGCTAGTGAGAGGTGACTAAATAACAAATACCTACTTGAACAAGATAATTTCAGAAGGTGCTAATCTTCTGAAGACTAAACAATGCCTAACGAGATAGAGATGGGAGGTGGGTTTCTTTAGACGGGCCCTGTTGAGAAAAGTTTTCTCTGAGGACGTGACATTTAGCCAAGGTTTGGATGAAGGAAAGTCAGTCAAATAAAGGTTTTTGGGGGTAGGTGGGAAGTGTTCAAGGAAAAGGCAGCACATGCAAAGGCTAGAACACACTTAATGTGTCCTAAGACCCATAAAAGGTCTGATGTGATCGGGCCATCACTGGTGGATCAGGACAGCTGTAGGGGATGAGGCGAGGGAGGTAGACGTGGTAGGACAAGAGGTCTGGGCTTTAGGTGCAATGGGAAGTGAACAAATAGAAAATTTCAAAATAAATAGACAATTGCATCATCACTGTGCTAGGCAAATACAGTCTCATGCCACATTATGACTTCTTGGTCAATGATGGACTGCATGCATGATGGTGGTCCAACACGATTATAATGGAGCTAAGAGTTCCTATTGCCTACAACGTAGCCATCAAAATGTCATATCTCAATGCATTACTCAAGTGTTTGTGGTGATGCTGGTGTAAACAAACTGTACTGCTAGTCATATTAAAGTATTGCACATACAATTATGTACTACCTAATACTAGATAATGACAATAAACAACTATGTTACTGGTTTATGTATTCACTATACTATACTGTTTCCATTATTTTATTTTATTTATTTTTTTAAATATTTTTTGAGTTTTTAAATTGATATATAATAGTTGTGCATATTTTGGGTGTACATGTGATATTTTGATGCCTGTATATAATATGTAATGATTAAATGAGGGTAATTGTGATCCCTTATATTAATATATAAAAAAGTTAACTGTAGAAGTGTCTCAGACAGGTCTTTCAGGAGGTGTTACAGAAGAAGGCTGTTATCATAGGAGATGACAGCATCATGCATGCTATTATTCCTGAAAAACTTCCAGTGGGACAAGTTGGGGAGGTGGAAGACAGTGACATGGACGATCCTAATACTGTGTAGGCCTAGGCTAATATGTGTGTTTGTGTCTTAGTTTTCATTAAAATTGTTTGATTTAAAAAGTAAAAAATAAGAATAAAAAAACTGATAGAATAAGGATATAAGGAAAGAAAATCTTTTTGTACAGCTGTACAATGTGTTTGTTTTAACCTAAGTGTTATTACAAAAGAGTCAAAATGTTAAAAAAATTTAGAAACTTGCAAAATAAAAAGGTTACAATAAGCTACGGTTAATTTCTTATTGAAGAAAGAAAGGTATTTTTAATGGCTTTAGTAGCCTAGGTGTACAGTGTTTATGAAGTCTACAGTAGTGTATAGTCATGTCCTAGGCCTTCACATTCACTCACCCTCACTCACTTATTCTCCCAGAACAACTTCCAGTCCTGCAAACTCCATTCATGGTAGATGCTGTATAGCAGGTGCACTATTTTTTAAAAAATCTTTTCTATGTTTAGACACACCAATACTTACCATGTGTTACAATTGCCTACAGTATTCAGTACAGTAACATGCTGTACAGTTTTGTAGCCTAGGAGCAGAAGGCTCCACCATATAGCCTGGGTGTGTAGTAGGCTGTGCCATCTAGGTTTGTGGAAGTACACTCTATGAAGTTCACACGAGGATGAAATTGCTTAAGGATGCATTTTTCAGAACATATTCCCATGTAAGAAACATGTGACAGTCATGCAGTGGCCTGTTAGAGGGATTAGATCAAATACATTTAGAAAGATTAATTGGAGAAATGTTTATGAAAGTTGGTTTGATGAAGAATTTTCAAGAATGAGGATCAAGAGGGAACACACAGGGTTTGGGATAGTAGGAGAGAAGAGAACTTTTCAGAAAGAGGTGCTTAGGGTGATGAGACAGGTAAGGTGTGTACTTCTGGGACGATATAGGGAGAAAGGAGATGGCTGGTTAAGGATTCTGAAGGTACTAGGTATTGAATTTAATGTGTCTGAGATTCCTCAAGAACAAAATAAATTTTTATGAGCATAGATGATACTAGATGATTCTTATGCATGGGCTCTGTGTGGCAGAGCTCTTTATTTCTGTTTTCTCAAAACAAATTCGAACATCTGCTTTGAGATAAAAGATGTATATTTCACCTCTAATATTTATTTTTTATTAAAAATCTTCCACAAGATTGATAGTACTGGGCATGTTACAGCTTACATCCTACCAGAAATGACTGTGTAATTATTTTATTCTTAATAAATATAGGCTTCCTATTTTCTCTCTGGTGAACGAGTTCCAAAGCTTCACATCAGTTTTAATTTCTGGGAGATGTTTTATCATACAATGACATTTGGCTCTTGATTTAAGCAGGCCTAAAAATCTATTTCATGAGGGTAATTTTAAATAATTTGGCTTAATTAAAATGGTAAATGATGTTATTTTATAATAATGATATCATTCCTGAGGCACATTTTTCTTGGACAGCTGTACTGTGCTATTATGCAAATAAGTATTTTTTGATGGGACAATAACTCCTGCTTTATTCTCCATTATTCAAAACCTCACAATCATATTATTTCCTGATCCATAGACAGCTTGTGTGTCTGTGTGTCTGTTTTATTCCCTATCGTTTTCCCTGATGCAGGATTAAATTGCTTCAGATAAGCCTTCTTAATAGGAACATACTGAGATTCCTTTCTATTGAAGCAGAGGAAAAAAATAAGCTAATCTTATATATAGGCCAAACTGGGATGAGTGTTTTTGAGTCTAAAAGGAAATGCAAAGAACCAGCATAAATGGCGACTACATCTGAAAGATAGGCAATTATAAGAAAGAATCAGCAAAATTGTATCAAAATATATTATGAATTAATTGCATGTAACAATCAAAGGCATAAACTTATGGAATTTGGAACTTGGGATCTACCACAGATATTGCCTATTCAAACTCTGTCATTTTAGAGCTAAGAAAATAAACAATTTGGTCATTTTCCTAAGCGCATACTACTAGTTAGCAATAGAACAGACACTGGATCCATGACTTCTGGTTTTTCAAACTCTCCTCCTCCTAATGTTCCCTTTTTGCTTTTTCTTTCTCTTATAAATACCATCATTATTCTAGGATCAGAGCTAGCTATTCTAGCACTTTTCATTTCTTTGAGTCGGTAATCCATACATCTTCTTCTTTGCCCTACAGAGCAGCAGTTTACCCCAAACTCCCTGCAGGTGTGACTCACTGTTTTGCATTGATCATCTGTTCTCTTGCTAGTGCCTGCTTGCTGCCTCCTGTGCATTGCTGAATGAATTAGTGAAACGCCTCAGAATTTTAGGACTAGGGAAAAATCCTCCTGAATCTTCGGGAAAATAAAAGCAGGTGGTGTCTTTATGAAGTATCTCATCACCAAAATGCCCAAGTGAGGTTATAAATGGATTTTTGGAAAGGACTTCACAAATTAATGGATCATAAATACAAAACATGTTAGTAAAGAGAAGTGAGACAACTTGGAATTTTAAAAATTATTTTGTATGATAAATGAATGAAAATTTTCTGAATTAAACAAATATTTATTGAGTTCCTAATATGTGCCTAGCATTGTAAGTGTCTATGGGTTTTTTTTTTCCTAGATAAATTGTGTTTTATTATACATATTCTTTCATAACCTGATTATCTCATTTTGTAATATATCATGAACATCTATCCATATCTCTAAATATAGATTTGTAGAACCCTTTTTAGAGGCTTTGTAGTATGCCTTTTTATGGATGTACCATCTTTTTAAACTATTCTCTTATATCAGGCACTTAATACTTTTTTAGTTGTGGGAAAAAACGTATAACAAGAGCTCTACCCAGTTAACAAATTTACAAATGTATAATACAGTATCATTGACTGTGTGCACATCAGTATCGTTGACTATCTGCACAGCAGATCTCTGTAGAACTTTTCCTCTTGCATGACTGAAACCCTATACCTGCTGAACAGCAAGTCTCCCCTTTTCCCCTTCCTCCACCCGCTAACAACCAGCACTGTGTTTTCTGCTTCTATGAGTTTGGCCATTTTAGAGATACCTCATATAAGTGGAAATATACAGTATTTGTCCTTATGTGACTGGTTTACTTAGCATAGTATTATCAAGCTTCATCCATGTTGTAGCATATAACAGGGTTTCCTTCCTATTTAGGGATGGATCATATTCCATTGTATGTTTATACCCCATTTTCTTTCTTCATTCATCCATCGATGGACATTTCCATCTCTTGGCTAGCGTGAATAATGCTGCAATAAACATGGAAATGCACATGTTTCTTGAAGGTCCTGTTTTCAATTCTTTTATTTTTAATTAATTAATTAATTATTTATTTATTTCAATTTTTATTTTAGATGCAGGGAGTACGTGTACAGATTTGTTACAAGGGTATATTGTGTGATACTGTGGCTTGGGATGTTACTGATCCCATCTCCCAGATACTGAGCACAGTACCAAATAGTTTTTTATCCCTTGTTCTCCTCCCTTCCTTTTTCCCTGCTGTAGTAGTTCCCAACCCTCTCCCACCCGCATACCCTTCTTCGTCTCTAGTGTTTTTCTTTCCACTCTCTACCTCCATGGGATTGACTTTTTTTAGCTCTCATGTAAGAGTGAGAGCATGTGAGATTTGTATTTCTGTACCTGGCTTATTTTAATGAATGTAATAATCTCCAGTTCTATCCATGTTGCTACAAATGACATGATTTAATTCTTTTTCATGGTTGAATAGTATCCGTGTGTATGTGTGTGTGTCTGTGTGTGTGTGTCACACCTCTTCTTTATTCATTCATCTATTGTTGGGCACTTAGGTTGATTCCATATTTTTGCTATTTAAAATTGTGCTGCAATAAACATGGGAGTACAGTACAATATGTCCCTTGATCTATTGATTTCTTTTCTTTTGAGTAAATACCCAGTACTGGACTGGATTGTATGGTAGTTCTATTTAGCTTTTTGAGAATCTCTATCCTGCTTTCTATAGTGGCTGTACTGAGTTACATTTCCACCAGCAGTGTATAGGAGTTCCCTTTTTGCTATATTCTTGCCAACATCTGTTATTTTTTATCTTCTTAATAATAGCCATTCTAACTCTGTAAGATTATATCTCATTGTGGTTTTAATTTTCATTTCTCTGATGAGTAGTGATGTTGAGCATTTTTTGTATACTTGTTGGCCATTTGTATGTCTTCGTTTGAGAAATGTCTATTTAGGTCTTTTGCCTATTTTTTAATGAGATTATTTAGTGTTTGTCGGGTTGAGTTTCTTGCACCTTCTGGATATGAGTCCCTTGTTGGATGAATAGTTTGTAAATATTTTCTCTCATTCAACAGGTTGCTTCTTCACTTTGTTGATGATTTCTTTTGCTGTGCAGAAGCTTTTTAGTTTAATAGAGTCCCATTTGTCTATTTTTGTTTTTGTTGCCTGTGCTTTTGAGGTCTTAGCCATAAGGTCTCTGCCTAGAACAATGTCTTGAAGAGCTTTCACTATGTTTTCTTCTAGTAGTTTTATAGTTTTAGAGCTTATGTTTAAGTCTTTAACCCATCTTGAGTTGATTTTTGTGTATTGTGTAAGCTAAGGGTCCAATTTCCCTCTTTTTGATGTATATATCCAATTTTCTCAAAACTATTTATTGAAAAGACTGCCCTTTCCTCATTATGTAATCTTGACACCCTTGCTGAAGATCATTTGATTATATATATGCACAGGTTTATTTCTGGATTCTTGATTCTGTTCCATTGGTCCATATGCCTGTCTTTATGACAGCATCATATGGTTTAATATTTATTTTTGTTTTTAGATTTTTTAACATTTTCTAATCCCCAATTTTTTTAAAAAATTTAATATACTATTTTTTAGAGCACTTTTAGGTTCATGGCAAAATTGAACAGAAAGTGCAGTGATTTCCCATATACTCCCTGCCCCCACACATGCATGGCTTTCTCCATTATCAACATCCTTTACACATTTGTTACAATTCATGAACTTACATTGACACATCACTATCACATCATTGTCATCATTATCACCTAATTGCTTATGTTAAGGCTCAGTCTTGGTGTTGTAGAGTCTATGGGTTTGGACAAACATAGAATGTCATGCATCCATTATTACAATAGCCTAAAGAGTAGTTTCACTGCCTTAAAAATACTCTGTGCTCTGCCTAACCCCTTAAATCCTGACCACCACAGTCTTGTTCCTGTCCCCATAATTTTGCTTTTACAGAATGTCATATAGTTGGAATTATATAGCATGTAGCTTGGTAAGATTGGCTTCCTTCACTTAGTAATATGCACTTACATTTTCTGCATGTCTTTTCATGTAATCTGAGAGCAGAGGTAATTTCGTGTCTTCTTTTCTGATTTGGATGTGTTTTATTTCTTTTTCTTGCCAAGTTGCTCTACCTAGGATTTCCAGTACTATTTGAATATGAATGGTGAGAGTGGGCTTCCTTGTCTTGTTCCTGATCTTAAAGGAAAAGCTTCAGTTTTTCACCATTGAGTATAATGTTAACTTTGGGCTGTTATATGTGACTATTATTTTTTGCATATATTCATTCATTTGATGGTGTATCCTCTGTCACTAGGCTTTCTTTACTCTTTTAAATTATTTTTTCCTTTTGCTCTTTTAACTGGATACTATCAAATGATGTTTGTTGAAGTTCACTGTTTCTTTTTTTTCTTGTGCTTGATCAAGTTGGTTGTTGAACCACTCTAGTAAATTTTCCCACTAAATTACTGTATTCTTCAGCTCCAAAATTTCTGTTGGGTTCTTGTCTATATTTTGTGTTTCTTGTTGACATTCTTATTTTGTTCATACATTATTTTTCTGAGCTTTTTGAACATCTTTGTGATGGTTATTTTGAATCTTTATGAGATAATTCATATGCCTCTGTTACTTTAGGATCAGTATGTGGAGATTTAGTTTGTTCTTTAATTGGGCCATATTTCCCTGTTTCTTTATGTGCCTTGTAACTTTTATGATGGGACCTATGCATGTGAAATAAAGAGTCACCTCTGTGAATCTCTAAGGACTGGATTCATGTGGGGAAATACCTAATCACCAATCAGCCCTAATCAGCCTGCCTAGAGATTCTGTGGGCCTCAAATCTTTTTTGTAGTTGTGCATTCTCTGGACTTGTGCATGTAAGTTACCATGTACAGGGATTTACTCTTTTCTTTTTCAGGGGCTTGTAATCTCTTGCTCTCTCTGGAGCTACCACATGCTGCTCAGCTCGTCTTTGTTCTCAGTGGCTCCCAGACTTCTAGAGCATATTAGGTCCTGTTAATGCTGTTAGTTGGACAAGACAGGCACCAGTCCCTCAAGAAGCCTTTTGGAAAGTCTGCTTGTTGGACATATGTTTCAGTCTTCTCTTTCCGTTCCCCGGGATAAACCCAGTGAGACATGATGTAGAGGTGGAAGACGGTAGTATTGACAATCCTGACCTTGTGCAGGCCTAGGCTAATTTGTTGGTGTCTTAGTTTTGTTTAAAAGTGCTTAAAATTTTTAAAAAATTAAATAGTTAAAAAAAGATTATGGAATAAAGATATAAAGAAAAAATATTTTTATACAGCTGTACAATGTGTTTTTGTTTTAAGCTAAGTGCTAGTACAAGAGTCAAAAAATTAAAAAGTTTATAAAGTGAAAAATTTACAATCAGCTAAGGCCAATTTATTACTGGAGAAAGTTAGTTTTATTTTTAAAATAAATTCAGTGTACCCCAAATGTACAATGATGTCCTAGGCCTTCACTTTCACTCACCACTCACTTACTGGCTCACCCAGAAAAACTTCCTGTCCTGCAAACTCCAGTCATATAAGTGTACCGTTTTTTACTTTTATACCCTATTTTTACTGTATCTATCATGTTTCCATATGCTTAGATACACAAACACTTACCATTGTCTTACAGTTGCCTGAAGTATTCAGTACAGAAACATGCTGTACAGGTTTTTAGCTTAGGAACAACACGCTACATCATATAGCCTAGGTGTGCAGTAGGCTATCGCATCTAGGTTGGTGGAAGTACTCTCTATGGTGTTCACAAAATGATGAAATTGCCTAACAACACCTTTCTCATTATCACATTTCTCACTATCACAAACTTACAGAATACAGTGTAGTCCCGTGTCACTTAATAGATGACTATATTCTGTCAGCTCATGATGGTGATTTCATGTCTACTAAAAAATCAGTAAGCATAGAATATACTACAAATGATTCTTGAGTAGTTAGCATTATACTGGACACATAGGCCGTATGCGACATAAACATATAAGGCAAGGCCTGATGACTATTTAGAATGCATCATACCCATGTGGATAAAATAAAATGTTCACCAACATTCACATTTATGAGTTCGTTCTTTAAAAAATTCATTTATAAATTTATTTATTTTTTTTGCTTAGAGCTTTCAGTGTTTCCACACAGAAATAATATTGTGAATGATAGCTAAGGCTAGGCAACCAAAGCTGTAATACAGCTGAACTATTAATACAAGCCCAAGACCTGAACCTGGCTTGCCAAGTTATGTTATTATTCTTTTGGCATATTTTACTTATTTTGACCAAGTGACCCACTTAGCCTCTTTCTGCCTCAGCTTTTATGAAAGATAAGTATGTATCTGATCCCTCTTAAGTAACACTATATGCATAATGCTCACAAGGTTCTGGTGAAGCCCCTCAGGTCTTGCACTGCTGTTTCAAATAGTTAACTTAAAGGGAAGTAGCTGTCTAGAGGACACCCAACAGATATTATTTATTTTTATTTTTTGAGATAAAGTCTTGTTCTGTTGCCAGGCCGGAGTGCAATGGCATGATCTCGGCTCACTGCAACCTCCTCCTCCCAGGTTCAAGTGATTCTTATGCCTCAGCCTTCTTGTTAGCTGGAATTACAGGTGTGTACCACCACGCCCAGATAATTTTTGTATTTTTAGTAAAGATGGGATTTTCCCATGTTGACCAGGCTCGTCTTGAACTCCTGACCTCAAATGATCTGCCCAACTTGGCCTCCCAAAATGCTGGGACTACAGGCATGTAATTCCAACAGATGTACAGACCCAACAGATATACAGCAAGTGATTAAAAATGAAAGTGTGAGTGAGGTTCAAGTGTATTTAGTCATCTCCTAATGCCTATAACCTTTCCCCACCATGCCTCTTCTGAATCCTCGAGAGACTGCATGTCGCTTTTTTGTGACTTTTTACTCTTCTCTTTCCTTGCTTGGTTTAAAAGTTTTCTGTGTGTTTCACCAACATAAACATATCTTGGACTGTGGGAGTTAGGAGACAGATGAAGTGGAGAGAAGACTCACCAGCCTCATGCTTATGAGAATTTTGAAGCATCTTCCCTTTCATAGGGTGCTGTGCTCTGAAGCATCGTTGAGATTAGTATCCTAGTGTGAATGAAGACGAACAATACAGCATACGTGTGTGACTAATGTAGAAAACACGAGGAAAGGTGCCAAGTTCGTTTTCAGCGCCGATGGTTGTGGTGTGACACACTCATGCCAGCCAAAGAAGTGCCTGAGGGAAGGGTTTAATTGCATTTTTGTGTAATAACTACTGGACAGATGTCAAAGGTTAGCTCCATTATTCCAGTTGGCTCAAAAAGGGCAAGAAATTCTATCAGGTTCTTGTTTCTCAAAATGGATTTCAACCAATTCAGTATTTGCCATAACTGGTGAGTGTATGGGTGTGTAATTGAGAAAGGCGGGGGAACCTTGGAAAAAGCTAAGAAGCTAAGACAGAATGAGTATGAATCACTATGTTTTGGGAAGTTATATATTATTTTTGCTGTCTTGATTTTGTGACATTGAGCCAAGAAATACAAACATATTAAACAATTTTGCAAGACTTCCTTTTCTCTGCATAATGTTAGCAAGTCATTAATAAACTTCCTCTGCAGTATATTAAGAAGTTTTACCTGGAGCCTAAAAGCACAGAAATTTCTTGTAGGCTTATTAATGGCAATGAGTCAACTCACTCAAAGTGAGAAATACACATTTTATGGGGCCTGAAACAGGATCTGTCTATCAGGATATTATTGGAATGTCTTAGTATAGTGCCTTTACTCATGACTAATTTGGTTTGTAGGAAGTTTGATTTATTCAAACACAAATTGTGTTAACTGGTTACTTTGTCAGGGGTGTGTGCGTGCGTGTGTGTGTGTGTGTGTAGTGTGTACAAAGCTTGAGATTTTCAATCCTCACTATGATATTTTAGTTACTATGATTTTTTAGTTTCAATTCTCACTATGATTCTGGAAGAACAGGAAAAAATCCTTTTGTTTTTAAAACTTACATAAAAATATTGCCTTTCTGTGGAAACTTGAATAATTTTCATAACTATTTTCCCTGTGATTACCTTTATATAGGTATAAAACACTTTCTTTTTGTTTAAACTTGTATCCATTATGGAACTATAGGCTTAAGTGCACTGGGAAATCAAATGAACAGAGATTAGTGACATTCTATTGGAAAACAACAACAGATTTTCCAAATTTAGGAACCCTATGGATGTGTGTAATTGACAGAGAAAAACATCCTTTTTCACATTTTAGCCTTTTTCTTCTCATCAGTTTAGAAATTCAGGCCTTAGGAAAATAGTGTGTAAATAAATGTTGGTTAGTGTAGCATGCCTTGGGCAACATGGTACAAAAATACTGTCTCAGGTACTGTCTCCCTGATCTCAGTCTCCTGCCTACTCAAATCCTATTTGAAAGACAACCTCTTTTAAAAGAACTGCCTCAATAAACATCTTACTATCCTAGAACTGTGTCTTCCTTACTACCTAAACAACCTTGATCTTTTTCCCCTCTTCTTGCTTTTTGGTTTCTTTCTGACTTCTTCTACCTCCTTCTCTTTTCATGCTTTCCTTTTTTATTATTATTATTAATCTTTTTTTCCACTCATGCTGAGATGGGGTATAAGGTGGCCCAAAAGATAGACAAAGATTAATAGTCCCATAAAATATTATTCCATACAATAATATGGAATCTAGGAAGACTCATGGAAAAATGCACACCAGGGAAATGCCGCTTCAGTGTGCTTGCCTCACATATGTAATCTGGCTCCTTTAGAGTTGCATAGGGTCTTCATCATGATTTTTTTTTTTCCTATACACCACTGTGCTCATTTCATTGAGACTCAATGAAAGAAAGAATTTCAGTGTTTCCAGTTCAGCCCTTGCCTGATACATAAATCTTCTCTGTAACAAGTCAGCTAATGGTTACTTGCCCTTAGACGTTAGACAAGTTTACTCAATAATAGAGGAATAGTTATGTAAACTATGTTAAATGTAGCTACTCAGTGAGATATTGCAGTCCTTAAAAATGATAGCTCTGAAGACTACAAAATGCCTTGGAACATGCTTATGTTATATGAAAAGACTTTTCAGCAGATTTATTGTTACAACTATTAAAATATGAATATATGCATGTTGCAAAATACTGTTTTAGGAACGGTGACTGATTTTTTACTTTAGTGTTATTTTTCCAAATGTCCAATAATATGTATATTACTTTTATGATTAAAAAAATCTCCCTAAATGGATATGATCAGGAAAGACAACCCAAATACCCAGCAGTATGCTTCATGGTTTCTGGCCCTTCAGTGATATCCGCTCTCAAATCTGTTGTTCCCTGCTTTGAATTTTAAGTTTTTGTTTCTACTAATAGAAAGTAAATTTACACTTTCAAAAGAGCAAGAAAAAAGCTGTACACTTCATTAGTCTGTTTAAAAATAGCTTTGACACTCAGTTGCATAATCCCCAAATAGAAGGAAATATATGAGAAGGTAAGCAAGATATTCACTTTTAGATGTGCTTCCTTAAAGTCTGGTGTGCAGAAACTGCTTTCTGTGGAAAATATCCCTTTTCAGTAATAAGAATTAAATTTTATTTTAAAAAAATCTTCGTGAAATAAATATATTTTGACTCATAGTTTTTCCAACAAAAACAATGGATTAAAATCATTATGGCATATTGTTTCTTACAAAATCTTCCTTACAAAATATACTGGGGGGGAACCTTGAAAATATGCTTATCAGTCGCTAAATATAGTATGATGTAACCCCTATGTTTTGTATAAAATATGCAAAGTACTACTCCATCTTTTTTCTCTAGATGAAATCAGAAATGTATTTTTATAAAAGAAAAAAGATTATTGATGCTAGGTTTTGAAAATCTAATATATGTCAATACTCTATAACATTTCATTTAATTGTGGAATATAACTTTGTGATTTCTGCATTTTATATTTAGGCAGATGCCTGTATTTTTCCTAGAAAAAAATAAAACAAGTACCATGTCCATATTACTACAGAATTTCGGAAAAACTAGTTTCATGTAATGAGTCACAAAATTTGATATCAAATCGTGGATGTATGAATTAACTTCTATAAATTTTAATTATCTTAAATGCTAAATAGTATCTCTGGATTTCTCAGATGTGTGCAAAAATGGAATACAACTTGAATTTCCAATAAGGATTCACCAATCAGTCTATGTTTTCTCAGAATAACATTCTAAGTAATAAAGGGTTTTCCTTTAATAAATACGTATCCTTCACTGCAGAACTGTAAAGAGAGCCTAATTGATTGATTTGCTAGTAACAATGTCCTTCCTGTTCATGGAAATTAGCGTTAATTCTACACTAATAAATATCACACTGCAGTGAAATTTAGTAAGTTATTACACACTTTTGATCAAAACACAAGTACTATTCTTTTGCATGCTCATATTTAATTGCCATTTTGCATGCACCAAATGCTCAGATATTGGCAATTTTATATGCTTCAGCGTAGTGTTAGCATTAACTGAGAACTGCTCATGGAATATTCTTGAAGAGCAATATGCTAGTGTAGTGCGGTTTTCAAGAAGTTGTTTGCTCTCTTGTGTGATTATTAAGGGTCCTAGTGGCACTTGACAGGAATATTATTTCACACAAGGAACCCAATGACATACTTTAGTTTCCAGAATATCATGAAAGGACAAAGAGGTAAAGAAGATGGGTCTGGTATCCTGCTGCTCCTTAGTGGAACCTAATTTGATATGTAAAATGGCCCAAGAAGCAGCCCAATCATTAAGACTGCCACGTGTTACTGATGTTAGAGGAGGAGTGTCTTGTATAAATCACGTCCATAAATAACATAACATTCCAGACATATATGTCCAGTATATTTTAAACTTACTTAGAAAATGGATAATCCAGTGTGGTTCCTCATTGTTTCAGACATGCCAGTCAAGGTTGCCTAGGCTCCACCAGTGTTGTCTGTGAAATTCTGAGCCTGTGAGAGTAAGGGCCATGTTGAGATACTCTCTAGTTTTAATAGCAGGACCATTCAAAACAGTTCACATCATCTGGAATAAGGTAATCATAATGTTGACACATAGTCAGAGGTTAAGAATGAGATGCATGAGGATCCTGTAGACTTTGGCAAAAATACTCACACATGACTGTGTATTATTGATGGGTGATGATTATTTTTGTGGTGCAACTGTAAGTCGTAATGATACCTACCATTATCTTCCCACAAAGTCTTTTGGCAATGAGAGCATCATTTATTATTTTACTTTCCTCATCCCACATTCTTCAAGATTTTAAAAATAATCTTGCTTACATGGGTTGAAATGGTCAGATGCAGTGTTGTGGATGTGCGATTGGATTCCTTCCCTAAAGACTAGTTTCTTCTCAGGGTGGAAACTGGTTTAGCACCCAAAGAAAGGGTCACAAATAAAGATCTATAATTGCAACTACTAGAAATTTGGCAAGACAATACTTGTTACTGTTTGAGGAGCTGTGTAACTGTATATATGTCCATATAATTATAAGCCGATTTTGTCATTGTACAATTTATTGGAAACTATGTCTTTTTTAAAAAGGAGAAAAAGTGGAAACAATCTCAAATATCCAATTGAAATAAGTTGGCATCAAACCAGTTATACATACATCATTGGTATAAACTAATTAGGTGTTAATCCCTTGTACCTGCAGTTCAGAATTTTTTTTATCACTTAAAAGTGTTCAAATTATTACTGTGATTCTACTTTCAGGATGATAGGTGTGACAGCATATTTTAATGGAATCCTGATTATGATGTAACAGAGGAGGAATTTGTTCAAAACATTCTGTGTTGTTTTGATGACCATAAACGTCTCTGTGTAGGAAAAATAAGTAAAATCAGAACTTCTGGTGCTATTTGTATTTTAAGATCCACAATATAGCCGGAAATATAGCTCGGAAAGCAATACATTCTTCAGGCTTTTCCAAAATTGCTAAATTCCCTATATCTTTTTCTTTAATGAAAACATGGCCATTCTAGTACTTTAGAGCACACGAAAAGCTGTTCCTTGGAATTGGACTGACAGAAACATTTTTATGATTGTCAGTCACTTCCTTGAATGCCAAGTCTGTACTAGTCCCATATACTTACAAATAAGTGTGTCTTATCATTGTTTGGTGTTAAAGCTGAATAAAGATCCAAAATGCCAGATGGCATTGAGACATCAGCATTTACAATTCAAGAATCCACAAATTCACAGTAGAACTCTGTGAACTTTGATTCTAAAGCCACCATTGTCATGGAAACCAAGATTTTCCCTAATTATCTTTATCACGTGTATGAGTATAAACCACCTAGAGCTCTATTTCGTAAGTTTAATGCTACACTCTTAAGTGGAACCATGTATTCAACTAATTTTCCTTAGTGTACATCCTATGCTTGTCTATAAACTGAGGAGCAAAATTAAATGTGAATCCAATCAAGATTATCTTTTACTGTTTCTATGGCAGGTTTTTAGTTTGCAAGCCCATTCTTATTCATCAGCACTTCAGGTAATCATATATTAGGATGAAATACGTAGGATTCCACCTTCGCTTATCTTAACCTAAACCATTCAATTTATTCATAAGCTGTCAGCATGACTTGATTGTACAGAAAAGTTGCTTTTAATGAAAAAGTGAAATTGTATTATCTATTCGGTATTTATGTTACTCTAGCCACATAATGTGGCACACCCAGAAACAGCTCTCATGAAGGCATTGGAAAAGTACTCTGATGACCTGAACTGATGTTGAAATTTCAGAGATTCTTAGCTCTACGTCAGTGAGTGGGAAAGGACATCCAATTTCCTGTGGATGTTGACCAAGACACCGCACACAAAAATACAAAATAGACTTACAAGAATCTTCTAGAGAAAAGACCTCATGGTAGACTCATTCTCATAGTGATTTGACATACCCTTAGCTCTATCTCAAACCTCTGTTTCAATAATTACAGCTCTTGTGATAATTATTTACAACCCACATGTTGCCAGACACTACTGTTTCTGATTATAGGTCTGCATTTGCTTCTTTTGAATTTTAATAATTTGTGGACTTTATCCAAGTGTCTGGGTGATGTTGTAATTCATTATTGATGAGAAAAAGAATAAGCTAAAATCATAGTGCTGGTTATGAAGACTATATTAAATCAATTGCTATATCAATAAAATAATTTTAACTAATGGGGGCAGAGTCTGAAGGCTTACCTTATCTTTTCTCATCTACAACACCATGTATGTTTCTTCTTTTCTGTTGCTTCCCCATCACTTAGTACCATTTACAACTGCTAAATATTTTTGAATAAACAAATGTGTTGAAGAAATGTACGTAAAATCTAAAAATATACTTTTGATTCAATTATAATCTGTCTAAATTCCCCTTCCCTGATTTTTACTGGAAATGTTTAGTTCTTCCTGAGAGTTACAAGCCTAGACGCCCTTGTTCCTGTGCCTAATTGTTTTTGTGCACGTGAATCTGTGGCATTTCCATGTATATTAACTGTGAAGCTATTCCCTCCAGAGTAACTAGATAACAGCATGATTATCACAGCAACTCTTTCAGATTTATGAAGCCTTGATACATATTTTTAAGTTACATAGCCTATGAATTCACTAGATTAGAGTATATGAACCAATAACTTTATTTGATTTATGCTAAAATTGAACCATTTTATATTTCTTCACTTATTACCTCTGTTCCATCTCCTATATGTTTATTGCTATCTTAAAATATTTTCCAAATTCTTTTTTAGTTTTTTAAAGTTTTATGTATTTTTTATTTGCTTGTTGTCATATTTTATTTAATTAAATGCCATTTTCTTGCCAATGGCCAATATATTTAATGATTAAACACTTAAACCATTGATGATTTTATGTGACAAAAATAAAGAATCTGCTGTCATTATTCTCATTTAGCTTAGCTCTGGAAAGACTGTTCAGTTCAATAAGAGATGAAAATCAATAATACATAGCTATTGAAAGATGTGGAGACAAAATACCATTATTTCTAAGTGATAAGTTTGCTTACTTTGATTTTCTAGGTAAAAACCGAAATCAAACAAACAAACAACAAGTTCAGGATAGAACAGTCGTTTTCAAAATGTGGTCCTCAAGGACCCCTCAGAGGTTTGTTAAGATCAGAGTTATTTTATTTATTTATTTTTTGAGACGGGGTTTTGCTCTGTCACCCAGGCTAGAGAGCCGTGGCATGATCACAACTCACTGTCCCCTTGACCTCCCAGGCTCAAACGATTCTCCCACCTCAGCCTCCCTAGTACCTGGGATTATGCCACCAGGCCCAGTTAATTTTTGTATTTCTTGTAGAGATGGGATTTCACTGTATTGCCCAGGCTAGTCTCCAACTCCTGAGCTCAAGTAATTCACCTGCCTCATTCTCCCAAAGTGCTGGGATTAAAGGCAGGAACCACCACACTTGGCCAAAGATATTTTCTCTATAGTACTAATATGTTTTTGTCTTTTCAATATAAAAAATACATCATAATGTGTCTCACTTTCTGAGTTTACAATGAAGTCTGCCAGCGGCTATGTGATGTGCTATTCCAACAGATTGAAAGCAGAAACATATTAAAATACATCTGTTTTCTATTAAGCCAGATATTAAAAGAGATTTATAAAATTGTAAAACTGCATCTCTTCTCACTATTTTGTTTTAGAAGACATAATTATTTATTGTAGAAATAGATCACTTAGGTTGACTTTCTTGATATTTTTACATGAACATTTTAAAAACCAGAAATTCAAACCAATACAGGAAATATGAATAGTTATAACCAACACAAACAGAGGATCTTTGACATCTTCATTAATTTTTGAGACTGTAAACTATTTTAAGATAAAAACTTTGAGAATTGCTGGTGCAGAGTATTGGCAATATGTATTTATGTATATATACAACAGCAATAACCAATTATAATTCAAAGTGGAAAAAGTGAAATATTTGGGAATAACCTTATGGATCTATGTGGAATATATAATCAGTATAGTATAGGGGACTCAATAAATAGAGATTCATACCATCTTCCTTGGTATGAAGTTTGAGTATTATAACAGTGTTTACTTTTTAATTTATAGATTTCATCTATTTTCAAACATTTAATGTATGTGAAGTATTTAGCATATTTCCATTAAAATTTCAATGGAAATATGTTAAATAACAAATTTCAATGGAAATATGTTAAATCTATGAAAATAAACATTTTTATAAGATTTAAATTCTAAAGTTTATACAGGAATAACAGAGCAATAACTACAAAAACATTTAAAAGAAAGATAATGAAGGGAGACCTGCCTTATCTAATATTATAGTTACAACACAGAGTCAGATGAATAGAATTAACTAACTCAAACTTCACTGCGTGTTGTGCATATGTGTGTATAGGTATATATTTGTGTGCATTTAATATTAGATAAAGGAGTAATTCATGTTCAGTATTATTCATGATAAGGGTTATGTAAGTGGAAATGTATTTTATCATTTCATTAAAGATAAATGCCATTAATATTAAAAATATTGCTAAGCATTTGTAAATTGTTGGGGGGGGGCAGTTGTAAATTGAAACAACCTTCTAAGATAGCTATTTGCTGCTATACATCCTTTAAAACATTCACAATCTTTTTTTTTGTTTTGTTTTTGTTTTTGTTTTTGTTTTTTTTGACGACAGAGTCTCGCTCTGTCGCCTAGGCTGGAGTGCAAAGCCGCAAACTCGGCTCACTGCAAGCTCCACCTCCCGGGTTCACGCCATTCTCCTGCCTCAGCCTCCCGAGTAGCTGGGAGTACAGGCGCCCGCCATCAAGCCCGGCTAATTTGTTTTGTATTTTTAGTAGAGATGGGGTTTCACCGTGTTAGCCTGGATGGTCTCGATCTCTTGACCTCGTAGTCTGCCTGCCTTGGCCTCCCAAAGTGCTGGGATTACAGGCGTGAGCCACCATGCCCCACCGAAAACATTCATAATCTTTAACGTGGCAAATTTATTCCTAGCAATCTCTTCTAGAGAAATGTTCAGAAATAGGAAAACATTTATACATAAATATGTTCACAACAGCAAATTTTATATTAATTCAAATTTTAGGACAACATATATATCTATATCTTGAGCAATGATTAAATAAATATGGAAATGACAAAAAAAAAAAAAAAACCTGCATGTGGAATAGTATTAACTAAGAGTAGAAAATACAACTATGTAAAAGAGTATATAAAACTACCAGGGGTAGATAATGTAATACATTAAAAGTGGTTATCTCTGGATTCTGCAATTATGGATAGTTTTTATTATCCTCTTTATGCCTTTTTGTATTTTCTTATTTTTTTTTCAAAGATCATATATCACTGCTAAAGTAAATAAAAGCAATGCAATTTAATTAATTTTACACAGAACTATTGACTTTTTAATTCATAGATTAAGACATCAGACATGTTTCATAACAATTCTGAAATGAGATTTTATATTACATTTCAGCTGTGGGTTACCTGTTTTTTTCCATACGCCAGTGACTTCCTCGAGTCGTACCCCATTTTCAGAGTGTACTTATTATCCGTTTGCCAGTGAACTATGTAACCTTAAACCAACCACTTTTCTTCTCTAGGCCTTTAATTTCCTTATCAAATGTTGTTTCTTCCAATTCTATAATTTGAAAATTAAGTAGTAAAGATCTCCAAAGCTATATTTCCAACCGAAACATCATCCCCTGTAATCTGTCTGTCTTCTACTATACATTTTCACCTAACATATTGTCTTACCTTTTGTGCTTCTCCTCCTCCAACCCCCACCTCCCAACATGTGATGATTGAAGAAGGGATTATAATGTCATCTTTCTGTCTTTCTCTTAGTACTACTCAACATTCTTAGCAATAGATCTTAGTGGTCTCTATGTAATATTGCTGACAGATTGTCATGTACAGAGCTTTGGTGATTCTCATTGCCATAGAATTTACTAAACTCTGTAGAAATTCTAAGAGTCTAGATCGACATGGACTGCCTCAAGCTTGAAAGTGAAGTCCTGTTGCCTTTCCTTTTCATCCTTAGCTCTTTTTGATATAGGCTTGGTACAGTTATAGCCAACCCAGACTTGGATCATATATTTAACATTTGAAATGAGCAGCACTTGGGAAATACTTTCTTTCTGATAAAGCGATTATGTATTATTGTAACTATAGTTTACAACCTGCTATTTTTACGCTGTGGTGCTTACTAGAGAACATTGTTATATTTAGTTGTTAATTCAAATAAGTAATTAAATATGTTAATGGATGACAATATGAATGCATGTTGGTACAATATTATAACCTTCATGCCAATCAATTCACTTGATATCACATGTCAGTTTCTTATAACTTAAGTGGTATTACATTCTTCAGTATAAAGTTTTAAGCTATAGTATACATTTTAAATGGAAAAACAAAACCTTAGAGTTGATTCTCTTTGTCAAATAAGTCATTTCTGGGGTGGAAAATATGCTGTTTGATGCCTCTGTGTGATTCATGTGTACTGATAAATTTCTTTTTAAACTTGCAGCAAATAGTGGCAGCAATAAATGCAGGGATTATACCTTTAGGAAACACCTCCAATCAAATCAGTCACTGGGATTTGGGAAGTTCCTTCTTCTTTGCTGGCACTGTTATTACAACCATAGGTAGGAGACAACTTATTTTTGTTTTTTGTTTTGGTACAGTTTGTGAGATAAAATCCATTTGTTTGAATCTTTTGCATAGTTGGTCAAAATGATCTACTTAAGATAGAAAAACTAGATTATAGTAAATTGATTGTGCAAAGGGGGTTTAAAGGTTTAAACAAAGGAATAATGGAAATGAATTTGTTGTTATTTTAGAATACTGAGTTGACTTTAAAATACATGTGAAACAGGAGTAGTGCAGTTCAGTCATTTGACTAATGGTAGTAATGTCAAGAAACAGCTTAAAATGATTATTTCTTTAGACAATTAGTTTTTAATTTTCCTGAATTTTTGATATTTTTTGTGTAGCAGAAAAGGATTTGAATACAATTTTAACATTCTTTTCATGGAAGTTCTTACATGATATCATCTTTTCGAATTTGTAAATTTTAACTCTACATTTTAACAGATTGTGCCTGTTAATATGGTCATTTATGATGATTACTTCAGGACTTGTTTTTTATACATTATATTTTGCTAGTAGCATAAATATATAAAAATTTAACACTGAAATGTGAGGATTATAAAAAGTATGGAAGTTTAGGCCCCTGATGATTTTTTTAAATCGCATTGTTTGTTATAATGTTGAAAGGGTTGCATAATGAACGTGGTCTCTTTTTTCAACTCACCCACACGTGTGCTTGGTATCTTCTAAGGCAGCAGAATGGGTACATGTAGATGTCCTCTCTGCTACTTTGTCATTCAGTGCCCAAAAACTATTCAGGAAACCTAAACACAGATCTCATAGTGAAAGCCATGTTTGTCATTCTGTGAGAATGAGAAAAGCTGCTTGCTAATGGAAAGAGATGCATTTAAAGTGTATTTTTTAAGAAAGAGAAGGAAATGGACTCATAGTTATGAAGGAATTTCGGTGTGAGAAAATATGTTTTAAAAAGGGAGTTCTTTCTTTCCACATACCTTTGGGATAAGTTGAAATCCTGAAAGTTTCAATCTTATTTTTGTGATATCATTCATAAATTATGACATGTATAACGTTTTCATGTCAGCAGATTATATCAAAGTACTAAATAGGAGAACATGGAAAATTTATGGATGAACTCTCACTTAAAAGTTTTTCTACAGGTATTTGTACTGTTCTATCATTATATGAATCCACTGTAGTGCCTCTTTGCACTGGATCACATGCCAGCAAAATACATACATTAGCATGCTGATTTTTTGCCTTTTTTGAGAGGTCAAGAAACTATGTTTACTCTTACATTTCCATCAGCTAGGTCAAAAGTTGCGTGGCTGTGAAAATCTGGAAGAATGGCAACCTTGATTTCTAACCATAATAACAGGTTAAGTTTGGGGCTTAGACATCTTGGCCATTTCTACTATGGAAATAACTATTTATTGTGTAAACTACTTAGAGTCTAGAAGAAAAAAAGCTCACAGACTGAGTGAGAATGGTTTGTTTCTGCCAATGAAAATTCAAAAGTCTAAGTTATAACTCATCATGACCACGACTAAATTATTTTGCAGGAGACTCAGTCATTATACAGACTTACTGTTGCCCTGTATGTTTATAAACAGTCTCATTTTTTGAATCCCCAAATACAGTAAGTTTTGCAGACATACACTTCAACACATGAAAAAATATAAACCATTATTACCAGCCTTACTCCAAATTATAGCCATTAAGCACAGTAGCTGATCATTTAGGCTCTTTAGGTAGCTGCCTGACAGCCCAGATATTCTACTCTTCTATCTCAGGCTTTAGTCTTCAGTGGATTAAATCATTCTGGGTGACCCATATGAGGACTTTTTACTGCATGGTCTTTTACTCTTGTGGTCAACACCATGTCCTCTAATCTTGGACTAGGTTATGGTGGTCTAGGGCAAGAGAAAAAATTTGTCCTCTTTCCTAAGTGTGCATTTGACATCAAAGTCATTATTCCATAAAATTCAAAGTATAATTAACAATATTGCTAATGATAATAATTGTGTGAGCTCTGAAGTGATTTTTAGCAATCATAGAAATTATGACTTTTAGTAATAGCTGCATTACATAAGACATTTTAAAATGACATTAGAAGTTGGGAGAGTTTTGAAAAATAAATTGCAGTGGCTTTTAGAGGGTTCCTGGTACAGGCAGTGCTTCACGGAGCTGAGCTGGCCACAGTTGTCCAAGGATTTTCTGTTCAATTTCATCAATTTTTCTAAGAAGCAAACATAATCCTCACTATTCCTTGGAAATGTGCCCAAGGGGTGTAATACAAAATAAAATATTAAAATTTAAGACCAAATTTTAGAATATCTGTTCGTATATCTAAACACCCTTTCCAAAGTTATACCCTTCCAAATTCTTCACAAATTCTATTCCATAGTTGCACAGACTGAAATCCATTCTTGACCATTCCTTTTCTCTCATATGCCACTTCCGTTCCATATACCAGTCCTGTTGGCTTTGCCTTTATATTAGATTCATGCTTTAACCACTGCTCAGCATTCAAGTTGCCACCATTTTTGTCCAAAGTAGCATCATCGCATGCCAGCAGCGTTGCAGCAACCTTCTGCTCAGAACTCTTCTGTGGTTTCCAACTCAGTCAGAGCAAAAGTCATAGTCCCTTGCCGATTTTTCCTAGTAAAATGCAGGCTCTATGAAGTTAGGGATTTTTAATCATTTGGGTCTTGCTTGCATCTCCAAATGCCTGATACATATTGGGTGCATAATAATTATTTTTGAAACTAAAAACAAATAGGCATTCTATATGGTCTGAACTATGACTTATTGGAAATTACATAACGCCATATTGATACCTGTGAGGCTAAGTTATTAGCCCTTTCAACATATTTCATTGCCAGTTTGTTTGTCTATATATTAATTCAACAAATAATAAAACACTATTGCTCTATTGCTATAAAGATAAAAAATAAATTCCGTGGTTTTAAGTTGTACATAGATCAGTCAGGGAGAAGTGTGGATAAATACACATTTACAATACAGTGTGCCAGGAGTTGTGAGTTAAGAGCATTTAATGGGAATGTATTGATGCAACACTTTACACAGATATTGGGTGGGTAGGTGAGTGAGAAAGAGGTGAGGGACGGTTCCTTTTCCTTAGTAGGCATTGTCCCAGTTGACTGGATAGAATTAGGAATTTGCCAGGTGAAGAAAGTTGGAAAGGGAGGCTTGCAGGCATAGGGAGCTCATGTGGAAAAGACCAGGGGTAAGAGACAGTGTGCTCTGTTTGGCTATTGCCAGTTATCTAGAATGGCTGCTTGGAGTTGACGGGAGTCATCGTCAGAATCATTTTAATCTGTAAGTCAAGGTAAGAAGCTCCTGCTGGATCTGTGCTACTTCTCCTGCTGCCAGGATTACAAAGGAAGTAAGGACATAGTCCCTGCTTGCAGTCTCATTTGGGAGACAACATTTACACATATGAAATGACTGAAGAATAACAAAAATAAGTCTTGGATAATCAAATGTAACATAGAACAGGGGTTTCAGTGCTATGAGAATTGAGAAAAAGCGAAGAACACATGGGCTGGAACTGAAAGTCTTAAGTGGGGAAGTTGGATTTGAACTGTGCCTTGAAGAAAATGTTTCTTTTTTTTTTTTGAGACGGAGTCTTGCTGTGTCTCCCAGACTGGAGTGCAGTGGTGCGATCTCGGCTCACTGCAAGCTCCGCCTCCCCAGTTCACTCCATTCTCCTGCCTCAGCCTCCCGAGTAGCTGGGACTACAGGCGCCCAACACCACGCCCGGCTAATTTTTTGTATTTTTAGTAGAGACAGGGTTTCACCATGTTAGCCAGGATGGTCTCGATCTCCTGATCTCGTGATCCACCCGCCTTGGTCTCCCAAAGTGCTGGGATTACAGGCGTGAGCCACCGCGCCCGGCCGAAGATGTTTTGATTTAGACTGAGGAAGGGGAAAAAGCCTCCCAGTCTGTGGCATGACTAAGCAAAAATCCAAGAAGGGGAATGAGCTGGATTTATTTTGGGGATAGAAAGGTAAGTGTTGGAGTAGACTTGTTTAAAGAAATTGTTTAAAGAAGACTTGTTTAAAGAAGTAGTGGGAAATAATATTGACTGCTTTAGATGGAAAAAATGCATTGAAAATAATCCCGTGTTTGAGGATCTACTGCAATAAGATAGAACCTGGATTTTTAATAAAAGTGAAGTCAAAGTATAGAAGTGACAAGAAGTATTTGTCAGGAAGAGGATTAGCGAATACTGACAGTTTGTCTGAGAGAGCAGTTAGGAGGCATTGCAGTGATCCAGGGAAGGAGGGATGTATTGACTGGGATGATTGGAGTTGGTGTGGAAGGACAGGAGTAAGCATAAAATGTTGGAATAATTGGATACAAGAATCAACAGGCCTTGGTGACTAATAGAATGAAGAGACAGGAGTCAAAATATTGAAAGTGAAATGAATATTTAGGCATCAGGCTTGTAACTCATAGACAGTGCTGGTTGATACTTTTTTGTTTTTGTGAGAAAGGAGTAAAAATATGGCCAAGATTTTATATGTTGTATTATTTTAGGAAGCTTCATTTTAGTCGTTCCTTTCTCCACCTCACCCCCATTTTTTGTTTGTTTGTTTCTTCTTGAATTCAGCAAGACTAGAAAAATTGGGATTGAAGAGACCAATGACCAATGAGTACATTAAAAACAAGACCATGAATGATTGCAATCAATGTAGCAAAAGAAACTCATGATAGAGAATAGATGATGGAGCCAGAGCAGGGAGTGGGAGGTGTTCTAAAGAGGCTGATTCAAGAACTCTCGGAGGAGGTGACATTTAAGCTGAACCCTGAATGATGAAAATAAATCAGCTATGTAAAGAAAAGTGGAAAGATTAATGAAAGCAAAGGGCACAACAGTGGCAAAGATTTGGGTGGGACAGATTTTGGCATGTTCAAGGAATACAGATGAGGCAGTGCCTGGGGGACTGCAGGAAGGAGAGAAGGGGAAAGAAGTGAGATTAGCGAGATAAGAGGCAGCAAGATCATGTAGGACTCTATAGGTCATGGTAACATTCTAAATTCGGTAGGCAGCCACTGAAAGATTTAAGCCAAAGACAAACAAGCATGATGTGATGCTGGCTGCCATTCAGAAGGCAGAAGCTGAAGTCGAAGACCAGTGAAAAATGTGGCATAATACAAAAATATACTTGGTCTTTGACCCCGGTTCTTGGCCCAGAGCTCCTAGAATCCTTGGGCTTTTCTGAGTGACGGGAATGTCTTCTGCTATTCATAACAAGCCCCTTTCAACCATGCCTGAGTTTATGCTAATGAGGTGACTACTGGTGGGCCGCTAGATAACTTCAAGATGGGAGCTAATAGCCAGAGAAACCAACCATGTGATTAGCAGATTGGAACTTTCAGCCTCACTCCCGGGACTCTGGGGAGGGAAGAATGGCCAGAGGTTGAGTTTAATCACCAATGGCCAATTATTTAATCAGTCAGGCCTACTTAATGAAAACTCCATAAAATCCCCTAAACAATGGAGTTCAGAGAGCTTCTGGGTTGGGGAATACTGGTGGTGGGAGGGTAGTATGCTGGGGGAAACTGTGGAACATAGAAGCTCCGTACCCCCTACTTCTATGCATACCGGAATGCATCTCTTCCATTTGGCTGTTCCTAAATTATATCCTTTATAATAGACCAGCATTAGTAAGGAGAATGCATTCCAGAGTTCTGTGAATCCTTCTAGGGAGTTAACCAATCTGGGGAGAGGTCCTGGGAATCCCTGAATTTGCAGTTGGCCAGGCAGAAACGTGGGCAGCACAGAATGCCATTTGCTACTGGTGTCTGACCTGGAAGCTGTCCTGTGGACTGAATCTGTAGGTCTGGACTCCTGTAGAATTGAATTGAATTGTTGTTGTTACAGAATCAGAGAACTGGGTGGAGGAAACACCTCATAAACATGTTAATATATTAATCCATATGGGAAAAGATGTTGATTGAACTAAGGAGGTGGCAGTGAGGAGGGTGAAAGGTGAACAGATATGTGGTCTTAAAAAAAGTTTACAGATGGAGATATAGTCCTCTCAGAATAATGCTTTAGAGGGCTTAGCTTTTAATTTTTAAGTTTTTAAATTTTTACATGTTTTTAAAGCTTCTCGGTTAAACTACAGGAAAGGCAGTTGGCAAAAATGATGTGTGGACAACTGTATTCTATTTCAAGACCAAGTTAAGGATTAGAATAAACTATAAGAAGATTTTTTTACTTGAAAGCATTAAAATTATAATTTTTATAGTTATGTAACTATATCAATTTATTATATATTACATATCAATGTAATTGATATATAAAGTTATATTAATTACACTTATATATTAATCGAGTTATATGTTACTACAATGTAATATAATTATATTTAAAATAATAAAATATTCTCCAGTGGAAAGTGAACTGCAATGTCAGAATTAGGAGTTGCCTACATTTATCACTCAATTGTTATATCTGAGTGTCAGAATGCAAATAACAAGAAGACCACTATGGTCTACAGTGACTTTAAGATTCCAAAGCATTTCTCTTTAGTCTTAATGGGAAACTTAACTTTTCCTTAGAGCAATATTTCGCATATTTTCAAATGACTCTTGTTTTCTATCACTTGAGCATAGAGATTGAATTTGGCTAAATAGTTTCTATGATTTTTTGTTTGTATTTTTGTTTCTATATTTTAAACCTGCCACTGGGGCCTCCAGTTGGCTTTTACCTAGATTAAATTGCTAAAGCTATTATGATAACAATCACAGATTTACTGCAAACTTGTATTTCTCCAGTTTGGTATAATGCTTAAGTAATTATGAAAACAAAACAAAACAAACACCAGGAAGAAAATTAAAAGTTTGCAGTAATTTTAACAAGCAATTCCAGATAAAAAGGAGTCACTTTTGGAAATGTAGAAAGTATATTGGAAACTGCAAAGCCTATGCGTGTTTTCAGTAGGGAGTCTAATACCTTTCTTTCTGTTGGATGTGGGACAAAACTACAACTTGAAAGGATGAGGAAAAATTGTGTTTTCTGTTCAACTTGATGACCACAGAAGCCACTGCCTGAACTTGGAAATGAATGGACTTGAAGCAGTGGTGTGGAATTTGTCGGTAAACCTTTTCCCAAAGGATGATGTCATTGTAGCTCTGCGTGTTGGGTGCTAACTTATTAATTTAGTACACTCATAACTCTGTGGCATTTCACTAGTCCCTTGCATGTTCTCAGAGAATTGTGTATTGGATTTTGGGAGTCCATTTTTATAGAAAAGTTAGGGTTCTCTCAGGCAGCTTAAAAGACAATGAATTTTGCAAGGTGACTTCCAGTTCCTGCTCTACAATCTCATTGCATGTTTCTTTATGCAAGCTTGTGAAAGTAGGTGATTATTTTTCCAAAATATGTACTTCTGGTATTGTGTAGTTGAAATACAAAAATTGACATTACATTTGGGTATTTTATTCTGTGTTATTCATCCCGTCTACTTAAATTAAGGAAAATAAAACACATATTAGGATATTATTAATAACATTTGCTCCTGCCACTCAAAAATCTTTATGTAGTCTTATTTATTTTCTAAGTTAAAATGTGTTTCTCAGAGAAAATTTCTTATGAATGATAGCTAAGTTGGCAGAGTGCAAAAGTATATTTGATAGGGAATAAAGCTGAATTATTACATAAATACTATTGTAGACTCCAAAGCAATAATGAAATAGATTAGTCACCTCTTCTCATTGCCTATGTATGCTACATCAGGCAAGAAGAGCACCTAGTACTCAGAATCCTATGCTAACTGAAAAGGGATTTGGGAGCATTAGGGATATAATCTTCCCAGATGTTAGGCATAATTTTTTTTGTTTTGGGTTTTTTGTTTGTTTTTAGTAACAGGAGAAAACATAACAATATATTATAGATCTAACAGAAGCTCCAGCAAGAGAAAGGTTGGGCATTGGGTACCAGCATCATAGTTGCCCATATCTCTAGTGTAGTTCAAGTCAGGAATTGCTTGTATTCTGAAACAAAACACACTTTCACCTATTCTTGAATAATTTTGAAAAGTTTTCAATAGCATATTTTAATTTTCTGAAAAGCAATCACTGTTAAATGTTGTGGTCTTGAAATTATCCAAAAATTGGAAGCAAGGAATAATCATGAAGTTCATGCCCTGAATAGATAGAGAACCTATTTTTTTCTTGTCATTCCTCCTTCCTAACTTCTGAAATGCAGACCTGTTCATTCTAGATTATAGATTTTGCAGAGCATCTGACTGACCACCAGATATCCAAGTATTGCTCTGAATGTGATTAAAACTAGGTGTGATGATTATCAGAAATTTTTTTTGTATGTGTTTCGGGTGTTTCGTTTGATAAGAAAGGCATGTGACAACGTTTGTTCAGGCCTGTCTACTTTCAGCTGGTAATTAGGCTGCATGTTTTCTTCCTAATTCTTTTTTTTTTTTTTTTTCCAGACTTGTGCAATCTTACTTACTCTTGGAAAATTGGCATTGTTATTTATGTGGTAGGGTGCATATGGCATGATGTTTACAAAAAAGTACCTGTGCCAAATGAAGTTCATGTTTAACTATTGTGGTTTGTGTGCACCTAAAGTACAATGCTGATGTGACTCATTCCAAATGGAAAAGAATTCCATACATCCAACTCTTGGTTCTAACAGAGCATTGGGAGGAATAGTGATGATACGAACTACTGAAAGCCACAGGTTATCCAAAAATGCACATTAATTGCTAATCTTAAATTTCTTCCCCTTCCAACTTTAATTTTAAAGCAAAAACAGCAAACAAGCAGCCAAGTTTGGTTGCTGTGTCCTACCTCTCCCCTCTAGGCGTAAACATCCCTTATTGAAGATGCTAACAAAGAGTGAAATCGCCAAAGCCAAGCAGCTAGAGAAGAAAAAAGGGAAGTAGGGGTGTAAAAGGAAAAAAAACCAATTTTCTCCGACTATGTTCTTACCACTTGACACAGGACTTTTCTAACACCAGATGTATGGGATTTTTCTGCAATTCTCCACTGGACACCAGCTGGGTTTCCTCTACTTCAATTCAATTCTGACGCTATCAACCTGGAATTAGCATCAGATCCTACAGGTGAAGGGCTCAGTCCCACAAGACTGTCCACAAGCCGATCACAAGTTTGAGCCTCCCTGGGTTTCATCTGGAGCAGCTCACAGAACTCAGGGAAACAGTTTACTGATGTCTACCAGCTTATTACAGAGAATATTACAAGGGATACAGATGAAAGATATACATAGGGAAAGGGATGTAGGAAGGGGTGAGGAGGTTCCACAACCTCTCTGGGCTGCATCCATGTGTTCTGCAACCCCAAAGCTCTCCAAACCCCATAGTTCAGAGATTTTTATGAAAGCTTCATCATCTAGGTGTGGTTGATTATCAATCTCCAGTTCCTCTCACCTTTCTGGAGAATTGAGATGGGGCTGAAAGTTCCAAACTTGTAGTCATGATTTGTTTTTTTTCTGGTGACCAGCCCCCATCCTGAAGCTATCCAGGAACCCAATGAGAGTCACCTCATTAGAACAAAAGATGCTCCTATCACCCAGGAAATTCTAAGGGATTAGGAGCTCTGTGTCAAGAATCAGGATCAAAGACCAATTATTAGGATGAAAGATCCTCCTAGTAACCCTTTTGCTCTGGAAATTACAAGGGTTTTAGGGGGCTCTGTGCCAGGAACTTGGCATGAAGACCTACATATATATATATATAAAATATATATTATAAATATATATTTATAGATATTTCTTATTATAAATTATACTATCTTGAGGAATACGAAATAAGTCATATTCGGCCTAAATAGCCTCTGTTTAAAGTATACATGTTTTAATATATAATTTCAGTGGTATCTGTAGACAACTTTATGAAGCTATGTTTTAACTTGATGGAAAAAAGACTGCAGACATGACCTCCTAGTTAGCATTATGCTACAACTAACATCATGTGCTGGACTAGTTTTGCTTATGCTGCTTAGAAGGAAAATAATTCTACATTGTTTTAAAGGAGTGATATAGTACAAAGAGCATCAAATTTCACTTCAGAAAACTTAGGTTCAGGGTTTTGTCTTTGCCACTAGCTAGGGTTGTCTTTCTGGGCAAATCACAGTTCTATTATCCTTAATTTTCTCATTTGTCAACTGGGGCTAGTATTTCTCAAGAGTTGCGAAGACTGAATAAGTTGCATATGTGAAAATAGTTTGTATATTGAATGACTCTATACTAATTTTTAGGGTAAGCTAACTTTATTATTGACTAATTTTTACTATTTTATTAATGTAAGCCAATATTATTTTTTACATATTTATTTCTGCCACTAATATTTAAAACATAAAATTGATTGTTTCTTATAGCTTTAATTCATACCCCTAATTTTTATAACATAAAAAAATTTTTTTTGAATTGTTTAGCATAGTTTGAATGTACAAAATTCAATCCCAAACCAGTCATTCTCACAGGGCTGTGTTACACTTGACTATTTCTTCCTTAGTTAATTTTTATTTTGATTTAATGAAATGACCAACCAGTTATTTTTCATTTTATTTATTTATTTATTTATTTATTTATTTATTTATTTATTTATTTTGAGATGGAGTCTTGCTCTGTCACCAGGCTGGAGTGCAGTGGCGCAATCTCGGCTCACTGTAACCTCTGCCTCCTGGGTTCAAGCGATTCTCCTGCCTCAGCCTCCTGAGTAGCTGGGACTACGGGCACGTGCCACCATGCCCAGCTAATTTTTGTATTTTTAGTAGAGACGGGGTTTCAACATGTTGGCCAGGATGGTCTCAATCTCTTGACCTCGTGATCTGCCCACCTTGGCCTCCCAAAGTGCTGGGATTACGGTGTAAGCCACCATGACTGGCCTACCAACCAGTTATTTTAATGATATATAGATAATCCAAAATGTGGTCATTCAAAATAGTGTATAATGTTATCACCCTTTTTTTTTTTTCTTTTGGAGGCAGAATCTCACTCTGTCGCCCAGGTGTAGCATGACCCTGGTTCCGTTCAACCTCCACCTCCTAGGTTCAAGTGATTCTCCTCCCTCAACCTCCTGAGTAGTTAGGACTACAGGTGTGTGCCACCATGTCCAGCTAATTTTTTGTATTTTTAGTAGAGTCAGGATCTCATCATGTTGCCCAGGCTGGTCTCGAACTCCTGAACTCAAGCAGTCCACCCACGTCGGCCTCTCAGAATGCTAGGATTACAGGTGTGAGCCACCACGCCTGGCCTCAAAATAGCATATAATGTTATCTTGAGGTGTTTCTTTTAATTAACCAAGCATAATAAAAATGAATATTAGTATAAACCTTTTTAAATGATTTTTTAAAATCTATGCTTTTATAGCAGTTAGGATATGCTAAGATATATTCTATGACAATTCCCATATCATGGTGGTCTTACAAAAGAAGTTTATTTCTTGTTTACCGTCAGTGTCCAGTGTGGATAGGCAGGAGGGTTCTCCTCATTGTACTTGCTAAAAGACCTCTGCAGGTGGTGTTCCAGTTTCTTACATGATCACTGTGGCTTAGGGAGCAGAACGAGGCACATTGAACACTGGCTGATAAAGCTTTATACAAGTGCACATATTGTTTTCACTCATATGACATTGGCCAGAACAACTTCAAGGGTGCTCAAGTGAACCAGGATATCTGATGACAGCCGTGATGACTACCATAATCTTTTTGTAAACACGTATACTAATTTTATACCGCCTTTTAACGTTATTCAATACCCAAAGTCATTAAACATCGTAAGAAACTGTATTTTATATTTTAATTTGCTTTTCCAAACGGTGTCTTCTTAACCTTATCAATGCAAAAAAAATTTATTTTTTTCCGTGTCATATTGACTCCTATTGTGTTACTGAAGGAGATTATGTTTCAAAAAGACTTTCCTAGATGATGGTTTCATCAGTGAAATTGTCTCAAAATAAAAGTGAAAATATGTAACAGTTTTACATTGGTTTTTGGCAGAGATTTTGCTGTTATTGGTGATATTACTTAGGGATTCCATTAGCATTTAGAGTATTGTACCAATGATCACTTAACAAGGTCAATATCACGATGATAAAAACAGTCAAACTAGTTAGAAAAATAAATTAAAAGATTTAGGTCATTTATTTTGTAGAGGTGATAATTCAGGGTCCGCAAACTATAACCCATGAGCAAAATCAAGCCTGCCACCTGTTTTATGTAATTATTAGAACACAGCCATGCCCATTTGTTTTGTATTGACTTTGGCTGCCTTCATGCTATAAAGGTAGAGTCAAATAGCTACGACAGAGACCATACGGCCTCCAAAGCTGAAAATATTTATTATCAATTCCTTTACAGAAAAAGATGGCCAAATATTGAACTAAAGGAAAGAATGTAAGGTGAGGAAAAATAAGATTTGTAAATAAAAGACCTGATTTGAATCCTGATTCTAATATTTTTTCACTTTGTGCTTTTGACCAGGTCATTGAACTTTTCTGAGTTATTTGCTTCCTTCAGGTGAATAGTCTCAATGACTTTCTAATAGATGAATGATAATAATTGCATTTGCTAAGTCACAGGGCTTTGTGAAAACTCAAAGGATAATGTATTTAACAGTGGTAAATAACCTAATTACTATGCAAATAAAATTGCTTAATTTTAAATAAGCTGCTGTATTTGTCTGTTTTTCCCTATTGTTCATCGAAGATTGAAATAAGGTTTGCGACTCAATTTTTACGAACCATTGGAAGACAGCTGGATAAGCTTTAAGAGTCTGTAATCATGTTCTGAAGAGAGGGTCCACAGCACATAGCAGATTCTCAAAGGGGTCCATAAACCACAAAAGGGTTTAGAACCATTGGCTTGTATAATTTGTTTTAATTTACAGATTGATAAAAAGTTCAATTTTGTGCTACTTCAAAAATTAAGAGAAAATACTGTATTAGAACATAGCATCATGTTCCAATGTAGGTGCTAGCAGACAAAATAACTGCTTCAAAAACTGAGTGTATAGTGCTCAGAAGGAAACCACAGGGAAATATATTTCTAAAAATAAGAAAATCTCATTCTACTGCTTAGCTCTGGGTGATGTTATAGTGTCATGTATTTTCAGTACTCCTCGCCTCCTGCAGATTCTGAATTGTTTTCTGTAAATATGACACAAAATGTTACATTCAAGAAAACTAGAGTGCTACCAATCCCAAGCCATGACATTCTGGTTTTAAAAGTTCAGACTTTGGGGGAATAATTTCAAGAAAATGAAATCTAAGTGTCAGAAAGAGGGATCACTATATTTTTAGAGGAAAAAATCAGGGGATAGAAATTGTGGGTGTATAGCCAGGTGCAGCAGCTCACTCTTGTATTCCCATCACTTTGGGAGGCCAAGAATTGCTGAGTTCAGGAGTTTGAGACCAGCCTGGGCAACATGGCAAGACCCTTGTCTCTACAAAAGAAAAAATAATTAGCCAAGCATGGTGGCTACAGTGAGCCATAATCATGCCACTGCACTCCAACCTGGGCAACAGAGGGAGACCCTGTCTCAAAAAAGAAAATTGTGAGTTTTTGATAATAGAAAGGAGGTTGTTACGATAAAGCCACTCTTGATGTGGATAATGATAGAAAAATAATAGCATAGACCTGATTGCAAATCACATCTCATACACTCTTTGTCTTTCTACAGTATTTCCGGGTTGACTTTTATAAATGTTTGCTGAAAGTCTAAAGTTGTGCAGTGCTAGTTATCTTTTAAAATTCATGCAAACTCTAGGAAGTGTATATAAATCAAGGCGATTTAAGATAGGTGCTTTGCTTATGTCAATGCAGAAAGAAAATAATATTCTTTCACAGGGCAACTTTGGTCATACACATAGTGAGGAATTAATAGCATGCTCACTTAAAGTGAAATACTGTATGCTTTTATTAAAACTTGATAAGGAGTGTCGATAAATCATTAAGCAATAAGAAACAAGCAAGCAGTGTAAAGAATATAGAGTGATAGGTAAGCCTTCCTCCTGTAGCTGATCCTTCAGTGTTTCATCCCCTACAGAGTCAAAGACAATTACCATTTCTTATCATTCTTGGAATCATTTATGTATGAATATGTATGTGTGAAAGTGTGTGTGTCTATAATATAAATACATTCCTTTATTGTACAAGTGAAGCTCACTATACCTTTGTACCTCCACATAAGAAGAGGTCATGAAATTTAAAAAACATCATTTGTTGAAGATTTGCTTTATTGTTTTAGCAGCTACATAGTTTTCCTTTTAGGCATAGGTCATAATTTCTTTAATCCCATGTTGATGACCATTTTTTGTTTGCAACGGGTATTTTTTTAAAAAAAGGTATACATGACTGGGTGTGGTGGCTCACACCTGTAATTCCAACACTTTGGGAGGCCAAGGTGGGCAGATCACCTGAGATCAGGAGTTTGAGACCAGCCTAACCAACATGGTGCAACCCCATCTCTACTAAAAATACAAAATTAGCTGGACGTGGTGGTGCATGCCTGCAATCCCAGCTATTTGGGAGGCCGAGGCAGGAGAATTGCTTGAACCCAGGAAGTGGAGGTTAAAAAAAGTAGTATATGTATGATATGATATATATATATATATGTATGAGCTAATCCAGTACCAGTTTTTAATGCCTTTTTCCTCGATTTTTAAAAATATTATGAGGTGACTTGTCATCAAAGTACATGTATTTGTCTTTTCTCATATATGGTAATATGTAATTAATATAAAAATAGAATAATACAGAAATGTATAAAAAGGGAAATGATTAGATAGGACCATGTTTCTTTTACAATGATTTCCCTATGTATAGTTGACTTAGTTGATATTATACCATAATCACTGATTTTTAGAGATATTTAACCTGCCAATATCATTGGTCTTTATGGATGTTATAAAGTTGAGCTTGCTGGCATAAGTATCTGTCTTTGACTTATTAGGCTTCAGAATGAAAACATAAAAATAAACAATGACTCAGGTATTGTAATAAGAACTTCACTGATACAGAAAGCCATTACTTGTCATTTACAGTGGCTACTAGTTACACTGTCTGTCTTTACTTTTCTAAGGGGGAAGAAAAAGTTTTGTTGACTCATTCTTTAGGCAAGGTGATCCAGTCATCTAAATTGTTGTATCATCCAATGTGACATCCAATATATGTCACTTAAACTATGAGAAAAACGTGTGATGTGCCATATAAATACAGTCATGTGTCACTTATCGACAGTGACATTTTCTGAAAAATGTGTCATTCAGCAACTTCCTCATTGTGCAAACATCATGGAGTGAACTCACGCAAACCTAAGATGGTGTAACCTACTACACACCTAGGCTATCTGCTATAGCCTATTGCTCCGAGGCTACAGACCTGTACAGCATGTTACTCTTCTAAGTACTGTAGGCAAGTGTTAGATAATGGTAAGTATTTGTGTATCTAAACATACCTAAACATAGAAAAGATGCACAAAATAAATGATATAAAAGATTTTTTAAAAATAGTACACTTGTGTAGGGCACTTACCATAAATGAATCTTGTGGGACTGGAAGTTGCTTTCGTGGGTCAGTGAGTGAGTGGTGAGTGTTTGTAAAGGCTGAGGGCATTGGTACACAATACTGTAGACTTTAAAAACACTTCACTTAGGCTACACTAAATTTATGAAAAATATTTGTCTCTCTTCAATAACAAATTAGCTTTCTGTAACAGTTTTGCTTTATAAACTTTTTAGTGTTTTTGAGCTTTTTAATTCTTTTGTAATAATACTTAGCTTAAAATACATTTTACGGCTGTACAAAAATATTTTCTTTTCAATCTTATTCTATAAGCTTTTTCCTATTAATTTTTAAAAATGTTTTCACTATTTTTGTTAAAAACCAAGACACAAACACACCCACTAGCCTAGGCCTACACAGGGTTAGGATCATCAATATCACTGTGTTCCACCTCCATATTTTTTCCCACTGGAAAGTCTTTATTGATAACATGCATTGAGCTGTCATCTCCTACGATAACAGTAGCTTCTCCTGAAATACCTTTTATGGTTAACTTTTTTCTTACAAGTAGAAGATGTACAATCTAAAATAATAATAAAAAGTATAATATAGTAGATACATAAACCGGTACCATAGTAACATTTTCTATCATCAAGTTTTATGTACTGTACGTAACTGTACATGCTGTACTTCTATAAAATGAGAAGTGCAATAGATTTTCTATGTCAGTATCACAAGAAACATGTGGGTACTATGTTTTCTGTGATGTCACTAGATGATAGGAATTTTTCAGCTCTGCTATAATCTTTCGAGACTGCTGTTGTGTATGTGGCCTATTGGTGACAAAATGTTATGCAGTACATTACTGCATCTTGTTATTCTGAAGGTTTATCTCACGATTAGCATATATAGCCCTCAGATACTTTTCTTAAATGAAGGTATACAGGTGCAATAAATATTTCATACTTGCAGATGGCTTTCTCTTGCTTTCACACACGAAAGCTAATTTGGCTGGGTATAAAATTCTGGGATCACAACTTTTCCTGTCACAACTCTATTAATTATTCTGTATTGTCTTCTGGCATCTGCAGGGAGAAGTTTGATTTAACCTGATTTTCTTCTTTTATTAGTAATCTATTTTCCAACTAACTGCTCTTTTCATTTTTTAAGAGATTTTTTAAAAATCTTGTACTTATTGCACTTAATTCATTGTTTTTAGAGAAAGTTTTCTATTATATTATAGTTTCAGCTCTTCTATGCTGATGGTTCTGCATTTCCATCTTCAAAGAAGCTGGAAAATTTTATATTGCTTTCGTATCCTCCATTTTTTCTATATTTCATTTGTCTCTTAAAATTCTTTCTTCCATTACTTTTTTTTTCCTGTAATTCTGGGAAATCTTTTATATTCTGTGAGGCACATCACTGACTTGAGTTTGTACTGTTTCTCTTTTGCTCCTTAATTACATTGAATACAGATTTTGCAATTGCATATTCAGTTTCCTTTCAATCATCTATTTTTTTACCCATCTCTTTTCCTAATTTTGTCTTTAAATCACAGCGAATTTATTTTTTGTTGGCTTTAGGCTCCCAGTTTATAGATATGGTGTTTTATTATCTCCTGATGTGATTTCCAAACATATTCTTGGTCCTGCAGTGTACTATTTTTGGAGACATGCTCTTTTGAATCATTCTTTCATTTCCTCACAAAATATTTACAGAGTTTTCATTGAACAACTTCTACATGGTTGGAGTACAGAATCGAGAAGTATTATATTAAAATAGACAATAATTTAGTGAGAAACTTAATAGGAAAGTAAGTAATATAGCATGTTATGTGTTAATTATATAGCTTTGGGGAAAAATTGAACAGCAAAATAGACTGGGAATGAGAGGAACAATTTCAATGGAGTCTAAAAGGTGATCTTTCTTTTCTGTGTTTTTACATTGCTTGTTTTTACTTTGGAGTTGTGTTTCTAATTTGTGGACAGACAGTGAAGTTGGAGCCTCAAATGTTCTTTCTACTCAATTCAATGTGAGCAGGCTCAGTAGTGGAATAGCATAGTTATAACTGGTTGCCAGTGAGTGCATTTCAGTCTACTTTCTTCTGCTGAGTATAAAATTTTCCGTATTCTCTCTCTGTAGGCTCTGAATTGTTATGGAAATGAAGAAATATTTTTTTTTCTAGCTACTTTTCTTAGTTGTCTTTGAAAGTTGTCTTGTTGATTTCTTGCTAAAATCCTGGGTTCCAGCATTTGCTTTTCTAATAGACTAAATTTAGGATAAAGGATGTAATCTGAGGTAGTCATCTTAGCTGTGAAGAGATTACAGAAAGGGGAAAAATACACTAAGAGTCCACATTTGGAGCAAGGGGGGGCCTTCTCATAATTATCTTTTTTGTGTTTGTACTTCACTTCAAGATCAAATTAGAAAGTGTGTAAGGAACTAACGTGTGAGGATGAAGTGTGATGTGAAACAGTGGCTTTCATATTTCTTCTCTGCCTCCCAGGCCCTAGGATCCTTTTTTTAAAAATTGAATTTCTAACATTTATAAAACAGATAAATACATCTATTTGTGCATGTGCTATGAGTGTGTGTGTCTGTGTAAGTGTATCTGTGGTGAGGCAGAAGTGGAAGTGTTTTGTATCCAAGGGAAGGCTGCCTTTTTCTGTAGGAGGGCAGGACTTTGAGGTCACACAGATCTGCCTTTGTACACTGGCTGGGCCATTTTTGATTTGCCCTTAACATTTTGAGCCTTGATATCAGTGGGTTTTAAAATGTCTTAGGTCAGAAAAAGTATGGCATTAGATTGAAAGCTTGCCTTTTGTATGTCTCTTGTGTAACAGTATTTAGCATGTGGTATGTGCCAGGTTTTAAGTGCTTTACATATACTACAAAATTTCATTCTTATAACAACCCTATGAGGTGGTTGTTTCCATTATTCACATTTTTGGATAAGTACACTGAAGCATTGAGATATTAAATAATGTGCCTAATCATGCAGCAAGTACATGCTGTTGTGGTGTTTTAAGCCTACAGAGCCTAGCTTGCAGCGTTGGCACTTGTAACCTTGTAACTCTGACCTCTGCCTCTAGTGGCCAGGGGAGCCAGACCTGCACTGAATTGTATTTTGAAAAATGTAGGGTATCTATGTTGTACCATAAATGTTGAGTGAACTGATAATATATGTTCACCTTTCCTCCTAATGGTTTAGGGACTTCATTCTAAGACTCTGCCTTTCTAAGTGGAAAGGTTATGCCATTGTTGCCTTTGGAAAACACTTTCTACAAGTAAAAATTGTCGCTTTTGGAAAATTACCGTCTACAAGTAATTTGCAAGAAATCAGTATGAAAAACACTGGACTATATCTCTGATGTGTCTCCCAACACTTTGTTTACTTGTAAATATTGAATTAAGTAAAGTGTATCTGCCTTTACCATGTGTGAGAAAACCTTGTATGTTATTTAGGCTAAATGGCATTACTCTTTTGATGCTGAGGGTATAGTTTTTAAAAATGTAAACATATACCTTTTTTCCTAATGTGTACCTTTTGAAAACTAAGATCCAGAAATAAATTATTTTGAAGGTATTTTTCAAAATAAAAGTGTACATGGGAGCCGAATCTCATACCAGAGATGAATTTTAAAAATGATAATGGATATTGCATTAAATTGAGTTTAATCGATGCCCCTTAATGGATTTAGTGATGTAGCCTTTCATCTAAATGACCCAACTTCAGCTGTCATCACTCAAATTCAGGATCTGTATAGTTACACATCTTTCAGGTGGGTTGGCTGTCACTTGCTTTCTCTCTCCTGTCTGAGACAGACAGTAGTTGATGAGTTTTTAATTGCTACCACAAAGTAATAGTCAAGGCATGGCTAGTTCCTTATACCCTTATTTCAAGTAAACTTATATTCAATATAGACAGTCAGTACTTGAAAAGTTTGAGTTTTATCTCTTCAATCTATTCTGCCTTATTGCCACCAATATTTCAATTTTTTTGGTCTCAGTTTTCCACTTTGTGTAGTGATGGGGTTAGAATTCTATTGGCTGTGTCTATGTTTACATTTAATGATTTTGCTTAAAAAATTCAGAGACTTTTCCCATCTCAGTTCATGGTGGTTTATATTGTGAATATAAAAAGTAATAGGCCATCTTAAACAATATACTGTGGAGCAATTCCATGAGGGATGTCAAAGTTAACGCCTTCAAAATAACGGGATTTGCTGTCATAAAATTATTATGCCACTTACTAATGAAGGATTAAATATTCTGATGGCTGCTAATGTCTGCTTGGCTAGGAGAGTGAAAGGTGAATAGTAATTTAGAGCACTTCATTTCACAGATTATTTGGCGGGATATCAAATAGCTGTTTTCTATGGTTGCGTATTCTGCAAAGTGAAGAGTGTGAAAAGAATTTTGATTCAACTCCTCCTTACTTGAAATATGTTTCAGGAGAGAAAGTGCCATCATCATTAGCATCATCATCATTGCCACCATTATTTTTTATTGACGTCAGACACTTATTCTGTACTTCAGTGGTAGTACCTGAGCTATGCTTGGTGGCCGTGAAAGTGACTTTAGCTTGCTGATACTCATGGACTGCTTACTATGTGGCATACTTCATGCTAAGTTCTTTATGTTTGTTATATTATGTATTCCTATTACTGTTTTATACATGGGGAAGCTGAGGCACATAGAAGTGTAGTAACTTTCTGAGTGACAGAGTAGCAGAGCTAGGATTCAAATGAAGACACCTGGGCTCTAGAGCCTGAAGTCTTAGCTGCTATGCTACGTTATCTTCAGTACACTTGAAAATAAATTTGAATAAGTCTGTTTGCAGTTGAGAAAAATTATTGTGAATCAAAGACAGCATGGATTTCTTGGCACTTTAGATTACTTATGTCCACCAAGAGCCAACTTTCTAAAATGAAAAAAAATATACGTTATGTCTAATGTATTACTTTAGGACAATTTGATGACAGCGGAATTATATAGTTCTATCAGTTTACTGCTATAGTAGTTTTGTTTATTGATTTTATGGTTTATTGTTTGATGCCAAGTCTGGTCGGGAATACAACATCAAATTATCCTGGAAAAGTCTTTTAACAATACTCTTTAAAGTGTGATTTCCAGAGAGTGCTTTGTGTGATAGAAGTTCAGATTCCTGATTTATGATCTCTTTCAATACACAGGAAAACTTAAGTTACTCCAAATTTGTGCTAAGAAAATTTTCCTTAATGCTGCAGAATTATTTTTCTTCTTCTCTTGGAATAAGAGGAAAAATCAGAACATCAGTATTTAAATAACACATGAATTTACAGCAATTGACAGAAATATAATTTTATTATGCCTTGAACAGTTCTCTCTTGATTGGCTTTAGCTTCAGATAAAATAGTTGGCCAACATTTAGTGCTCATGTTTTACTTTTACTTAAAAAATGCATATCTTTAAACACTTGAAATGAAATCCGGAATGGTTAAATATTCTCATTGTGAGACACTTGTGGAGACTGAGAAGGACTATGAGATCAGCATGCATTTCCAATGTATTCAGGAAACAGCTAGGGAAGTTTGGAAACAATCTACAGGTAGATTATTATTGTTTATTGGCAAAATTTCTTGGCAAAGGACTAGCCCCTCAGCGTTTAGCTGCAGTTCTAGGTTATATGAATGCATCTTGTTACCAAAAAATGTTTGGTAGAGACTCATTCAAAAAGTAACATAAGAAACCTGTGACTTCCTACAGATTTTGAAATTTACAGCTGTCATGCAGGATTTTATTATGTAAGTTGCAACTAAAAATAGCAAGGGAGCCATCTTGTGAAATACTGTTTGAACTGCAGGAGCAGTTGTTTCTGGGCCAAGAGGAAGTTTGATCATTTAAAGTTGACACAAAATGTCAAAACATCCCTTTGATTTACTTACTTTAATCAATGCATTTGTTTTGATGCACCTATATATACATACTTTCCCAGTCTGACAATGTAAAACAGTGCATATTTGTAGAATGACATGTCCCAAATAAGATTTATATGTTGTAGTTATGCAACTGAGAAAAACGCTGAGTTTGGTCTCAAACACTTGCTTGATCTCAAACACTTGCTCCAAGCAAGCGAATTAATAGTTTAAATCTCAGCTTTAACATTTAACAATTGCTGACTTTGTATACATTACTTCACTTCAGTAAATCTCACTTTCCACATTCAGAGAGTGGAGATAACTAGTTGTATTTAAACCTCATAGGATTGTTGAGCAAGTTAAAATAACTGTACACATGAAGGGATTAGCATGGTATCTGATATGCAGTGAGATTGTGAGCATTCAAGAAATATTCGCAACTACCCTTTTTATTGGTAATGAAAATTATTTTATTATTGATAATGAAAATATAGTAATAGAGTGATGTCATAGCAGTCTAGAAGAGATAAATCTGATCAATATTGTTCTGTGTACAAAGAGACAGAGGCATATTTAACTCGAGGCTGAAGGTTAAGTTTAAGACTCCTCATTTGTATGGACCTTCTTTTTAATTTTTATTCTTTTTTTTCCTACAGAGCCTCATATAGCTTGAGACCCATAAACCCTGCATCTATGACAGGGGCGTGAATCACAATCACCTCTGTAGATATTTTAAAATGCACACGTACCATCCTCCCTTCCCAGTAGAAGACAGTAATTTAGTTGTTCTGAGGTGGGCTTTTAAAGTTCCATACATGAGTTTGCCATGGATCCTTGGTTTAAAACTAGTGTTATAGAGGAACAGTGTACGATGTGTGAAAATTCTAAAATGAACAGATCTTTTCACAAAGATATTGTTTCATAATTAGAATCATATTTTTCTGGAACCATATTTCTTCTTCAGTGTTTGATGAGGCTCTTTCCTCAGCTTAACAGTAGCTTTGACTCACTTTTCTAAACACACGAGATGTGGCCTGGCACAGTGGCTCATTCCTGTAATCCCAGCGCTTTGGAAAGCTGAGGTGGGTGGATCACCTGAGGTCAGGAATTTGGGACCAGCCTGGCCAACATGGTGAAACCCTGTCTCTACTAACAAAAACACAAATATTAGCTGGGTGTGGTGGCAGGTGCCTATAATCCCAGCTACTTGGGAGGCTGAGGTAGGAGAATCGCTTGAACCCACGAAATGGAAGTTGCAGTGAGCCGAGATTGCACCATTGCACTCCAGCCTGGGCAACACAGTGAGACTCTGTCTCAAAAAACAAAAAACAAACAAACCAAAACACGATATGTGATTGTTATCTCACTTTGATTTCTGAAAGGCTTGCTCTTCTTAGGTTGCTTATTGAGGGCATCTCCTAAATGTATGTTGCTCTTTTTTCTCATCCTACTTTCAACTCTTTTGCCCTATATTATTAATGTTGTTTTTCTGCCTCTATAGTAATTTAAATGGTTCTATATTCAAATTATATTCTAATTATTATTATTTTTTAATTTTCTTTTTCTTTCTTTCTTTTTTTTTTTGGCAGAGTCTTGCTCTGTTGCCCAGTCTGGAGGTGCAGTGGTGTGATCATGACTCACTGCAGCTTCAACTTTATGGGCTCAAGCAATACTCCCACCTCAGCCTCTTGAGCTGCTGGGACTGCAGGTGCACACTACCACACCTGGCTAATTTTTTTTCAAAGATGGGGTTTCTCCATGTTGCCCAGACTGTCTTGAACACCTGGGCTCAAGTGATCCACCTGCCTCGACCTCCCAAAGTGTTGAGATTATAAGCACAACCCACCATGCCTGTACATTAATTATTTTTAAGTTTTTTTTTTTTACAATATGCATGTATCAATAATTTTGCTTTTTCTTGCCTGTCCAGAATAAAATAAAAATTAGCACAAGTAATTAGAACAGTAGAACTCTCTAGATCTGAACACGTCTATTCAATTACAATATGCTGTATTAATAAAAACCTATAGCTCGCTCTTTTCAATTCAGCATATTTTCTTGAATATCTGCTCTGAGCAAATCCCTATACAAGATATATAAAGGAAAGAAAAATAATTCTCAGAGATTCTCTGCTCCCAACAAGTTTATGATTAAGAAGAGAGACAAAGCCTGTAACCAAATGATGAGAGTTCATGTTTGAGTAATACATAGTTCCTCTAATGGCAGAAAAGTACTATGTATGTTGAAAGAAGGCAAGATCACAGCTGGTTGAAAGGGTAAGGAATGACTGTGTGTGAAAGTGGTGTGAGGTGGGAGGAAAGGACAGACAGGATTCCAACACGATAATTGAAGGTCCACCCTTGTGTCAGCTACAAGGAGAAAACAACATAAAAATGAAAGAATCAGAAAAGTTCAGCTTATTTTTTTCAGCGAGTAATGATGACTGAAGTTTCTAAAAGGTAGAGAGAAATTGCACACCAGGGAGTCCTGGCACAAAGGGAGTGATGATTTGTGCTGAGAGATTTTGGAACAGTTAAGGGTTTTGAAATTACAGAATATAAAAACTGAAGCTGTGCTTTAGAAAGAGTTAGTTATTAGGAGATGGATTTGTGTGAGAAAAAACACAGACAGGCTGTTTTAATGCTTTGAGGTAGTGGCGGTGGAACTGCTAGGAAGCAGGGAAGGAGAATGGAAGGGTTGTGGTGGTAAGGAGGTCTGCCTCATTGCCTACAAAGCCTTATGTGGTCTGAGGATGAGTGAGATTCGGGAGTTCTGGCCCTGTAGTGGCAATTTATGTTATTCAAACATGATAAGATGGTAGTGGTAGATGCCACGAGTGTTTGGGAGAAGGGAAAGCTTAAGGTATTCCCCAGAGCACACAGAGTTAGGAGACTTCCTCGGCACATCTGTCAATGGGGATGGGGGTGCTGGAGAGGACACAATCTTCTATGAAAAGATACTTTATGAAGAAAGTGTTGTAATGCAACCCATGAGGTGTTAAAGAAAAAGGTCACTAACGAAGAATGGCAAGACAAAGTGAGTTATGACCACAGTTATCTGCTAGCCTTTCACTAAGGTCAAAACTCTGAATTACTGAAGGGAGGAACATGAAATAAACTAGTATGATTTTTTTTTTAAAGGAAACGTGCTAATCAGAAGTTAACTCAATAAATACGAACTGTGGATAAAACTCATGTGCAGAAGAGATTTTGAAAGATAATCAGGAGTCACTAGTGGGATATCTTCATGTAGTATTTTTCTTAACCCCACCATTTCAGTGAGGCCACATTGAAAAGCTGTTTGAGAATTAGGTCCACACTCTGAAACTTTATCAGGCACCCTTGAAAACCTCAACATTTAAGATGAGAGACTGCTTGAGTAGAATGAAGAGAGGGCTACCACGAAGCATAGACTGTAGGAAGATAGCTTCAGGAAGCATTTAGGTTTTGTTTAGATATCCCGTGGGGATGCCAGGGCTATCATGATGACTAAAATGTGGCCCCTGACCTTACAGAACTTCTAATTATAGAACTAATTATTATGATCTAGTAAGATTAGTCTTAGTAAAGGGAACCCTGTATGCAGGAGGGGTTCAGATCTAGTCTTGGGACTATGTATTGAGGGCTTAAAGATGGCTTCTTGGAGAATTGATAAACCCAAGTAACCAAAAAGTAATTCTTAGGCATGAGCAGGGTAAGGGGTTGGGAGAATGTGCATTTGAGGCAAGGAAAGTAACATAATCAGAGGGGACCAATAGGGAAGTATTTTGGTTTGGTTAACTTATTTGTATCCTGTTTGTTATCTTATGTGTATTTTGCCTGTTGCTTATTTTCACATAGGGCAAATTTTTTCTCTCCGAAAGAGTAATCAATTTCTCCATCACTATTAACTGAATAATTGCTTAATTTCCAACATGTTTGTGATGTTTTTAAATGTAATGATACATTTAAAAATTAGTATGCCGTATTCCTGACCTTATTCTGTTCTTTTCTGCTTCATTTCATCCCATTCTACTCTAGCTCAAGCTGTTCTCTAAAGTTCTTGCATATAACTTACGATTACTTTTAGGTAATTTTTATATTTCCCTTAATATTGTGAATAAATAGTTTTCCATTTCACTTGATACATTTGAGATAATGCTAAAATATTATAATGATGTGATTTTCCGTATTTTAATCATGCGTTCAGCTATTTTACTAAGCGTTTCTTTATTCATCTTCCAGTTTTCTTTATTCAATTTTCAATATTCTCCTTTATTTACTAGGTATTTAATTCCACCCACAACTAATATGTTTGTCTCCTTCTTTAAAATAATTATATTCTTATTTCTTTACTTTCATTATATGTGTTAGAACTTTCAGAGTAATAATAAAAATAGTTGTCAAATGGATATCATTTTTCCTGACTTTAAGATAATTCATCCAGCTGTGCTTTAATATTAAATATGATATTAAATACTTTGAGATAGATATTCTTTTTCGTGATAAAATAATTTTATATTTCTAATTTTTAAAGAAATAAAAGAATTAGTACAGACTATTGTCCAATGTCTTCTTGATCTGTAAGTGTAATATTTTTTATAGGTATTCTTTTCTCTCTTTTTTTTGCTATTGGTTAATATTTCAAATATGTAGAAGAGTTTATAGAATAAAATATTGCACATCTAGCTTTATCAGATGTTAACATTGCTTCATGCTGTTTTTTTGTTATTGTCGGATAAAACACAATATAGATAGTTGAAGGTCCTTCCAATCTCATTGAATAGGCCAACCTTATTCATTGGTTAGTTAATCCTCCTAATTTTGGTAACATCTCATGCCTGCAAATACGTTTAGTTCTCTTTCTGAGCTCTTTATTCTTTTGGATTGGTCTGCCTCTCTCTGTTCAGTACCCTGTCCAATACCACATTGTCTTAATCATATAACTTTTTAATTGCTAATGTGGATGTTGATATCATGTAGGGCAAATCTTTTCACTTCATTATTTTTTGTCCATTTTTTAAACATTTTTAGATGATTTTTATGTAAGTTCATGAAGTTCCACTGAAAACAGTTCCAAAATATTTATTGTAATGTGCATTATATTTATGCATAAATTTGATAAAAATTGATACCTCTTCATTCCTCCAGGTCTTCTTTTATGTCATTCATTTTGTAACTTTTGTTTGTAATTTTATCTGTACAGTACTTTCATATTACATTTATTCTTATAAATTTTGTTGCTGTTGAGGTTTTTTTGTTTGTTTTGTATTATATTTGTGATGGTTATTTCTGGGAGTGTAAGAATGCTGTAGTGTGGGGAATAAGAGCCCAGGAATTTTAGCCTAACCATGCTTACCTTACTTAATTGAACATCTACATCTTTTTAACTCTTGTCCATTACTTCACACCACCCTATGAAATTATTTTCATTTACAGTAATTCTTCTTCTAAGTGTTTACTGTATTTACCTTTCTAAGCATTTCATTTATTCACGAAGTTTTTGTTTAGAGGCTTATGTTGAGTAGGATGGCTTTTGTTCCACTTTTTTGTTCACGCTCCTTTAACTCCTCGCTCCTCATTTATGCTTAGGTCCTTGCGGAATTCCCTGACATAACATATTAACCTTTTTTTCCCCCATATGGAGTTATTTCAAGGCTTGTCTTGAATTTGTTCTACTGTCAGTGCCTAAATGCTGCATATTGAGAGCCCTGTGGCCTCTGAGTAGATAGAACATTTGAGTAGACCTAACTTAGGGATAAATGATGATGGGAGTAGAGAAAATGAGACATATGGCACTACCAGAAAATTCACCACAACTGATAGTAGAAAAATGCAAAAATAGTTTCCTCTCCACTTTCTAGTTGGCTTGCTCTTGAGTTTCAGAGATCACAGTCATCAGGAGCCCAAAGTTATACTGTCCCAGCTATTTAAGTACAGTGTTTTAACGACAATGTTTCTCATATGCATGCTGTCTTCCCTGGTTTTCAGTGTAGAAAATCTTTGTTTATTTGTATGCCTTCATTAATGGTATAAGGAAAAGTCAGTGGGTGGCGTATTTAGCTGATTTTACCAGTAATTTGGAAAATTTCATATCAGCATTTTCTTCATCTGAGTTTCCTCAGTATCTAGCATGGTGATTGGCAAGTGGTATTCAATGAAAATTTTTTAATTGAACAGAAATCATATTGATTGCTGTAGTGATATTTGATTTGTTTTTATGTGTAGCATAGTACTTTATGATACAGAGATACGGTACCATAATAGTATGCACTTTTTTTTCTTATCTAAAATTTCTTTCCATGAGATTGGTGTAATAGAGTTCTACCTCCCACATTTGTAGTCAGAATTACTTACATGTTTTTTAAAATGTGTTTAATTCTAGAAGGGTCTATACCAATGCAATTTTAATTTATTGTTGTTTTTATCGTTACTATTGCCAATAAATGTAACAATAAACTACTGCCTCCACATTTGAAGCTGGCTAAGAGATTCAAGATTTTCAGGAACTGCCTATTAGTCAAATAGAACTCTTCAATCCAGAGTATATAAACTGCACCCAACAAGTCTAAACAGTTTAACTCTGTGACTTAATTTCAGTAAATCTCACACAGAGGGTAGAAAGGCTGCTATTATCCAAAAGTGTTGTTTATTACAAGTTTAGCCTGACATCTTTCAATGGAGGTGAACTTGTTTGTAAAAGTCAGCTGTTTGATAGGCTTTCATTACATATATCAAGTAAACATAAACAAAAACGTATGTGGAGTTTGTCAATTTATCATTATGGGTATCTGAAATTTCTCAGTAACTGGTTATATTCTTCAGTCATGATCCAAGGTTTAAATAACTGTGGTGGAAGACTAAATTAGGAGAATATCTCAAATCACAAGTGCAAACATGATGGATCTGGGCCATCTTCAGTCCTGAAAATGAAATGAAAGCTTAGCTTTTTGATCAAAAAGAGTCCTGGTAGGACCAATTACAGAGATGTCTGTAATTGGGTCTTTCTTTACTGCCTCTTGGCAAAATCATTAGCATGCTGTTTACCTTCTTCTTTCAATATACAGCATTGCTTTATATATATATTTTTTTCTCTGACATGTTTTTTAAAAATTTAATTATTATTATTTTTTTAAATTTTACTTTAAGTTCCGGGATACGTGTGCAGAATGTGCAGGTTCGTTACATAGGTATACGTGTGCCATGGTGGTTTGCTGCATCTATTGACCTGTCATCTAAAATTTCCTCCCCTCACCCCCACCCTCCGATAGGCCATGATGTGTGCTGTTCCCCTCCCCATGTCCATGTGTTCTCACTGTTCAACTCCCATTTATGAGTGAGAACATGTGGTGGTTGGTTTTTTGTTCCCGTGTTAGTTTGCTGAGAATGATGGCTTCCAGCTTCATCCATGTTCCTGCAAAGGACATGATCTCATTCCTTTTTAATGGCTGCATAGTTTCTATGGTGTGTATGTACCACGTTTTCTTTTCCAGTCTATCACTGATGGACATTTGGATTGGTTCCATGACTTTGCTATTGTAAATAGTGCTACAATAAACATATGTGTGCAAGTGTCTTTATGGTAGAATGATTTATATTCCTTTGGATATATAACCAGTAATGGAATTGCTGGGTCAAATGATATTTATGATTCTACATCCTTGAGGAATCGCCAGACTGTCTTCCACAATGGTTGAACTAATTTACCCTCTCACCAACATGTATAAGTGTCCCTATTTCTCCATAGACTCACGAGAATCTATTGTTTATTGACTTTTTAATAATCGCCATTCTGGCTGGCATGAGATGGTATCTCATTGTGCTTTTGATTTGCATTTCTCTAATGGTCAGTGATGTTGAGCCTTTTTTCATATATTTGTTAATCGTATAAATATCTTCTTCTGAGAAGTGTCTTTGCCCACTTTTTGATGGGGTTGTTTTTTTCCTTGTAAATTTGTTTAAGTTCATTTTAGATTCTGGATATTAGACCTTTGTCAGTTGGGTAGATTGCAAAAGTTTCCTCCCATTCTGTAGGTTGCCTGTTCTGATCGTGTCTTTTGTTGTGTAGAAGTTTTTCAGTTTAATTATATCTCATTTGTCAATTTTGGCGTTTTTGTCTTGAAATCTTTGCCTGTGCCTATGTCCTGAATGGTGTTGCGTAGGTTTTCTTCTAGGATTTTTATGGTTTTGGGTGTTACATTTAATTCTTTAATCCATCTTGAGTTAATTTTTGTAAGGTGTAAAGAAGGGGTCCAGTTTCAGTTTTCTGCATATGGCTAGCCAATTTTCCCAGCATCATCTATTGAATAGGCGATCCTTTCCCCATTTCTTGTTTCTCTCAGGTTTGTCGAAGATCAGATAGTTGTAGATGTGTGGTGTTATTTCTGTGGTCTCTATTCTGTTCCATTGGCCTATATGTCTGTTTTGGTACCAGCATTGTTATATTTTTATGTAGTCATATTTATCCTTTGCTTTCTTTATGGGTCTTACCTAGTCATTATATTTAAAGAATTATTCTCTTGTCCTTTTTTTCATAATATTTTACAGTCATGTTTTTAAATATTTGATGATTTAATCCTTCTGATAATATTTAGTGTATAATGTGAGATAAAGACATAGTTTATTTTGAAATAGCCTACTACTTACCCCATCACTATTTAGTGAATAATCAACTCTTTTTAAATGACTTAGAATATCGTATTTATCAAATATTAAATTCATTTACATACTGGAGTCCTTTTTATGCTTTATATTGTTTTCATTCATTAATTTGCCTCATAATCTTAATTTTTAAAACTGTAGATAACATCTTTATAATTTGGAAGCAACCTTTACCTCCTATTAGTGTTCCTCTTAAATATTTATTGACTATTGTTATTCATTTTATTCCAGATGGATTTTAGAATAATTTCATTAAATCATATAATTTTTTAAAACTATGAATTTTGGTTGCAAAGATAGTAAATTTGTTACTTATTCAGGAAGATATTTATTTATTTATTTTGAGACCGAGCCTTGCTCTGTCACCAGGCTGGAGTGCAGTGGCGTGATCTCAGCTCACTGCAACCTCCGCCTCCTGGATTCAAGCTATTTTCCTGCCTTAGCCTTTCAGGTAGCTGGGACTACAGGCATGCACCACCATACCCAGCTAATTTTTGTATTTTTAGTAAAGATGAGGTTTCACCATGTTGGCCAGGATGGTCTCCGTCTCTTGACCTCGTGATCCACCTGCCTCGGTCTCCCAAAATGCTGGGATTACAGGCATGAACCACCATGCCAGGCCAAGAGATTTAATTTTTTAGTGAGTTCCCACAAAGAAACATTGTGTTTCACTAAGTTTTTCTTGTATTATACAGGCTCTCTAAAGTATCTTGAGGTGTTTGTATTTGCGTGTCAATCAGTCAAGAATATTTATTGATTGTCAATTATGCATTAGTTAATAAGGAAGTACTCATGCAAAGTTCTGGAGTTATAATTATAAAAAACTATATGTGTGTGTAAATATTTGTAGATATAGGTAGTCTGTGTGTGTATATATATTATATATATATATCTCAAATGTAATCAATCAGTCTCTACATTCATGGAGCTCAAATTTGAGTGGGAAGATAGACATTAAAATGAACTGTTGCAAATAAGTATATAATTACGAAGTGCACAGTATTGATGGGAATTTTATTTATTTATGGTGTTATTAAGTTCTGATCAGAAAAATGCCTGTTCACTTGAGACTGTTCAGCCAGGAGCAGCATATGCAGGCCTCCTGTTAGATGATACCTTTACCACTTTCAGTGAACTTAACAATAGCCGTCCATGGAAGGCCTTTCCTTGAAAGTGATGTGAAAAAGAAAGACTAACTTTTTGTGTGATATACTCATCTAAATTCCAGAGGCCTTGGCTTGGCGCCCATCCAGCTCTTTGGCACAGACTGTCTGCAGTCCCCTACATTTGACTCTGTAATGTGTTGGTAAATGTTAGCTGGTTGATGGGGAAAAAGATTTAAATTAGAGAGCTTGCCAATTTCTGTGGTACAAATATTTCTACTGTATTAGTCCATTCTCACATGGCTATAATGAACTACCTGAAACTGGATAATTTATGAAGAAAAGAGGTTTAATTGACCCACAGTTATGCAGGCTTAACAGGAAACATGACTGGGAGACCTCAGGATACTTACAGTCATGGCAGAAGGTGAAGGGGACACAAGCACGTCTTACCATGGTGCAACAGGAGAGAGCAAGAGAGAAAGGGGCAAGTGCAACACACTTTTAAACCATCAGATCTCATGAGAACTTACTATCAAAAGAGCAGCAAGGGGAAAGTCCACCCCCATGGTTCAGTCACCTCCCCCAAGGCCCCTCCTCTGACACTTGGGAAATATAATTGGAGGTGAGATTTGGGTGTGGACACAGAGCAAAACCGTACTATCTATTAAATATAATTTCAAGCCATCATGCAGAATTCCTTCAAAGATTTCTCTAGCCACCATTATACTGGGCTTTAAGGCTGAATCTGTCTCAGAGGAGGCATCCCTCACTGGGCCACCACTCCCCAAGGCACAGAAAGAAGTGACCTAGCAGTTTTCTGACACAAAGGGCATGATTAGAGCTCCCCAAACAGCTGCTAAGTCAGCTGTAGTACTAAACCCCTTCTCCATACCTGATCCAAGGTTCAGTCCTCTGGCCACTGCCCCTCCCCACCTCCATGAAGATTATGCCTCATTAATCTGCAATCGTCTCTAGTCCTCAAGCTCTTTGAAGGCCAGAATGACTGCCATTCCTTCCACTCTCTTGTCATGCATATATTATGCCATGAACTGAAAGCTTTACTTTCCTCAAGGAAACACTTTGAGCATGAATACCTTATTTTAAGAGTTAAAACAAAATTTAATACTTTTTTTGCCCATTTTTCTTCTTGCTGTAATAGTACTGTTTTACTTAAGGCAATGAAGATGCTGCTGATTGACCAGAGAAAGGATCAGGAGTCCAGACAATTACAAATATTAATATTTTAGGAAGCTCAGTCTACTTTACTGCTTATAGTCAATGGACATTTTTCATCTGATTCCCATAAATCCATTAACAATATCACGTCATTTAACGAGTGTCTATATTCATTGGTTTGAACCTGTGGTACATCTGTGGAGGGAAGTCTACTTTTATTGTACACAGGGAAGAGAGGGAAGAAAGCATCAGGAAGCCTTCTCTAAAGAACCACCTGATTGGGTCACCAGGAGAATGTTTGGGGGAGTTCTAATTAAGCCCTTTGTGTTGAAAAACTGCTAGATCACCTTTTTGGTGCCATGAGGAGTAATCACTCTGTGAGGGATGCCTCCTCCGAGACACAGATTCAGCCTTAGAGTTCGGTATAATGGCGGCTAAAGAAATATTTGAAAAGTGAAGCAGAGAATATTCAGAGAAGTATTCTATTAGGATCCCTCATTCTTCCTCTCTTAGGTCTCCTGTTGTCTGTCATAAGATAATAAAATGAAGTACAGATATACCACAAGGGACTTGTCTCCATTTTGTGGTCAGTGAAAGGTAGATTGGCTATCCTAAAATCTAGCATGCTGTTTGGATTTTGGGCCATGTCATAGGTGATGTAAATAGGCTTCCTGAGGATATTCTTTGACAGATTTCCTGAAGATGTTCCATAGTGGCCTCCAGGCTAAATCTGAGTCACTGATTGATGTAAACTTGGAGTTCTCATTTCTTATGCTCTTTTAACTTACATGGGGTAGATAAAATTAAGCCCTCTTGACAGCTAGGCTTTATTATTAAAACAGTAAAGCCTATTTCTAGCAATGCCACAGTGAGGATAAAAATAAAACCAAAAGTTGTATCTTTTATTTATTTTTTCCCTGATCCTTCCTGGAGATAGGTTACTTCTTATGAATATGACTCTAAAGACATTTGTCATCTTATGCAAAAAACAAACAAAAAAGAATGGGATAAAATAGGATAACTCAGATACCTGCCCTACCCCAGGCCACATAGTTATTGACCTGGAGAAGGCAATAAAGGACAGTGTTGGATCTTAGCAGGACTCTGAGATAGTCAGCGAACCCATGTCAAGATAGTGCACCCTGCTGACTTGGCAAGTCCTTCAGGTTCTTGGTACTCAGTTTATTGATGTTAGAATAGAGGATGGGTTTGAAGTTGTTGAATTCTAGAGTTCTATTCTTGGATTGTGTACAGAAATGGTTCACCCTCCCAAGTAGGTCAGTTGAACATTTTCTGACTTCTTAAACTTTGGGATGGTCTTTTTCTTCTTTAAATTATCTTGAGGCAAGCTTTCTGGGCCTTTATCATGCTTGCCCTGATGAATTATTTGTGCATGTTGCTCTGCTATAGAACATTATAAGGCATTAGGAGATAAGAGCAGATAAGAGACAAATGAGCTAAGTGTGTAGATTCCTTACATCAGAGCCCATGATCCTGCCAGACTTTCCTAGGTGTCGGGGTGCTGGTCATGGCAGATACTTCATCTTGACTCTAGGCGTCCTCCTGTACTCCAGGGCTCTCAACCTCTCCTTGTCCTCTGCACGGAGCATATAGGAACTTCTGGATTGTTTGCAACTTGTGGAGGTTTCTGAAGCTGTGTTCCATTGAGGAGACACTGGGTGGACAAGAACTTTACTTGCATCTTCTCTAATTCCTTCTTTCCCCTAGCAGGATCTACTGCGGACAGAAGGGGGAAGGTTATAGGGTTTTTTCTACTACCTAAAATAGAAAAGTACATTTTTAAAGAAGAATATCCTTGCTATGTATGTAATACAATTGGGGAGTGTTTTAAAGGATTATTATCTTATTTACTATCTTATGGTTTTATTTCCCTTCATGTTTTCTTTTCTAGTACTATTTGCATTTTTGTTTTTTACTGATACTGTAACTAGTGCATAAAAGTTTGAGGAACATAATATTTACATACTTGTACTCTTAAAGTGTTTCCCTACAAATAACTTATTAATTGCAAAGGAAGAGAATAGTAACTTTTCAGTAGTGAAACCTTATGGACCTACCTTAGCCAAGTTCTCAAAGTCAGTATCATCATTAATAGGACAAGCTAATATCATATACCCCGATGTGATGCACGGAGAAGGGTGTGGTATTTCAGCCCCAAATGCGTAACTTAAACCCATTTGTGAGGAAGTATCAGACAGATTTAAATCGAGGAATATTTTACAAAATAACTACCCTCCATTCTTCAAAAACATAAAAATCAAAAAAGATAAAAGAAGGTTTATGAACTACTCTGGGAGATTAAAGGAGACTAAACAGACATGCCAATTAAATACAAGGTATAATCTTGAATTAATAAGACAGTTGGAAGAATTTGAATGTAGACTGTAGATTAGATGATAATACTGTATTAGTGTTAACTTTCCCAAATTTGATTATTGTACTTTGGTTACTTAAGAGAAAGCCCTGTTTTTCTTAAGAAATAACACAGCGGAGAACTAAGGGATAAAATGGCATGATGTCTACAGCTTACTATAAAATGGTTCAGAAAAAAGAAATGTCTGGATGTGGAGATAGTGAGAAAGCAAAGTGGGAAAATATTAACACGTACAGGAAGCATATACAGGAGTTCTGTGAACAATTATAAATTTTCTGTGAGTTAAAGGTATTTTGAAAATAAAAGGTAAAACAGAAAAGAAAGAAAACAGGCTCCAGGAGCACAGGTTTATTGTATGGCTTCCCCTTCCACTGCTCCACGGAAATGACCACTTTTGACATCATTGATGCCCAATTTGTTGCTAAATCATTAGACATTCTTCAGTGATGATCTTATTCGACCTTTCAAAAATAGCTGATGATGTTCATCATACACTTCTTTTTTAACTTGCTCTTCCTGTGACTTTTCTAACAACTCACTTCCCTTTATTCTTTTATAACCAGTCTCTTTGAGGCCCCTCTTTGCCATCTCTATACTTTAAGTGGTGTTTTTTGGAATTCCGTCCTAGGCTGTCTTTTCTTCTGAGTCTATACATTCTTCCTGGGTGTTTACCCCATAATTTGTAGATCTGTTCAGGTTGCTTTTGGGTTTCAGACTTATACATGCCATATTCTGTGGATCTCTCCTTTGCTTATTCCTCTGGGCATATCAAAATCAATATTCCAAATTTGTTATCTTTCTTACCTTCCTTGATCCTACCCTGGTTTCCCCCAGACCTGGTCATTTTTCATTGTGTCTGTCTCAGAGAAATGTTGCCAAGATCATCCATTACTCATACCGAGACCTGGACTTGACACTTCTTTATTCTTGCCTCTATAAATATCTTCCCCTTTATAGCCAGAATAAACATGTAACAGGATCCATCTAAAAGTCTTGCATTAGTCATTCAGCCTACATGATAGCGCCCAAACTGTTGAGCATGGATATGATTCTTCATTATGTAGCTTCAGTTTTCTTTTCTTCCTTTATCTGCTGCCACTCTCACACTCTCTCTTTTCTAACCATCTGAAATTTTTTCAGTTTCTCAAAGATGCTGGATTACCTTTAGATTTTTCCTCCAAGACCTTACATGTATTGTTGATTAGCTTTATCATGAACCCTTCTTATTTCTGCTACCTGGGGAACTCTTTTTTATGGGACTTGCTCTTTCACCCTCTCTCTCTTTTTTTTTTTTTTTTAATTATACTTTAAGTTCTGGGATACACATACAGAACATGCAGGTTTGTTACATAGGTATACACGTGCCATGGTGTTTTGCTGCACCCATCAACCAGTCATCTATATTAGGTATTTCTCCTAATGCTATCCCGCCCCTAGCCCCTTAACCCCCCAGCCCCTGACAGGACCTGGTGTGTGATGTTCCCCTCCCTGTGTCCATGGGTTCTCACTGTTCAACTCCCACTTATGAGTGAGAACACATGGTATTTGTTTTTCTGTTCCTGTGTTAGTTTGCTGAGAATGATGGTTTCTAGTTTCATCCATATCGCTGCAAAGGACATGAACTCATCTTTTTTATGGCTGCATAGTATTCCATGGTGTATATGTGCCACATTTTCTTAATCCAGTTTATCATTGATGGGCATTTGGATTGGTTCCAAATCTTTGCTATTGTGAATAGTGCTGCAGTAAACATACATGTGCATGTGTCTTTATCGTAGAATGATTTATAATCCTTTGGTTGTATACCCAGTAATGGGATTGCTGGGTCAAATGGTATTTCTGGTTCTAGATCCCTAAGGAATCACCACATTGTCTTCCATGATGGTTGAACTAATTTACAGTCCCAACAACAGTGTAACAGCATTCCTATTTCTCCACAGCCTCTCCAGCACCTGTTGTTTCCTGACTTTTTAACCATCACCATTCTAACTGGCATGACATGGTATCTTGTTGTGGTTTTAATTTGCATTTCTCTAATGCACAGTGATGATGAGCTTCTTTCATGTTTGTTGGCTGCATAAATGTCTTCTTTTGAGAAGTGTCTGTTCATATCCTTTGTCCACTTTTTGATGGGGTTGTTTGTTTTTTTTTCTTGTAACTTTGTTTAAGTTCCTTGTAGATTCTGGATATTAGCCCTTTGTCAGATGGATAGATTGCAAAAATTTTCTCCCATTCTGTATGCTGCCTGTTCACTCTGATGATGATTTCTTTTGCTGTGCAGAAGCACTTTAGTTTAATTAAATCCCACTTGTCAATTGTGGCTTTTGTTGCCATTGCTTTTGGTGTTTTAGTCATGAAATCTTTGTCCTGAATGATATTGCCTAGGTTTTCTTCTAGGGTTTTTATGATTTTTGGTCTTATGTTTCAGTCTTTAATCCATCTTGAGTTAATTTTTGTATAAGGTGTAAAGAAGGGGTCCAGTTTCAGTTTTCTGCATATGGCTAGCCGATTTTCCTAACACCATTTATTAAATAGGGAATCCTTTCCCCATTGCTTGTTTTTGTCAGGTTTGTCAAAGATCAGATGGTTGTAGATGTGTGGCATTATTTCTGAGGCCTCTGCTCTGTTCCATTGGTCTATATATATATATCTGTCTTGGTACCAGTACCATGCTCTTTTGGTTACTATACACTTGTAGTATAATTTGAAGTCAGGTAGCATGATAACTCCAGCTTTGTTCTTTTTGATTAAGATTATCTTGGCTATACGGGCTCTTTTTTGGTTTCCTATGAAATTTAAAGTCATTTTTTTCTAATTATGTGAAGTGAAGAAAGTCAATGGTAGCTTGAGGGGGATAGCATTGAATCTATAAATTACTTTGGGCAGTATGGCCATTTTCACAATATTGATTCTTCCTATCCATGAGCATGGAATGTTTTTCCATTTGTTTGTGTCCTCTTTTATTTCCTTGAGCAGTGGTTTGTAGTTCTCCTTGAAGAGGTCTTTCACACCCATTGTAAGTTGTATTTCTAGATATTTTAGTCTCTTTGTAGCGATTGTGAATGGGAGTTCACTCACGTCTTGGCTGTCTATTATTGGTGTATAGGAATGCCTGTGATTTTTGCACATTGATTTTATATCCTGAGACTTTGCTGAAGTTACTTATCAACTTAAGGAGATTTGGGGCTGAGACGATGGGGTTTTCTAGATATACAATCATGTGAGCTGCAAACAGAGACAATTTGACTTCTTCTCTTCCTATTTGAATATCCTTTATTTCTTTCTCTTGCCTGATTGCCCTGGCCAGAACTTCCAATACTATGTTGAATAGGAGTGGTGAGAGAGGGCATACTTATCTTGTGCCAGTTTTCAAAGGGAGTGATTCCAGCTTTTGCCCATTCAGTATGATGTTAGCTGTGGGTTTGTCATAAATAATTCTTATTATTTTGAGATATGTTATATCAGCACCCAGCTTATTGAGAGTTTTTAACATGAAGGGGAGTTGAATTTTATTGAAGGACTTTTCTGCATCTATTGAAATAATCATGTGGTTTTTGTCATTGTTTCTGTTTATGTGATGCATTACATTTATTGATTTGTGTATGTTGAACCAGCCTTGCATCCCAGGGATGAAGTCGACTTGATCATGGTGGATAAGCTTTTTAATGTGCTACTGGATTCAGTTTGTCAGTATTTTACTGAGGATTTTTGCATCAATGTTCATCAGGGATATTGGCCTGAATTTTTTTTGTGTAGTTGTGTCTCTGCCAGGGTTTGGTATGAGGATAATGCTGACCTCATAAAATGAATTAGGGAGGAGACTCTGTTTTTCTATTGTTCAGAATAGCTTCAGAGGGAAAAATGCCAGCTCCTGTTTGTACCTCTGGTAGAATCGAGCTATGAATCTGTCTGGTCCTGGGCTTTTTTGGTTGGTAGGCTATTAATTACTGCCTCAATTTCAGAACTTCTTATTTGTCTATTCAGGGATTCGATTTTTTCCTGGTTTAGTCTTGGGAGGGTGTATGTGTCCAGGTATTTATTCGTTTATTCTAGATCTTCTAGTGTATTTGCGTAGAAGTGTTTATAGTATTCTCTGATGGTAGTTTGTATTTCTGTGGGATCAGTGATGATATCCCCTTTATCATTTCTTATTGTGTCTATTTGATTCTTCTCTCTTTTCTTTTTTATTAGTCTAGCTAGCGGTCTATCTATTTTGTTAATCTTTTCAAACCACCACCTCCTGGATTCATTGATTTTTTTGAAGAGTTTTTCTTGTCTCTATCTCCCTTGGTTCTGCTCTGATCTTAGTTTTTTCTCGTCTTCTGCTTGCTTTTGAATTTGTGTGCATTTGCTTCTCTGGTTCTTTTAATTATGATGTTAGGGTGTCAATTTTAGATCTTTCCCACTTTCTCCTGTGGGCATTTAGTGCTATAAACTTCCCTCTATACACTGCTTTAGCTGTGTCCCAGGGATTCTGGTACATTGTGTCTTTGTTCTCATTGGTTTCAAAGAACTTATTTATTTCTGCCTTAATTTCATTATTTACGCTACCTGAGTAACTTCTACTCAGATTCAGATCACAGCTTCAGGGTCATTTACTGTGTGCAGCATGTCTCATTCTCTTACATCCTGTGCATCAGGAACATTCTGTACTTTCTGTGGCACACACTTATCACACTTTTGTATCAGTCTCTTGCGGGTGTCCTCACTGGATTGTCAACTTGAGAGATCAGGTCTGTCTACTTCATAGCTGCACCCCTAGTGCTTAGCAAAGTGCCTGGCAAATAGTAGATGCTTAATAAAAAATTTTGAATGTATGAATGAGTAATTGCAATCCATGGTAAAAGCAGATATTAGAGAACCTTACTCTTATTATGCATGTACATTTGCCCACTGATTCATAACAACTTTGTATTATAAGGAATCCCAGAAAACCATTAGTCCAAAGTATTAAACACTGCAAGTGATTATCTTGCTTCTGTCTGACTCTTATAGTCATTTACTCTATTTTGGCTGCAGTTACTTTAGCATGAGTTCGCTTTCCATAGCTTGCACCAATTGCTTTTTGTTCTTTGCCTTAAAGCGTCAGAATAGGTCTGTTTCCTTGTCCATGTTTTAATCATTCACATAGTTTAAATCAGCTAGCCTGCGTCTTTCTACTCTCAGCCTTCTTTTCTTCAGCACAAACACCTCCAATTCCTTCAACTTTCATATGTGAAAAGTTGCTTAATATAGAGCATGCTATTTTGCCAATGTCCCTTATGAAGAATGGCATCCATAATTTGACAAAACATTCACAACATAGTGGAAGAACAATGTATAGTCATGACTGTATTAACCTGGCTATTAAATAGTTTGCATACTGATGAGGCTAAATACATTGATCCTCTAACCTTTGCTTCTACAAATATTATTACTAATAGTGATTATAAGAATTATTATCATACCTAACATATATTGAGCACATATAGTATAATAGAGTAAGCACTTTTCACATAATACTTTATTTGGTACTTAAAACTCAATGAAATGTATAGTAACAATATGCCCTTTTAACAGATGAGGAAATAATTTGCCCAAGGTCACATAACTAAGGAATAATGGTTCCAGGAATGGCTATAATATACTGCTAAACTGTTACTAGGTTTTGTCTTGACTGATATCCTTCAATCAGTTAATTTTAGCACTTAAAACTCAATAAAGTATATAATAACAATATGTCCTGTTAACAGATGAGGAAATAATTTTCCCAATGTTGCATAACTAAGGAATGATGGTTCCAGGAATGTCTATCATATACTGCTAAACTCTTGCTAGGTTTTGTCTTGACTGATATCTTTCAATCAGTTAATTTTAGGCTCTGATGTAAAATGATTTTAACATGATGTGTGATCACCTTATTGTAAACCTGTGGAATTTTTGTTAGATAATCAATATCTAACTTCTTAAAAGACTGGTAAATTCAGAGATTGAATTCCTTGTTTATGTAAACATGCATTTACCTCACATCACCAAAAAGTTGAGATGACGGAGGCATAGAAATTTTTTTTTTTTTAATTTCCATAGTGTGCTCAAGAGCAGGAAAAATATTATGACTGACACAACAGGAGTGGATTTGGGCATGTTAAGAATGATATAGATGCGGAGGGACCATGAACTCTTCTTGAGTTGAGGAGCCCACATCCCCCATAGTAGCAAAACTGAGGATTCAAAAACTGAAAATTTCCAAGAGAACTTCATAAAGTCACCAAAATTAAAAGCAGAAATGGGTCCAAGGGCAGTCAGCCTATAAATTACTTCAAGTTCTGTGGAACTACTAATCCTAACTTTTTGGTAGCTGCCTCCAGTCTTTGCCTCCAGAATCAAGCTGTATTTTCCAAACAGAGCTGTGTTACAGATATTCCCAGAGCAGGCAGCAGGCCTGAGAAACAGTAAGATGGCTGTACACTGGTGGCTGCTTTGAGAATTAGGAGAACCTGTCCCCAGAAATCCTGTACAATGCACTCCTACGTGAAAGTCCAGACTCCAGTCTCCCCTCCTTCACCAGCACTACTTCAGCCAGGGCTCCTTGAACCAGAATCTTCCATATACCACCAGAACAGTCATGATTCTCACTGAGGCTAGAAAATAAATTTCGACTACAAATACTAACCAATCTAGTATTGTATTGTGTTTACAAGTATGAGGATATGACCAGGAATTAACTACTCGTAGAAATTGTCCTAAGTAAAGAAAGTGTAGGATTTCCCTCAAAGAATTGAGTTACTACATGGTTCAACACTGAAAAAGAAATGAATATAATTATTATTTTCATGGCATAAGAACAGGCTAATGGAAAAAAAAGTCAAAGTTCTTGAACATTAGATACATTAAAAACAAATCCCTCAGTAGATGAGTTGACTAGCAACGAACACAGAATTGACTGAGTAGGAGGAAGAGAAAGATGGAAATATCGTAGGGAAAAATATATGGATTAAAATGACTAAACATTAGCTCACCCTCGCTCCATGTTCTTTTTGTATCAAACAAATACAACATTCATATTCTTTTCAAATAACAATTAAACAAATACAAAAATTGATCATAATAAAGCCACAAGGAAAATCTCAATGGATTCCAACAAGTAAAAATCACATAGCCCATAATCTTTGACTACAATAGTCATTAAACTGGAAAGTAACAACAACAACAAAAATCCCAAAATATCTGCTCACATTTTTGAGTAAGAGATAACTAAAATCAAAGTTCCAAATTAATTTAATATGAAGGAAAGTAAGAGGTTTGCTGATGAAAAGAGGTACTCTATGTACTTCTAGAAGTACATTCTTTAACCCAAGCATATATGTGTAGATGGTTCTTCTGCTATTAAAAGTGAATGAAGTTGAGCTACTTGAATAGTAACAAGTAGATATCCTTGCACAAAACTGGAAAGGCTTCACGATCTTTAAAACTTTAAAGAAGTTGAATAATTTTACGTTTTTGGATATTGCTTTTTGGTAAATACTTTAATTAAAATATTTTAAAGTTGCTACTAAACTTTCATCTTTAAATAACTTAAGCATATCTGAAGACTCTTGAATTAAGGCAATATAGTCTTCTCAGTGTGTTCTGAATGATAACAAAAGCTTTACAGTCAACAGGATTATCAGCAATAAAGAGATAGAAGTAAGTTTAATGTGCCAAAAGCAGTTGCAACCAAAGCCAACACTGACAAATGGGGTCTAATCAAGCCAAAGAGCTTCTTCACAGGAAAAGAAACTATCATCAGAGTGAACAGGCAACCTACAGAATGGAAGAAAATTTTTGCAATCTACCCATCTGACAAAAGTCTGATATCCAGAATCTACAAGGAACTTAAACACATTTACAAGAAAAAAAAACATCAAAAACTGGGCAAAAGATATGAACAGACACTCCTCAAAAGAAGACATTTATGCAGCCAACAAACATATGAAAAAAGCTCAACATCACTGATCATTAGAGAAATGCAAATCAAAAGCACAATGAGATACCAACTCAGGCTAGTCAGAATGGCGATTATTAAAAAGTAAAGTAATAATAGAGGTTGTGGAGAAATAGGAACATTTTTATACTGTTGGTGGAAATGTAAATTAGTTCAACCATTGTGGAAGACAGTGTGGTGATTCCTCAAGGATGTAGAACGAGAAATACCATTTGACCCAGCAGTCCCATTACTGGGTATATAGCCAAAGGATTATAAATCATTCTACTATAAAGACACTTGCACAAATATGTTTATTGCAGCACTATTTACAATATCAAAATCATGGAACCAACCCAAATCCCCATCAATGATAGACTGGATAAAGCAAATGTGGTACATATACACCATGGAATACTATGCAGCCATAAAAAGGAATGAGATCATGTCCTTCGCAGGGACATTGATGAAGCTGGAAGCCATCTTCCTCAGCAAACTAATACAGGAACAGAAAACCAAACACCACATGTTCTCGCTCATAGTGGGAATTGAACAGTGAGAACACATGGACACAGGGAGGGGAACAACACACGCTGGGATGAGTCAGGAGTGGTGGGAAGGGGAGGAAGAGTATGCAGGGCTTAAAACCTAGATGATTGGTTGAGAGGTGCAGCAAACCATCATGGCACACACGTATACCTAGGTAACAAACCTACACATTCTGCAATTGTATCCCAGAACTTAAAGTAAAAAAAGAAAGAAAAAAGAAATAAGTTTAATGAAAATATTATTTTGAAAAAATAGTGAATAATAATAATGAAAACATTATTGCATGTGTTATCACCTCAGTTTTCATCATCTCAAAGTTTAGTTTTTTTGAAATATTTGCTTAGAATATCTTATATTAGAACATATTAAAATAGTATGTAATACAAACGGATTCTTAACTAGTCAAAATCAATTATTGATATCATGCAATATTTGGGAGTTTATGAATCAATCTTGAGTTCATATGTTTTAAACAACTATATTCATTTATAAACAATGTAATTTTTTTAAAGGATTTGGAAACATCTCACCACGTACAGAAGGCGGCAAAATATTCTGTATCATCTATGCCTTACTGGGAATTCCCCTCTTTGGTTTTCTCTTGGCTGGAGTTGGAGATCAACTAGGCACCATATTTGGAAAAGGAATTGCCAAAGTGGAAGATACGTTTATTGTGAGTATGATAGATATTTAACTACATATATTTATTGTTTGATTTTTTTAAAAAATACATCTTTTCTGTCACCTCAGATACAATTAGCGATTCAATTATTAGGGTTTTCATAACAATTTATATGTATGTCTACTGGCATGTAACTCACTGTATTTTAATTATGTTTATACTTAATCTGAATGAATAAATTAATGCATGAGAAAAACTCAAAGGTATAAACAGAAAAAAGTAGAAATTCAAAAGTCTTAGATGCAAATTTCTTTTACTTTTTTTTTTTTGAGACAGAGTCTTGCTCTGTCACCCAGGCTGCAGTGCAATGGTGCAATGGTGCAATCTTGGCTCACTGCAGCCTCCACCTCCCAGGTTCAACAATTCTCCTGAGTAGCTGGAATTATAGGCACCCATCGCGATGCCTGGCTAATTTTGTGTTTTTTAGTAGAGGTGGGGTTTCACTATGTTTGCCAGGCTGGTCTTGAACTCCTGACCTCAAATGATCTGCCCGTCTTGGTCTCCCAAAGTGCTGGGATTACAGGCTTGAGCCACCGTGTCCAGCCAGATTTAAATTTCATATGTAGTGTCTCCTAGCTGTATTCTCTTAAACTAGTTATTATCCCATCAAATCTACATTTTCTTATTTGTATAACTTGAATAATGGTATATGGAGGCATCATTCTGAGGGTTGGTGGCAATATAAATTTAACTTTAACATAAGTAGTAAAAGACTGACAGTACTTTATTATTTTAAAATTTGTTTTGATACCCTTATAAAGCCCCTTTGGGAAAGATGTAGTCTAAATAGTAAACATAATAAAGGTGATCATATAACTTAATTCAGTAGTGCCATTGATGGAAATGTATCTACACAATGTAATTTGGTAGAACCAAAGATGTAGTATACGTGGAGATCTTCAAGTTGTATTATAGTCAAAAAAAAATGAAAATACTTTTGTTAGAATTTTAAGCGAAAAATACTACTACTCTTAGGATTATAAGCTTGAGTTCTTGGAAGAAAATTATGGAAAAAGTAACTGTTCCTGTTGGAGGGTGGGATTATAAAGGATTTGTTACTTCTAGCACCACTATTGCAAATAAATTTTCTTCATTGTTTAGTAATATTTATACTTTCACACAAAGTTCAACAAAATATTTATATTTAACTCTACCGATGAAATAAAATATTGAGTATTGTTTTCTCAATTTGGATTACAGCTCCAGTTTTAGCACTAGTCATGTTTCAGATTTAAGATCAAAGTTAGATCTCAAACATTTTGTTCAACATTGTGTTGAAGTAGAATAACACATAGTTATTCCAAAATTGGAGTTTTATTCTTTTTTGTATTATACTTTTATTTAAAATAATTCTCTGTTTATATTAATCAAGAGGGCAGATTGGCGACATAAACATGGTAATGTTGAATTCTTCATTCATTCATTCAACAAATTGTTGAGTGCCTCCTAGACGATGGGTAATATTTTTTTGTGTTGCATATACACCAGTGCATAAACAAACAAATTCCATGCCCTTATGGTGATGACATTGCAGTGATCATGGTTCAGTGTTTGGTACCAAGCATTATTCTATAATCTTTCTAAACATGAACTCATTTAACTCTCACATGTAAGATGAGGATGGTTGACTAGAGGAATGTCAATGTACCCTTTCCATTCTGTGATTTCATAGGTCTTTAAAAATTCTCAAGCTCTAACATTCTGTGATTTTCATATGGTGTAGTTTGTGACCTATATTTTTTACAGTAAATAGGACTGATTCAGTCAGACTTAAAATATATGGTAACTAACCTCAAATAGAAAACTGGACATAAACTGTTATATATACCAACCTCATTTAATACATTACACTATTAAGTTTTTTTTTAATTATTATTGGAGAAGGAGATTTAAAAAAATGGGTATTCTGATAACAGCTATGGCCTAGGGATATTGAAGACTTATCCTTACTTGCTGATCATGTAGCTTTGTTAGTTATACAATTTAGTACCATAGAACAGAGAAACAATTCACCTGGTTCATGTTGGAATCTAACTGTGGAGGTTAAGCTGTTAGTATTATGCTGTAATCAATTAATGATAGGAAAAAGTGATGGAAGTGACAGAAAAAAAACTTTATGAAATTAATGTTTATCAATGAACAATTGTAAATACTTAATTCTTGTTTCAGTGTCTCTATTTTTATATGGTTCTGGATTGTATTTGGCGTGCAATCAGTTTTATGTATGACTATAGAATAGAAATATTTCAAAAGTATTTTAGGTAAACAAATAATGATGGAAATCTAAAATTGCATTCTTAGGGCAAATGTAATTTGCCTTTTCAAAAGAATTTTACCTGTTGTAAAGCTATGTGAGGATAAAGTAGCATCATTATTAGCATTGATTGATTTATTGATGATACCTAATTTTCATATGTAAAGAAGTATAAAAGAAAATAAAATAACATGCTTACTTGCTAATTTGCTCATAGTAGTGTATAGGTTAACTTTGTGGGTATGCAAATAATTTCTCTCTGTCTCTCTTTGTCTCTCTCTCTCTCTCCCCATATACATATGTGTGTGTGTATATATATATACACACACACACACACACACACACATCTTTCTGTCTCATCCCTAGAAGTGGAATGTTAGTCAGACCAAGATTCGCATCATCTCAACAATCATATTTATACTGTTTGGCTGTGTACTCTTTGTGGCTCTGCCTGCGATCATATTCAAACACATAGAAGGCTGGAGTGCCCTGGACGCCATTTATTTTGTGGTTATCACTCTAACAACTATTGGATTTGGTGACTACGTTGCAGGTAAGCTTTTCCTGGCACCCATGTTAATCTTCTAACAGGGGCTTATTAGATAGAGTTTTCACTTAGGTTTGTAACAAAACACAAGGGCTGGAAGAGTTTTCTAGGGCTGCCATACCCAAGTACCATGAAGTGGGTGGCTTTAAACAAAGCAAATTCCTTGTCTCACAAAAGTTGAAAATCAAGGTGCCAGCAGGGCCATGATCCCTCTGAGACTCAGTAGAATTTTTCTTAGCCTCTTCCTAATTTCTGGTAGAGGCCATCAGTCCTTGGCCATTCTTGGCTTGCAGCTGTATCACTCCCATCTCTACCTCCTTCGACACATGTTTTTCTTCTTGTGTCTCTCTGTCTCTGCAGCCACATTCCCTTCTGCTTATCAACATACCAGTCAAATTATATTATAGGCCCACCCTACCCAAGTATAACATTACCACATCTTACCTAATTACATTTACAAGAGCCTTCTATTATTTATTTATTTATTTATTTATTTATTTATTTATTTATTTATTTATTTTTGAGACAGAGTCTTGCTCTGTTACCCAGGCTGGAGTGCACTGGCGTGATCTTGGCTCACTGCAACCTCTGCCTCATGGGTTCGAGTGATTCTCCTGTCTCAGCCTCCTGAGTAGCTGGGATTACAGGCATGTGCCACCAGGCCCAGCTAATTTATGTATTTTTAGGAGAGACAGGGTTTCCCCATGTTGATCAGGCTGATCTTGAACTCCTGACCTTAGGTGCCTTGGCCTCTGAAAGTGCTGGGATTACAGGCACAAGTCACTACGCCCGGCCTAAGAATCTTATTTTCAAATAAGATTACATTCTGAGGTACTGGGGATTAGAACTTCAACATATCTTGGAGTTCAGTGGCAAAGACAAATAGTGACTCTTTGACACTGGAGGTATACAGAAAGGTGGAGTTAAGTATTTATTTTTTATTTAATGAAGGGAATATAATCACTGGTTGTTCAGAATTTTATATTTCCACTCTAATTTTTGATACCAAATATCTGCCTCCGATTTCTTTTTTGTTTTGTTTAGCACATATTTTGACTTTTTCCTTAAATAATTTCAACTTTTATTTTAGATGTAGTGGTACATGTGCATGCTTGTTACCTGGGTATATTGCGTGATGTTGAGATTTGGGGTAAGATTGATCCCATCACCCGGGTACTGAGCTTAGTACCCAATAGTTAGTTTTTCAGCCCTTGCCCCCTTCCCTCCCTTCCCACTCTAGTGGTCCCCAGTTTCTGTTGTTGCCATCTTTATGTCCATGAGTACCCATTGTTTAGCTCCCACTTATAAGTGAGAACATAGGGTATTTGGTTTTCTGTTCTTGCATTAATTCACTTAGGATAATGGTCTCCAGCTGCATCCATGTCCCTGCAAAGGACATGGTTTTATTCTCCTTTATGACTGTCAAGTATTCCATGGTGTGTATATACTACATTTTCTTTACCTAATCCACCATTGATGGACACTTGGATTGATTCCATGCCTTGGCTATTGTGAATAGTGCTGTGATAAACATATGTGTGTATGTGACTTTTTGTTAGAAAGATTTCTTTTCCTTTGCATATATGGCCAGTAATGGGATTGCTGTGCTGAATGGTGGTTCTGTTTTAAATTCTTTGAGAAGTCTCCAAACTGATTTCCACAGAGGCTGAACTATTTTCATTCCCACTGTCAGTGTGTAAGCATTCCCTTTTCTTCACAACCTTACCAGCATTATTATTTTTTTACTTTTTAATAATAGTTATTCTGACTGGTATGTGATGATATCTTATTGTGGTTTTGATTTGCAATTCTCTGATTATTAGTGATGTGGGGCATTTTTTTTTTTTTGTATGTTTGTTAGCAACTTGTATGTCTTCTTTTGAGAAGTGTCTGTTCATGTCGTTTGTCCACATTTTTTTTTTCTTCAACTTTTATTTTAAGTTCAAGGGTATATGTGCAGGATGTGAAGGTTTGTTACGTAGGTGAATGTGTGCCATGGTGATTTGCTGCTCAGAATCTATTAGCTATTCTTAAGCCCAGCATCTATTAGCTCTTCTTCCTGTTGCTTTCCAACCCCTGCTCCCCTGACAGACCCCAGTGTGTGTTGTTCTCCCAATGTGTCCATGTGTTCTCATCGATCAGCTCCTACTTATAAGTGAGAATATGTGGTGTTTGGTTTTCTGTTCTTGTGTTAGTTTGCTGAGGATAATGGCTTCCAGCTCCATCCATGTCCCTGTAAAAGACGTCATCCCCTTTTTATGGCTTCATAGTATTCCATGGTACGTATGTACCAGGTTTTCTTTATCTAGTCTATCATCAGTGGGCATTTGGGTTGATTTCATGTCTTTGCTATTGTGAATAGTGCTGCAATGAATGTACGTGTGCATGTATCTTTGTAATAGAATGATTCGTATTCCTTTGTGTATATACCCAGTAACGGGATTGCTGGGTCCAGTGGTATTTCTGGTTCTAGGTCTTTGAGGAATCATCACACTGTATTCTACAATGGTTGAACTAACTTACATTTCCACCAACAGTGTAAAAGCCTTTTTATTTCTCCACAGCCTCACCAGCATCTGTTGTTTCTTATAGTTTTAATAATAGCCATTCTGATTGGTGTGAGATGGTATCTCATTGTGGTTTTGATTTGCATTTCTCTAATGATCATTGACATTGAGTTTTTCTTTCATATGTTTCTTGGCCACATGAATGTCTTCTTTTGAGAAGTGTCTGTTCATGTCCTTTGCCCACTTTTTAGTGCTTTGCCCACTTTTTAATCGTATTGTTTTTTGCTTGTTTGTTTAAATTCCTTTAAGATTCTGGATGTTAGACCTTTATCAGATGCATAGGTTATAATTATTTTCTCCAATTCTATAGGTTGTCTGTTTGCTCTGTTGATAGTTTCTTTTGCTGTGCAGAAACATTTTAGTTTAATTAGGTCCTATTTGTCAATTTTTGTTTTAGTTGAAATTGCTTTTGAGGACATAGTCACAAATTCTTTCCTAAGGCTGATGTCCAGAGTAGTGTTTCCTAAATTTTATTCTAGGATTCTCATAGTTTGAGGTCTTACATTTAAATATTTAATCCATCTTGAGTTAATTTTTTATATGGTGAAAGTTAGGGGTCCAGTTTCATCCTTCTTTATATGCTAGCTAGCTATCCCAGCACCATTTATTGAATAGGGAATCCTTTCTTCACTGCTAATTTTTATTGACTTTGTCAAACATCACATGACTGTAGGTGTGCGGTTTTATTCTGGGTTCTCTATTCTGCTCCACTGGCCTATATATTTGTTTTTGTAGCAGTTCCATGCTGTTTTGGTTACTGTACCCTTGTAGTATTGTTTGAAGTTGAGTGATGTGATGCCTCCAGCTTTTTTTTTTTTTTTTTTTTTTGCTTAGAATTACTTTGACCGTTCAGGCTCCTGTTTGGTTCTATATGAATTTTAGAAGAGCTTTTTATAGCTCTGTGAAAAATGATATTGGTAGCTTAATAGAAATAGCATTGAGTCTATAGATTGCTTTGGACAGTATGTCCTTTTAAGAATATTGATTCTTTCAATCCATGAACATGGAATATTTCTCTATTTTTTGTGTTACCTATGATTTCTTTAAGCAGTGTTATGTGGTTCTTGTAGAGATCTTTCACATCCTTGGTTAGATGTATTCCTGTTTTTTGTTGTGTGTGTGTGTGTGTGTGGGGCTATTATAAATGTGATTGTGTCCTTAATTTGTCTCTGATATTGAATGTTATTGGTGTATAAAAGTGCTACCGATTTTTTTACATTGATTTTGTATCCTCAGATGTTACTGAATTCGTTTATTACAGGAACCTTTAGGCAAAATTTTTAAGGTTTTCTAAGTATCGAGTCATATTGTTAGTGAAGAAAGATAGTTTGACTTCTCCTTTTCCTATTTGAAAGGTGTTTTTTTTTTTTTTTTTTTTTTTTTTTTGCCTGATTGATCTGGCATGGACTCCCAGTGTATGCTGAATAGGAGTGGTGAGAGTGGGCATCCTTACCTTCTTTCTCTTTTCAAGGGGAATGCTTCCAGCTTTTGTCCATTCAGTATGCTGTTGACTGTGGGTTTGCCATAGATGACTCTTATTATTTTGACATATGTTTCTTCAATGCCTAATTCTTGGGGATTTTTATCAGGAAGGGATGTTATATTTTATTAAAAGCTTTTTCCACATCTATTGAGATGATCATATGGTTCTTGTTTTTAATTCTTTTTATATGGTGAATCACATTTATTGATTTGTGTATGGTGAACCAACCTTGCCTTCTAGGAATGAAGTCTACCTGATCGTGGTGAACTAACTTTTTGATGTGCTGTTGGACTCCGTTTGTTGAAGATTTTTGCATCTACATTCATCAGGGATAATGGCCTATGGTTTTTCTTGTTATTGTGTCTTTTGCCATATTTTGTTATCAAAGCGATGCTCACTTCATAGAATGAGTTAGGGAGGAGTCCCTCCTCTTCAATTTTTTGGAAATAGTTTTAGTAGGATTTGTACCAGCTCTTCTTTGTATATCTGGTAGAATCTGAATGTGAATTAACCTAGTCCAGGGATTCCTTTGGTTGATAGATTTTTTTATTACCGATTCCATTTTGGAAGTCAATATTGGTCTGTTCAGGGTTTTAATTTCTTCCTGATTCAATCTTGGGAGATTGTGTGTTTAGGAGAATTTATTTATTTCCTCTGTATTTTTTAATTTGCTTGCATAGAAATGTTCCTGATAGTCTCTGAGAATCTTTTGTACTTCTGTGGGACCAGTTGTAATGTCACCTTTGCCATTTCTGATTGTGCTTATTTGGATTTTCTCTCTTTTTTTACTTTGTTAATCTAGCTAGCTGTCTATTGATCTTGCTTAGCCTTTCAAAGAAGCAACTTTTGGTTTTGTTTATTATTTGCATGGATTTTTGAGTCTCAATTTATTTCAGTTTTGCTCTGATTTTATTATTTTATTTTTTTTCTGTTCTAATTTTAGTCACTTCTGCTAGCTTTGGAGTTAGTTTCTTCTTGTTTGTCTAGTTTCTTTAGGTGTGATGTTAGATCTTTAATTTGAGATCTTTCTAACTTTTTGAGGTAGGCATTAGGCAATATAAACTTGCCTCTTAACAGTACTTTTGCTATATCACAGAGATTTTGTTATATTGGTGTTTCTGTTTTCATTTATCTCAAAGAATTTTTTAAATTTCTAGTTTAATTTTCTTGTTTACTCAACATTCATTCAGGAGCAAGTTGTTTAATTTCTGTAAAATTGTGTGGTTTTGAGAAATCATCTTGGTATTGACTGTTATTCCACTGTAGTCTGAGAGTATGGTTGGTATGCTTTTAATTTTTTTAATTTATTGAGATTTTCTTTATAGCTAAGCATATGGTTGATCGTGAAATATGTTGCATGTGCAGATGAGAAAAATGTATATTCTGTGGTTGATGGATGGAGTATTCTGTAGATGTTCGTTAGGTCCATTTGGTCAAGTGTTGAATTTAAGTCCAGAATTTCTTAGTTTTCTGCCTTGATGATCTTTCTAATGCTGTCAGTGCTGTGTTAAGGTCCCTCACTCTTGTTATATGGCCAGCTGAGTCTTTTCATAGGTCTGGAAGTACCTGTTTTATGAATCTGGGTGGTTTAATGTTGGGTGCATAAATATTTAGGATAGTTAAGTCTTCTTGTTGAATTGAACCACTTATCATTATGCAATACTTTTGTGGACATATGTAATATGTCCTTTTTTTTATTGTTTTACTGTTGTTGGCTTAAAGTCTGTTTTATCTGATATAAAATAGTGACCTCTACTCTTTTTCATGTTCTGTTTGTCGGATAGATCTTTCTTCAACCCTTTGAACCTAAGGATGTCTTTATCTGTGAGATTGGTCTCTTGAAGTCAGCAGATGGATAGGTCTTGATTTATGTTTCCAACTTGTCACTCTGTGCCTTTTAAGTGAGGGCATTTAGACCATATACATTCAAGGTTAATATTGATATATTAGGTTTTGATCCAATTGTGAAGTTGTTAGTTGTTTGCTTTGTAGTTTCTACTTTGTGGTTGCTTTATAGGCTCTGTGTGCTATATACTTAAGTGTGTTTTTGTGTTAGCAGGTATCATTTATTTTTTCCATGTTTAGAACTCCCTTAAGTATCTCCTGTAAGGTTAATGTAGTGGTAACAAATTCCCTTAACGCTTGCTTATCTGGAAAAATATTTTATTTCTTCTTTGCTTCTGAAGATTAGGTTGTTGGAACATAAAATTATTGATTGAAATTTCTTTTCTTTAAAAATACTGAAAATAAGCCCCCAATATCTCCTGGCTTATCAGGTTTGTGCTGAAAAATCCACTATTAGTCTGATGGTGTTCTCTTTATATATGATTTGACTTTTGTTTATAGCTGCCTTTAAGATCTTTTCTTTAGCATTGACCTCAGGCAGTCTGGTGACTATATGTCTTGGTGATGTTTGTTTTGTATAGTATCTCACAGGTGTTATCTGGATTTCTTATATCTGAGTATCTACTTCTCTAGAAAGATTAGGGAAATATTATTGATTTGTTCCTTCAAATATGTTTTCCAGGTTGTTTTCCTTATCTCTGTCACTCTGGGGAATGCCAATAATTTGTAGATTTTGCCACTTTACATAATCCTGTATTCCTGAAGGACTTTCTTTACTTCTTAAAATTTTTTTTCTTTATTTTGTCTGACTGCATTAGTTCAAAAGATTAGAGTTCAAGCTCTGAAATTCTTTCTTCTCGTTGGTCCAGTCTGTTGATAGAGCTTTCAATTTTATTTTGAAATTCCTTAAGTGAGTTTTTCAATTTCAGAAGCTCTGATTGACTTATTTTAAGATGTTTATCTCTTACACTTCCTGGATTGCTTTAGAAGTTTCTTTGTGTTGATTTTCAACTGCGTACTGGCTTTTGTTAAGCTTCCTTGCAATCCATGCTTTGAATTCTTTATCTGTCATTTCTTAGTTTCCATTTTGGTTAGGGGTCATTACTAGCTAGCTATTGTGATCCTTTGGTGGTGTCACTATATTCAGATTTTTTCATGGTGCCAGAAGTCTTGCCCTGGTTCTTTCTCATCTGGAGACACTGCCACTTCTAATGATTGTAATCATTTTTATATGAATAGCATATTTTTATTTTTCTTTCTTCCCCTGTAATATTACTATGTTCTTCTTTTCTTTCCTCCTCTCCCCTGCTTCTTATATAGGGTGTGACTGTAGAGAATGCTGGGCAGGGTATTTTGACTTTGCTTCTATAGCCCTACATACTTCTGTCAGCAGGTTTTATCTTGAGCTATGCTCTCAACGTACAAGCCAGTAGATGGCACTTATGGGTAAAAGCCAGCTGTGGCCAGTGAGGCTGGCTATGTACTTAATCCTTGTTTAATGAGAATATCTTTCTGTTGCATAAGGCAATGGGTTGATTTTTGGATTGCTAAGTGTTTTGAGCTCTCTGCTCAGGCCAGGGAAGGCCAAGATAGGCAGGGCTGGACTTGGCAGGTTTGCTTACAGGTCCCTTGATGGCAGGTGCAAGCACAGCACTGAGGGAGAATCCAGTGCATGGCCACTGAGTGTCCAGAAGTGTGCCTAAGCTTGGAGCTGGGGAACTCCTTGACCCCATGTTCTCTAGCCAAGGATGGGAGAGATCTAAATTCTTAATCCAAGAGAGTAGTTGCTCCAGGTGCCTGGAGATTTGAGCATGCAGCAGAGAGTGCCCCCTGCACCAAGATCTCTGCAAAGGAGTGATGGGATGACTCAGGCTGCTGAACCAGGCAAACAGATGCTCTGAATGCCTGGAGATCTGCCTGGGTGTGGAGCAGAGAGGGCCCCACTGCACCATGATCTATGGACAGGAAGGGCAGAGCTATTCAGGCTGCTGATCCAGGTGAGGAGGTATTCCAAATGCCTGGAGTTCTGCCTAGAGTTGGAACAGAGAGGGGTTTACTGCACAACAATCTATGTCCAGGAAGGGTTAGGCAGCTTAGGTTGCTGAGCCAGACAAGTGGGTGTTCTGAATGCATGGAGTTCTCCCTGGGGTTTCAGTGGAAAGGGCCCACTGCACCAAGTCTCAGGGGAGCATGCTGGGCACTCAGTAATGACACATACAGACTGGTTCCAGGTCACCAATCTGCCCCTGCCTACAAGTGTCCTTGCCCTAGAGAAACTGCAGCAGCAGCAGCTCTCCCCACCCCACCCTACCCAGACCTGTGATGGAGGAGAGCACAATTCCAGCACCTACTGCTGAGGCACTTTCCACAGTTTTGGCTGTGGAAGCTCCTACCCTACTCCAGAGCAAGCACTCCAGTTTCTGGCCCAAGACTAAAATCCTGTGTGGGCATGTTACTAGGTCACCACAGAATTGCTGACTTTGTATTTGTCCAGATTAAAAATGGCCTCTTGCTGTCTGTCCCAGGTCTGGGAAAATGGTTGCAGCTTTTCCCAGTGTCTTTCCCTCACTGCATTTCCAAGATCTCCCCAAGTTAGTTCCAGGGCTTGGGAGAAATAACCTCTCTCCCTTGGCCTGAGTTGCTCGGATCCCAGTGGAAAGGTGAGTCACAGAGGAAGGCAGTCTGCCTCTGTCACTCATGTTAATCAGCCAGATGCTGTCATGGGGGCTGTTTGCCCATGTTCTCCTCCCAAGGTTCTGGGTTTCCTTCATGATTCCAGTGAATTATCATTTTCCTTCTTGAATTAAAGCTTACAGAGTTGATCTTTATGCACTATCTTGCTATTTTCAAGTTGCTGAAGCACACTAAAAGCCATTAATCATTTTTTTTCTGTCTTGGGGAAAAATGAATTTATTATTATTATTTTTAGTGGCACAAGAATTCAGGTTTAACTTATCATTGCCCTTTCTACTTAGGCTCTTTTCTGCCTTAGTTTTAAAAACAGCTGCAAACTTCAGAAGAAGTTCTTGGCTACTTAAACATTTTTTTCTTCAAGGTATTTACTCACTTAATTTTCAATCTTAGGACAGCATTTTTTAACTTAACTTAAAGTAGGTCATGTAGACCTAAAGTGTCTACATTTTTCTACTCACATTTAGAAAACTTTTCCTCTTCTATAATATATATGCTATTTCAACTGCCATTTGCTTTATTGTTGTATCTGTAAGGTCCTATGTGCCTATTAATTCAGTTCTCTCTTTCCCAACTATATTTCTCACTATTATTACTGTTCTAACTCCAATTTTAAATAAAATACAATAATGGTGGCAAAAGTAAGTATACTAATCTATTACAGATCATTTTTACCAGCTACCATAAATCTAAACCATTCTCTTAAACAATTCAGTTTGAAGTATTAAAAAAACATGGTAAAAATTAGAGTAGGAATGTGTTATTAAAATTCTCAGAATAACCTCATTAGCCTAATTTAGTTTTAACAGAGTTTTATACTTTTTGGCTGTTTACTGTTCTTCCTTGACCCAAATTTCTTACTTAAATATTTTTAGAACAGAAAATACTTTCTGAAGTTCTGTAAGATCTCAGAGAGGGCTAATATTTATCTGTTTCTATTGATTTGTTAATTAAAGTTCAACTAGGCAAATCCCCTCATATCGATGAAGATGGGGACACTTTCATGAACAAAGCTTTGCTTTTGGTCAAAAATACAGTGTACATCTCTCTGTACACTGTAGATGTACCGAGGACATCTACAGTGTAGATGTACCAGTGTACATCTTCTCTGGATGGGGACCCTGGGAAAGGGGGGTGCATCACTCCGCTGAAGATCTTTTTGTTTTATAATTAGCAGAATGTGGAAAGGAGAATTTCAGACATTTCTAACTCCGTATGAGATAAGCTTGTGTCCTGAAATATTCATTTTTCTACCTCTTTTTCAAGATGTATAATTGGCTTAAGTAGAAATGGAAAGTTTGTTATTACAGGAGAAAGTGAGACATAGTGATGATAACAAAACGTATGCTTGTGATGAATTAATCTTAGGCTGTCTTATCACTTTTTAAATATAACTAACAAGGGCTTATAGCAACTGTGGAATATATAGGTATTATATGACAGGTTTTATATTTTCAGGGCTCACATCATATTGTATGTGTTTGTATTATTAATCCATTCTCACGCTGTTAATAGAGACATAGCCGAGACTGGGTAATTTATAAAGGAAGGAGGTTTAATAGACTCATAGTTCAGTATGATTGGGGAGGCCTCAGGAAACTTACAATCATAGCAGAAGGGGAAGCAAACATGTCCTTCTTCACATAGTGACGGAGAAGAAGAATGAGAACCAAGTGAAGGGGGAATCTCCTTATAAAACCACCAGATTTCATGAGAACTTATTCACTATCATGAGAATTGCATGGGGGAAACCACTCCTATGATTCAATTACTTCCCACAGGGTCCCTCTCATGACACATAGGGATTATGGGAACTATATTTCAAGACAAGATTTGGGTGGAAACACAGCCCAAACCATATCAATGATATCTTAAACAACTAACAGTATCAATTCAGTATGTGGCCCAGAAGATCTGAGACCAAAAAAATACAAAAAGCATAAATAAAAATGAATGTGGGTGGAGTCCTAAACAATATGATATTTGTGACCATTGTATAAACCAGCTTAGGAAAAAAAACACTTTTCTTTATGGTTTTGTAGAAGATGAAAAATTCAAAGCGTCATGGCATAGTATCATAGAATAAGAGAGTGATAGCTGTGTGCTAATAAGAATAATTAAATAAACAACTTTATTTTTATTAGCTTTTATTATATTGTTACCCATCTTCAAATCTGTAACTTTTATTTTTATTTGACAGAGGAAATAATACAAACTTGTAGAAATCTATGTTGATTATAATTAGTATAAGAATTTGATGTGATTAATATGACAGATGCTGAGTAAGATAAATTGACACTAGTTTTGCTGATTCATCATTATCTCATTAACTTAAATATTTTTGTGGCTGTGTTGGTCTTTGTGAAGCTATGATACCCTGTTGCTAGTACTGTCATCTTTACATTCCAGGTCCTTGTGTCCAGGGAGTGTTTTTGGAATGAGAATGTGGATTGGGGGGCAGATGTGGTAACGGCTGGGTAGCAGATGTGTGCCCTTTGCAAGAGTCTTTGGAAAAACAGAAATTGTGAATTTCTTTTAAAGGATCTTGGAAAAGAATTGCCACATATAGTCCAATAGAGTACACAAAATTGGACTTTGCTTCTGGGTACCTTATGACTGTAAAATTAGCTATTGAGTTCCCCATCTGGGAAATATCAATTATTTACTGTTTAGAACTTTCCCTCTTGCTATTAGATGTGCTAAAGACAGTGTTCTCACTTAATTTTGCTATGTTGCCAGGGAAAAGCAAGAGGACTTGCTCTAGCTTGAACCTCTTCATCTTTCTATTGGGCTATAAATCTCATAAGGAAACAAAAATGTCCCTTCCATAATGCACACTTAATATTTGATGTCAGTCTGCAAAACCTGCAAAATTTGCTCTGAGGAGGATCAGAGTTAGGTTACATTGTTATATTGAACTTTTCTGAAGGCAACTTAAAGAATGTATTCTTCAAACTGTGGTGTTATTAAAGGAAAAGAAGTATATTTTGGAAAGTGATTTATAAGTGTTTAGGATACAGATTATAATAGATCTGTATTTCTTAACATTAGTATAATTATTAGAAGCATCTTAAGAACAAGTGATGATGGGGCAGTTTAGACCAGAACTCTGAAATAGTGCTTGTCCCCAGGGAATGAGCAAGAAAAGTAGACTTTCTGCAATAAGAGAACATGACGATTAGGCTGGGTATGGTGGCAAAATGGCAGCACTTGAGAGGCTGAGGCAGGAAGATCACCAGGCCAGAAGTTCAAGATCAACCTGGGCAACATAGTGAGACTCCTGTCTCTACAAAAACTTTTTAAAATTAGGTGCACATAGTGGCATGCACCTGTAGTCCTAGCTATTTGGGAGGCCGAGGTGGGAGGATCACTTGTGTTATCACAGGAGGCTGCAGTGAGCTTTGAACATGCCACTGCACTCCATCCTGGGCAACAGGGCGAGACTCCATCTTGAAGAAAAAAAATATGAAAACTTCTATTTCTATGTATTTCTAAATCTCATTACTTCTTTACTTTTTAAATATCATAATATTTATGATATAATACAGTAGAGCATAATACATTTCTAATTCATAAATAATGTGCAACACTTTGCCGTTTATCACTGTGGGTGACGAATCAAAGGCATTTAGAGAGCACTGGTGCAGATAAACAGGCAGTGCTCAGGTGTCTCTGTGTATGTGGCTGAATGTAGGAATTCAGTGTTTAGTACTTTCTCCACAGGAAGAGATCTCCCAGAAAATTTTAACTTCATATTTATTTATGTAGAGAACATGTTTTAGTGACTGGTTGCCTTAGTAATTGGTATCTATCTGTTCCTTCCTGATGGCGCTTTCTGTTCTCTCTCAGTGCTCAGGGTTCTGGGGCTAAAAAGGACTTGGGAGGTGACAGAATCTGTAGACACTTTTATTTGTCATATGAGTAAGCAGATCCCTGTTGCTAAGAGTAGCAAGTGCAGAGTAATTCTTCCCAAAAGGTGAGAAGAGAGAAAGGAAATTATTTTGCAAAGTGTTATTTACTTAATTTTATTTTATCTTTTTATTTTTATTTGCTGAGACAGAGTCTCATTCTGTAGCCCAGGCTGGAGTGCAGTGGCGTGATTGTGGCTCACTGCAGCCTCGACATTCTGGGCTCAAGAAATCCTCTTGCCTCAGCCTCCCAAGTTGCTGGGACCACAGGCACATGCCACCATACCCAGCTAATTTTCTGTATTTTTTGTAGAGATGGAGTCTCTCGTTGTTGCCCATGCTGGTCTTGAACTCCTGGGCTCAAGCGAACTTTCTGCCTTGGCCTCCCAAATTGCTGGGATTTTAAAATCATCAGTAATGATGTATAATCAAATTTGTAGAGATAAGTTAAAGTTAATGGCAAAATTGTATGTGAGAATTAGTGTTGATTTCCTATGTTCTGTTTCCTAATTTTTGTCATTTGATTTTTCATTTGACTGTAAGTCTGGGGTGATAAGTTGTTAAGTCATGCTTGCTAGCTAAATAAACTTTTCTCTTTCTTCGTTAAAATCTAAGAAGTCTTATTAATTATACAGTAATGTATGAACGCTTGCTTTTTTACAACTTGTCTTCTTTTACAAAGGCCCAAGACTTAAACAAAAACAAAAACAAAAACAATAAAGTGTTAATTGGTGATTCTTCAAATTTATAGAAAAGTGAAATAATTACCCAACCTAACACAATTAAAAATTCCTTTTCAAGGCTGGTAGCTCCTTTAATATAAACCCTTACGGTCTATACCTTAAAGGGGTCATTCAAGCTAGTGAATTCATTTCCATAGCTTGTTTAGGAGCTGCCCAGTGAAGTCCTTAAAAACACTCCTTTTCAGAATTAGTTAAGCCCAGGAATTCAAGGTTGCAGTGAACTATTATTGCGCTACTGCTGTCTAGCCTGGGTGACAGAGCAAGACCCTGTCTGAAATATTTTTTTCTTTTTAAATAGGAAACAAAGGAAAAAAAATACTCCTTTCCATAAACCTGAGGTAATATTTTGTAAGGGTAATGTGAAAGAGTGAAAAAGCCAGAGAAGAATTTATAGTTTCACAAAGCAGTGTCCTCACATTACCTAGTTTTCTAATAAAATTCAAAAGTTCTAGGCAAAAATGCAGATGTTCTAAGAAATCCTCATGGTTAATATTATGAAAACACATATTCCATCTGAGCATGAATTTATTTAACTATCCAAATACATCATCATGGAATTCTGATCAGTGAAATTTAGTATATTTGGTTAAATAATGAAATTTTCTTCATCACACATGTAGTTTTGAATGCTTACTAGGTCAGCCAGGCTTCATGCTTAGTACCTGGTGCTCCCTCATATAGAGGTATAATACAATTTGGGACTTTCCCAGGTAAAATTTTTCCTCTTCTGGCGTATTTACCTTTACTACATTTTTATAGTTTTTCACAGTGTTACAATCATTTGCCATCATATTCTTTACTCAGGAAGCACATATTTGTATGTCTCATATTAAGGACTCAGTTTTCTTGGAATTACATTTTCAAAGTCATTATTGGAAATGTAATATTTAGTAACCAAACTGTTTGCTTTCCTGTATAACTGAAATTATGACTCATTCAGTGGAGTGCTCAGAGCTTGCTCAATTTAAGAGAATTTTATCATGAAAACATAAATATCTTTAAAAACCATGGCATGTTTCTCCCTGCAACCCTCAAGCTGTTAGTTCAAGTAGAGACCCTCTAGAAAACAGCACCTTGTGTTGACTAAGAGTTTTGCAACCATGTCAAAGGCCAGGTATTAAAATTGCTATTGTTGAGCTGATAACTGAGTAGAAATTTGCCAGGAATTTAACAGGTAACAAGGAAAGTACCTGATAAAGAGTGAGATCTGTTGAAGAGCAGTCATTACCACCATCACAATGGCTCCGAAAATTTGCTTTGTTTGAAAAAGGAGGGCTTGTGTGACTGCTAGGCAGATGTTTTATATTCATTGATCATTTGTTTGTTTAGGTGTTTAATGGACACATATTGTATATCAGATACTGTGTTTAGCACTTAGTGACAATAATTGTTCTAGTTCCTGTTCCTGTGAGACAGAATGTATGAAATCCTGGAGCAACAATTAAATAGGGAATCTTTTTCTCTTCCTGGTATTTGCTCTGTTTTATACACAGGAAAATTCTGTAAAGGGTTTAGTCACTCCCTGATTTAACTCGTGACTCTCAGAGAACTCACAACAGAAATAATGGCCATCTGCATGATTAAATAAGTGGAATTTGACCCAAATGGTTCAGAAGTCTTAGGGACTGTGAACAAACCAAAAGTTCCTTAACTTTTAAGGTTCAGAATGGATATATAGAAGTATTGTAAAAACATGTGGAGAAAATATTAAGGAGAAAAGTATTCAGTAATGGATAATTACAGCTTCGTGGGGCAGGAAGTAAATTGTACTACATTCCGTGAAAAATATTCCAAATTGTTCTAGATTGAGATTTAAAGACAATTTCTAAGAATAACAATTCTGTATATGTATATACTGTTCCATCTTTGTAAATGATGAGTGAGTGAGGTCATGTGTTGGTTTTTCTTTCTTTATGATCATCAGACTGCTGTTCTTTTCATGGCAGTTTTCCCAGTTTAAGAACAAGTACCTAGAGGGACATGGACAACTTCTCGAATGCTGAAATTTCAATCCCCAAATACAAGTTCAAATATCACCTTTGTTGGCATTCTGGTTTTCTGACTCAATGGCATATGAAAAGTTTGGTTTAGTAGGTAAGCTATTGTTTAATACAGAAGTCATATTTCCATTTGTTAAAAAGAAAATAGGATTTATAACATTATTAAAAGGGATTCTGAGTCCTTAAAGCAGTGAGAAACACCTTATTCAGTTAAATTACTTAACAACAAAATAAGATATACTAAAACAGAAATTAAGATTTTCCCTCCTTCGTATTAAGATGGATAGCTTTAATTAACAAAAGTGAAGTCAAACAAACCCCCCGAAATTAAAATTCATGTTTGATATTTAAGCTAAAATAATTATAGGCCGGTTTAAGGGAATGACCCCCATTTTCTTTAAAATGGAGTTATTTATCTATGTTTATATTCTATAACAGATATGCCATTTTAGAAAATCAGAAGAGGTGTATGGAACTGTTTACCTTAGTCTGGAGTGGCTTGGTTATTCTTTAAAACCAGGATATATCTTTTTTTCTTTATAAATACTTTGTGATTCAGAAAAAAAAAAAAAATCACAGAGAAAGAAAATTATACTTAAGGGAGAGGGATGTTGTAGGCCCAAGTTCTTTAGCACGAAAAAGGGCCGATGGCTGGGAGCTGCTGGAGAGAGGACAGAGCAAGGTAAGGAGGCCCTTGGTGGAATGGTGCTTGTCTTCAGACCCACATGGTTTCTAGGTGAGAACCTTGAGGAGAAGAGGCACGCCTTGTCCAATTTAGTGTTTCCTGCCTTAGCTAAGTACTTCCCAGGCAGTATGAGCAAAACAGGTTGGTGGATAAATGATAAGAAGGACAGTAGCTGACATCATAGATGACATGGACCACTGGGTTCAGTGAAGGAGCCTGTGTTTTGGAGCTATTCAGACACCTGTGTTGAACTCTAGCTCTGCTACCCCTTTCTTTTTTTTTTTCTTTTTTTTTTTGAGATGGAGTCTCGCTCTGTCGCCCAGGCTGGAGTGCTGTGGCCGGATCTCAGCTCACTGCAAGCTCCGCCTCCCGGGTTTACGCCATTCTCCTGCCTCAGCCTCCCGAGTAGCTGGGACTACAGACGCCCGCCACCTCGCCTGGCTAGTTTTTTGTAGTTTTTAGTAGAGACAGGGTTTCACCGTGTTAGCCAGGATGGTCTCGATCTCCTGACCTCGTGATCCGTCCGTCTCGGCCTCCCAAATTACAGGCTTGAGCCACCGCGCCCGGCTGCTACCACCGTCTTGAGTGGCCTGCCATATGTTATTTTCTCCGCTGATATTGTGACATCTGTATTTCAAAGTGGGATACTTACTGTTGGGATTTCAAGGAGCCAGTACAAACTGGTCTTTCATTCCTGAGTTCCAAACAGACCATGAGAGTGATGGCAATTGGATCATCAGCTTTATTGCTGCAAAAGGAAGCTGGCAATGTGACTTAATTCTGTGGCCACATGGTCTTACTAATAGCCCTGCCCAAAGTCAATGGAAATGTGAAGCATGAGAATGCAACTCCCCTCAACACCTACCCACAGGGCGTTAGGATGAAATGATTTCGTTTATGGAGGTAATCGGTAAGTCTTCCTTTTCATCCCACTCTTCCAATCTGATTTTGAATATTCTGTAAATTAGTGGAAATGAGCATATTAACTAGGTTAGGTGGGTTTACAGGGCCAAATTTTTTTTTTTTTTTTTTTTTTTTTTTTTTAAGTCTTCTAGGGGCCAGCTGTGGCAGCTCACGCCTATAATCCCAGTACTTTGGAAGGCCAAGGCAGGCAAATCACTTGAGGTTAGGAGTTCGAGACCAGCCTTGCCAACATGGTGAAACCCTGTCTCTACTAAAAACACAAAAATCAGCCAGGCATGGTGGCAGGTGCCTGTATTCCCAGCTCCTTGGGAAGCTGAGGCAGGAGAATTGCTTGAATCCGGGGGGTGGAAGTTGCAGTGAACCGAAATGCACCACTGCACTCTTGTCTGGGTGACAGACTGAGACTGCATCTCAAAAAAAAAAAAAAAAAAAAAGTCTCCTACAAGATGCCTGCCATGGCCTCATAAGTTGTTCTGTCGCCTAATCAATGATTCTTTGGAGCCATCTAGGGCTTTCTTAATGCTGAGTAGAGGGACTGTTTCCAGCAAATGTTTAGGAAACCTGCTTTGTGGAGATAGTGGTTCCCTAGCAATAATACCAGCCTGAACTTTCCTGAGCTATATTTTTTGTAGTTTAATCTACTAGATTGGATTAGGCTCTGACTGAGTTCCTTACACAAGCATTAAGGACAAGAGATCTAGAGAGAGATCACACCATCTAAAAGAAGTTGTCATATATCATATAAGAATGTCAGGATGAGTAGACTTATTTTAACTACTTGGAAAAGTTTATAAGATTCCCAAAACCTTTATACCTCCACACCTCTTTGTTATTTTTATTACCAACTGTATACTGTCCTATTATGATTAGCCAGAAAGTTCTTAAAATGGAAAGGATTTATGTGCATGTTTTTAGTGACAATAAAGAAAAAAAAAGCAGTGGAGTGAATATTTCTGCCTGGTCAGTGGGGGACCTAGGAGGGGAGAGTAGGCTGTAGCATCTTGTAGGCTGCATCTCAGAAGTCTATGGAAAGAGCAAAAACAGAGCGTGGGAGACAGGGGCAGGAGCCCTGTCAATAATAAGTCAATAATAGAAATTACCCTAGGTTTTCTTAGTATGCTAGAGACAAAGGAGTAGGTTTCCTGAATATAGCTAGATTGAAATTAATGCTTGTAAAAGTCAAGAAGATTTTTAAAAAGTATTTCCTAATTTATTCCTAATTTTAAAATAAAACAATTTTTCTTAGCAAGTTATCCTGACATCACAGGTATGTTACTTTGGTTAAGATTCTTAGATGAAGTGAATTGATTAACGTGAAAGTTAATTCATGAATCTTAGATATCAGCAAGTGAGTAGGATTTGGGAGTTGTTTGACAATATTTCTTATATATACTATTCGTTTTTCCTAAATCATCTGACTGCCAGTATTTCATCTTGAGAGTGGCAATTTAAAAAGGAAAAACATTTTTTCCCCTGGGCTTAGACTCCACTAAAACTTGTGGGCTGAACATTTTACCCAAATATAGACCTTTTAGTGATTAAGCTAATTTACTCTTTTCAAACTGTGACATCCTGTTTATAAGAAAGAAGACTTATAAAAAGTAATCTGAGCATGAACTAACTCTTCTAAAGTCAACATCTTGGTGAACTTATGTGTTAAATGAGTCACAAATATTTGGATGAAAATTTTTTCTGGTTTTGAAAGAGAAAGTACTTGGGAAAAAATGTCATTTTGGTTTCATTGAAATGGAAACATTTGAAAAAATGAAATTCACTGGTGAGCCTATCATGTAACAGGTTTACACACATATTTCTTAAGTCAGTTCTGTGAAGTTTTAGAGCTGTATCCTCCATGGGCCAACTCTTAACCATCACGAGATGCATTTATAATTATTCCCAGAAATGAGTTTTTAATGTTGCACAAAGTAAAATTTTTATAATATTTGAAAATAATATTATTTACTTTGTAAAATGTATTTGTAAAATTACTTTTGTCCCAAAAGAAAGCTAAACGATGCCTATTCAATTTATTTACCTGACAGAAAAATACTGTCTTTTTATTGACCCTTTATTATTTGAAAATGTCATCATGAGCAACTTACAATTTAATTTCTCTATAATAATGTTATACTCAGTATTTTATACTTGATTTTAATATATACTTGCAATTTATACTTGATTTTTAATATATACCTGCAACTTATTAGCAAAATTTAATTTCTCTACAATAATGTTATATTCAGTATTTTATACTTGATCTTTGATATACTTGCAATTTACTGGCTGAATTTTTGTGAATTGAGCAAATCTACGCTCTTTTAAGCACCTCCAGTCTCTATGCTGTTGGTCCTAAAATCCTTATCTTCTGCCCTGTTCTATTAAGTGTTAGATTTGCATTTAAGGATCTTTTTGGTTATTACCTCAAGCACTACAAACCTGTCAGTTCTCAGTTTTAATTACCTTTTTTAAAAAAGTCAATCTTTCTTCCCCTATTCAGTTACAATATTTGTGTAACCCACACTGTGGGTCTTTGGTCATCAGAGAGCTCTTCCTCTCACTTATCACAACAAGTAACTGGCCATCAGTCCTTGATGATTCGGCCTGTAAAATGACTCTTCTTGCCATCTCTGCCCTAACTCAGACACAATAATTTCTTAGCTAATTCAGAACAAAAGCTTCTCATGGGGCTTCCCTGTCAATTCGTTCTTCTCTGCCACTGGATCTTTCTGTGGAGATAGTCAAATATGAATATATAGGACTTGTCTCCCTAGAGACTTTTACTTATTCTCCATTAAGTTAAGATGAAATCTTTACAATCTGATACAGCCTACTTTTTCTAGATTTCTCTCTTCTACTTATCTGCTCTTTGGTCAAATACATGTGGAGATTTATCCATGACTAAAAGTCATTTGACTACACTATATATTTTCCACACTGTACTATTCCAAGTTTTGATCCTCATTACTTAAGACTCACTTTCCCATTCTGACTTTCCTTCTTCCAGAAGTAAAAATCGTTTCTTCTACGTCCTCTCATAGTGCTTTTGTATTCTCTTTGCCATCATGCAATATACCCCATTAAGGTTAACTATCTATATGAGGATTTCTTGATCTAAATTATGATTTTTTCAAGAGAGGTATTTGATTTCTTATTTGTGAAAATAAAAACAGTTTCACTGTTGGGACTTAATAAATGCCCCCATATTAATGGGGTACTGAACAAAGGGTGTGTTGAAATGAACCCAGATTCTCATAGGTATAGGTGTTGTTCCAAGTGGATGGAGAAGTTCCTCAAGCATTAGAGTTAAAAAAAAAAATAAAGAGCCTTGCGAATTTTTTTTTCTTGAGAGCTATGGTTTTATTTTATGACAGTCATGGGAATTTCTCAGAAAAGTCAGAGAGTGATGAAGTATTACCTGCAAATTTCTATTTGTTCTCATTCGAACCATTAAGTCATTGTCTCTGGCATTTGTTAGTGATTCATTGTACTGATGACTTTAAAATATGAACCATCGCTAGAGTTGTTCACTTGCTGTTCAGTTTGGCATTAAGTTGATTAGCTAGCATGTATTTATTGGCAATGAGGTAAATATGCTAAGTTAAATGCACACCAACAAAAGTATAATCGCTATCTTCTATTTGTTAAAATAGAGGTAGAAAAAGAAACTTAGTACACATAGAATAATTAAGTACAAGACTGAGATGGATTATATAAATGTAAATGAAACATGAAGCAAGGAAAAATCATGATGATCTGAAGAAGCAATGAAAGGTTTCATTAAGAAAAACTTAACTTGTTCTTGAAAAATAGGTAAGAATTACTTGAATGAAAATCAGAAATTCAAAATGAAGAAAATAATATAAGTCCATTGACAAGAATACTAGATTTCTATGTTTTGCAAACCAAAATTTAGTTGGTAATTTTAGCAATACCTAGATTGTTTACTTTTAAGAATATGAAGTTATTTTGTTCTACTTTGTTTTGTCTCCAGGTGGATCCGATATTGAATATCTGGACTTCTATAAGCCTGTCGTGTGGTTCTGGATCCTTGTAGGACTTGCTTACTTTGCTGCTGTCCTGAGCATGATTGGAGATTGGCTCCGAGTGATATCTAAAAAGACAAAAGAAGAGGTGAGAATTAAGAAGTGTGCAAAAACACTTCTATTTAGTTAATTCAATAAAGATTATTTTAAATTATGTTTACATTTACATTTAAAATATTTAAACATTTTAAAATGTTAATATTTTCTGTTTGGCATGAATTTGCTATATGAGACTATGAGCAAATATATGAGTTGTATTATTCACTTAGAAAATGTTTCTATGCCAATTGCTGTCTCAGAACTGAGGGCAATCTCTAATGAAAAAGGATGTAACTAAAAACATTTTCTTTGTTATTTCTTTTTCTTTTGTTTTCTTTCTTGTGTTCTCAAGGGCACAAAATAAATTTTATTCTGTAAAGAAAAATATAATAGGAAATATTTGTATCAAGAAATCAGGAGCATGAAATAGTGAATGTTTTAAATAATGTGGAAGGTTTTTTACCTTTAACTTATTTTATTTTTCTTATGTCTATATAAATTTGTACATACACATGTATATATATTCCAAAGCTGTATGAATTATGGCCGTTTTCCCTGTGTACAGATTTTAACAATTTTAAAAGTTGTCAATTTACTTATCTTGTACAACTATACTTATAGAAGTGAACATTAGAATTTTGACCCATGAAATTTTGGAAAATTTGAAATTTGAATATTGATTTTGAAATTCTATTGTTTGGAAATTAAATTTTGATTTCATATTTACATATCCAGGATCACTATTAGTTTGAATGTGACAGGGTAATGTTTAATTATGAAATGTGTATTTCTTGCTTCTGAGTCTTAGTCAACTTTGCTAATTGTTTCAAAAGAACAACAAATCTGTAAAACCTGTCCCTATAGTACCTATTGCCTTCCTTTAACTACCCATTCCTAGGCCACAGATATCAGTGTCAGACTCTTTGATGGCTACAAGTGTGAATTCTTTAAGCATACACCCAAAAGAAATAGAATAAGATAGAAACTGATGAAATTAACTTCCCTTTAAAAATGTTTTCTTTGAAAATTATGATGTAATTTTTTTGTTTTGTTTTGTTTTTGAGACAAAGTCTCTCTTTGTTGTCCAGGCTGGAGTGCAGTGATATGATCTAAGCTCACTGCAACCTCTGCCTCCCAGGTTCAAGTGATTCTCCCACCTCAGCCTCCTGAGTGTCTGGGACTATAGGCTCGCACTACCATGCCTAGCTATTTTTTTTTTTTTTTTTTTTTGTATTTTTAGTAAAGACAGGGTTTCATCATGTTGGCCAGGCCGGTCTAGAACTCCTGACCTTCAAGTGATCTGCCTGCCTCTGCCTCCCAAAGTGCCAGGACTGCAGGCATGAACCACCATGCCAGGCCAAGTCATATAATTTTTTATTCATATACAAGGTGCCTATGTGAACTAGCAAAAATGTAAATTATCCATACTTTACTTTGAGGATACCATATTTCCTAACTGGGAATTTACTTATTCAGTATGCATTAGTCTATATCTTAGTTGCATCATCAAATCGAAATATTTTTATTATAAACAAGTCAGTAAGACAATATGCTTGACACTATAATTTAAATTGTATGAAAAGCCTTGCTTTGAACAGGACCTATTCAATGGATTTGCCTCAACCTTAGGCTCATTGTATGTGGTGCGCATGTGTGAGTGTGGTGTTTGAGGGGGCGGATGGGGGATGGGAGAGAGAGAGAAATGTGATGGATGGTTATTCTTCATATGTACTTCATGTATATCTTGAGATGCTAAGGCAAAAAGTGGAAATTGTAGTTAGGGAATGTTTTGGATAACATAGCTAAAAAGAGAACTACTCAAACATCAAGCAATAATTTGAGTTTCAAATGGATTTGAAAACACATGCACACAAGCATGTATTTCTTAAATAAAATAGACTTGAGCAGAACCTATTTCATACAGTCAGGTAGTTAGGAAAAGTATTGTTTTGCAATACACAAATACACATATAATATTATAAATAAACCATGTATTATATACATACACACATACATACACACTTATATTTTAATGTTTTTGTGGTCCACAGTCTAAAAGTTTGAAAGCCACGAAGGCACAGATAGTACAGAGGAAAATTTTATATCTTTATTAATTGATGACATTGGTATAGAATATCTGCTTAAATGTTTAAAACTTGTATTATTAAAACACAGTGCTTTTTGTGATAGGACAAGCTGGGTCAAAGAATTAGCACACTTTTCCAGAGCAATGAGTCTGCTCTAGCTGTTAAAACAAAATATGACAGACTGGGTGGTATAACAACAGACTTTTTTTTTCCTCACAATTCTGGAAGCTAGAAGTCCAAGAAGGTGCTCGCAGGGTTGGTTTCTGGTGAGGCCTCTCTCCTAGGCTTGCAGGTGGTGCCTTTCCACTGTGTCCTCATATGGCCTTTTCTCTATGTGCATGCATGAGAGAGAGTGAGAGATCATGTGAGTATGTACACTCTGGTATATTTTTCACTTCTTAAAAGGACTCCAGTCCTATCGGATTAGGGCCCCACTTTCATGACCTCATCTAACTTTAATTACCTTCTTTAAAACCCTGTCCCCAAATGCAGTCACACTGGAGCTTAGGGCTTCAACATATGACTTTTGGGGAGACACAAATCAGGCCATAACACCATCTTTTCAAATAAATACAAATTTCTACATAACTGATTTATTCAAAATGAAAATCAAGACTGGGTGTGGTTGCTTAAGCTTGTAATCCTAGCACTTTGGGAGACTGAGGCGGGCAGATCACCTGAGTCCAGTAGTTTAAGATCAGTCTGACCAACATGGTGAAACTTCATCTCTACTAAAAATACAAAAATTAGCTGGGCATGGGGGTGGGTGCCTGTAGTCCCAGCTACTCAGACTGGTGAGGCAGGGGAATCCTTTGAACCTGGGAGGCGAAGGTTTCAGTAAGCGGAGATGGCGCTACTGCACTCCAGCCTGGGTAACAGAGTCAGACTCCATCTCAAACAAACAAACAAACAAACAAAAAAACAGGATTGTGTGCCTACTTATGAGTGATCTTCATGACTCTCAACTGAAAGTATGAGATGTAGCACTGTGTTTTCATGCTAGTTAAACATTGCAGGGGTTTTTTGTTTTGTTTTGTTTTGTTTTGTTTGTTTTTTCTTACCACACATCTTTTGGCATCCACCTAATATTCTGGGTAGCATGTGCTGTCTGGTGATTGCATCTGCCGAAAGCTCACCTGAGTCAAGGCTACGACCAAAGCTTTACGTGAACCATCCAAAGACGCAGCTGCTCTGGACAGGGGAGCCAGTTGAAATGGAGCTTTCAATTGGAGTAGATATGTGTATTTTCTGATTTATACTGTAATTTAGGGAACTGCAAAATGGAGTCATGAATTCAACATAGAGTATGAAGAAAGACGGGGAAAGGCCCCTTATAGTTTTCAAAATATCATCATGGCCAAAGTTTTTATGAACAGAATACTGTTAAAATTTCTAAAGCAATGGAAAATGATTACTATATAATTTTAGTTTTGCACTAACTCACTAAAGGTATAAATCAATAAAAAGCCAACTAAATATAATCTAGTTGTCATCTCTGTGTAGATGAACCAATGCCAGGTGACTGCTCAATAGGTATTCCTTACTTTCCATGCCCAAGTCATTCCGGGTACTGTTAGTTTTAAAAACTCCCAAAGTGTTAAGAAACAACAAGGTTATTTCTAGTTTTCAGTTTTGATGAATAAAAACACTAAACATTTTTAGTAACTGGGAATCTTCCTCACTAAAAAATTTAACTAGTACAAAGTATAAAAAATACAAAATTAAATATAGCTTCAAATTTTCCAAGTGATAATACTTGGACACATGCTTTCCCTGAATGAAAAGATTTTGGCTAATAACCCTAGTCTTATATTATTTTTTCAAAAACAAATCTGCTTAAACCATATTGGTTTAAGTATGAAAATATAGATCTAGTCATATATGCCCTTATTCCATTTCTGTTTTTTATGTTAAAACATATTGTTTCCAGCCAGGCGCTGTGGTTAACACCTGTAATCCCAGCATTTTGGGAGGCTGAGGTGGGCGGATCACCAGAGGTCAGGAGTTTGAGACCAGCCTGGCCAATATGGTGTAACCCTGTCTCTACTAAAAATACAAAAATTAGTTGGGCATGGGGGTGGGTGCCTGTAATCCCAGCTACTCCGGCTGAGGCAGGAGAATCACTTGGACCAGGGAAGGCGGAGGTTCCAATGAGCCGAGATCATGCCACTGCACTCCAGCCTGGGTGACAGAGCAAGACTCCATCTTCAAAAAAATAAAAATAAAACGAAAAATAAAATAAATTATGTTTCCAGTAAAGAATAGTTTTAATGAAATTATGTTTTGTTTTCCATCAACATGCTGAAATAAAACATGGTCTAGCTAATCCATCTGAAATATTTGAAGAGGAAATGATTTGTTGAAACATACTATATATTCAAAAGTGCCACATATAATTATAGTTGATCTGCATCAAGGAAAAAAATAATGAGCGCAGTAATTTTCCAGTTTTCCACGGAAACATATGCATTTCTGTAAAAGCGTTTGTCTATTTTTTTAGCTTCAGTGGAGGGTAGGCACATGTTTAACAGAAAGAATTGGTAAGTCAACTTATCTTTTTTATGAAACTGTGTACTATCTTCTGAGGAAATAATGTTTCCATTTATAAAATAAAGCTTATTTAGATATTCTGGATAATACAATAATACTGCTACCTGAGGGAGGCATAATAGAAATAAGATGTGACCACGAAACTCAGAAGGTAAAATCTGTGCTTGCTTAGGAAGAAAGCATGGAGCAGGGCGTCGTTACTACACACAGGGATACCTCAGGTTCCTACTGTTCACATTTCTTGAGCTTGAAAGGGCCTGTGATTTCTGCATACTTCTTCTATCGATGCCCATGTGCCAGTGTTTGGGTGTTCCTGTGCACATACGAGATAAACACCACCGTGGCCCACACCATAGCATGCTAGTGTTGTCGGGCCAGGTGGCACCACAGCTGGCCACAGTGAATTGATAGCCAGGCAATGCTTCTCTACCAATATCATTTCCTTAGTCTCTGGAGGTGCTTATGCAAATAGAGGCTCTCACTTTAGTAAGTTGGCCTTGTATTGTGTGAAAACTACACCCTTTGACTGGACAACGCTAGTGCCAAGAAGCCTTGAAAGACTGTCCCTGAATTTTTATTTCACCCCAATTTTGTGAAGGGGCCTGAGAATGTGAAAGAACATAGTTTTGTTTTGTTTTGTTTGGCTAATTACCTGGTGGCAGCATTTGGTCTCCTCTAAATTTCACTCTGATTGGCAATGACTCTTTCAGGAAAAGAGCTGGTACTTGGAGGCTCTTTATCTTGGCCAGAGATGAGCAATTAAGAAACAGTTGCACCCTGGGCCCCGGAAAGTTTGCATTAGATCATTTTATCATTCTTTCTTATGGGAGAAGTGCTTTCAATTTGAAAATGCCATTTGAATAGCTTAGACTTTATTCAGAAAACTTTACGGAGCCATGGAAGGATTTTAAGTAAGTGGAATGAATGATGTTGTCAACAGTGAGGAAGATGATTTAGTTGCAAACAAAGCTGGATTCAGGAAAATCAACTGAGAGAGTTACTGCAGGTATCCAGATAACTATCAAATGAAGGGTCTAGGGTAGCAGTGGGATAGAGATGAAAGTTCAGATTTCAAAAATATTTGTGGGATAAAAGGAATAGAATTTGGTGACCCATTAACTGTGCACAATAAAGAGAAAAGGAGAATGACATCCATAATTCTAACTTTGGGTAGGATTACAGAATGCTGGAAAATGAGAGATTTTGCAAAAATTGGAACAGTGAGATAGTTTTATGTTGGACATGTTATGATTGCAGACGTAACAGACATCCAGGTAGTTCAATTTTAGAAAATTGCATCTGCATGCCTGGAATGTAGGAGAAATTAAAGCTGGGAAGATAGTTTGAGGCCATCGCTACCTGAGAGCTGTGAGTACAGATGAATTCACCTAATGAAGATTTGTAAAGTAAGTCAATAGTGGAGTTAAAAACAGAACGTGGAGTAATACCTTCACTTAAGGTGTGGGATGTGGAGACTATGGACTGTTTAGCAAACAATGTAGTTAAATAAATTGATTTGTGGTTGGGTCTGTTGGAAAGGCAAAGGCATCAAGGTTTTGAAGAGAGGAAGATGGCTACAGTGATGGATCATATTGGCTAAAGAAAATGGTGAAGAAAATCCAAGGAAAGGCTGACATAATAGCATAAAACAGATGAAAAAAGTAACTAGAATTCCCCACTAGGTTATGCTCCTGATGCACCACTCTTGTAGAAAACCATGTAAATCTTGTTCCCTGGCATGGGTGCAATACAGTAGCTATATCTTAAGATAGTTCTGGTCACATAAAACACAATTTCAAAGGGCAACAGTCACGGTGTTTTTATGGAAATGGGAGCCCTTGGAACATGACTAACAGAAACCCTTGTGAATGGTGCCCTGGGGGAATTGAGCCATGGCATGGAGACCAGTTAGGAATTAGAATTATTTAATGTTGAGTTCCTAAATTATTAATTCATTCAAAAAGTGCTATTAAGTTCTTACTATGTGATGAGTGCTGTATTGGGTGCTGGGAGTAACTCTTCATCTGTGGTAGTTTGAAGTCCATCTCTTTATTGGGATGATTGCACAGGTGGTGTGTTTGCTTACTGATCTTTCTAATGCTTGCTTTTACTTTTCTTCCTCCAGTGCTGGAAAAAGGAGCTTATTGGAGAACACTTGTTAACATAGCCTGCTTTTACTTTTTTCTTTTCTTTTTCTTCTTCCCACCCTCCATCACTCTCTTCCTTTTTTCTTTGATCTTCAGACTATATGTCAGACTTTGTAATTATTGCTTTGATTTCTATGATATTGTAGGGCAGGGGGGGCAATACTGTTTGGTACAATTTTTCTAGCAGTGTTTCTTACTGTTATTGTTCTCTTACTGAGATAGTCAAGTAGCTATAAATGACGACTTGAAATTGGACTATGGGCATAGTATTCATTGACCGTAAAACTTCTCAGGTTTATGTCTTACATATGTAACTCTTCTTTGGCTAAAGGATAAGAATAATATAAAATAGAAGCAGGAAGTGTCACGATGGGCTATTCACACTAAAGCATACCATAAAGGGCCCATCTTCTCTTTCCCACGGGGAGAAGGATGTCCTTCGCTATGTGATGGGGAAAAGATCAGAGCAATCAGATTTTGAGGTTCATCTGCTGGTCAATGTTGACTCTGCCTAATCATGCAAAGGAGAAAGTTCTTTCTCTCTCCAGTCACAGCCTGAGTTCAGCAAGTTGTTGTCTATTTAGTAAATAGGCAATTGGAGAGGAGAATAAAACAAGGCAAGAATTAAATTATGCTTGAAGGCAACATTAACTGCCAGAAACCCAGACATGTCTGATTTCTAAGTAAATTGTATGAGCAGTCATTTCTGCAGAACCGAGACCCCAAATTATATCTCTATATAGCCTCACTATTATGTTGCATGCTATGAACATTTGTGGTTCTAACTTCAGGGAGGCCTTAATAAGTCAAAATGTATACTAAAAATGAAATAGGATCTGAGGACCTTCAGAAATGGAAACACTTCTCTTCTAGAACACATTTTAAGTTATTTCCCTTTTAGTATTAAATGAGATAATCATGTGTAATGCACAGCTGTCAAATAATAATGGCTAATAAGGAAGCAGAAACACACAGAGGTACAGTGACTTGGGAAAGGTTGTACAGCTGGTAAAGCGGAAGAATCAATAATGATCTCAGATAGCTTGACTCCATGGCCCAGCTTTTTAACGTTTTAGCTATGCTGCTTCCCAATTGCTCGCAATGTTTCTTATCTGTTGTTGTTATTGTTTATTTCTGCCTCTGCCTTCTCATCTCACTTCTTCCCGTCCTTCCCCATTCTTTTCTTCCCTCCTTCCCTTTCCTCTTCCTGTCTCTTCCCTCCTCCTTCTTTCCTCTTTTTGCCTTATGTGGGTAATATTGACTCATCAGAAACATGTGCCCAAGGCTTACCCATCTGTTACTGTGTAACTACAGAGAAGAGCTTTGTGTATTTTAATTTGATTACTAATTATTTATGGTATAGATCAGTGAAATCTTGAAACCTAAAATTTTTACATTCTTTCAAGTGAAAAGAAGTGATTTGTATGATTTCTGAAAAGTGAGTGGGTTTTGAGGTCAACGAAACTGAGATTTAATTCTATCTCAACTATTTACTAGCTCTGCAAACATCACCAAAATGTCTAATCTCTTTTGAATCCGTATTTCTTTTCTGATAAAATTAAGGTATGGTATCTCCTTTATGAGTTTGCTGTGAAGATGTGGTGAGGAGTGTATGTGATGTGTCTGACTGCTTACTGAATGTTTGTTTCTTTCCACATGGGTTTCTGAATAAATTAATATCAAATTATCTCAAATCAAATAATTTTATAAAGTTCTAAGACTATATATATATATTATCATCATATATTGCTCTATGTAGAGCATAAAATATCATGAGTGCTTATAGGTCTAAACATTTTACCTGGTTGAAATAATAAGTAAACACAAAAGAAACGATAAACAAACAAACAAAAACTATTGAAGGTGTCTATATTGCTAGAATTTAATCACAAAACCAGAGTCCAAAATAGCCTAGTAAAAAAATGAATATAGAAATTTCAAATATGTTGAATATTCTATGGACTTTTAAAAGACTAGTTTCTACATTAAATGTTCCTAAAATCTACTCAGATCCTCATTTTTTTTTTTTTCTTGAATTAGACCCACAAATTTTCTAGTGTCTTACTGTCTCAATTGAGGTAGAACCTGTCTGGATTCTTCCTCTTATTAAACCAAGAGGCAGTAGCTCAATTGTTTTCTTAAAAACTAAAAATGTGCAGGAAGATTACTTTTGTTTTCTTCCTTTTTTTTTTTTTTTTTTTTTAAATTTTAGGTTGAATTCTCAGTACAAATTGTGACTTTTTTTTTCTCTTTGATTATGTATTTCACAGAATGTCATCTGGTAATGGAAGTTCAGAATAATTTTTTTCTATTCCTTTGTAAATAATAGGGAAATAAGTTAATAGTTTCTGCCTCAAAGCTCCTTATAAGTAATTTCATTTTCTTTAGCTAGAGAGCACATTATGAGGATTTAGTGCATCAATATACAATATTATTTTTCTTTTTTGACTATTTTGAGACTGTTATCTGTTTTGAGAAATTGTGTTAGGAAAACTGGCCACCATGAACTTGGCTTTCAAAATTGTTTTTGGACTTTCTTCAGCAAACCAAAGTATTCCACTTGCCTGTATTCAGAGCTAAAAAAATCACATTTTACAAAAAATCAAACTATGTTTGCTGAGAACAGAAGAAAATGTGTTTTCAAACATGGCTCAAAATGAACTTGGTTTTAGCTCCTCTTTAAGATGGCTTTTTCTAAATGAATATTAGCTTGTGATTGGTTGGGACCAAGAGTGGGGGGCATTTTGAATAATCAAATCAGGGATTATTTAATCATCTTTTGCAACAAAGTATGATGATTTGTTTAGCGTTCAGTGGATGACACTCTAATTGTAGTAAGAGAATTTAGCTCTTCCTGCCTCAAACTTGATTTGAACCAAAAGAACGGCTTCTAATAAACGATGCATGTGCATGTGTGTACACGCACATGTGTGCCCGTGTGTGCAGGTGCACACACATAAAACCTCTTATTTCAAAACAAGATAGAATGACTATTCTTTCTCCAGCAAAAGTGCTAGCCATCAGTATTGATCATGAAATACTTTCATTTGATTCTTTCCAGATACATATTAGGATTATACTTCCTCTTCTTTTCTTTCCTTCTTTTCTTTTCTTTTCTTTCTTTCTTTTTTTTTTTTTTTTTTTTTTTTGAGATGGAGCCTTGCCTTGTCACACAGCTTAGAGTGCAGTGCCATGATCTCGGCTCACTGCAAACTCTGCCTCCTGGGTTCACGCCACTCTCCTACCTTAGCCTCCTGAGTAGCTGGGACTACAGGCGCCCACCACCACTCCTGGCTAATTATTTTGAATTTTTAGTAGAGACAGGGTTTCACCATGTTAGCCAGGATGGTCTCGATCTCCTGACCTCGTGATCCACCCATCTCAGCCTCCCAAAGTGCTGGGATTACAGGCATGAGCCACCGCGCCCGGCCCTACTTCCTCTTCCTTTTTGTGTTTGGTGCCATATAAACAGATCTGGCCAAGGATTTGTGGGCAGAATTCATGTGAGTGAATGGGAGAAAATTTTTTATTTTATTTACTTATTTATTTATTTATTTATTTTTGAGAGAGAGCTGGAGTGCAGTGACGCAATCTTAGCTCACTGCAACCTCTACCGCCCAGGTTCAAGTAATTCTTCTGCCTCAGCCTCCTGAGTAGCTGGGACTACAGGCACACACCACCACACCTGGCTAATTTTTATATTTTTAGTAGAGACAGGGTTTCACCATATTGGCCAGACTGGTCTCGAACTCCTGACCTCATGATTCATCTGCCTCGGCCTCCCAAAGAAGTGCTGGGATTCGCCTGGCCAGGAAGAAGGTTTAATTGCATCTGTGAGTGCCTCAAGATCCTCTTGCCCTCTAGCACAATTACCATAGGAGATCATGGATGCCATGTCAGCCTGGGTCCCTGAGTAACTACACTGAGCAGAGCCCCTTGCTGACTTGTGGATATTTAACCAGAACAAGAAATTAACCTTTGTTGCTTTAAGCCACTAAGATGAAGGGGTTATTCATTCTATATTATAACCTTTGCTATCCTGATTAATTTGATAACACACCGTAATCATTGTTTCTCTAATTCAAGGACAGAATTACAATGATAATATTATTATTTTAATAATACTATTATTTAAGGAAAAAGTTAAAATAATAATTTTGGAGATTTAGACTTTATATGCCATGTTTATATTTGGTAAGTTTTACATTAGCTTCCAAATCTCTGACAGGCTTAGGTGTATTATCTACATTATCTTACTTAAGATTCACTAGTAGTTTTAGTAAAACTGAAGCATCAAGGTAAGAGTCCAAGTAAAATAGAGCAACCTGCCTTTTAACTCTTTATGTGCTGTAAATTCCAGAGACCAGGTCCTATAAAAAGGCAGTTTCTGCTCTCAGCCTTACTGTTATCCCTGTTTCTGATTCTGTATACACATACGAGATTGAGTCCAGTGATGCTGAATCTGTTTTGTATGTAAATTTCCATAAGAAGAAATATTGAACTGAATGTGTTTTCATAAAATCAATGCATAATATCAAAGCATTCAGACATGGAAGAGTAGAATACTCTTATATAATATTATTTTTGAAATTTATTAAGTTGAATTATGTGAAATTATTGACATTCAGCTGTTTTTGACCTTAAAAATCACAGTCTCACTTGATTCAATGTAATATTCTAAGGAAATATATTTGAAAATCATATTTACAAGTACTATTAAAATCTATTCACTAGATTATAGCCTTTACATTAGGCAAAATCATATTTGGCCACACATCTATGCTATATTTTCTTTACTCATTAGTTAACAAAAACTTTTCAAAATCCTATTCTGATTACATACAGACTATGGAATAATTATTGCATCTCAACTCAACAGACCAATGTGTTGCACTTGCATGTTACACAAATCTCTACCTTTTAGATTTGTCATGTGTCCCTCTAAAACTATCACTCCAGTTTTCCCTCTTCTTTGTTCACATGGGCACATCATAACTGCTTCTCCTGCTGCTGAAGCTCTCTCTGGGGCCATGACACTGTAATAATGAATACTGATTCCTCACTTTATTCCCTATAACACAGTTCATATAAGACTGAAACCGATTATAACTTTATAGAAGTCCTACAGATAATTTAAGGAAATTACAGAGCAGAAAATAAAAACTTTGTGCTTGTTGATCAGAGAGGGCTGCTTCTAGAATATCTTGGCTATCTTCTTAAAGAACCGCCTCTTGGTCATTTCACTTCTCAGTCTTTATAGGGCTCTGCTTACCACTCCAGATAAATTCGTTCTATTGGATATCCCCTCCCCTGCGGTACAGAGGCCACACTAGCAGAAGACCAGTTGACACAATGATAATGTATGTGCAAATATACTCTCCCCCAAATGGAGATAGCTTTTTAAATCAGGGGTCCCCAACCCCTGGGCTGAAGACCAGTACTGGTCCATGGTCTGTTAGGAACCAGGCCGCACAGCAGGAGGTGGATGGTGGGTGAGTGAGCATTACTGCCTGAGCTCTGCCTCCTGTCAGATCAGTGGCAGCATTAGATTCTCATAGGAGCAGGAACCCTATTGTGAACTGTGCATGTGAGAGACCTATGCTGCACACTCCATATGAGAATCTAATGCCTGCTGTTCTGAGATGGAAGTGTTTCATCCTGAAGCCATTCCCCCAACTCTGCTGGTGGAAAAATTGTCCTCCATGAAACCGGCCCCTGGTGCCAAAAAGATTGGGGACTGCTGTTTTAAATGATTGACTGTGACACTGGCTGTCTTAGTCTGTAGCACACGCATTTGAATTGTTTCCTCATGTAAGGTTGTTCCCAAGAATGATGGACAGGTACTTGACTTACACGTCTGTGAGTAAACAAGCAAATAAATAAACAAATATGCTCAGCAAAGTAGTCACTTTCACAATGAAGGAGGTTTTACTACACTGATAAATTCTAGCTCCCATTCAGCATATCAAGTTACTTTGGAGTCCTAAAATGTCTGGTTTTTCACCTTTAATTAAACAGCAACAGAAGCATATGAAAAAAAAGTTAAATAACACTGATCATTAGAGAAATGCAAATCAGAAGCACAATTAGATACTATTTCATACCATCAGAATGGCTATTATTGAAAAGTCAAAAAACAACAGATGCTGGTGAAGTCGTGGAGAAAAAGGAACACTTATACACTGTTGATTGGATTGTAAATTCCTTTAATCATTGTGGAAAGCAGTGTGGAAATTCCTCAAAGAGCTAAAAGCAGAACTACCATTTGACCCAGCAATCCCATTACTGGGGGTATATACCTAGAGGAATATAAATCATTCTATTATAAAAACACATGCATGTGAATGTTCATTGCAACACTATTCACAATAGTAAAGACATGGAATTAATGTAACTCCCATCGATGACAGAATGGATAAAGAAAATGTGGTACATATGCACCATAGAATACTACACAGCCATAAAAAAAATGAGATTATATCTTTTGTGGGAACATGGATGGAGCTGGAGGATATTATCCTTAGCAAACTAACGCAGGAACAGAAATCCAAATACTGCATGTTTTCACTTATAAGTGGGAGCTAAATGATAAGAACTTAACACAAAGAAGGAAACAACAGACACTGGGGCCTACTTGAAGGTGGGAGAAGGAAGAGGAACAGAAAGATAATTATTGGGTACTGGGCTTAATACCTTGGTGATGAAATACTCTGTACAACAAACCCCCATGCCACGTGTTTACTTATGTAACAAATCTTCACATGCATCCCCCATCCTAAAATAAAAGTTTAAAAACAAAACAAAAACAACAAAAATGCTTCTCACATCTTGCAGCTGTTTGTTCATAACCACTCTAGTTTTGCTATTTTCATAAGCTCCCGACATCAGCAAGCACTTCAGTATCTTCTGAGAAAAATGCTATGTATGAAATATTGCCCTAAAGCTAGGTAGAAAATAAATTTTATTGGGAAATCTTACTATATAAAGAAATCCATTTTCAGAATTGGAGACTGTGAGTATAAATATGATGATTTTTTTCAAAGAATTTCTCACAAATGTCAAAGTTTGTAATATGTCAGTGGCCCCTTCAATTTCCCTTTGCCTATTCTTTTGTTTTATTTTGTTTCATTTTAAGATGGAGTCTCTCTCTGTGGCTCAGGCTGGAGTGCAGTGGCACAATCATGGCTCACTGCAACCTCCGCCTCCTGGGTTCAAGCAATTCTCCTGTCTCGGCCTGCACAGTAGCTGGGATTACAGGCACCTGCCACCACGCCCAGCTAATTTTTGTATTTTAGTAGAGATGGAGTTTCACCATGTTGTCCGGGCTGATCTCAAATTCCTGACCTCAAGTGATCCACTTGCCTTGGACTCCCAAAGTGCTGGGACTACAGGTGTGAGCCACTGTGCCCAGCCCTGTTGCCTATTCTTGAGAAACTATTTCTTTTAGTGAGGGCAGTTTTTATGATATCTAGTTTTTTTATATGTATATATATATAATATACACACACAGTATACATGTACACTATAGATATACTATATACAAATATGTACTATATATTATGCACTATATTACTATACATAAATATATACTATAAATATATAGTATATATTATATATATATTCCGTGCATGTACATATGTATGTGCGTGTGTACACACGTACACACATGTATAAATTCATCTTAGCTCTCATTCGTGTCATTTCTACCACACTTTGAGAACCTGATGAACGGATTTAACTTAAACATAACTTTGATTTAATAACTACTGTTTCATGTTCAGTACATGATTCTGAATGAACAGGCAAGGCAGCAAGGTCATATATAAGCAGGGCAGGGTAAGAATTGCTTTCCTATTTTGAAGCTTCATGAAGGGCAGTATGCAAACTATGCAAGTTCAACAAAAGTCAATATAGTATGAGTATAGAAAAAATAATGATTTTGCTGAATAGTGTCTCTGATCTGCAAGTTGAGGACTATTATGAAGAGATGCATAGCACTAATGATTTCATTACATGAGTACTCATTGACTTGTTTGTTCATAGACATGTTTTGATTGTCCATGATATGTCAGGCATTTTACTAGGTATTGGGAATACAGTTTTATGTATATAAAACTTTATATATATATACACACACACCATATATATATACGCACACCATATATATATATACATCATATATATACTCTCTCTCTCTATATATATATATAGTGGCATTTCCCTCAAGGAGAAATTTATAGGTACAAGGGAGTACATAAGCATCTACTAACAATCACTACAGGGTAGATACTGTAATAGAGATATACAGAATATGCTTTACATGCAATGGTGCACAAAAATGGGAATTACTAAATTTAACTGGGTGAACTGGGGAAAATTGCATAAAGAAGGTACTACCCCGACTTATCTTGTTCTTTCCTGTTTTGCGTTTCATCTATCAAATCGTCCTACAACAGTGATCTGAGAATGTATCCAGAATCCAATCACTTGTCACTTGTTTCTTCATTTTTTCCTGTGCCACCATGAGCTCACAATATATTATTGCAGGGACCTCCTAGCTTTCACCTTTGCTTTATGTAAAGTCTGTTTTCAACAAAGACGCCAGAATAATCCTTTGAAACATGAGTTGTATCATGTTATTTCTCTGGTTGGAAGTTTTTGATGGCTTCCCTTTTTCCTCAGAGTAAAAGCGAATGTCTGTAAAGCAGCATAAAAAGTTTTAGATGATCCAGCCCCCTTTCCTCCAGCCTCGTCTCTTCCTCTTCTCTTTCTGGGTGCTCACTCTGTTCCAGCCTAGCTAGTCCCTTGCGATTCCCCCAGCACACCAGGAATGCTCTTGTCCTGCTGCCTTTGCACTGACTGTTCCCTCTGTTAGCAGTGCTCTTTTCCCAGGTATGGCTGGCTTGCCTCCCTGGCTCACCTCCCAACATCGTCAAGTCTTTTCATCAAATACCATTTGTCAATGGGGCCCACTTTGGCCATTCTATTTAAGATTGACACTCCTTTTCCCCAAGCACCCTTGGTTCTCCCTTCCCTGTTCTGCATTTTCATCATATTCACCAACGTCTAACATTCTAGACAACATACTGACTTATCACGTGCCATTGTCTACTGGCTGTCTCTCTTCCTAGAAGGTATTTCTCAGAAGACAAGGAATTGTTGCTGTTTCGCTTTATCAAAATCAAGAGAAATGGTGTTTAGCATATAATAGGCACTCAATAAATGCTTGTTGAATTGAATGGATGAATGGGTGTAGAGAGAAAATGATTCAACTTCGAAGCCATAGAATTCAGAAAAAAAAATGGATAAATCTTTAATAATGTAGACATTTTGTTTTTCATGCTTATTTCCAATATTAGTATATCTCTATCTCACTGATAAAAGTTGAACAGCTAAATTTTCATCTCTGTCAAACTAGAGATGAGATTTTAATTTTGTTCATTTTTTAAAATGTTTTCAGTAGAACTAAAGTATACTTATTTTGGTGGTTTATATTTATTCTATTATTGCTTGCAGATATAAAATCAATGACAATTAATATTTAAGGAAAGATTAATTTTATATTTAAATAGCTTGACAAATAAGCTACTTAAAATTTTCAAGAGGCTAAAATGATTAATGTTTTAATAAAGAAAATCTTGAGTAATTATCGTAAGAGGTGGAACAAAGTTTGATGTATCAAACAAGAAGCTAGTTCAAAACTTAGTCTATAGCTGCAGCAAAATGTCAGGAATATTTCATTTTTATTCCTGATGTGACGGTTTTATGGCTGGAAGTTTTTTTGCGTTTTTAATTCTTTTGTTGTTTTACTTTTAAATAATTGGTCCTTAGGATTCCCTGTCTTCTAGCTAAAGAGTACCTACTTCCTACATGTGAAAAGCCCCTTATAACAGTTGATTCTATTTTAAGTATTAGTAGCATTTTCAAGAAGGTTTTTTAATATTTTCAAATTTTCTAAACTATGTAAAATGACAAATTTGCTGATCTGAAGGGCATGTATTTGATTTGAAAGGTGAAATCTATGGCTGAGTAAAGAAAAATGCAGGCAGGAAGGGCTACTTTTATCTAGAGAACAATAAGCATAGTAATAGTATTGGATAAAGTGAAAGGGTGCTTAAAGAAAATGTGTTCTTAACATGAAATTAATTCACTATGGTTCTCCAAATGAGGAACTGGTATGTTTTTCCAACCTCTCCAATGAGAAAATATAGTTACCTTTGATGGATAATGCTAAATAATCTACTGCTTCTATTTTTAACTTAAAAACTTTTGCTCAGAAATGCTGGCTTCACAATGATTGTTAATTCCAAATAATACAAGTTTTCTTCTTCCGGTGGAACTTAGCAGGAATGTTCTTTATTAGAGATGATATGTCTGAGATTCCCTTTGATCCACTTAGGAATTCTGAATGAGCAGCTCCAGGAAAGTATTAGTTCTACCTCTCTCTCCCTTTGACAGGGTTACATACTAAAAGATCTTTGGAGTACTGATGCTATTTTTGGCACTTGAATGCTAATGTGGATATTTTATATTAGTGTTGCATTAAGGACTACATGTAAAACAAGTCAGTATGTTTTTTCACAGTTCGAGAGGGAAAAGTGAGGGGGACTGATGCTTGTCTGGAATAAATGCATTCCTGACTTTGAGACATCATGCAGTTTACACATTATCCAAATGGAAATGTTTTATATAGTTTTACATCCAAGACAGACAATGCTTTTGTTACTCTGCATTTTACCAGTGGGAATACTCACACGCTTCCTGCAGTTCTTTTTGTGCAGCGGGAAGGTAATGGTTTTTTGAAGGGAGGCCTAAGAAAAAATTGCCAACTGAAAGCACTCTTCTTATGTTAAATAAGCAGATTAAACTTTATAAAACAATTATCCTGGGCTGGGCGCAGTGGCTCATGTCTGTAATCCCAGCACTTTGGGAGGCTGAGGTGGGTGGATCACCTGAGGTCAGGAGTTTGAGACTAGCCTGGCCAACATGGTGAAACCCAGTGTCTACTAAAAAAATACAAAAATTAGCCCAGCATGATGGCGCATGCCTGTAATCCCAGCTACTTGGGAGGCTGGGGCAGGAGAATCCTTTGAACTCGGGAGGCACAGGTTGCAGGGAGCCGAGATCATGCAATTGCACTCCAGCCTGGGTGACAAGAGCAAAACTCTGTCTCAAAAAAAAAAAGTTATCCCAATTTCACTATAAAATTACTATTAAATAAATTACTAATTAATTACTATTAAATGAATAGTAATTAGCTAAAGCTGAATCTCATGAAACAGTATTTCCTTAAAATACACAGAGGAATTGTTAGACGTGTAAATTTGAAATTGCTTGTAGATCACCCCACCTTGCCAAATCAACCCAAGGATTTATGATGAAAAGTGTAGATTCTATAAATTAAAAGCAACTAACTAAAAAGTGTTGTCTCAAAAGTTCTTGGGTAATGTCAAAGCTCTAGAATTGTATATTTAATAAATATTCTATCTTAACCAATTTATCCTATTGTCCATTTGTGGGTCTTTGCATTCATCTCTAATACGACACTGCTAATTGAGGCCAAAACAACTCTACATTTATATTTCTACACCATTGCCTCTTTGAACCAGTTTACTGTTACAAATATGTTCTATTTATCCACATTCGACATCTGTATTAGTCCATTCTTGCAATGCTATAAAGAAATACCTGAGACTGAGTCATTTATAAAGAAAAGTTTAATTGGTTCACCGTTCTGCAGGCTGTACAGATGCATGGCTGGGGAGGCCTCAGGAAACTTACAATTATGGTGAAAGGCTAAGGAGAGACAGGCATGATTTGCATGGCTGCAGCAGGAGGAAGAGAGAGTGGGGGAGGAGCTACACACTTTTAAACAACGAGATCTTGCAGTAACTCACTCACTATCACAAGAACAGTAAGAGTGAAATCCGTCCCCATGATCTAATCAGCTCCTACCGGGTCCCACCACCAACACTGGAATTTACAATTTGACATGAGATTTGGGTCAGGACAGACACCCAAACCGTATCAACATCCATGAATAGCGTCGTATCCTTGTGTTTACTAAAGCTCTGAGATAGCTGGGTATGTTGTCTCACAAAGCAATCATGGTCAGGCTCAGTGACCCGTGCCTGTAATCCCAGCACTTTAGGAGGCCAAGGCAGGTGGATCCCTAGAGCGTAGGAGTTCAGGACCAGCCTGGGCAACATGGCAAAATCCTGTCTTTACAAAAAGTACAAAAAAATTGCCTGGTGTGGTGGCATGCCTGTACCCCCAACTACTCAGTAGGCTGAGGTGGGAGGATGACTTGAGCCCGGGAGGTCAAGGTTGCAAGGAGCCCAGATCATGCCACTGCACTTCAGCCTGGGCAATGGGAGTGAGACCTTGTCTCAAAAAAAAAAAAAAAAAAAAAAAAAAAAATTGAAAAACCAAAAACTAAAAAAAAAAAAAAAAATTCCTGTCTATATGGATTGTGCCTTATTGGAGAAACTGGCAGTTTGAAGGTATTTTAAAACTAGAGAAAAATGAACTGGTTAGTTCTCTCCCCCTTTCTCTTTTCCTGGCAGTCTTTATCTTCCATTATTCGAAATGCATGAGCACCCAACTTTTACATCTGAAAGAAAGATGATAAGGAGGCTAGTGAGGGAGAAACTTGGGAATAGTTAAAGCCTTTGAGAGCTTTGTTATGAGCCTTGAAGGTGTTAAAATCAGACAAAGACAAAAAAGTTCCTTCTCACTAAGCATTGAGATAATGAAGCTAATGAAGCTGGGAGGAATTTTTTTTTTTTTTTTTTTTTTTTTTTTTTTTTTTTTCAGTTAATAGCAAATAAAAGGTAATGGGTAATAGTGGTAAGGCACCAGGAGAGGCATTTGAATTGTCTTTGCTTCTCCTCTGCCTCTTCTCTCCTTCTTGAATATTTCTTACCCCTTTATTACTTGATGTAATATAGGCTTCATAGAATAACTAGACCAAGGTTTAACAGAAACCCATTGTAACACAGCTCCCTGTTAAATGGCTTCATAGAAGCCATTTTTTTTTTTCAGTTAATACCAAATAAAAGGTAATAGGTAATATTGGTAAGGCACCAGGAGAGGCATTTGAATTCTTTGCTTCTCTTCTGCCTCTTCTCTCCTTCTTGAGTATTTCTTACCCCTTTATTACTTGATGTAATACAGGCTTCTTAGAATAACTAGACCAAGGTTTAACAGAAACCCATTATAACACAGCTCCCTGTTAAATGGATAAAAAAAAAAATAGGTCAAATCGTGTTCTCTAAAGCATAAAGTGATATCATAAGTGCTACATATGAAAGTTTGCCTGAGGTGACTAGCAGTGGGAGTGAAGGAGTTCCATTTCATTTTCTCTCTTGTCACAGTCCTTGACTTTTCATGGAATATAAGTAGATGCTTTGGACAGCTCCGATGGCCACAGACAAAGAATGGCCATGTGTGTGTCCATCATGCTACCTTAGGATACTGTTTAGGAACATTTTTTAAAGGACACTGAAGTATAGCTCTTTGATTTCCTTTCACAATGGAAGAGTCCCATATTTTATCGTTACATTCAGAGGCATTATTCTTCCCCATATTCCAAATTCAGAAGTCATCAGTGGACACAGCTGGGGAGACAGGCCCACGGCACTTCTGATCTGTTTCACCAGGTTCAGGGTAAGCCCCTGCACTCTTCTGGGGTTAGATGCCAGCCTTGCCTTCCTGCCACCTCTACAATATTTCCATTGCCCTTTATTTTATTTTCTGCCTTTTCTTCCTGTTTCTTAGGCATCCTCATTACAGTTTAGCCAAGTTAATTAAAATACAGCAGCATGCTTGTAAGACAGGGCATGTCCTGCGCAGTGAGCAGCATTTCTGTAGAACTAATTTGGCAGTGCTATATTTAGTTTGGGAAAGGCAGCTGTGAGCATTCACTTAATGTGCATGAATACTTTGCATTATTAGACCCTCTCTGCTCCTTTTACTTGTTGAAATCGGATGAGGGATATTTCTGATTTTGCATTGTTTTCCAATTTTGGTTTATTTTCTTGATTTCTGAACTTTTTTTTTATATATTCATAAAAGAATAAAAGCATGATTGATTGTAGTCCAGTTTAAAGATGGTGTTGAAAGGACTCTGTGGACTAGCACTTCATAAAGTAACCACTAATACAGAATATATATTAATATTGTATATTAGATAATATGTAATATATTCTATAATGCATCTATATTATGTGTTATATTGTATATTATATGATATAATATATATTTTGTATATCATAGATTAGTATATGTAATATAATAATATATTAATATGTAGTATTTTATACATAATGCTATTATATATACTATGTATGTTACTTGTATGTTATATAAGATATATATAATATATGGAATGTTGTATTTCTATTTCCAATACAAATAGAAATTCAAGCCACACATGTAATTTTTAATTTTCTAATAGTCTTACTAAAAAGTAAAAATAAACACGTGACATTAATTTTAATAATATGTTGTATTTAACCCAATAGCATATCTAAACTACCATAATTTGACATGCAAATATTGAATAATATAAAAGTCATGAGTGAGATATTTTATGTTCTTTTTTAACAATAAATCTTCAAAATCGGTGTATATCTTACACTTAGAGCTCATCTCAAATCAGACTGGCCACATTTAAAGCACCCAGTAGCCACAATGGCAGTGACTGTGAAGCAAACAGCACAGCTATAGACTATGATTAGAATTGCTGGCAGTAACCTGTCTTAAACTGAAGCTGTTTCTTCTGTGCTAATGATAGAGATTGTGTTTTTCCTCCTAGAAATTTTATGGTCTGTAATTGATATCACTGAAAACAGAAAGAAGAGGAGTAAAAGACTAACTGCAGGGACGATGAAATAAATGTATAAATACACATTACTTATTTTTTTCCAAATCTAAAACAAGTCTTGGAAAATATCTTTGGGCTTATATTTCTTTTACTGCCTGGGTATTTCATTTTATCCAGTGTCAAAGTGAACACTGGCTCATCAGTGGATTGTCAGTTATTTCAGAGGATTGCTATAAATGTCCACCACCCACACCCGTGCAATTGTACATGGGAGAGTTTACTCTTAAGACAAATTTCTGGAAGTAATTTCACCTTTGAAAAAGAAACTGGAGAAATCATTTTCCTGGATCTGCTTAAACCATGTTGAATATTTTCTCCCACATTCCATTAGGCAGAGTTTAAATGTGATAAAGATATTATTAAACCAGTGGGGCACGTATTTAGATATACATGCATCAACCTCTGAAAACAACAGCAACAAAGAACCACAAAATGAAAACTTGTTCTTCTCTCCCTTCTTTATTACTCACTTCTCATCTTCCTTTTCACACTCTTAAACTCTCCAGCTGCTCATCTATAACTTGCACTGACACTAATTCTGGTAACTAACTTGATCAGAGACTACTTTAGCCCAAGAAACCTAAATAATTTCTTCCCTTGATTTCCCAGGAAAAAGAAATCTGTCACTTCTTGGAACAGAATTTGCAATATGAATGCAAACTAGATTTAATGGCTTTAAATTTTAAAATAACCACCTTTAGTTTATTGAACTGGATTTTTGAACACTGATAAGTCTGGTTTAATTATTATGATGGACTTAGGGTAGTTTAAAGAAAAAGCAGTTAATTTTATCTGCACAATTCAGGGTTTTAAAGTTCTGTTGGGCAGCCATTATATTTCAGGCACTGAGATTGAAGCTGGAGATAGAAAGATGAATAGGACACAGTCTCAGCCCTCAGTGACCAGAGTCTAATACGAAATGTGATGATAGACATGAACCAGTAGACATGATGCAGTGCTAGAATAGCAGTCCAAAGAACAAATTCGTAAGGCCCTGGGACAGTGAAGAGATGATGTTTCACAGGGAAATAGAGGAGTGAAGTAAGGAGTCAAAAGGGGACCACTTCACTAAGGCACTAATGAACCAACTGTCCGCAAGACTTAATGCAGTCACAGTATAGGATAATAGTGAAAATACAGTAAAGCAGCTGGAATGATTAGAGTTGTGGTTGAGATTCGATCCACTCTATGAACCTGGGAGTGGATATTGATCTACAGCAAAGGTTAAAGTGCTGGAAAATCTGAAGGTGAGTCACTGACAGAGAAATGGAAACTCCCCCAAGAGGATGGCAGTAGCTGCTGGGAAGGGGAATATTTTTTAAATCAACCACTTATTTACCACCTCAAATTTAACATAACCCACATGGAATCCTAGTATCGCTCCCCCACAATGTCCTATTCTAATGTCCCAGTCTTAGTAAATATTACCCAGCATTCATCCAGTTGCTCATACCAGAATCCTTTCAGTCATTCCTGATGCTGTCTTCTTTCTCACTTCCATGACTTATGCATCACAAGTCCTAGTGTTTCCGTGAACAAAGCATGTAAATGCTCTCCTCCATTTTCAGTCTGTATACCACCACTTTGATGCATGCTTCACTATTTCTAAAACTTCCATTTTCATCTCCCTGGTCCACCACAGTAGCATCCCTCCTACATGTCCTGTTTCCCCCCTTACTTCTCATCAACCCCTTTCTTTTCTCCTATGATCTCCAAAATTTTCTCGTAAATTATTAGTAGTAAAAAAATGTTTAGCATGTGCCTGCAATGTATGCATATTTATAAGTTGCAAAGATGTACTACTGTTTCTGTACTAATATACGTGTTTAAAATGTGTACAAAAATACAAATGTTAAATGAGTATGAAATAGTGCTAAAATATTTTAATTATACTTATTGATAATACAAACCTTTTTGCTCTCACTAAACGTTAATAATAGGAGAAATGTGATTTGTATGCTTCATTATTTTTTCAAATTTGGATTTAACACTTGTAGCAAATCCCAATTCTGCTTCATCATGCAGTTTATTTTGATGATTAATTTAATGGCTGTCATGTCTGAAAAAGGTAACTCACAGAGATACATAGATCTAGAGGAAAGAAATACATCTTTGATTTTACCAACTAGACATTCGTGTTAGTCCATTCTTGAGTGGCTCTAAAACGTACCTGAGATTGGATAATTCATAAAGAAAAGAGGTTTGTACTGGAGTTGCCCAGCAGTGTTCCAGAGCACTGGTCTTCACATATGTTGCATGTGACCTCTCTGAGGATATTTTGAAGATCCTATCCTATCCATGCATATTTTAAGATTTTAGTTTAAATCATAAATATTTCATTTTAGGTTAAGTAGTTAGAAAAGAAAATTATCACTGCAATTTAAACCCTGATATTTAATTATAACTATTATGTATCTCCTTAAATGCGCCACTGAAATATAAATGTCAAAGTGAGTTGATACCCAACATAAGTCTAAATAGCACAGGGAAGGCTCTTCTCATTGCATCTGTCAGATGACACAGAATTTTGATTCGTCCCATGACTCGTGATATTAACCAGATGACAGAAGGTGTTGTCTGCCAGCCTTTTCCATTGGAAGTCTGCTCTTTTCTCTGTGTATTTAATGCATATTTTTTGGACAGGCATTTTGAGATTTTATCATTATCTCTTTCATCATCAAACTGTCAATTTATTGTTTATTTATTTATGTGAACCCAGACTTATGGCATTTTGAGATTTTATCGTTATCTCTTTCATCATCAAACTGTCAATTTATTGTTTATTTTTTATGTGAACACAGACTTATGGGGTTCTGCTGTAATCAATGGGTTGTAATCTGTTATAATCATTTATTTTGATCTTCAAGTTGTCTAAGGCTTGGCCACTGGGAGCCCCTTGAAACTTCTCTCTCTTTTTGGCATATCCCCATTATCCCTTGAGCAATTCCTTATACTCTAGCACATTATATGTTCCAGACTCAAATTAGTTTCTCTACCCTAGCTCTGAATCTGCCATTTCTCCAAGGTGCCATGATTTCTTATAGTGGATAAAGGACAATAATATTTAGAGAAAAATATTTGAGTGTTTATTGCTAATGAGGATATCACTGCTCTCACACACTCTTAGTTGATAGAGCTAAGGAATATATTTTATATTCATGCATACAGATATTTCCATACCTGTTTATTTTATATCTATCTATTTTGAGAACCATGAACTCATACTGGTACCTCTGGTTCTGATCTGATATAATAGAGTTACTTCTGGTTTTCTGCTTTTTTATAGTTGTAATTCCTTTCTCATCCATGGTGAAGCTTCTGATTCTTGCTATTTTCAATATATTCTTTGATCAGTCTCCTTGTATGTAGCCAATCTTGAGTTGCCGCTACTGCCACCATCAGGAACCCTGCAGGGACACCCTCTCGACCCTGCTTGCTCTCTGACACTATGTGCTGGGCCTCCCTCTGTGGGTTGACCTCATCACCCATCTCAGACTCTGACGTCCACACTCTGCTGCCATCCCTTGAGTAGACATTCTTCTCATGCTGGTCTGGCTCTGACATTTCACTCTGGTCCCATGGCCCTCTCCCAAACCAACTGCACGGATGGCTAACTAGTTCTGCTCCATTTCACTGCTTTGGGGCTGAATTGTTTAGAAAAGGGAGAGGAAGAGAAAAGGAAGCAAAACCATGTTTTAGTGGACTGGTCGTGTGTTGCTGCAGTGAACATAAAATGCCCTTTTGTTATAAACAAATACCATTAAATCTAGGTTTCCTGAATGAGTTTTGAAACATCATTAAATGTTTTGATTTTGCTAAATACATAATGAATGCATATTATGGCAAATGACTTTAAGATTACAGCCCCCTTCTTTAGTCAGTTGTTACTTTTGACTTGGTATTTTTTTAATTCCTTAAGAACTTGAACAACAAATGGATGATTACCCCCCACCACCTCATCACTACAACCGCCCCAGTCATCGCACAGTGGTACTTGTAGAGTTTCCACATTGTCCTGACAAATAACAGTTTACCCTTGAACAATGTGAGCAAATGTGAACAAAGTGAGGGGCACTGACACCTTTCCCTGCACAGTCAAAAAGTTTTGTGTAACTTTTGACTCCTTAAAAAACTACGTGGCTGGGTGCGGTGGCTCACGCCTGTAATCCCAGCACTTCGAGAGGCCAAGGTGGGTGGATCACAAGATCAGGAGTTCGAGACCAGTCTGGCCAACATGGTGAAACCTTGTCTCTAGTAAAAATACAAAAAGTAGCCAGGTATGGTGGCAGGCGCTTGTAGTCCCGGCTACTCGGGAGGCTGAGGCAGGAGAGTTGCTTGAAACAAGGAAGCGGAGGTTGCAGTGTGCCAAGATTGCACCGCTGCATTCCAGCCTGGGCGACAGTGTGAGACTCTGTCTCAAAACAAACAAACAAACAACAAACAAATGAAAAACACAAAAAAACTACTAATAGGCTACTATTGAGAAGCCTTACTGATAACAGTCAATTAACACATATTTTGTATATTATTATATACTATATTCTTACAGTAAAATAAGCTAGAGAAAATAAAAATATTATTTAGAAAATCATAGGAAAGAGAAAATATGTTTACTATTAAGTGGAAGTGAACCATCATGAAGGCCTTCATTCTGATTTTCTTCATGTTAAGTAGGTTTAATAGGAGTTGGGGGGAAAGGGAGGGAGGGGGTGGTCTTGCTGTCTCAGTGATTGCAGAGGCAAAACCAAATCCACGTATAGGTAGACCCAAACAGTTCAAATGCATATTGTTCAAGAATCAACTGTATCTAGTTACTATAACTCAATCATATAACAGTATATGAAATTTTATCTAGTACACAGATTATATTGTTTCTGAAACTCAGTATCCTCATCTGTATTTAGGCTGTTCTTGCATTGCTATAAAGAAATACTTGAGACTGGGTAATTTATAAGAAAAGAAGTTTAATTGGCTCCTGGTTCTGCAGGTTGTACAGGAGGCATGGCAGCATCTGCTTCTGGGGAGGCCTTAGGAAGCTTTTATTCCTCATGGAAGGCAAAGTGGGAGCAGGCACGTAATATGGCAAAAGTAGGAGCAAGAGAGAGTGGGGTGGGAGTGACACACACTTTTAAATGACCAGATCTGGCAAGAATCCATTACCATGAAAACAGCACCAAGCCATGAGGGATCCACCCCCATGACCCACACATCTCCCACCAGTCCCCACCTCTAGTATTGGAGACTGTGATTCAACATGAGATTTGGGTGGGGACAACTACCCAAACTATATTATCATCTTTACAATACAATAAGATATTGTGTAGTTTGGATGAGCCTCATAAAATGGATTGTTAAAGAAACCCCAATAGCAGGGCAGTGAAGAGAATTTCTAGGGTGCTCAGTGATACGATGACAAAAATAAGTTGAATTTACTGTGCAACAAGTGAGTGTTTGGTTTTGCAGCCACACCTCATCTTTAAGACAGTTAACAACTGTATTTCATACTTAGACATTTTTAGAAGAAAGATATTATTTAAAATAATGCTATAAATTTTAGTATTATTTTTCTTGACATTGTCTTTATTTAAAAAGATTAAGTACTCTTGTAATTCATCTTTACACAGTCACATTAATATGTGTAATATTAAGAAGTAGAGAAATTACTAACCAAAAAAAGCAGGTTAGATTAAGGAGACCTTATGAATATTACATATACTTTTCTGACAACCAGAGAAAACATCATGTACTCTTCTGTCAAGATAATGTGATACTTAAATAAGCCTTTTATGCTTTTTTTTTCTTTAAACCTGGTAGGTAAAGAGAATAATTGGAAATGTTCTTTTTACCAGCACAGTTCAACAATACAAGGAAACATCAATACTTTAGAAAATGAATTAATGATAATTATTAGGAATTTTAGTCTAGGCAACTGCTGAAATTGGAATGCAAACTAGCTTCTAATTATTTTTACAAATTTAACTAGAGAGATGTTTTTAACTCAGCTAACTACTTTTAATATTTTAGTTTTCCTTAAAGCATTAAGGTATACAAGCATTCAAGCACTGAGAAAAGCAAATTAAACTTAAAATCCCACCGTAAAAAGGGACAGGAAAAAAATCCTGGTCAAAAATGAAGAAGACCTCAGTAGTTTTATTTCTGGTGAAGAAAATGTATTATCGACACTTGAGTTGGCTGTTGGTAATTGGAAAAGCCTTACGGAGTTTCAGGTAGAAATCCCTTATCTAGTGATGATTCTGGGACAGGGACTGACTTACCTTTGACAAACGACAGTTATTTATAGTCAGTTGAAGATTACTTAAGAAGGGAAAGTACAGCCAATTCAAATGAAAATACAGATAAGCTCCATAGGAAGAAACTGATTAGGACAAGATTGTAGGACTGCAAGGGGGGAAAAATGACCTTGTACATAAGGTGAGAAGGGAAGGCAATAAGTCAAAGGAATGCATGGTGGAAGGGTCTTTGAGAGAAAGAAAATATGAATTGCTCTCTTACCATAGAACACCTGGCAGAGTTGCTGTTTCCATGCTTCCAAATCATACCATATATTTCTATTCTAAGGTGGCTGACTGCAAATAATTGTAATAATGCTGTTGGAATACTCATCTTTTGAAGATGGACTATTTGGAGTACTAGAAAATTTTTATTTTTATACTTTTATTCATGACCAGAAATCAAAACTCTATAAGAGTATTGCAGGATTTCAAAGCTCACAGGTAGTTGGGGAAAGTATACTGGGAGGGGGGGAATAAACTGAACAGAGAATGTTAGGTTTTCCAATGTATGGAAAGGCATGGGAGTGCTAAAGCCTTGTTCAGGAGAACAAAGCTTTGGATGGCTCTGAAGGTCAAAGTGAAATAGATAATTAAGCTAAGTAAATAATTTTGTTTAGAATTAGTCTAAATTTGAGGAGATGTCTAAGTTTATATAGATAAGTTAGGCAGCATATTGAAAATGAAAGGATGTCCAATCTCTTGGTGATTGTTGAATTTTATGGAAAACAGGACTCATGCAACAGCATTATCTAAAATTGGAGAACCTCCTGGGTATTAGCTACTATTCAACACTGAAATTCTAGGTAACCCCAGTTAGAGGGGAGCTAATCATTTCTGCCATGTGGAGAAAACGTTTTTACATGGAACTGACTCTGGAAACTGTTCTATCAAAAGTCATGGTAGGATGATACATCCTCCCGTCCTCCTATCACAGATGCATGGCTCAAAAACATCAGAGGGAGAAAAAGTATCAAGAAGTACTGCTCCTCAAAAATTGGCTTTACTTTCTTGCAAAAATAGGGAGTTAGCATTTTGCAGAGTTGTTTGGAGGAAAATCATCTCCTTAGAAATGCAGTTTGATAAAGACTAAACACTTAAAAAAATGCAATGTAAAAAAAATCTTTTTTCAAACTGAAAAGACTGAAAATTTTCTTTAAATCATGTTATACTTTTTGTGACAAGGAAATAACTACTCAAATGACCTGGAGTAGAGCTAGAGAGAGCCAAGGAAACTTACAGAAGTGAAAACATTATGCAAACATGAAATTCAGGACTGGTAACTACCCTTAATCACACTCCTGTGTGTGCAGTAAAATATAATGAATTACACTTTAGTCATCAGTGTAGAACTACAATTCGGAAATATAGACTCAAATAACCTCAATCATTTTAAAATTTCTTTACACCATTGAAAATTAAATACCTTCTTCAAGTATTTTTTTTACTGTGATACCTGAATCAGGGGCAATTGCAGTCCAATTCTGATACTTAGATTGTGTTGAGCAAATAAATAGCACCCAATAAAGAACTCTGCCTCCACAAGGTTTATTTAGTGCTGGATATGCTGTTTACTGTATAATATAACACCAGTAAAGGGAAACTTAAAAGGGAATAAAAATACTACGTAAATAACTTTTTACTTCAAGAAAGCTAACACTAAGCCCAGGACTTGGCATATAATAGATACGCAATAGGTAATTGCTAAAATCCATAGTTTCCATTTTTATGTACTTTGTATATCCTTATATGCATACATTATTTCACAAAGCTATAATCAGTTGATAAAAATGCAATTTTATTTTATTTTTTATCACTTAATAAGTTGAGTTTACTCTGCAACAAGTGAATGTTTGGTTTTGCAGCCACACTTCATCATTAAGACAGTTAACAACTGTATTTCATACTTAGACATTTTTAGAAGAAAGATATTATTTAAAATAATGCTATAAACTTTAGTATTATTTGGTATATCCTTATATGCATCCATTATTTTACAAAGCTATAATCAGTTGGTAAAAATGCAATTTTTTTTATCACTTAAAATAACCATAGTAGTAAGAAAAGTGGTTTCAGTAGCTGAAAGTCTTTTCATAAACATTAACTTCATATATGACATTTATTAGCCTCAAGATTATGCTATTAAAAATATGGCTCAAAGAATATCTTCTTACATACTTGCCTTTTCCTTTGCTGAAAATTCGTGGTCAGAATTAATTTCTATAAATTATTGACTTTTATCAAAGGACATGAAGATTTTAGTGTGATTAAAATTAGTTTATAAGTTGCTTTCTCTTCAGGCTGTACCAACACACATTGGTAGAGAACCTATACAAATATCACCTTTGCATATCCAGAATGTTTTTGTACAGGAGGAGGGCTGTGTCAGTCAATGGTCACAGATTTCTCTCACCAGTCAGTTAGAATGTGTGTAGGAGTCTGGGCTATTCAAATTACCATGTTGGGTACTATTATGAGGAGAAGAAATTGATAGAATGCATAACCTCTGTCATTAACTTACCATCTAGTTGGGAAGACTAAACACTAAACTTATTTTATTAAATTACTATACTCATAGCACTATCCAAGATGTTGCAGTGTGGAGAAGGTAGGAAGGAAAGGTGAATTTGATAAGAAACAGAGCAATGGTCCTTACCTTCAAAAAATTGGCCACATAGCTGACTGGAGTCAGTGGAGTATTAACTATTCCTTATGGTTACAAATGAGCTTACTGTAAACTTCATAAATCGTGAACTTCTAGAATAGGGAACTTTTATCCTTTTTAGGCCACCCTATCAATCTTATGTACTTCAAGAAAATTACTCTAAAAATGTTGAAATATGGCAAGTGCTTGTTTTCAAATTATGTTACCACCGTGACAAGGGCTTTCTTGATATTATTTGAGGTACGTTAGATAACCTGAGGACGGCAAGGTTTGGAACCTTTATTGAGGAGGCAGATTCTAGGCCTCTGGAATCATGAGACTTTGCTCCATTGAAAAGCTATCAGAGGATTAACACTTATAGTTGCAGAGGAAGATGTTAATGATTCTTCTAAAGTGAAATTGTTAACGTATCTTTTTTATTTTATTTATTTATTTATTTATTTTTTGAGACAGAGTCTCACTCTGTTGCCCAAACTGGAGTGCAGTGGTGTGGTCTCAGCTCACTGTAACCTCCAACTCCCAGGTTCAAGCGATTCTCTTGCCTCAGCCTCTGGGGTAGCTGGAACTATAGGCTCATGACATCACGCCTGGCTAATTTTTTGTATTTTTGGTAAAGACGGAGTTTCTCCATGTTGGCTAGGATGGTCTCAATCTCCTGACCTCGTGATTCACCCACCTCGGCCTCCCAAAATGCTGGGATTACAGGCATGAACCACTGCGCCTGGCCAACCTTTCTTTAACTTCACAGATTGCATTCCGTAAAGATGATAAAGTCCAGGTTCTGGAATAGCCTGGTGAGGTATTGTCATGAAAAGTGGTGAGAGAGATGAAAAGAGTTAGAGGGCTGGTAAGGAGAAAGGAGAAAAAGAAAAAGAAAGAAAGAAAATCTGATTTAAAGGATCTATATATACAATAGGCGTGAAGTTCTTCACTTTGAGAATGAGATATTAGCATCATAGGCTTCTTAGAATGCTGAGGAGTCTCTGCAATGACTAAAAAGTTAGTTTGAGGAAACATATTTTGGACCTTTACTATGAATAGCAATTGCTATGAGTCAGTGCTTTTCACCGGCTGCATCTTCCTGCTGAGAGGATCAAGATTATCCCCAACAGAGTCAACCAGGAAGCAGATTCTTTGTATTGGATTGTGTATCAAAAATGTGATTTATTTGGTTGTCCTTTATTCACTTACCCATTTATCCAACAAAGTCTGACTGAATTCTCACGATATACCTTCTTCTAGGAGCTGGGAATACTGAATAGAATATGGTGGACTTATCCTCTCTAGTGTCATGAAGTCAGGAGAGCAATTAGACTAGTAATTGTAATAAGTTGTGTTGAGCAGTAATGCTAGGGAAGTACAGAGGGGGATGGGTACAACTAGCAGATGATTCTAATGTATTCTAGAGGATCGGGAAATGGCTCCATGAGGATGTCCAGTTTAGCATGAGTAGGAAATATGCTAGAGAGGGACTGGGAAACAGCATTCTGGACAGAGAGAAAAACAGGTAATGAATGAACAAAGGCAAAGGAAAGAGTAGGATTTTGAGGAAATAAAAGAAACGTTCAGGATGGCCCCCGAAGTGGAATTTGAGACAGATGGTAATTAGAACTGAGGCTGAAACAGTAGGTAAGCCCTAGATTACATGAGCCACTTTAAAGAGTTGGAACTTTATTGTGAGTGAAACGGGAATCAATTGGTTTTATGCAGGGGAAAGTACTAAGTTGATTTGTGTTCATTACAGGGCAATTTGGCGGCTGTGTGGAGAATGCATTTGAGGGGATAGGGAATTAAGTCAGCAAGACTGGTTAGCAGACCACAGAAGTAATGCACATGAGCCAAAATGGTGGACTCTTCCACAGTTTTGACAATAGGAATGGAAAGAAGTGAAGGAATTGAGAGGAAAAGAAGCAAATAAGCAAGAATTAGAGCTGGATGTAAGAGTTGCTGTAGTGAACAAATTTGAATAAGAACTTGATGTAAGATTCAGTAAGAGGAGGAGCAAGGGATTATATTGAAGTTCAATTTAGGAAACTTAGTGGTAACACGATGCTATGTTAAATGTAAAAACAGCAACAACAACAACAACAAAGTTAAAGAAGTTAAATGATTTCACTTAGGGACACGTTAAGTTTGAGATTCCTGGGAGCCATTGAAAGTGAAGAGACTTAATAAGCAGTCAGTTATACAGATGCAGAATTCAGTAAAGATTTGACCTAGAAATATGGATTTGGGAGTCATCAGCAAATAGATGGTAATTGAAACAATCGGAAGGATGTGATTATCCAAGGAGAATGAAAATAGAACCCTGCAGAACAAAGGTGGTTAAGGAGGAGGGTAAAAGAAAATGAAGCTACAAAGTTGATTGAGAAAATTGACCCGAACAGTAAGACAACAGCCATGAGAGTGTGCTGACTCAGAAATTAAGAGCAAACACTGATTGGGAGGGACGGAGCAGTGCCATTTGCAGCTGTGAAGATCCGGCGAGTTAAGGACAGAGAACTTAGCGAGGTGGATGAGAACAGTTCCAGCAGAGTCGGAGAACAAGTGCTTGTTTATATATAGCACTCCATTTCCTTCCTTTTCTTTTGTAAATCAGATCACCTGGGCTGTGAGCAGCATGTGAAAGTTAAGAATATATGGAATTCCAGTAAAGACTCCTTTCTTCCGTAAATAACATGACCTGTAGGAACATTGGTTGTGATTTTTTGGAGCTGTTTTTGCTCACTTTTTGTCCTCAGCTTGGTTTACTAAGTAATGCAGATTGCTTGGTTATAGGAAGATGAAATACTATTTAAGTTGCTGAAAGATTTTTTAATAAAAATCCAATGAAGCAAAAGTATTTTCATGCACACGGATTAATTTTAATTACCCAGAACACCAAAAGCATTATTTCTATTAAGAAAAAATTTTACTTATATAAATGTGATATTCTCAGGAACTTATTTTTGAATTTCCTTGAAAACAAAAAAGCATCTTTAGAGCTTGAATAGACAATTTTATCACCAGTAAAACATGTGAGTCTGTACATTAGGGGATTATGTGTTATTTGGTGAAAAATGACTACATTGCTATAAACCAAGCTTGTCCAACCCATGGTCCGTGGGCTGCATGGGGCCCAGGATAGCTTTGAAAACAGCCCAAAATAAATTCATAAATTTAAAACATTATGAGATACTTTGCAATATATTTATTTTTAGCTCATCAGCTATCATTAGTGTTAGCACATTTTAGGTGTGGCCCAAGACAATTCTAGTTTTTCCTATGTGGCCCGGGGAAGTCAAAGGATTAGATACCCTTGCTATAATATAAGGTCAATATTTTTTTTTCTTTTTTCTTTGTTTTGGAATGCAAATAATTAATTCTTTCCTGCCTTGGCTTAGTTTTTGAGGGACTCTATTTTTCTCTTTTTTTCCTCCTGATTTTCATGCTTTGGTTTGGGCAGTTATATTCCTAAAGTATTGTAAAGAATAGTAGAAAAGGCACAACAAAGGGGGAACAGGCTGGGTACTGTGGCTCACACCTGTAATCCCAGCACTTTAGGAGGCTAAGGCAGGAGAATCATTTGAGCTCACAAAGTTGAGACCAGCCTGGGCAACCTCAGGAGATTCTATCTGTACAAAAAATTTTAAAAATTAGCTGGGCATGGGGGTGTGCACTGTAGTCCCAACTACTTGGGAGGCTAAGCCAGGAGGATTGCTTGAGCCTAGGAGGTCAAGGCTGCAGTGAGCCATGATCGTGCCACTGTACTCCAGACTGGAAGACAGAGTGAGACCCTTTCTCAAAACAAAGAAAAAAAAAACTAAAAAAAGAAAAATAAGATTTTTTTAAAGAAATGAACATATATTGTTATTGGTGGTTTAGATGAGTTGCCCAAGTGCACACTTTTATGAGTCAATGTATTGTTTTCAGTATCTTTAGGAAATTGAGGCAGTGTATCCTCACCCTAATGTAACCCGCTATAGGGTAGATTTCTGTATAGCATGAATTTGCACTACACTCCTCTAAAAGATGTTTAGACCTTAGAAGTAATAAATACTTAAAGCACCCTTGGCAAACCATATAATCTTCACCTATCATCATAATTAATACTTGTGTAACCCCTTATATTTTGAGAACACACACAGATATGCCCACACACACACATATATATGTATGTATATATACACATACACATGGTCGTGCATCGCTTACAGATGGGGCTATGTTACAAGAAAATGTGGCTTTAGGCAATTTCACTATTGTGCCAACATCATAGAGCACACTTACACAAACCTACATGGTATAGCCTACTGTACACTTAGGCTGTATACTATAACCTATTGGTCCTAGGTTACAAATCGGTATAGCATGTTACTGCACTGAATGCTGCAGGCACTTGTAACACAATGGTAAGTATTTGTATATCTAAACATACCTAAATATAGAAAAGGTATAGTAAAAATATAGTATTATAATTTTTTTGGACCACTGTTGTATATGCAGACCAAAAAATCATTATGTAGCTCATGACTGTATATATATCTCATTCTCTTGTCCTGTGAAATAGGTTATTAGCCCTGTTTTATAGATAAGGAATCTTAAGCTCAAAGAAGGTTGAATTGCATGGCTGTGGGCACATAGAATGTGGTTATACAGCTAGAGGGTGAGGCTGCCATTCATGCCCCCACCTTTCCCTCCCCATTTCTGACAGATTGTTACTACAGCTCTTATGATTTGCAGTGTTTACTTTTCCACCTCTGGGAATTCTACAGAAATGAGAAAAAAATATGTTTCCAAAATTAGACAAAAATACTAGCCTCTGACAGAAGTTGAATGCTGAAGATAACAAAGTATTAATAATTTATGGACTCCAACAAATCTGAGCCTTTCTTGCATTCAGCCTTTTCCTAATTGGCAGGTATCACTAACTGGTAGAAGCACTCAGCTCTACATGTTCCTGATTCCTGTGTGTTTGCCATTAGTGCGACCTGTGAGATCACAGTGACTTTGTGAAACTTCTTGAGAAAATTCAGTCAAGCCTAAGAAACGTTCTCATTCTTTGTCCAACTTATCGGGACCACTTGAGATTCAAATTGCAATAAAGAGATGATTAAAATATTTAAAATACTTTCTGTGCTGGTGCCAATGATAAGGTGCTTTTTGCTACAAAAAATGCAAAGATTATACCTAAGTGTGCAGAAAAGAAATGGTGAGGCTGCTGGGAGTTCTGAGTCTGAAAATACTGCTCAATAAACACCCATAATGAAAAGGACTCTCATTGGTAATACAGGTCTATGTCATGCTATTGTGTAAAATTTTGTGTGTGTATCTAGTGCCTGCTATGTGCTTGGTGTTGCTCTTTTAAATATATTAACTTATTTGATTGTTATACCAACTCTATAGGGAGGATTCTATTGTTTGCCCCCCTTCACATTAGAAAATGAGGCTAAAGACGTTAAAAAAACTTACCCTAAGACACACAATGAGTATGTGGTGGAGCCAGAATTCAAACTTAGGGGTTTAGATCTAGCACATTGTTCCGCCTTTCCAGTAAAACCAGACAGAAAATTCACAGTGTCTGCAAAATCAGAAAATATTTGTATTAGTCTGTTCTCATACTGCTGGTAAAGACATACCTGAGACTCGGTAATTTATAAAGGAAAGAGATTTAATGAACTCACAGTTCTACGTGGCTGGGGAGGCCTCACAATCATGGTAGAAGGCGAAGGAAGAGCAAAGGGACTTCTTACATGGCAGTGAGCAAGAGTGTGAATGCAGGGGATCTCCCCTTTATAAAACCATCAGATCTCGTGAGACTAATTCACTATCATGAGAACAACACGAGAAAGACCCACCTCGGTGATTCAATTGCCTCCCACCAGGTCCCTCCCATGACACATGGGAATTACAGTAGCTACAATTCAAGATAAGATTTGGGTGGGAACACAGTCAAGCCATATCAATACTCATGCTTTTCAACCCAGTGTTTCCACTTGCAGTAATACTTTGTACCCATTAGCAAAAGTGTAGGTACAAGCATATTCACTGAAACGTTATTTTTAATAGCTAAAGCTAAAAAAAATTAAACATATCCAAATATTCACCAATAGGGGAATGATTAAATCATGCCGTAGCCATTCTCCTTGGGGAGTGCTAGGTGGCTGATATAAACTATGAGCTGAAATAATGAGTGCTAACATGGGAACAGGACTAAAATTAGATGAGAAAAAAAGCTACGTACAAAACAATGTGTGTACTATAAGACCTTTTCTTTGCAAAATATTGATGATAATTGAGATGGAAGAGGCAGAAAGTAAGATTAGTGTATACGGATAGAAGAAAAACAGTTGATAGCGTGTGTGCTATAAATCCTCCATTAATTACTATCATTGTGGTATGAGATTACAAAGCATGTGTATTTGCAGTGATATATTTATTCATTTAACAGGTACTTATTGGAAATGTGCTACATACGAGGTTCTAGGTGCTGAGGATGTATATAGAGCTTATATTCTCATTAGAAAAGACAGAAAATCAGCAAGTATATAGGTGAACATTTGAATTTTGATGCACAAAGCCTGTGACTTTTATATTAAAAAGATATTTTTTAAGATAAAAAAGAAGACAATTACCAAAGTAAAGTGGGGGCGGGTTCTGTGAAAGTCCACAGCCCGTCTGTTCATGAAGGATTGGCTGTGAGGTAAGAGGGTGGTGGTAACCAAAACAAAGCTGATGGAACAGATTTCATTTTAGGTCCATCAGTTCTGACTGTGCCCCAAAACTTGAGACATGACTTAGGTGGAAAACAGAAAAATAATATAAACTATGGGAGGGTTTATTTGTAAGTGTGTATGGGATTTGTAGGGAGCCAAATCTGAATGACTGGGTGCTTGTTACCACTGATAAATACTGCCTGTGCCTTCCTAACCTGGGAGTCCCCCCAAAACAGAATTACATATTTAGTAATCAGTTGTATATCTAAGTATAGTTGGACAGGTTCCCTTATAGGAACAGTAAGTATCTGCAGGATAAATTCCTGTAGATTTTGCACCTCTTTCCCAGCAAGCTTCCCCTAAGTTGCCTCTGTGGTTAAGGAAAGCTTGATCTTGCTGATTCTACATGCCATAGAGTTCTCATTTTTCCAGGTTTGCTTTTTTTTTCCAGAGCCAGACCTAGATATCAAGCAAGTATGTCTTGTTAGGACAGTATAACTAGGAAATAAAGGCCTGTTAGAATAAAAAGTGGATCCCCAAATGTATGTGTATGTGTGATTATGTGTGGATTAAAAAAAGAGTTGATTTGCTATGTACCATCCTTCTATCCGCCTTGGATATCTGAAGTTTCATTTCTGTTTTTGAGTACACACACACACACATACACACACACACATTTATATCTATAGCCTTCCTTCCAAGTATATGTATACATCATATTATAATATACGTACATATCTATCCCCGCCAATAATTCAGATAAGTACAAACATTTAGAAACTATCAGTTATATTTCCCATGTTGATTTTTTAAAAACAAAAATCAAGAGGGCAGAAGTTAAATACATTAAACAGAGCTATAGTTGTTTGCTTGTGAAGCAAAGGAGAGCCT